>NC_079212.1:112946366-113546366 GCF_029633865.1 Lampris incognitus
GTGACAGTACATGTATATGACGGTCGTTGTAAAACATACATAAAAGTAAATAATGACATAAAATAAAATGTGGTAAACACAAATAACAGCACACAGACAGGATTTGGTGATATTTCATACTCAAACAAAATAAAATAAAAACATTAATTTTAACCTGGTTACATTCACCCCTCCTGAAATTCACCAACATCCTGACAGCAGGATAAAAAGAGAAAGAGGAAAGGAAAAGCCCATCACTGACTACTGGCACAAGTGAAAAGAAGGACCTAGTCCTCCAGTCAACTTAGGAGCTACCTCGGTTACGAGGTTCAGAAAATAATGAGGTTGATCAAGTCTCAGTATTCCCCTAGATCAATGTGACGCCTGATACGCCACACCATGCACTTGGCCCAAAACAACCCTGTCTGATAGACACCTAATAACTCACATTAAACTAGTTTGAATGACTCCAACCTCCATCAAAGTTCAAACCCTCACACTCTGTAGAAATGGCATCTGAGCCATAGATTCTATTAACCTGTTCACTGACCTCACCACCCTCCCTGTGCATGTCCTAACCCGACCATCGCTCTCTACTTGTGTGCGTGAGACAGTGCGAGCTGCAACATCTGTATCGAGTGAGTGTGGTGCTTCTGTGTGCGAATCAGTGTGAGATATAACACCAACATCGAGTGAGTGTGATGCCTCTATGTGTGGTGCATGTGTGTTGTGTGGTGCGTGTGTGTTGGGTGGAGTCTGAGCAGTGGCCCCCACAGGACTGACTACAAGACTAGGCGGAATGAACTCTTCCGCTTCTGCCCACTCAGATCTAGGCGAGTCTCCAAGTGATGAGACTGCTAGCCCCACTGCATCCCCTGAGACCGTCAGGCCATCTGCACTGTCCTCCTCATCGGACTCTGCGCAGTCAAGCAACTGACTGGTTGTACTGGACTCCTCACCCTGATCTAACTCAGGAAGGGGCAAGAAGTTGACCTCCAACAAACGGGTCCCGTGCACCACCCTGGTGTGCCCCTCTGCATCCTGAATCTTGTAGATGTGGATATTGGGGTTGACACCGACAACCGTGTACACTCCGTTCTCCCATTTGTCAGCCAACTTTCTCTACCCTCGCTCACTCTGGTTCGCAACCAAAACACGATCCCCGACAGACAGGACAGTGCCCTTGGCGTGTCTGTTGTACTGTCGCGCCTGATGCTGCTGCTCAGCCGTGGAGTGCTTCTGAGCGATCTCCATTGCACTCCTTAGACAGGAAAGCAGAGACTGAGCATCAGAGTCATAGTCAACAACGTGAGGATCATGCAAAACCTGCCTGAACATAACATCCACCGGCAGTCTTGGGACACGCCCATACATCAGGAAGAAAGGCGCATAACCCGTGGTCTCTTGAACAGTGGCATTGTACGCGAGCGTGAGAGAATGGATCTGCTGAGGCCACTGTTGCTTCTGCTGAAGCGGAAGGGAATGGAGCATATTCCCCATCGTGCGATTAAAACGCTCTGTCCCGCCATTACCCATAGGATGGTAGGCCGTCGTGTGGGACTTCGCTACACCCGCCAACTTGAGAAGCTCTGCAATCAGGTTGCTCTCAAAGTTTGTGCCCTGGTCAGAATGTATTCTCTCCGGAAACCCGTAAACACAGAATACATGATCCCAGAGTTTCTTGGCGACCTGCTTCGCTGTCTGATTGGCGCAGGGGAACGCGTGAGCAAGCTTAGTGAAGTGGTCAGTAACCACTAAGACATCGACTGACCGCTGCTTACTGTCCTCAGCGGACCAGAAATCCATACACACAAGCTGCATCGGTGCGGAAGTTTTAATGCTCTCCAGGGGCGCGCAAGCAGCTGGCTCTGGGGTCTTCCCAAACACACATCTCCGACAGCATCTGACATATGCTCTGATATCCCTCTCCATGTCAGGCCAATAAAAACGCTGCCTTGCAAGAGAGAGAGTATGGTCCTGGCCCTGATGACCAGCGTGATCGTGGATGCCAGACAGTGCCTTGTCTTTCAGACTCAGAGGTAAAACATACTGAGACCTCCTCTGCTTGGACACTGGGTCCTTTGTCACCCTGTACAAGACACCATCATTGACTTCCAACTTCTCCCACTGTTTCAACAGCCTGAGGACCCTCTGGTCAGCACCATGCCTCTCACGTCTCGATGGCCGCTTCCGAACAGCGACAAAGGGCAACACCTTGGAGATGCAGGGGTCCTGCTCCTGACTCAACCTGAGCTCCTTGGTGGATAACATTGGCAGTGTATCCTGACCACCCGACAGATGCTGAATGTGCTGGACCAAACTGAGTGCTGTGAATACTGATGCATCAGGCCAGTCACATTTGGCTTGACAAAAAGCCCTGACCTCAGCTGCATCACAAGCAAACCCAGATCGCGCACTACTCACTGTTTGGGACTGGCAACTGAGTCTGAAAACATCCTGCACAGAGTCCCCCTCAACCCCGTCGGCTTCCTGAACAAGGGCCGGGTAGGGCTCCCTAAGTAGCCTCTGACTGACGGGCTTGGAAAAAGGGTCGCAACTCAAGGCATCCGCCACCACGTTTTTCTTCCCTGGCAGGTGTTTGAGATCGAAAGTGTAAGACGCCAACTTAGACACCCAGCGGATCTCACACGCGTCAAGCTTCGGCTTCGTTAGGAGATAAGTCAGTGGATTATTATCTGTCCAAACGGTGAAGCTTTGACCCTTCAGCCAGTGGCTGAACTTTTCACAAACACTCCACTTCAGCGCCATGAACTCCAGTCTATGAGCTGGATACTTCCGCTGTGAGGCACTGAGGGACTTGCTTGCAAAACCAACAGGTCTGGCCTTGGACTCTCCTCGGGGCACTTGAGACAGCACCGCGCCGAGTCCGTCCAAAGACGCATCAACCGACAAAATGAAAGGCACCTCAAAGTCTGGATGGGCAAGCACCACACACTCCAGTAACATCGTCTTCAACAGATCAAATGCTTCCCCACATTCCACCGTCCAGTCTGCGGAGCTAAGCTTACGGAAGCTGCCATGGGGCTTCTTATCCTTAGCTGACCTCCCCCTCCTCTTTTGTCCAGCTGTAAGGGCGAACAGGGGCTTAGCCACGGAGGAGCAGTTCGGGAGGAAATGCTGGTAGTAAAATACCATACCAAGGAAAGATTTGATCCTACGAACAGAAGGCGTGCACCCATCACCTTCCATGAGATCCTGCACTGTCATGTTGGAGATGGCCTCTACTTTGGAGGGATCGACAGACACACCTCCGCCATCAACCATGTGGCCCAAAAACCGCACCCGCTTCTGCAGCAGATGACACTTTTTCGGAGCCAGTTTCAAGTTGTTCTCCCTCAACCTCTGAAACACAGTGCGGAGCCTCGACAGAGCCTCAACCTCTGACGGCGCGAAGACAAGAAGATCATCAAGATAGCACAAAAGCTTCGTGAAGTTCAGATCCCCAAAGATCCCAATCATCATTCTCATGAAGGCTGCAGGGCTATTACAAAGGCCCTGTGGCATGCGATTGTATTCATGCAACCCAAGGGGAGTCGTGAAAGCAGTGTACTTCTTGTCATCTTCATGCATTGGGATGTTGAAGAGGGCAGAGGTGAGGTCCATCGTACTAAAGAGGCAGTTACCACCCAGCGCGGCAAGACAGTCCGACTGGTGTGGCAAGGGATAAGCGTCTTTCAAGGTCCGAGCATTCAGCCATCTGAAATCAGTGCAGATTCGAAGCCCGCCATCCTTCTTCCATACCATAACCAGCGGTGAAGCGTATGCGCTCGAGGACTTCCGGATAATCCCTTTCTCCTCCACATCAGTGAGAACCTGTCTCAACTTCTGATAGTGGGCTGGGGGAACCCTCCTGTAGGGCAAGTGAAAGGGGCGCTCATCCACCAGATGGATGCGATGTGTGTATCCTGTGACCTCGCCACAGTCCAGAGAGTCCCTGGAGAAGATGTCATGGTACTCGGTGAGCAGCTGAGTGAGCTGGGACTTGCATGCCTCACTAACCTGACAGGAGCTGAGGTCAATGTCACTGAGTCCGAGCTCTGACAAACTCCTAGCCGGCTGGACAGGGGGACAGGCACTATCTGTGGCGTTGGACTCATGCCTCCCTGCAACTGATTGCAGTCCCTGGAAAACATTAAAGTCCTCAATCGCCAAGCATGGAAACACATCAGCCAACTTGCAGTTCCTTTTCAGTGTGATGGCTTTGTCAGATGGATTGACAACAGTCATGGGTACCCACCTATCACCCCAGAGCGGTGTGACAAGTCGACCTACGAGGACACTGCGTGGCATGGCCTTGGAGTCTGTCGGCTCCACAACAACAGTGCTTCCAGCTGACATAGGCACCTTAGCAGGAAGTCTGCCCCAGACTAAGTGCTCGTGCCTCGGTAAGAGTGTCACGGCCTGGGTGAGCTTAACAGTACCTATCTTCTCAGGAACTGCACCACCCCTCCAGCGCTCTACATTCGTGAACATGGACAAGAACTGTTCAACGTCAGGACTAGACGGATGTTCCTGTCTGGACGCGATGTCCCAGTACTCAGTACCACTCTTGAGTACATGGGCCACATGTTTAATGACGTTTGTGCCGACTATCAGATCATCATGCTGACCGGGCACGACCAGAGTGGGTATGACAAAGGAAACACCATAAAGCTGCATGTTGAGGTCATAAAAACCATCAGGCCTAGTCTCCAGACCACCGCAGCCAATCAAGACAATGTTCTCTTCAGGCTGCTGCTTCTCAGGTAAAACACCCCCAGAGCGGAGCTTCTCTACTGCATTTTCACTGATACTGCATGACATAGAACCAGTATCCAACATGCCATTAAGCTGCACACTCTGGTTGACAAGAACAGGAGCATAGAACAAGTCACTGAAAGCCTGAATCCTCTGTGTCGCCTGAATGACCATACGCGAACCCTGAGGTGCTTTGGCACACTTGTCTTCATACAAGTGAGCCAGGTCGGAGACATCAGTGAGGGATACATCTACATTAACCACACCATCCCTCTCTAGGTGTGGGTTTAGTAGTTTAACGGACGAGACTGATGACCAGCTCTTCCACCAGGCTGAGAACGGAGCTGGTTGGGCGGCTGAGGGTGAGGACAGTCCCTCTTCCAATGACCAGGAGACAAACAGTTTATACATCGGTTCTCCCGGCTGCAGTGGGAAAATGTGGAGTGATCCGGAGACTTACAAACCCTGCACAACCTCTGTGGTGCGTCTGGCACCCGCCCTGTGGCGTTAGCTGGCGGTTGAGTCAGCGTCGGTGTCCGGACTGCAGCGCTAACTGGAATCTGAGTCTGCATTGAGACCAAACGGTCTAGCAAGCTCACCAAACTCCTCATATAGTCATCACCGCCAGAGACAGGTGCGGGAGACGGTGCGGGAGACAGTGTAGGAGACCTTGCACAAAATGGTATAGGAGATGACGCATGAGCCGGGACGGGAGATGGCACCACCGGCACGGTCGTGTTCAAGTCGGGAGCCATGTCGACTACAGGGACATGGACCTGTGAATGGAACCTACGCTCTACCGCGCCTGCTTCACGTTGTCCACCTGCAGCAACACGGGACTTCCTCTCCAGCATGTGCTCATCAAGCCTCTCCTGGATCTCGCTAGCAGACCATTTCCTTGCGGACTTGAACTTAAAAACATTGGCAAGAGACTGATCTGGACAGTGTTTGATAAACATCATGCTTACCTCGTGGCTTGGCTCTTCAATACTACGGCCCTGCCACTTCAAGCATTCATCAGCCACCTCCACTGTTTTATTAAGCCTAATCTAATACTCCATAGCGTCCTCACCTGGCTTGGGCAGCGTACTGTAAAAGTCCGCCAGGGGCATGCTCGAGTATGTGAGGTCACTAAAGTGTTGCTTCAGTACATCAAAAATAATGTGGGGGTTCGCTATGTGGTCGACAGATGTGTTGCGCAGCTTTATCCTCACCACGTCCCCTGCTTTCCCCATAAGCTTAGCTAGAATCTCATGTGACTGCTCACTAACTGGAATGGCTCGCTTCCTCAAATACAAAGTCATAAGGCTCTCCCACTCATGAACTGTAAACTTATCAGAGCTATCGCCCCTGAAAATAGGAGGCTCCCTAGCGTCTGTCTGCATTACTACTCTAACACTAGGCACTGTCTCCGAACGCTGTTCAGCAGACCTAGCACTGTCTGTGTGTGTGTTTCTAAGCATTTGTGTTTCCTGCAGCTTAGCAGTGATTGACTCTCCTATCTTCTCTGCTAACCGAGTAATGAGCATGGCTAACTCAACCACTGGCTGCTCGCTGTTACCTAGCACAGCCCCTTCGCTGATACCTGGCCTGGCCCATTCTACGTAGCGTGTGGAGGTGAACTGAGGATTGCCAAATGTGGTCGGGTCTCTAGGTCCTGGTGCTCTGGTGTCTGGTTCCCCGCCCTCTAAGAGCTGCCCGAAACTCCTACCTACACCTAGCCGTAAACCCCCACCCACATCTAACTGGTACTCCCTCTCCATAGCACACTGGCGATCCAAAAGATCCTGATCAGCAATGTTACCCCCACCTACGTACGAACCACCCTCTGCCATTTTCCTACCTCTAACACTCAGATAAAATAAAAAATAAAATAAAAAAGTGAAAAGCTCAATTCATTTAAATAATTGAATCTAGAAATCACTAAGAGATTGAAACAATCACACACAATCAACAAATTCACCAATAGATTAATCACATATGCACATATCCAGTAGTTTACATCAATAGATTATTCACACGAGTCCTTCAATCACATCAACATTAACCTTTTTTCCTTTTTTTTTCGTGTGTTTTTCTTCCTTCAGTATATACAAATGTCCTGTTCACAAGCCCAGTCCATGGTAACCACACCTATGACTGTCCAGTGTCCACACAGCTCAACTCCAGTCCACTGTAACATGAGCGTACAGTCTATAGAAATACCTGAGGACGTCTGGGGCTTGACGACGACAGCAGCCTCCCGCGGCGAGCAACTGATGTCACTCTCAGGATCCAGGAGGGTCACGGCACCAATGTAACGGGGGCAGTCCTATGCTGTTCTCTGCTGGTCAGCCTGCAGCATGCCCGTCACTCTCATCATTAGCTCTGCGTTGTGTTCTAGTTGGGTGGGGCCCCAGGTGTTGTGGGGGGCCCTCAGTCTCTCATCATCACCATCATCATCATGATCAAGGAAGGAGGGGGGACACACAGGACTCTATTTGGCCCACCTTGCCATTTATTTTGGTTTCAAACCCTTCGACAAACGTCCAGTCCTCCAGCGGGAGCGGTGTTTCTTACGGACGTGGGGGTCGAAGTTCAACCACTGCCCGGACTTCACTCGTGTGCGTTAGAAGGAGAAACCGTCCACGGGACTCCGATGTAAGAAAGGATAAACAAGTATTTTATCCCACAGCTTGCAGTATCTTCTTACAGGGATACTCAAGGTTACGTTCTCCTCAACCAGCAAAACTGTCCTACGGTAAGAAACACGCGTGGCTCGGCTCGATCGCTGCTTGACACTCCCCCCACAAAACAAAAATGGCCTCTCCCGCGTTCCCTCTTCCGTGTACCCACAAGACCTCTCTCTTAAAGCGACAGTACATGTATATGACGGTCGTTGTAAAACATACATAAAAGTAAATAATGACATAAAATAAAATGTAGTAAACACAAATAACAGTACACAGACAGGATTTGGTGATATTTCATACTCAAACAAAATAAAATAAAAACATTAATTTTAACCTGGTTACACCCCTTAAAAACAAAAAATTGTACAGTAAAAGTTAAAGGTAACGATAATAATATGATAGTAAAAAATATAATAGTAATATGAAAAAATATATATGAAAAAATATATGAAATAATAAATATGAAATAGTAAACATATTGTAACGTGCATGGATAAGTAGACACGCTGGCCGCTGGCTCGCGGGTCTGACCCTTTAGTCGAGCGGTTAGCGATGTCTTCTGCGGTGCGGGCGATACGGGTTCGCTTCCCAGCCGCGGCAGTTCCTGTGGTTGCGTTGTCCTCCGAATTCGCTACATTGGTGTCAGAAGTGGGATTGCAGCCAATACCCACAAATGGAAGATGGCAACGTCAAGAAGAACCTTCGATGTAGAACTCCGGCAGATTGAGGACTTCATCGAGTGTCTGGAAAAAGAGATTTCCCGGGGAGAGAGCATCGCCGCTCGGAAGAAGATGTCCCGCGGAGGAAGGGCGGACGGAGTCAGCGCCCCTAGTCCTTCAGAACCCGACACGGCCGGCCGGTTCAGCGATTCGGAGGCGGCAACTGCCGCCGAGAAGTCGCGGCCCATCCACTATCAACAGCCGCCGTGTCGCCGCCGGCCGCCGGCCGCCGCCATTACGTCACCGGTCACCGTTTCCACTTCGCTGACCAACGTCACCACAACCCCAGCACCCTCTGCTAATGTGATGCGGCCATCCCCAAGCATCTTCAAGCTCCCACGGTATGCGGGCATCACAGCCCTGGAGCCATACCTAGCTCAAGTGAAACTGGTAGCAAGTCACAACCAGTGGAGCACCCAAGACACTGCTGCTCATGTTGCCCTGGCGCTCGAAGGGAATGCGCTGCAGGTATTGCTCGACCTTATGCCGTCAGAACAGCAGGATTGCGAGACACTGGCAGCATTAGTGCACCATCATTGGCTTTGGCAGGTTGAACTTTTTCAGTTGCTGCAGGAAGTACATCCTCAGCTATGCCTTTTTGGTGAGGGAGCTGATGATCGGCTCCCACTCAGCTCAGCTTCCACTTGAGGTTCTGGGTGATGATGATGATGACTAGGAAGCAGAAGGATTCCAAATTGTCGACTGGGGAGCCACATAGGGTTATGGGGGCAGGTGAGGCTGGATACTTCCTGAAGTCCACAACCATCTCAACTGTCTTTAGAGCATTGTGCTCCAAGTTGTTTTGGCCGCACCAGGAGACCAGATGGTCAATTTCCCACTTGTAGGCAGACTCATCCCCACCAGAAATGAGCCCAATAAGGGTGGTGTCATCGGCAAACCTCAGGAGCTTGACTGACTGGTGACTGGAGGTGCAGCTGTTCATACAGGGAGAAGAGAAGAGGGGAAAGGACACAGCCTTGAGGGGAGCTGGTGCTAATGGTCCGGGCGTCAGAGATGTCTTTCCCCAGCTTCACATGCTGCTTCCTGTCAGATAGGAAGTCGGTGATCCAGCTGTAGGTGGAGACAGACACATGCAGCTGGGAGAGCTTATCCTGCAGCAGATCCAGGATGATGGTCTTGAAGGCGAAGCTGAAATCCACAAACAGGATCCTGGCATAGGTATCTGCAGAGTCCAGGTGCTGGAGGATGAAGTGGAGCGCCATGTTTCCTGTATTGTCCACATACCTATTGGCTCTGTGAGTGAACTGCAGGGAGTCCAGGTGTGGGTCAGTGATAGTTTTAAGGTGGGACAGAACAAGGCACTCAAAAGACTTCATTACCACAGAGGTCAGGGTGATGGGTCTGTAGTCACTGAGTCCTGCGGTCCTTGTTTTTTGGGGGGCCTGGGATGATGGTGGAGGTCTTGAAGCAGGCTGGCATGTGGCATGTCTCCAGAGTGAATGAAGTGAAATCACTGGGGGAGTAGAAGGGTTTACAGCTGATGAAAAAAGTTTCGAAAACAGGAGAATAGTGCTACAGAATCACTGTCACATCTTTACACCAGCCAATGTTAATATCAACAAATACCTCTACCTTTTGCTGGAGAGCTCTGTATCGTGTCGTTCCTGTGTTGCTCTGAGCAGCTGGAAGCCTGGCAGCCTGCGCCGCAGAGTCCGGTATTGATCCACGCAGCCAAATTTTCATAGTGCACAAAACGCAAGATATAGAAAAGTCTATGTTCTTCGCCACCAGTAGATGCAGTTTTTCGAGTTTGTTGCACAGTGATCACACGTTAGAGAGAAATACCCCCGGCAATGGAGTGTGTAGTAGTCCACGTCTGCAGAGACGCACGAGTGTGCTGGCACATTTCCCTGTCTGACGTGTCACTGTGAACACAGGTGAGTGCACCTTTCGCCAACATGTCTAGTAATTCTGCAGATGGGATGAGAAAGTTGAGGAATAAATCCGCAAAAGTAGTTTCCCTGATGTGCATAAGCTCTTCACTGGTGAAAGAGCTCCTTGTATTGTAGCGAGACACTTTGTTTATGAAAAAACAACAACAACACAAAACAATACACACCAACGTCTTTATACATGCTCAATAATCCAGATAAGAAAACAAAGAAAGTTGAATCAGTTCAATTCAATTCAATTCAATTTATTGCCATTAAAAACAATGTGCAGGCACATGTTAAAAATGAAATGAGGGCTGTGGTTTCACCAAACAGTGCAAGACAGACACAGACAAACGCAGCAAACACAGTATAAGATATACACACATGAAGGCCAAAAGCTAAAAATAAGTTAAAAAAGAGCTGGAGTACAAAATATTTAAAAATATCTACAGACATTCAGTGGGTAACCAGGTTCAGGTGGGCAACAGCTTGTGGAAAGAAGCTATATCATCTGGACATGAGGTGTGTGTTTGTGGGGGGGGGGGGGGGGAGTTAAAAGTACATCTGTCGCCATCTTACAATTTTGTGATTGTAACCATTCCCCAATCTTCTCTGAATAGTACAGATTACCGTTTAAACTCTAGTTAAGAATCACAAACATTTACATACGAGTCCGTTGGTTTCGCTCGTTATGCCACTGTATAGTTTATAAGGGTGGGGATACCTGCAGTCAGATGAGACTGAAGAGGTCACTTAGATGAGTGATGAAACGTTTCTCTCTCAATAAACGTTGTGTCCAGATGAACCGATTCAACTGTTTTTCAATACAACAACAACGACAATGACGATGACAAAAACAACAACAAGAACAACCACAATAACTGTCGTGCTGAAGGCAATTTCAAGGCTCCATCCTAGATTAAGTGATTTACATTTTTTTTTAGTGCAAGATTTTCTACACCTCTGTCCAAAAGACTGCCATCTGTTAGTTATCTTAGCCTTGCCAGAGAGTTAAGGGTTTGTGTGTGTGTGTGTGTGTGTGTGTGTGTGTGTGTGTGTGCGTGTGCGTGCGTGCGTGCGTGCGTGCGTGCGTGCGTGGTTGTTTATGTTTATATTTCTAATTGTGTGTGTGTGTGTGTGTGTGTGTGTGTGTGTGTGTGTGTGTGTGTGTGTGTGTGTGTGTGTTACTAACAGCAAGTCTTGCCATTCTGCTGGACACACTGTTTCATTAAAACATCAAAACAAACAGAGAGAACATGGCCAGCATTCCCTCATGGCTGCACATACTGTTGTGAAAAGCTAATTATAATATATTGCCACGGTCAGATGTTTCTCTACAACAATGTGCTAAAGAATAAAGTAACTAAGCTAAATACAAATTTACACCACTTTATCTCAGACAATACCCACGATCATAAACTGTTTTTTTTTTTTTGTAGAAATAACACTGGGATGTTATGACACCACAAATCTGTGAATTCGTCATCTACCATCCACCGGAGATACCTGAATCAGGTACTTACGGCAAACTACACCGATGTGGTACCCCAAGGAACTAAAACAAATGCTGAGAATTATTTGCAAATAGTTTTTGATCCAGGTCTGCTGCGAGTCTTTAAGAGCCAATTAGATTCAGAAGAGTAAACAGAGGCAGTGGAAATTGCTCTGCCTTCTGCCATCTCCTGTAAATGTGGTGCTTCCTGTGATTGACAAGGCCGCTCTATAGTGCACTATCCTCCAAGGGAAGAATGGTACAGGATTGGATGCAAATAGCTCTATTCAAAGCGTGTCAATGCTTCGCCTGGAGCTGCGTTAATCTCTGACGTGCTAATCTGACTGTGAATATAATGGAAATGTATTGGTTCTATATCGAGTCATACATACCTGATTGAATATTATCTGGGTTTACAGTTCAGTGAATTTTGTGATTGCGTGATAATGCTCAGCTAACCGTTACTGAAAAAAAAGAAGAAAGAAACACTGTGTGAAATACTCTTTAAATTATACTTTATCATGATAAAGAGATATGACATAAAACATGTTGTTTGTGTGCGCTGGCACACGGGGGGAGAGTAATTTGACAAATTAAGTTTCGCTCATGATCACAGATGAGAATTTATCATGAGGAATCAACAGTGCAGCCTCCTTTGTGGTCAAATGAAATGTCTATGTGGTTTATTATAGAACAGGATGATTTATTGATCTCTGAGGGCCTTTGCCTCTAAGTGTGGCGTGGCCTTGTCCTCCTCATCCTTATCACAATAGGCACAACAGCCATACAGGTGATTAAATCTGCTTACTGATCACTAGTGTTATAGACTAGTGTCAGATAGGGAAAAGGCTTAACTGTCTCCATGAATATAATCAGCTGCTCGTGCACTCTTCACACTTCTTATCAAGCTGCCTGGCTGAGTAACCGAGATCAGTTGTCAAGATGGTATAGTGTCAGATTGTACAGGCAGGGTGGGGAGGGAGGCTAGTGTATATCCCATTACCACAGATCTTTTCATGATGACGTCTGCTTCATGAACCTGGACTTAACGTAAAGTTTCTGAAGGTTTTGGCAACCTGACAGCTCAGGACTGCAGACTGCTTCGTAGGACTGTAAAGACAACAGCATAAATCACTGGCGTGTTCCTACCACAACTTAATAATATTTACACCACCCTCTGCAAAACGAAGGCCCAAAACATCATAAAGGCACCAGCTCACGTTCTGTTCTCGCACTTTCCATCTAAAAAACGTTACCAGAGCATCAAACCACACAGCAGCCGTCTCAGTAAAGCATCCTCCTTCCACAGGCAGTCAGGCTGCTGCACGGCTGACGCACCAATATGCACCTTACATTGTTGTGTTTTCCTGTACCTTTCTATATTACGCATATAATGTATGAATTCATGTGGACATAGTCTATATAGGTCTGTAGTGTTGTCTTTTTTTGGGGGGGGGGTGTCCTTGTGCCCCTTGTGTTAAGGCAGAGAGAGCCAGAGCACAATAATTTCATTGTATTCTAATTTCTAATACACACAACAATAAAGTTGAACTTGAACTTGAGATTAAAAAAAAAAGATGCCCAGTCTCCTGCATGAGAGCGAGACCAGAGGCAAGTGAGAAATTGTTAAGCTAGTTTATTTTCGAGATACCTTAGACAACAAGCAATTTGGCTTGACCTACCCTGATAGCCTCCCTGACGCTGAAATCGACAAATGCCAAACAGAGGAAATCAAGCAGAGTGAGCAATGTTGGTCTCACTGTGTGTGTGTGTGTGTGTGTGTGTGTGTGTGCGTGCGTGCGTGCGTGCGTGCGTGCGTGCGTGCGTGCGTGCGTGCATGCACGTGAAAGACAGATTTTTTTTAGTTTTTGTGCAGGTATGTGTGTGTGTGTGTGTGTGTGTGTGTGTGTGTGTGTGTGTGTGTGTGTGTGTGTGTGTGTGTGTGTGTACTTATATTTGTACTGAAGTGCCCCCATCCATGTGAGTGCAGTGTGGGTGTCTCTGAAAAGGCCACCGGACCTGTTGGGATTTGTGGAAGAGTGTTTGTCACCCCCCTCCCTGGCTCTGTCTAATTCTGTATGGAGTTTTTCCCAGACTGAGGACAGTCTGCAGTGAGGCATGAGAGAGACCATTACACACATGTCTAGCACGCTGTGGATGATGAAGAGATCTGGGACTCAGTCCTCTCATGGAAGCTGCCTTTGGCCAAGATGCACCATGTAGTCAATAGTGGCCAGAGCCCAGCCGCAACCAATCTCTGCTGACTTAAAACACATGCAGACGAAGCAGGGGAACCACAACTGAGACCAACCATGTTTGTTTGTTTTTTTGATTGTTTTGCTTTGGCCTCAAAGCTACTGTGGTACTGTTAGAATGAAATACGTAAATTCAGCTCACGATTGCAGTCTTGCAGAAAAAAGAAATTGTAATACAATGCAAAACAATGTTGGGTAACATTTTCACTGTAAATGAAAGGTATATGCAACACTACTAACACTCATTTCAAACACACCTAACAATTTCTTCCACCATTAATTCAGCATGTTTGCACTGTGGGGTTCAAAAGAAGACTGGCACTTTCTTTCTGATGGTGTTGCAGTACATAACACTTTAACTAAAGTTTGATTGAGCATGGCCTGTGTGGGGGATATTTGAGATTAGTTTATATGCTTCCAGTGTGTACAGTCAAGGTGTTAGTAAGAGAAGTAGGATTATGTTATATTGTGATCATATTCTCGATGGCTTCGCTTTATTTCAAGTCAGCAGTAAAATGCCAGGTTCATGTTTTTGAGAGAGCTGCATCAATGAGGCAATTAGGGGAGTGGTTACTACCAGCTCCCAGTGAATATGCTCCTGTTTTACTCAGTGCACACTATGGTAGGCAATTAGCCTTTGCATGGAGACACTATGATTTTTGTTTTGTTTGAGGTTTTGTTATTGCTCTCAGAGCCCTTGATCATACATACCTGTTACCTGAATTTCAGCTTCAGAAAATCTACATATTGAGGCATCGGGGTAGCGTGGCAGTCTATTCCGTTGCCTAACAAGTCAAGTCAAGTCAATTTTATTTGTATAGCCCAATATCATAAATTACAAAGTTGCCTCAAGGGGCTTTACAGCAACACAACATCACCAACATGGGGATCGCTGGTTGGAATCCCAGTGTTACCTCCAGCTTGGTCAGGCGTCCCTACAGACACAATTGGCCGTGTCTACGGGTGGGAAGCTGGATGTAGGTATGTGTCCAGGTTGCTGCACTAGCACCTCCTCTGGTCGATCAGGGCGCCTGTTCGGGGGGGGGGGTAAGTGGGGACATAGCGTGATCCTCCCATATGCTATGTCCTCCTGGTGAAACTCCTCACTGTCAGGTGAAAAGAAGCGGCTGGTGACTCCACATGTATCGGAGGAGGCATGTGGTAGTCTGCAGCCCTCCCCAGATTGGAAGAGGGGGTGGAGCAGCGACCAGGACGGCTCAGAAGAGTGGGGTAATTGGCCGGATACAACTGGGGAGAAAAAGGGGGGGAAATAATCCAAAACAAAAAAAGAGAGACTGTGATGTGATACGTTGACTTGTAGTCTCGCGAGGCCAGACATAGTATGTGTGCATTCTGGTTACAAAGTGCTGTAGCCATGGTTGTCCCCATGAGACTAGCTGACATACATCATATGCACATGACAGAACAGTGGCAAATAACGTCTTTTGGAAACAGCAAATATTTTGTATATCATTGTTTTGGTTATTAGACTGGGTTGTTGATGTCAGCTTTCATTTGATGCAAGCGCAATACTTCAGTCCAATGTAATGTAGTAGAAGCTAACATTTAGTGACCGTTATATTTTGAAATAAAGATCCTCAGCCTTATAACTCCAAAAGCCTCTGACAGCAATATATTTCTGTCAATCATCTGAACTAGCCACATAAAAAAAATAGAAAACTCAACCTTTTATTGAAAGAGAGTCGCCTTGAACCTTTTTGGTTCAGATGCTCGTATTTTCACATCTTACTGAAGCCACACTGTGTTTCTTTTCACTATTCTACATAATATTTATATTGTAGTGCTCTGGAAAAAAAAAAGAAAAAGATGATGCATTGTGAAACTTCAAATTACCTATTTTGAACAAAGGAACATTACCTTAATTCATATAACTTTAGGTAAGTGTAGATACTTCATTTGTGGAATGAATAAACCACAGTAAACCACTCCGTATACATACCTGCTCATGGCACATTATGTTCTGCACATCTTACAGACAGAGGAGAATAATGGGTACCCGATGTAAAAATCCATTCAAACATACACATGCATATTTGCATCTTCCCTTATGTTAAACATTACTTTGCTTGCCCTTAAGGGCCAAATGGCAGCCAGGATGGAAAAAGTGTAATGTGTACCAGTGGTATCCAGTCAATTATGGGTGCATGCTAGGATGCCATGACTACTGATTAGATAGGCAAAAAAATTCACTCATTTCCATTTCTATGCTTAGGGGCCAAACAGAATCCACACAACAGATAACATTCCTGCTGTAATCAAACCAAAAAAAAAACCCAAACTACAGTAAACCATTAAAATAGCTGTGACAGAGTCCAGTAGACACAGTTTTATGTGTTCTGTTTTTGCCCCTTTTACCCTAAATAGTAATTTAAAATTTCAAAGACAGGACAAATTAAATGCCATGTTTCAATAAATAGATTTAACAGTTTAAAGCAATCATTGATTTAGAAAATTGGCAAAAAAATTGTCCAAATCATTCAATAACAAGAACACACAGCGTCACAGATGTGAAGCACGTTTGAGTCCAAGCCAGCTAGGACTTGGTGAATTTGTATTCACATGATTCAGACACCTGTAGAAAAAAAAAGAAAAAAAAAGCACTATATGTTTTTTTTGCATTTGTTTCCTTTGGAAAGGTTGCATTTTGAGTGCTCTCGACCTAATGCAGAGAGACTCTTTTTAGAGCGGAGGGTCACGGGTGTGATGCCTTTTTTCAAAGGTGAACTGACTTCCCATTTTGCTGGAGTGCACAGCTCATCAGTCACTTCTAATCCACCAAAGAACCAGGCTGAGGGAGGGGCAGGGCCAGAGAGGAGACCAACGCTCTACTTTGTCAAGGCACACAGGATAAATGAAAACAAATACATGAAAATGAATCAGTAAATAGTGTTAATAAAAAACCTGTGTTTATCCGTGTGCTATCACAATATGAATCACGGTGTAAAAACAACTGTGTAGCGACAGCTATCCATGTCACTGCACTCCGGATCTGCTTTTCATGCAGCGCCATGTAGAGGTGCGGGCTTTAGCGAGTCCTCTTTGAAAGGGGTCTCCATTGGACGCGAGGCCTTATTCTATGTTTTCAGTACATATGTCAAAGAGTTGCAAGCAGCTCATCAGAGGTAAACTGTTATGATCAGTTTGAAGGGAATTCCTCATGGCTGAGCACTGAGTTGCTCCATTCACAAGTTTTACTTGAACCCGTGTTCGTTTTTGCTTTCATTCTCAAGCCCCACAGACCACATCACTGTAGAGCACCATTATCATTCTGTGCTGCCCCCAAAGACAGGCCTCTCCAACTAACTGTATGTGACTGAGTGAGTGAGCCCCTTTCCAGATCCAAGTTGCTTCGCATCTGAAAACAACCAACCCAACTTTAGTGGCTGAGGATGTTCTTTATGAAGTTGTTTCACTTCATTTTGATATCATTTTATTGTAATACGTTCTTTCAAATCATTTTAAGGTGATGCTTTTTTGAAGGCATTTTACCATTATTACCATTATACAACAATGCATTATCATAGTAAGAGTTTTTCACAGCGGTATTGCTGCTACAGCACATTCATTTATTGTGTATCAGTGATGTCCTCATAGCAATGACAAAAAGAAAAATCGCATCAACAGGTAGGTAGCAGGCAGCCAATTTTGATGTCAACATCTTCCCCATTACCATTGCCATTAGTCATCAAATTATCACATCTTATGCAAAGTAACAATATAGCCCTTATTACTGTTCAAGATAAAAATACCTAATTCAAATTCATATCGTGGGTAAGGTTTACAGTGGCCACAGTGAAATGGGTCTGTGACAAGGCCGAAGCACTCTGGAGGAAGGACACACTGTGAGAGGAGCATTCTGTAACACAGGGAAAAACAACAATGATGCAAAACGTTCAGTGAAACTTGGCACATAGTTAATGCTTTCTTTTCAGGGCAGGCCACAGACATTACAGATCCTCTTACAGGGACTAGAAACAGTTCAATTTCCCTCTCCAAGATAGGCAAGTGCAAAGTGCAGCATGTCAGCGTTTCCAGGGTGCCGCTCCCTGCCGCTTTAAACACACAAACACACACACACACACACACACACACACACACACACACACACACACACACACACACACACACACACACACTCGTTTCACTATCCTTATGAGGACCCCTCATTGACTACATTCATTTCCTAGCCTTTAACCCTAACCTTAAACACGCAAACTACATGCCTAACCCTAACCCTTACCCTAACCTTAACCTAACCCTAATTCTAACCTTAACCCTAAAACCAAGTCGTAACCCTAAAATAGACCCTTTTACGTGTGAGGACCTCTAAAATGTCCACACAAGGTAGGTGGTTTGTGGTATTTCTATCCTAATGAGGACATTTGGTCCACATTAGAATAGTTAAACATGTGCACATGCACGCACGCACGCACGCACGCACGCACGCACACACACACACACACACACACAAATAATTATGTCACTCATCTTTTCAAGTTTGGTGGCATGGTGGCGCAGTGGTTAGCATGGTCACCTCACAGTAAGAAAGTCCTGAGTTCGAGTCCCGGGGTTGTTCAACTTTGGGGTCATCCTGGGTCATCCTCTGTTCTCCCCGTGTCTGTGTGGGTTTCCTCCGGGCGCTCCAGTTTCCTCCCACAGTCCAAAGACATGTAGGTCAGGTGAATCGGCTGTACTAAATTGTCCCTAAGTGTCAATGTGTGTGTGTGTGCCCTGTGATGGTCCGGCGGCCTGTCCAGGGTGTCTCCCCACCTGCCGCCCAATGACTGGTAGGATAAGCTCTGGCATCCCCACAACCCTGAGAGCAGGGTAAGCAGTTTGGATAATGGATGGATGGATGGATCTTTTCAAGTACAGTACTTCTCAGTTTATTACATCGATAATGTCTTCATTTTTCCGAAACCGTCAATGGTGTTATAAGTGCTCAATTAATGAGGAGCGGGATATCAATACAGATACAAGGAAAAAAGTTTTAATACATTGCAGTACAGGCCTGTTTCGTGCGTCGCGCACTCATCAGCTGCTTATATATATTACTACAAACTACCAAGATTGTGGTATAGTAACTAGTAGCTGTTTATCAATCTTTTTTCTTCCTTTTCAGTCTTAGGTAAATTCTCCCACACATTACATTTTCATACTCAGGAGGGAGTTATTGCCGTGTCAAATATTTGGAACCTTTTCCTAATTATCCCCCGTTCTTCACTATCCCTTATGTACTGAAAATAAGAGGCAGTCCAGTGATCACACCTGGCACCACAGTATATTGTCACCCAGTCTCCCTATGATTTTACTCCAAGGACATTTCACAGACCTCTTACTTTGTGATGCCGATTTGATTTACTGTTCCACTGGAAAGGAGTTGATAAAGATGGAAAAGGTGGTGTCAATGGAGAGTGCCCAAGTTTATTTTCCCACTGCACAGCACAACAGCACCCCCCCAAAAAAAAACTCCAAAAAAACAGAAAAAGAAAGAGGGAAAAAATAATTGTTTGTGGAGGATGAAAGAAAGGAGACGAGACCCATTCTCCTTTTGACCACACAGCCATGGGGTCGTTTATTTCCTCCAACCAACCCTAAGTGAACAGTTCATTATCTTAAAACCTCAGCCTCGTGTCTACCCACAATCCCCCTTGCTAACCCCCTCCCACTGTCTTAAAGGGACCGTCTCTGGCTCCCATGGTGAATATCTAACCTACAAGTAGGTCACTACACACGCCCCCGCAGAATTCACCATGACAAAAAGAAAAAAGAAATAAACTTCGAGTGGCTGTTGCAGCCAGAAAAGGACTATATAAAATGCAACTTGATTGATTGATTAAACGTGGCGGGAGACGAATAATGCGGCCAAAATGGCTCCTCTTAAAGGGTGTAGGGGCAGGGGGGCGTCCACGCCGAGGGGGCTGGGCCAGTTGAACCGGCCTGTCCAAGTCCAGGTGAGCCGGCTTGAGGCAGTCCACCGAAACCCGCTCCTGCTTACCACCGACATCCACCACAAAGTTCTTAGCCCCCGCCGCCAGGACACAGGAGGGGCCATCTTAGGGGGGCACAGGGGGGTACGGTGGGCATCATGCTGGATAAAGATGTACCCGGCCGACTGCAGGTCCTTGGAGATGTAAAACGCCAGTGCCGTCCTGGAACACAGCCTTTGGGGGGGCTGCAGACTAGGCTGCTGACACAGAAGTGCAAGCCTACTGGACCGTTGTGTATTATTAATATTATTGAAATTACATAGTTATGTTTATAGTGACACATTGGGGGGTTATATATCATATTTTCCCGGGATGGGGGGGTCGTGCCCCCCCCGCCCCGGGATTTCCGCCTATATGATGCCATAGGTGCGTACGGGGGTGCCATTAGCAGCATCCATGGGGGGCCGAATCCGCCATTGCGTCTACTGGTGTCGCAGGCAGGATGCTCCGCTGCGCACCCGGATCAACTAGCAACTGCCGGCCGGAGATGGTGTCCTGAATAAACAGCATTCCTGGCCAACGCTCAGGGCTACTACTGAGTGCCGGCCCTGGCTTCTCCCGCCCCGCTGAAAGTGCATGGTGCACGGCATTGCTTGGCTTTGGCTGCAACCCTAGCATGGAAGAAGCACAGTCCCCCTGAGTCCTGCTGCCGACGAGAAACTGCTGCCGCGGCGACGCCCGCAGCCTCGACCGGCAGTGGTGGAAGAGCGTGGGCAGGCAGCAGAGCGGCCGCACACCGCTGTCGGCTGGCCAGAAAAATCCCGTCAACCTCCGCGGGAGTTGGCCTCTGAAAGTTGCTGGAGGTGAACAACTTGGAACTGGCCAATGCAGCACGGACGTGCGAGGGGAGCTGACGGAGGAACAGCTGGCCGAAAAGGAAGAAGGGGTCGCACGAACCCAGCATACTGAGCATCTTGTCCATTAGCTCCGATGGCTTGCCGTCTCCCCAGCCTCGCGGCGAAAACAACCAGTCCGCCCGCTCCACCTCTGCTAGCTCCAAAGCCTGCAGCAAGTGTCTTTTAATCATACCGTACTTATCCACGGGCGGCGGGGCTTGCAGCAGGCCCAATATCCATGACGCTGTAGATGTTCCGAGTGCCGCCACGACGTAGTGGTACTTGGTCTCATCCACGGTGGTGTTCCTAATAGCGAACTGGGCTGCGATGTGAGCGAATCATGCTGCCGCAGCCGTTTCCCAGAAGTCGGGCAGTTTGAGCGTGATGGTGTTAGCCACTGCCGCTGCACTGGTAGCTTCGTTCTCTATGGCTCACGTCAGGGTCACCAGTGTGGAGGATGAAAAAAAGGAGACGAGACCGCTTCTCCTTTTGACCACACGGCCGCGGGGTCGTAGTTCCTCCAACCAACTCTAAGTGAAGTTTTTTTTTTAATAAACAGTTCATTATCTTAAAACGTCAGCCTCGTGTCTACCCACAACCCCCCTTGCTAACTCCCGCCCACTGTCTTAAAGGGACCGTCTCTGGCTCGCTAGGTGACTATCTAACCTGCAAGTAGGTCACTACATGTTCTTATATTTGCAGTACAAAGTAAGTGCTGAGCAATATCTCAAAAACACACCAGACCAGAGTCATTTCTACTTTGTGTAACTCCAACTTTTCTCTCTCACAATATACATATTGTAACGTGCATGGATAAGAAGACACGCTGGCCGCTGGTTCGCGTGCCTGACGCTTTAGTCGAGCGGTTAGCGATGCCCCCTGCGGTGCAGGTGATACGGGTTCGCTCCCTGGCCGCGGTAGCTCCTGTGGTTGCGTTGTCCCCCGAATTCGCTACAATATATATTTCATGGTGTTTGCTTTGCACGGTGCCGCGGTCGCCTCACAGCTTTAAAACATTTTAGCATATTCCTTAATATTGCATGCTTGCTTGGCCACTTGAGAGGTTTCAAAACCTGAGACATAACAGGGAGCCAACTTCTTATAATTTTAGAGATGTCACATTCGGTAACATTAAATCTGAATGCAATATCCTTGTTGCTGAGCCCTAATCGGAGTTTCATCAGGATAGCCAATAGATGGTCCTCCAGGGTCAGAGAGTCACGCACAACCTCTACACTGTCTTTAACTGTTTGGAGCAACCACTCAAAAACGACACTGGTCAGACCTGTGAAAAACAGAACCTGTGCTGCTTTGCATTTGGTAGAGCTACAGGAAAACCGTGTGTTCCTGAGTGTTGCTTTTAGTTGTTCATTCTCGGCTTTGAGTTTGTTGATGTCCACACGCAGGTTGTCACATTCGGTAGAAAGTTGGCTGTACTTCTGTTTGAGGTAGTCATGGAGAGCCTTTGGGACCGTGGCTTCTGAAAAAGAGATTAGATGTAAAGACAAACAGAAATTTCACAGTCCTATTTTTCATATCTGGGAAACAGCTACACTCTGGGTGATCATTCAAACTGTGCCAAACAGAATCATGGCCAAACACTTTTTCATAACAAATATATAAACAGAACAACCTGATTAATCCTGGTAGTGACTGTCCTACTGTACAATAGTTAAGATGTTAGAAGTTCTTACCAGTGCAAGGACCAGCACCAGGCTCCATCCCGCAATCATTTGGGGAGAGGGAAGCGTGTGTGAATTCCGATGCAGCCTCATCAACAACTTCTGTGGACTGATGTCCATTGTCTGGCTGTCTGTGGGGGGGTTTCATCCCTTCTTCTTTTTCTCTCATATCTGATACACACAGAAGAGAGCAAGCTAGTAGTACAAAACAGTTAATTTACTGAGTTGACCACAGGTTTATCAAATCCTCAATTCAAGTCAGTGGAAATCATCACATAGCATGCCTCAAAGGGCTTCATGAGATAATGTAGACATAACAGAAACTATCTGGCCGAACAGATAATCCTGACAAAAATATAGCTACATTAAATTACTCACCATTTCTTCTCTGCATTTCGAGTCATACTATGTTGAGTCATGCTGGGTGATCACAGTGAACAACAAACCACAAGGAAGTGACCATATTTACCTTTCATGTTTTGCATCGCCTTTGCTGGACTGGGTTGAGTAGGAGTTGTACGTGGAGGTCAGCTCTATGAAGGATGCAATGCAGATGCATGCTAATGGGAGGAAAGATCTTCAGTTTATCACTGAGAAGATCGATCGCCGAGTGTGTGCACTGGAGTGCTCTGCTGACCTGACTGGGGGGAATGGTCCAGATACGTCGGTGGCGGTGGTTGGGGCCACTGTTATGAGCACGATAGATGGTCGGCACGACATCTGGGGCTGCACCGGTGGAAGCCCCGGGCCTGGGAGCAGAGGAGGCAGCTTCAGCAGTGGAAGTGGAGAAGGCTGAGGTAGCAGAGGGTCCTGGTGGATTAACGTCTCTGCCAGGCACCTCAATGTGGAGTCAAGTCGTGAAACGTCGCCCCGCGAACGTTTTTATTCACTCAAGCTCACGTACTGTCAACCCTGGGCAGAAAATGAATGCCGTTAATGTTTTTGGTACCGAAGCTGGGGCCTGGGAGTAATATCAAGGTGGTAAAGACGAAGCTGGTGAGTGTTTTTGCCACCAAGTTCACACCAGATCTAGACGCTGACACTCTGTCTGGGTATCTTAAAGATAAACTTGGCCCTGATGTTATCTGTCAAAAGATTGGCTCTGTACACAGTAAATTCGGCTCATTTAAAATATCTTCCGGATGCAATGAGGTTGGAGAAATGTACAATCCGGAGCTCTGGCCTAAAGGGGCACTTGTCCGGCGCTATTATGTGCCGCGCAGGGGTGAAGTTATGGGGCCATCACTGCTTTTGTTGCGGGGGGGGGGGGTGAGTATGCCTGCTGGTGATATGATCACTCACTAGTCTTGCTAAATGAACATACAACTGTCGTAGCCTGCGTCTGGGCCAGAGTGCAGGGGATACAGCTCGCCGCATAGTTGTTGAAAACCTTTTGGAGAACTGTGACATATTATGTATGCAAGGGACATTTTTTAGCAAAGCAAGAGCTGGTAAAACTAAACTCCTTCAATGAGAACTTTCATGGGGCTGGGGAGTCTACAACTGACCTTGGCGTGGGAATAGTCAGAGGCAGGATACCAGGGGGTGTGGCTATTCTATGGAATAAGTGTAACCCTGTGGTTAAATTATAGGCCTTAGATATATTATATTGCACTATTAGATAAGAGTTTGGCCTATGTTTGTTATTTTGTATACCTTTTGAATATGAATATGTTATATTGTTGATATTGTTCTGCAAAACAGTTGTTTACCAATGTGAAATGCATTTACTTTAATGTTGAAACTTACCATTGTTGTGATTGGTTGGCTGTGGAGAGAATACCTTACCTTGAATGTGATTGGTTGAAGGGCAGCGGAAAACGTCAGCACGAGCAGACTGGACTGGGAGAAAGAGGTCTCTCGTCCCTTGTGTGAGCAACGGAGCAGTTTGATGTCGAGTGATTATATGCTATTTTGCGGTGAGAGAAATGTAATTGAAGTTTAGTGATCAGTGATGTGTGCGGGTGTCTGACCGAGACCCATCCCGGGAACTGTTGTGTGGATTTGGGAGACAAACTGACTACTCGTCAGTCCCATATGTGGACCCAGCGACGTTACGGAGCGAGCTAGCCAGTCGGTGTTCGTTGTTAGCACAGCAAGACGGGCGAATGGACTGGATGCGGTGAGGGGCTTGCCCCACAGTGAGTCGGGCCGTCTTCTAGTTTAGCGAAGTAACGTTATCAGTTACAGTGTAGTGGTGGGTTCATGCGACCATCGAGGAACGCAGAAGGAGTCGTCTGTTGCCGTGTTGTGCTGCCGAGGCGAGCGCACGGTTCGACCGTGAGATGGTGCTAACGGCTAACTAGCCAGTTAGCTAGGATGGCTGCCGGCCTGACGTTCACTGCTGCACTGAGACGAAGAGGAGCATTCATTGTGAGTACAAGCCGGATGTGCGGGCTTCCAAGGGGAGCAAAGAGGGCTGTTTAGGGTCCCAACGTACCCGATAAAGAAACAGGCCTGCAACTGGGGGTTGACTTTCTTTTATTTTATTGCCGGCTTAGTTATAGGGTTATTGCGCTGTATGCTAATGTGTTAGTCTGATTAATTTGTGTATATCTGAAGCCATTGAGGCTTATCACTTTCATTCATTCTAATAATTATTACTCATAATACATTTGTATATATAATTCTATGTACCTGTGTGAGTGTGGATTATTCATGTGTGTTTATTCCTGTGGTGTCTAGGCTATGGTAAGTGACATGTTGAGACAACCTTAAAGGGCTAGTCCACCATTTTAATATAAGTTACTCGGTGACACATTGAGGTGTCTAGACCATGTTAGATTGCCTTAAAGGGGTCATATGCCATATTTGAGCGCCTTAAAGGGGTAGTCAACCTTTTTAGTTGGAGTTACCAGATGACACTGTAAGACATTTAGAGCCTTTAGAACATACTTTAAACACATAAGAAGCGAAGTTAATATACTTCAATAGTTTATTGGATACCGAGTTGTATAGAGAACTCAGGAGCGTTGTCCTTGACATTTAAAAGGGATAGATAGCGCTACATAAGAAGCTTGACTCATTGATAAATGTGGTTAAGCTTGGTGTTGACTGGTGCATTGCAATACAGTTTACTCACAATGACAGGGAATTCTTTATCCTAAATGTGTATACACCCT
Organism: Lampris incognitus; assembly: GCF_029633865.1. NCBI lineage: Eukaryota > Metazoa > Chordata > Actinopteri > Lampriformes > Lampridae > Lampris > Lampris incognitus. The sequence goes on from NC_079212.1 coordinate 112,971,788, forward strand.
ATGAATGCCAGCAGAGTGAGGATGAATATTTAAATAGGCTTGCATTCATCAATTCCTTTATTCAAGATAATACTTCTTCCAGTGTGTATGTCATTTGGGATCTGAATGCGGATATCTTAGACAGGAATTCGTTATTTGCTAATCACATGGTTCAGTTCTGTCAAGATAATAATCTTATTTTGTCAAGCAAAGTCTTGTTGTCTACAAATACTTTTACATACATAAGTGAGGCCTGGCACACTATGTCATGGCTAGACCACTGTATTTGCACTGCTGATGCACATGCCTCTTTGGGGAGTATGGGTATTATGTATGAGGCAGCAACGACTGATCACATACCTCTTGCTGTGGCTATAAATGTTGAACATCTGCCTGTGCTGTCTAGTAATGGAGATAGTGATAATGCAGAAAGGTTGGACTGGTCAGCTCTTACAAAGGAGGACATCTTAACCTATCATGTCCGTACAGATGAAACCTTGGGTAATATACATCTACTTAGAGATGCGGTTATGTGCAGACATTAATTGTAAGGATGTGAGGCATAGGAGAGATCTCTACTGCATGTATGATGATATTGTTAGTGGTCTGTATGAAGGTAGTAAGCCCTAGTACAAGTATAAAAATAAGAAACATAACATCAGGTCTGGTTGGAACAAGTATGTAGCTGGGTATCATGAAGAAGCACGTGAAGCCTTTAAATCATGGGCAATGGCAGGCAAGCCCAGACAAGGGCCTGAGCTTGAACACAAGAAGCTCACTAATGCAAGCTACAAGTATGCCATTCGCTTCATCTGTAAAAATGAGCAAGCCATGAGGGCAGATTCCATGGCTAAGAAGCTGCTAAGAAATGATCCTGCTAATTTTTGGAAAGAAGTAAGAGCTGTCAACAACTATAAAACATCTCTACCATGCACTGTTGATGGTCTCTCCGGTACAGACAATATTGCTGAGTTATGGCAACAGCATTATAGTACTTTATTCAATTGTTTTCACAGTGATCTGTATAAGGTGGGCAATATTGAGAGTGATGATTCAATGGTGATCATGTCACATGAGGTGTACCAAACTATACACAAGCTGTCTGTTAACAAGGCAAGTGGCTTAGATCATATTACTGCTGAACACCTTAAATATGCCAGTCCGAGGTTAGCTCCTCTCCTTGCTATCTGTTTTACTGGCTTTATGGTCCATGGCTTGTTACCAGACTCAATGTTGTCTGTACTGTTAGTGCCAGTCATTAAGGACAAAGCTGGTAAAGTATGCAGCCTAGACAACTACAGGCCTATAGCTCTAGCCAGCATACTGTCAAAAGTCCTAGAAAGAATACTGCTGGATAGAGTGCATGAATTTATCAACTCCACAGATAACCAGTTTGGTTTTAAAGCTAGACATGGCACTGACTTATGTATATATGCCTTAAAGGAAATTGCAAACAAATACAGAGGCCAAAACTCATAGTTTCTTATGTGTTTTATTGAGGCTTCTACAGCTTTTGATCGTGTTAATCATAGAAAGTGGTTTGTTAAAGTGAGTCAAAGAGGGGTGCCTAAATAGATTGTGAGAATTCTGGCTTATTGGTATGCCCACCAGACTATGCAAGTGAAATGGGGTAATAGTGTTTCAGCCCCATTTGGGGTCAGCAATGGTGTCAGACAAGGGGGAATTCTGTCTCCAGTTCTCTACAATGTATATATTGATGATTTGTCCAAGCAGCTGAAATCCTGTAACACTGGGTGCATGACTGGCAATACCTTGGTGAACCATATTATGTATGCAGATGACCTTGTCATTCTTAGTCCCTGTAGCGCTGGTCTCCAGCAGCTCCTTGATATATGTTATGTGTATGGTGTGGAGCATGATATCAAATACAATGCTAGTAAGAGTGTTGTCATGATCTGCAGAACCAAAGAGGTCAATCATCTAAAATTTCCTGATTTTAAATTGTTTGATAATGATCTTGTGGTATGTAATAAGGTGAAATATCTTGGGCACTATATTACTGAACAAATTACAGATGATGATGATATTTATAGGCAATGCTGCATGATGTATGCACAAGCAAACACTCTGTCACGCAAGTTTGATATGTGTTCGGTTTGTGTGAAGATGTCTCTGTTCAGAACATATTGTACAACACTCTATACTGCACACCTGTGGTCAAACTATAAAAAAGCAAGCTTACAGAGGCTTCGAGTGGCTTATAATGATGCTATGAGAATACTACTAAAAAGACCTAGATGGTGTAGTGCAAGTGAAATGTTTGTGGCTGCAGGAGTCAGTACCTTTCAGGCTCTTCTAAGAAACCTTATGTATAAATGTATTTGCCGGCTCAATGACTCTGATAATGTAATCATCAAGAGTTTAACTAATATAAGATTCAGTGCCACACGCTACCAATCCCGGCAGTGGGACCACTGGTATAGCTGCCTTCTTTTAACACACTGATTTGTTCCATTTATGTTATTTTATTGTGTTACTCTGTGTATTGGCTAGGGTTTGTCTTTTACCTATTTGTTTTTGTCTGTTATGGACCCTGAGTCTGCAATAAAGTTTTGAATTGAAAAAAAATGAATACATGCAGATCTAATCATCAAGTGAATTGCATTCAAAAATTTAATTTTAAATGAAAATATAAATAATTAACCAAATGCTAGTTAACTCAGAGAACATCTAACAAATACACTTTTACAAGTGTTCTAATTCCATGTTAAACACATTTCAGACTTTAAACTGACCTGGGATTCAGACCTGAAATCCCCTTGCTATAGGTGACCATTTCATAAAAATTTATTTTAATTTGGAATAAAAAAAATATTGAATGCAATTAACTTATGATTATATGCACAGGTATAAGTACACAGATCCTATAATGAAATATCAAGCATTTATAAACAAGCGTATACAGTTTGAAATATAGATAATCATGAAAAACTTGGTTTTGCAGGTGTACTCAAACTTTTGACTGGTAGAGCTATATAAATAAAGTTGAATTGAATTGAATTGAATAGAGTATACATTTTACTTAAGCTGATTGTAAAACTACAAACAGAATAATACATATGAATTCTATAATGTTCCATAAATTATTATTAATACTCCATACTAATGATCTAGCAATGGCAGATATAGCAATAGCCTAAAGAGTCAGCTGTGGTGAACTAGTTGATTTTGGTGACTTCTGAAAGGAGAACATTGTAGACTACATATATATATATACATATATATTGTGGCAGGATGAGGAAAAACACAGGAGACGAAGGCGAGTTTGAAGTTTATTCCTCAGCTCCAAAAAAATAAACTTCAAACCCGCCTTCGTCTCCTGTGTTTTTCCTCATCCTGCCACAATATACGTATATATAGTGTATATATATATATATATATATATATATAAAATTTATATCTCGGGGGCGGAGCGGGCGGGCATCTTCTCGATTCGTGCACACAAGTGGCAAGTCGGTGGGGACTGCGCGGGCCCACCGTACCACCAACCGACCCGCCCGCTTCTCAAATGAATTGACGGGTGTCGCTTCCCATGTGAAAACACCATCACACCGCCCCCCGACAGGGACATGACTAAACACAACATCAGAGGCTGAGCCCATGACCCATTTTGAAAATCCAAAATCTGAGGTAGAATGTGGGTTAACTCATGCACTGACTCCCTTCGATTTCTCATGCAACCCCCAATGGATTGTATACATGTGCGGAAAGTTTATGTAATTCACAAAACATCTAATCATTATTCACAATATAGTATTGTGATTATTATATCGCTAAAATATATAGCATATGTAAAGGGGGATGCTTTTACAAATGTTAATACTCCTTTATTAGGTTGCAATGTGAAGAATAAACTGATCAAGAGGATTAATGAAGTTTAGGTATTGTTATTATAACATCCCTAAATGCCTCATGTGGAGGTATGAAAGGCAGTGTTTCCAAATATCACCTAGATTATTTTTCTGTTTAGATTTCTTCTCAAAAAAATGTAAAAGCTTTCAGAGAGTTGTGATGCATATTTAATTCAAACTGAGAGTCACATTCTGCAGAAGAGTAATGTGGGAAACCAATATGTGTCTTAAAAATTTAATTCAGTTGAATGTATAAATGTGCTAGTCATCTCTACGGACTGTTTCAATTTTAATGATTAGTCAGTATACTTAAAATATATCTGTCAACGACTGCCATCTTAGAATCAGGCTATGTAGTCAACTAAGATAAATATTAAAACAAATATGTAAATAAAATATTATGAATGTTTGATCATTCTCTCAATGCTTCAAGAATAATCCATGTTTGATGAAATGCTGTAGTGGGCATTCAAACTCGTTTGGCAGAGAATGGGTACAAAACTAAAATCATTGAGCTTTATAGGTATCTAAGGGCGTCGCTTGACACAAGACATTATCCAAAGTTGGGAGCTGACTTGCTTATTCCCCTTGTTCCTCATCAATTTCCCACCATATGGACAAGGGTAGCAAACCACTGAATAGCTGTAAGGGAACATGCTTATCAGTTTCTTGCAGATACTTTCCACAGTAAATCAAATCTTGGTGTGATGTGATGCTTAGAAAGGAGATTTTCCTTTAGTCCCTTATAAGACTGGCTACTTCTGCCATTTGTGAAAATGATCCGAGGCGGGAATGCTATCTGTCCCTTACAGCCCTCAAAGCCGGAATGCTGTAAAGTAGTCATATATAAACCTTAAAGTCAAGCGTAAAACTTTTTTTCCAACATTTTGCTGGTGGGTATAACTCTTAAACTACTTTTCTTTTTTTTTTGTAAACCATAGTGTATCTACCCTTGGTGGCTTTTGAGTCCTCAAAGATGTACAATGTGTGAAATTATGGCTTTTTATGTTTGATGATAATTGAATTGTCAAAAAATAAGTCTACCATATAATTGTATTTCTGAAATTTTGCTAGAAAAGATTTCCTTTTTTTGTAAATTGAGCTCAGAGGAGAACAAGATGAACTTAATTGACCATCGCCTCCTAACAGTGATCTACGAAATGCAACCTGCTGGAGTAAAGGACCGTGACTTTTCCATGCAAGACAAAAAAAGAAAAAAGATGGTTTTAATACTTTGCTGGTTTTTCTTTTTCTTTTCTCTTACCTTTTTTTTTGGCTTCAGTGTTTGCCTTTTTGCTTCCTTTACCTGAAAAACAGTTTTGTCGGCTTCATTTTGCTTAAACTGCCCTCTCTCTGTTTCCATGTATTTTTCATTATATGGGACTTACACAGTGGCTAAATGAATCCACTCCCAACTCACTGTCCCTACTTTCATCTGCTGACTATGTCCCATTCAACCCTGCCGTCTCTGAGGGGCCAGGCTATGAGGCGGGAGCCTGACGCAGACCTCAGTATTACAGAGATTGATAGCATTCGCTGAACTATAGCTTCTGCTGTGAAATAATAAAAGCCTGGTGTGTCAGTGAGGCTTTTATTGGAAATGAACCACCAAGAGAAGGAAAATGGTTTTAACCCGAAAGGCAGATGAACCTGCAATGAGTGAAGATTTTTTTTTTTAATATTACTAAAAAGTCATAAAGAAAGCATAGGGGTGAAGAGGGGCAAGTATCTGGTTGTTCTAGTTAATCTGGCCCACTTTCAAAGATCCCGGTTTCTGCCGGCGTTATTCATCTTCTATGGACTTTATCAGGGGGCAATGCAATTTTCTCCCCTCCACCACATATCACAAGCACAGTTACCAAACTCTGATGGTGCCTATAGACACCATTCTTTCAAAGGAACTCCAGTGGGTATTCATGAAAAATTCATGACTGCAGAGTGAGTAAATGAAGGCCTCTTTAAGCTAAGGCTTGGGAAACTACAACAGTGACAAACAATGGCCTGATATGTCGGCTCTAAAGAAGAACTGTATCAGAATGAACATGTCAGTGCATACTACACTCACATGCATACACACAGCTGTGTGTAGCAGACTAGATGTGACTGGTCCTAGTGCCTTAGGCCAATATTGTACTCTTGTAGGCCAAACCCCAAGAGATGTGCAACTGTTGCTGCTGCACTTCTGTCTCTTGTTCCAGTTGCAGGCTAAATCAGTAATGCATCTACCCTGCACATATTTAAAATCATTGTCTTAAGATGGACCCGAATGCTGAGACAACAAATAAAAGCAGGGGCATTGTTATTAACGTTTTATATTTCCTCGAAAGTGGCTTGACTTAGTACTGTCTGGTTATCAGGTCACATTATGGATAATAATGCCCATGGATAAGCTCATGACAACCGTATACATCAGGCGCCAGTGTGTTCAGTGAATGATGATTAAAGTGAGTCTTGCTGTGATAAATCCATCAATCAGGGCATTTCATGTTTCTCTATATGTTCTCAGTCAGCTTCCCCCTGATTAAAACTGTAATTGCAGTTGTTTAGTGCTTCATTAAATGTGACCTTTTCCATCCTGACCCCTCACCTTGACCCTCTGCCATCCACTTGCTTGAGGGCTGTTGGATCCAGTTGAGCAATCGAAGTACAAAACGAGGCAATAAATTAATTCTTGTAATGTTTCCTTGTAATGTTGTTTTGCTGTCACAGTTATCACAGGGGTGAAACAGCAGGAGGGTTGATAAGGAAGAGCTGTGCTTACATGAAAGACAGGAACAACTAGCATGCCGATGTTAAGCCTATTTTCCACTACAGCTGATAGTCATGGTCTATTTTAACCCAACTCTGTGGAGCTGATAACTTCCCTCTTGTCCTACAAGCAGGAGCTACAGGAGGTGAGGGAAGATGATTGGGATGCATTGAACTGTTGCCAAGCATGAAAGTAAAATAATTAATACAACATGGATGTTTTGTACCTTGGCAATACTAAATTGTCTCTAGGAATGAATGTGTGTGGGCCCTGTGATGGCCTGGCAGCCTGTCCAGGGTGTCTCCCCGCCTGCCGCCCAATGACTGCTGGGATAGGCTCCAGCATCCCCGCAACCCTGAGAGCAGCATAAGCGGTTAAGATAATGGATGGATGGATGGATGTCTTGTACCGTATTTAGAGGGATTAAAGTGAATAATAACAAGTAGGTGAGGAAAGCAAACTAAAAATAAGTCCGTAGGATGAATGGGAGAGTACAAGAGGTTGGTAGTTACTGTTATCAGAGGTATCATGAAAATGGAACATGACAATTATGTCAGATATTTTTTGTAAAAGTGCTTCATCACACAAACAGAAACACACCACACCCCCCATAAAAACAACAACCTAAGCATGCAATCAGCTATTTGCCAATCAGATGTGTTATAATCAAGTGGCAAAAAGTGCACAGAACACAGTGTTTCTTTTTGCAAATGGTATGTAATGTTTTCATTTTTAATCCGAGTCAACCTAATTATTTGGGGATTTATATTGCCAGGGTGTTACCACCCTTCCCCCTTTCAGCTCATGCCTAAAGCTTCCTCGATAATGGAATTTGAGCTGTCCCGTTTGTGACTCATCCCTTTGCCATGAAAGGAAGAGAAGGTCAAATAAAATGGGGATTTACATAAGACTTTCTGTGCGACTCTGAATTCTCATTCTCTTATGGGAAATTTCCAAAGGCACATAAATGCTTGACAATGGGACATTTCAAATTCAGATAAAGCAGCAGAGAAACCTGTGGCAAGAGACTAGCCGGTCTTGCCTGTTAGTGTTGACTGGTGAGATGTGCACCTTTTTGTTGTGTGCTGGAGTGGATGATGTCCACTTTTTATTCAGGAGCTACTTCAAATATGTCTATTCTGTGGAAAAACTGAATGCCTACGCTTGAAAAAAACCCACAGGTAGTCCAAATTCTGCACTGAGGCTGCAAATGGAGCCTGCTATAACTGTCAAAATGTATGGTAGCAGGCTTCCTATCGTTCAAAGAATTGCAGAAGTCATCTTAGTTCTTAAAGCAGAGGTCATTGTATTTCACCTGCTGATTTTTACAGGCCCTCCACCCTGTCATGTGAACTGATCTAACTATAACTCCACACAGGCTACAGCATTACAGGAAATTCTGTTCCAGGTATTGAACATATTCGAGATATTGGAAAGCACATAAAAGATGCTAATCTATTAAGGCCAATGTTATTTCATATGAGGAGCACATTGATAAGCATTGCCTAATTGAAACAGCAACTTGAGAAAGCGATCGATGGTTAGACGGGTGCAGAGCGCTCATGAGAGTCATACTATTAGATTTCATACAATCTGATAACCCTTTTGCTTTTGATTGATCTTTTCCATTTCGAACATTCAGGCCCAGATCAATGCTGCTGCCCTCCAGCCACTGCTGTTACTAGCAAGGATGAAGACAAATATATATATATATGTATAGTTGTGTGTGTGTGTGTGTGTGTGTGTGTAATGTGGGCTGATGGGGCACGGGTTCTGCTGTCCAGCTTCTCTTCCGCAAGACTAGCTGGGCAAAATAGCAATGTTGTTAACAGTGGGACCACCTTAGGGCAGAGCAGTGACTGCTGGTTGTAGTCTATTCCAGTTTAGTTGTAGAATCTGTTACTGAAGTAGCAGAATTACGAAACAAGGTTCTTTACATTGTGTCAGCCGATCTGTACGTGTGTCTAAATGTGTGTCTAAACTGGGTGGATTGGAGAGTGAAGAGAGAGAGGAGAGTGAGTAAGCAGAGCTAAGTGCCCCTCTCTAATTCCCTCAGCACAATCTCTTGAGATAGCCCACCGGCGTGGGTGGGCATACGTAGCTATATAAACCAGAGGGTTGAATGGAGCGTAATGAGATTAGTAAACTACAGTATGCAGGCAGGGAGTGCACAGCTCATATTGAATAACCACCTTGAGCTCAGCCTGTAGTGAAGCACAACTTGAATGTGTAACTCTTTAAATATTAAGCTAACACCATATGTATGGTGTTGCAGTCTGTCATCCTGGACAGTATGGAGAAAAAGCGGTGCAAGTCCCGTTGTTGTAGCCACTGGAAATAAATGAAAATATAGTATATTGCATATTTGATTTAGTATTAATTTTTAAAAAAAAACAACTTCTATGCACCCTATGCATTGCCTTTGTGCACTGCCTGTTGACACCTTTGTCCTATCAGACTTGAACCTAGTTTTTTTACACTTACTTGTACTGTTGTCTCCTGACTAGATCTTTGCTTGTGTTGTATTAACTCTCAGATGTGCATGCTTTGGATAAAAGTGTCTGCTAAATTAAATTGTAATGTTATAATGTTATAATTGTAAGGCAATTGTTTGTACCCACTATCCATACATGACAATTATAATGTATGACAGTTTGAAGGTTTGAAAGACACAGGGAGAGATAGGATAGCGATAGAGCGAGAGAGTGAGTGAGAGAGAGCGAAAGAGAGAGAGAGAGATACAACAGTTGAAATAGAAGCACAATAATGTGGTGAAGCAGAAGTGAAGTTTCACGACTTGAAAACAGAGAAAATGAAAGAATGAAATGCAGCACACAAAGCGTTTGCTAATGTCACTGTCATCTGAGAACCAGAGCCTTCATAGTGTGAGTCTTATCAGATCGTTCTGACCTGCTAGAAAGAGCCAATGGCTTTTCCAATGTGCATGAGTATTTTTTAATTCAATTTTTTTTGTCATTGTAGATGTAGCTTTAAAACTTTTTTATAACTTCCGCACATATTTAAACCGCTAAAATACTTTTTTTCTTCAATAATAATAAAAAAATGACTTGGAAAACTCATACCCATGAAAAATCTTGTGATTTTGCTCAAGGCAACATTTAGCAAAAGTACACAAGTGTGTTGTTTCCTCAGTTCCTCGAGAGCTATTCAAAACTTGAATAAGTGCACCCTCCCATCGATCAAGTGAGCCCCACCTGAGGCACCAGGTGGTGACACTCAATTCAAACATAGCTTCACCTAAACCCGTGTGACACGGCTCAGCGATAAAGACACTGACATACATGAAGCTCAAGCAGGAGCGAAGTCAGCTAAGGCAGAAGCATCAACTTCTTATCCTGCATCCATCACTCTTGGATAAAGAGACACAATATCAGGGAATAAAGCCAGGGATGACTGTGTAAAGTGAGGGAAGCTGATATTTGTGTGGTACTTGCCTACTTAAAAAAGTAGAGTGCTGATTACTACCTGACATGATTGGATGAATCAGAGAGGAGAGATGAGTTGACACATGAAAGCACTTTCCAAAAACTTCAGGTGGTAAATTCCCAATGATAGAAAGAAAAAAAAGCTCTTATTACATCTTAAATTTTAATGATTACAGTTTTGCTCTTCATCATTTACCTGTATTTCATCACTTACCTGCTTAGTCTATGTCTCTTTTTATAATTTGTTTGTTTTGGCTATTGTGGCAATTGGGCGGCATGGTGGAACAGTGGTTAGTGCTGTCGCCTCACAGCAAGAAGGTCCTGGGTTTGAACCCTGGGGTTGTCCTAACTTGGGGGTCATCCCAGGTTGTCCTCTGTGTGGAGTTGGCATGTTCTCCTCGTGTCTGCGGTGGGTTTTCTCCGGGTGCTCCGGTTTCTCCCACTATCAAAAAAGACATGCATGTTAGGGTTAATACTCCTGTCTGTGCCCTTGACCGAGGCATGACAAGACGAACTGGAGTTGGTCCCCGGGTGCTGCACAGCGGCTGCCCACTGCTCCTAGCTACACAGCTAGGATGAGTTAAGTGCAGAAAGGAATGTCCCCCACGGGGATCAATAGAGTATCTCAAAATCAAAATCAAAATAGAAAAATTGTGAATGTGATGCATGATATGCATAATTAATGGTTATATGTTTTTGTTTTTCTGAATACTTTTTTTTTCTGTGAGAAACACTGATGCTGATCTGATTGTGTTACTTTAAAGGTGTCCGAAATGAAGGTGTTTACAGTCTAGGGATTGTTGTCCTCAGCATATGTTTACATGGATGTTGTTAAGGCTGCTGACGACAACTGTAATGCTATGGCTCCAAATAGCGCTTGGCTCCGCGATGGTTTTCAAGTATCTTGGCTTTTCTAGCGTTAATTAGGCTTTTTAAGTTTTGTGATGAAGACTCCGAGGGTTTGTACACGACCTGCTTTTCACCCAGGGATTTTACCTCATGAAAAGTTAATGAGGTGTCACATACCAGCAGAGAGGGGAGAGAGAGAGAGAGAGGGGGGGAGAGAGAGAGAGAGAGAGAGAGAGAGAGAGAGAGAGAGAGAGAGAGAGAGAGAGAGAGAGAGAGAGAGAGAGAGAGAGAGAGAGAGAGAGAGAGAGAGAGAGAGAGAGAGCGAGAGAACAAGAAACAAAACAATATTTGATGGAACTGTACAAGCGCATACTCTCTCCCAAGCGGTCGTCCACATTCTACAGTAAAAGCTGTGAAATCAGGAGCAGAACAGAGGCCAGCGTGTGGCAGTTACATGCAGTTGTATCACTGCTTCTTCAACAAGCTAAAAGCACAGATACTCATGATGTTTAACCCCCACCACCACCATTAATGTCAAGAAGAAGTGGCACAGCCCAGTCATAAAGCCCAACATATTAACACAAACACAAATAGAATGTGTGAAGAAAAGAATAAAAAAGAGAAATGCTTTTCCGGGGAAACACTTCTACTGTCACAAAAACACTGAAAATTTCTTTCTCTTTTTTTTTTTTTTTTTTTTTGGTTGGCCTATTAGTGATACTAAAAATAAGACCTTCTCATTGCAAGTATTGTTTTGCATTTAATAACGGTTTGAATCCTCCAACTGAATTTTAGTGCTGCCTCGATTTCCTGCAGTAATCATGGAGCTAGACTGAAGAGGGGGACTCTTTCCTTGCCCACCCCAGCTCTACTGTGCCTCATTTAAACCCTCCTCTGGGTCATGTTCTTGTGAAGAAGAAGAAAAAAACAACAACCCAGAAATCCTATGGCTCATTGTAATTTGGACTTGGTGACCATGCTGTTTCGGTGTTCATTTTGATAATCACTCAGCTTGGCAAAAACAAAATAACAGCAAAACGATGGTGGGCTTATGTTCATTTTCCGCCCCCCCCCCCCCCCCCCCCCGCTTTGATTCATATGGAAACACATCACTAAATTTGGTACATTATTATCTTATTTAAATTTGCACCAGTTTTCTTGTAGCCGTTATGGATTATTTTTTTCCCTCACTCTATAAGCAGCCTCCTCCATGTGTAGCGTAGTAATTGCTCAGTCTAACCCCGCTGATCGGTGGTGCAATCATTAATGAGCTTATGGAGAGCAATGGCAGAATGGCTCTCAATACTTAATGAACAAAAACGGAGCTGAATAAGGATGTGAAATCAAATGTGTAGATAACATTGTGCATCAAGATTCTGAAGACAGTTTACAACTATCTCAGAATCCCTAACCCCCCACACTCATCATAACACAATTTTGCTGCACTGCAGAAATTGAGAGAGAGAGAGAGAGAGAGAGAGAGAGAGAGAGAGAGAGAGAAAGAGAGAGAGAGAATGGTGGGCAGGGCCAAAAACAGAAAGGTAGAGAGGCGATTTGCATAGTAAGGTATACTAATTAGGGGCCATTAATCAGCCACATAACTCACCTGCAGTTAGAAGAACTGTGAAATTACTTGAAATTAATATGACCAATGACCAAATGTAAAACATTTTAGGGACAAATAATGTCAAGTAAGTATTTTATATTTCTATTTTTTCAACTCATTTTATCTTTGTACATCAAGAGTAATTCACATGAGCATGCACATTCTGCTTCACATTAACAGGGTTACATTCATTCACACCTGAGAGCTGCCCAGTACAACTACAGTCTCCCCCCGCTGGCTGCTGAGCAGCTCTTATACTGAAAATGGGTATCTGGTGCCTTGCCCAAAGGCGTCTTGATGGTAGATTTTTAGGAAGAGGAGAGAGCCACCAGTTAACTTCATCACTTCATTCAAATAAATTTTTCAAGACAGGCTTGAAATTGAAAACCTTCCCATGTCAGCTTGTCCAACCCACTCCAAGGTAAGCTTCTGCTGCCTCTAGGTTATACCGTGCAAGGCAATAAATTAAATGCTGTAACATCGGTGGAGGTTGTAGTATCCTTGTGGGATGTCCTCTGCCTCTATATGTTTTGGATGATGTTAATTTCTGTTTCCTGGACATGATTGAATCCATAGCAACACAAGATGTCCAATTTAATATCCATCCCAATGTCATGATCATGGATCGGTTACACTTTAACTCACTTTCAGCTGCCTGTCACATCTCATTGGCCCCAGGTATCTCTGCAAGTGGGTTATGTGGTTTTGTTGTTTGGGAGTGGCTTCACCTACACCCTGTGACCCTGTCTGTGTTTTTAAAGCTTGCCTGTCTGGCTGTTCAATACATTCGCTCCACCAGGTCTAAAATCAAGCTGTGAACTGTCAATTCCTCCTGCCATGTGCCAGGCATGCACATGCCTGCTGATCAAGGGACAAATGCCACAGTTGGAGTGTCCAGGAAATCCTTTCCAGGGCTATTTGAGGGTTGATGTGACACATTTTCATGATTATTCCCCCCGTCCAACCTGATAAAATGTCAGCTATCTTCTGAAAGCATAAAAGGTTGTTTCCCTGTTAACGTGAGGCCTCTGTTAATCTTTCCCAACCTCCTCCTTTTGTAACAGTGTTTTAAGAAATGCTGTTTTGTAGTGTTCAGTCATCCTTTTACCAACAGGTAGTGATGACAGACTTATAATCATATAAATTGTCAATTCCATCAATGCATTCATAGCGCCTTCTTTCTCGTAATAATAATGGATTACATTTATATAGCACTTTATCTCAATACCCAAAGTGCTTCACAGTGAAGGGGGGAAACTCACCTCAACCACCACCAATGTGTAGCACCAACCTGGCTCATACATGGCAGCCATTTTGTGCCAGAGTACTCACCACACATCAGTAGAGAGGGAGGAATCATTGAACCAATTACACAGGGAATGATTAGGTCTCCAGATGGAGAGAGCCAGGTTGGGAATTTTGCCAGGACACTGGGGGACCCCCTACTCTTTGCGATAAGTGCCATGGGATTTTTAATGACCACAGTGAGTCAGGACCTCGTTTCAACATCTCATCTGAAGGGCGGCATCTCCTACAGCTCAGTGTCCCCGTCACTGCACTGGGATTTATTAATTAGGACCAGAAGGAAGACTGCCCCCCTACTGGCCCACCAAAACCACATCCAACAGTATCTCAGTTTTCCCCAGGAGATCTTCCAGCCAAGTACTTGCCAAGCCCACACCTACTTAGCTTCTGTCATTCAGCAGAAGCAGGGTACATGTTGGTATGGCTACTTCTCACAGTCTGTTTGCCTAAGAAGGTGTCTCAGCGAGACAGGATGGGACAAATAGTCATATTGACAAGTTTCTTCAAGCTTTACAAAAGAGACTCTCTGACTCGTGATAATTACTTGTGTGAATTCAGACTGCACGTGTGATAGAGGGATCTCATTAGAAAGATGCCACACCTTCCTCAAAGGAGAAAAAAAAAGGCATTTCATGGAAGAGACTCACTGCTCAGAGACTTCTATTTTCAATGAATTGCTGTGACCAAAAGCATTTTCCCCAGCTGTTGCAATTCTCTAGCTTATTCTTGGGGCTCGGAAGACTATCTCCTGAGTTGCCAATAAAATGTCTGCTGCTACTGGGTAAGAGTAGGGACTGCCAATTGGTTTCACCTTATCTACCTTAAACATGTGTCTGCTGACTTCATGCTTCTTCCCATTTCTTTTTCATCACAGTTTCCTTTGTTTTGTTTGGGTTTTTTTTCTTCCTTAATCCATCCTCCCCCTGCATGCACATTACTAAAATTACTCAATTATTGAAAATACACTGTCGAGCTGAGATTTTTTTTTTCTAATTTTTTAACAGAAATGGCAGAAAAAGCCATAACAATAGTAAACTGCATAATTGCATGAGTCAAAAGCTAAAATTTGGCAAGTTGATTCAATTTATGTCAGGCTAAGTACTGTCAATCAAGATATCCAAGGGGGTTGATAAAACAGGAATTTACAGGGATTTCATTTAACATCAAAGGGATTATTATTATTATCATTATTATTATTGTTGTTGTATTATTGTTGTTATATTCAGTGTAATGACAACATAAGCTTTTTATAGTAAATCCATTGTTGCCCAATTTTTATTTATTTTTTTCTATTTTATATTGTTTATATCTTATACTTTTAATTCTGTATCTTTTTATATTTTTCTTTCATCACCTTATTTTAATTGTTTTTATAATAATCCTTGTTTTACTGGCTTCAATTCTCTATGTTTCAGTTATACTCTAGTGATTTTATCCTGCCCGTATTTTACATTGTTCTGTGGAGTGGATCTGGCATTATGTCCTATATTTTTATTGTATTTTATTGTTCAATCTTGATTATGAGCATTATTTTAGCATGTTGTGTAAGGCACCTTGTAATGTTGTTTAGAACGGTGCGATATAAATAAAGTTTATTATTATTATAAAGTTTATTATAAGCATTGTGGGCGGCACAGTGGCCCAGTGGTTAGTCAAGTCAAGTCAAGTCAAGTCAAATTAAGGTTATTTATATAAATATGTAAAGAAAACATAATAAAAAAGAATATAAAAATAAACAATAAAACATAAGAGTAAAAGTATATTTGCACAATAAAATCATGCTATCAAGCTCAACTTGAATTGAATGCCAGCGAGAAGAGGTAGGTCTTTAACAAAGATTTAAAAGTATTTCGGGGTCTGAGCAGATCTTATGTGTACTGGTAGATTGTTCCAGAGCTCAGGGGCAGCCACTGCAAAGGTTCTATCACCCCTATTCTTAAGCCTGGATCTGGGAACATGTAAGAGCATCTGGTTTGTCAAACTGAATGCTCTGACTGGTGTATGATGATGTATTAGCTCAGATAAATAAGGTGGTGCCAGTCCATTAAAAGACTTAAAAACAAGTAATAAAATCTTAAACTGGATCCTAAAACGGACAGGAAGCCAATGAAGGGAGGTCAGTACAGGCGTTATGTGATCACGTCGTTTCTTTCCTGTTAGAAGGTGAGCAGTTGCATTTTGCACAAGCTGCAGGCGACAAAGTGACGACTGAGCTACGCCAACATACAATGAGTTACAAAAATTCAAACAAGAAGTAAGAAATGCATGAATTACCCTTTCAAGATCATTTGGAGGGAGATAGGCCTTTACTTTTCCAGGAAGTCAGAATTGAAAAAAAAAAAACTAGGTTTGATAGTACTGTTGCCTCACAGCAAGAAGTTCCTGGGTTTGAACCTCAGGCTGTCCCAGATCCTTTCTGTGTGGAGTTTGCATGTTCTCCCTGTGTCTGCATGGGTTTCCTGCGGGAGCTCCAGTTTCCTTCCACCATCGAAAAAGACATGCATGTTAGGGTTAATACTCCTGTCTGTGTCCCTGACCAGTGGCCCACTGCTCCTATACAGTAGGATGGGTTAAATGCAGGGAACAAATTTCATTGTAACCGAGCAACTGCACAATGACAAAACAAAGTGGCTTTCTTTCTTCTTAAATGGAGGCTCACAATAACAAACTTGAATCACTGCTGTCTCTTGGACCTCAACTAAATTTGTATGATGAACGCTCTAATTGAGCGTGTATTCTTGTGTTGTACAAAGACTGGAGACAAAGAGGGGTTCAGGCAAGGTAAGACCGATCACTCTGAGTGCTCCTAAAAATCAGGACTCCAAGACATTGTGAAAATATGAATGACAAAGCTTGGCGAGGGAATTGCTCTGAAAGGGACTGACTGAAAGCCCAAGTTAGATAGGCTGAAGCAATCAAAGGACTTGTGTGTTTTAAGGCAGAAGAGGTCATGTCAAGAGCTTGATAAATCCTGCCTCCAAATCCACTATTCCAAGAAAGGGTATTCTCTCTGTTGTTTGGGTTGCCTGGGAGTGATTTGCAGCCTCTAAAACGTTGGGCTCTCCATCTGTCTCTCTCAGGGAAACAATCACTGACCATGTTGACAGAACGACTATGCACTATTCCTTCAGTGGAAACCAATTTCATTACCTGTCATAACTTCATAACTTCTTGGGTGTGTTACATGGTGGTGGCGGAATCAAATATTCTGTTTAAAAAATAAATATATATATATAATCCAGTTAGTCAAGTAAATTCTTTATGAGACAGTACAAGCCTGTTTCATGCTATAAGCAATAATCAGCTGTCAATAAAACTACTCGAGGAAAGGACATACCATCTACTGTCTCGTCATGCACATCACGTGCACAGTGTCCAATGGGGAAGGGAGAGGTGCAACATACAAACATTTTCAAAAACGTGATTGATAACGGAGCTGCGACATTCAAAATTCAAAAACACATGACAGCTAATGGTCCAATTGTGGGGTGGGGGGTACTTGTTTATTGTCATGATTTATTTGTAATTACAAAATAGGATCTTATATCTATGTCTGCAACTGCTGGCCAATTTATTCCTGTTATCCAATGTGGACATTTCTGGTTTGCACATGATAAAATATTTTTCAGTTAGACATATATTGCATATTTTCCTGCTGGTTGAATATGCTTTCTTCTTTGAGAAGATTTTCCAGGTGGTTGAATAATTAATGTTTCTGTCCGCCAATGACCAAATATAACGGCTTAAAGATGTTACATTCTTTAAACTGTTGTTTCTAAAGCTACACGTGTGCATTAAACCTCATTTTGTAGAGGAGCTCAAGCAGGAGTCATGACAACTTTCTCTTTCAGCTACACAACGTGCACCATTTATTCCTTCCACCATTACAACAACAACAAAAAACCCGCGCAGTGGAAGTGTGTCACTGTAAACCCGAACCGAGAAAACAGCAGCTGTAAACTAATGTTCCTACTAGCTCAACAAGGGGAATTATATATCCCCGTAACCACTACCCACGTCCCCCCAGAATTCGCCTTAATACGAAAAGTCAGTGTGGCGAGGGGGGGCGGATCTCTCTGCCCCAACGGCTCCGCTGAACAGGAGCTGGAGGCTGGTTAACCGCAGGCAAAGCAGCAGAGTCCTCACAGCTGGACCGGGAAAAGGGAGGGGCTGGGGAAGCAGGGGGCGGCTCGCCGGGGGAGAGGGGCAGAGCTGGGGGGCGCCCCCGCCGTGGGGGCAGGGCAAGACCAACAGGGCGGTCTAAATCCAGGTGAGCAGGCTTGAGGCGGTCCACAGAAACCCGCTCCAGGCTGCTGCCAACCTCCACCACAAAGTGCTTATCTTCAGTGTCCCGTACCAGAAATGGGCCGTTGTAGGGTGGCTGCAGGGGACCGCGGTGCGCGTCGTGACGGATGAAAACATACTCCGCCGACCGCAGCTCCGTGGGGACACAGGACTGAGAGCCGCCATGCTTAGAAGTGGGGACTGGTGCAAAAGCCCTGGCTTCCTCCTGCAGCGCAGAGCGTTGGCAGCTGGCGGACCAGGGAGCTGTGGCGGTGGGAAGGAACTCCCCCGGGACCCGAAGTGGCTGTCCGTAGACCAGTTCGGCGGATGAGGACTGGAGGTCCTCCTTGGGGGCGGTCCTGAGCCCAAGCATGACCCAAGGCAGTTTGTCAACCCAGCGGTCGTCCTTGAGGGTAGCCCGCAATGCGGCCTTCATCGAGCGATGGAACCTCTCGACCAATCCATTCGCCTAAGGGTGATACGCTGTGGTGCGATGGAGCCTCACCCCTAAACCCGTGGCGATCTCCTCCCAGAGCGCTGACGTGAATTGCGGCCCTCTGTCCGAGGAGAGGTCGGATGGGGTGCTAAAGCGGGCGACCCAGGTTCCGATGAACGCTCGGGCAACCTCAGGCGCTGTCGTGGACGAAAGTGGGATGGCCTCTGGCCATCGCGTGGTCCTGTCGACCATGGTGAGCAGGTATGTGAAACCACGGGAGGGGGGTAGGGGGCCTACCAGGTCCACATTCACGTGGTCGAACCTCCTCTCAGGTACCGTGAAAGGTATCGGGGGCGCTTTGACGTGCCGGAGCACTTTGGAGCGTGGGCACTCCACACAGGTGTCAGCCCAGTCCCTCACATCCTTTTTGAGTCCGTGCCAGACAAACTTTGCCGCCACCAACCTCTGTGAAGGCTTTCTGCCAGGGTGAGACAGCCCATGGACCGCGTCGAAGACCCGCTGCCTCCAAGCAGTCGGAACGACGGGTCGGGGCTGACCCGTAGAGACGTCGCACAGGAGCGTGGCGCCGGCGTCGTCGAAAGCCACATCCTCCAACTGCAGCCCTGTGACGGCGGTCCTGCATCCCTGCACTCCTGGGTCGGCGGCCTGGTCAGCCGCCATCTGGCTGTAGTCGAGTCCCAAATGGGCGGCACCAGTGATGGCCCGGGAGAGACAGTTGGCGACCGGGTTGGACTTCCCAGCGACATGCCTCACGTTGGTGGTAAACTCTGAGATGTAGGCCAACTGTCGCTGCTGGCGGGCTGACCATGGCTCTGCCACCTTGGCCATCACGAACACCAGCGGTTTGTGATCGACGAAAGCCGTGAACTGACGGCCCTCCAGTAGGAAACGAAAGTGCCTAACAGCGAGGAAAAGGCCAAGCAGCTCACGATCAAAGGTGCTGTATTTGCGCTCTCTCAGGTTCAACTGCCGGCTGAAGAAGGCAAGCGGCTGCCACGCACCGCTCACCGACTGCTCGTAAACCGCGCCGACAGCGTAGTCCAAAGCATCCGTCGTGATGGCAATGGGCGCTCCAGACACAGAGTGTGCCAGCATCGCCGCGTCAGCCAGGGCGGCCTTCACATCCTTAAAAGCCGTGTCCCTCTCTGCAGACCAGTCCACAGCGTGTTTGGGGGCTGTGCCCTTCAGAGCCTCATGTAGGGGGCGGAGGAGATCAGCAGCCCGGGGGATAAACTGGTGGTAGAAGGACACCATGCCAATGAACTCCCGGAGGGACTGGGCCGTGTGTGGGTGTGGAATTTCTGCGACGGCCTCCACCTTAGCTGGAAGGGGGGCTTCCCCGTCCTTGGTGACCCAGTGGCCCAGGAAGTCGATGGTGCTCAGACCAAACTGACATTTGGCCGGGTTAACTATCAACCCGTGCAGGCTGAGTCTCTCGAAAAGGGCTCTGAGGTGGGACGAGTGCTCGGACACGGAGGTGCTAGCGACCAGGATGTCATCCAGGTACACAAAGAGGAAAGGCAGGTCCCACAACACTGAGTCCACGAGGCGTTGGAAGGACTGCGCGGCGTTCTTAAGCCCAAACGGCATGCGCAGGAACTCGAACAGTCCGAACGGAGTTGTCACAGCCGTTTTGGGGACATCAGCGGGATGGACGGGCACCTGGTGGTATCCACGGACGAGGTCCACCTTGGAAAAGATCACTTTCCCAGCCAGGTGGGCGGAGAAATCTTGGATGTGAGGGACCGGGTAGCGGTCCGGTGTTGTTGCGTCATTGAGCCGACGGTAGTCACCACATGGACGCCACCCACCGCCAGGCTTAGGCACTATGTGGAGGGGTGAAGCCCACGGGCTGCTGGAGCGATGGATGATGCCGAGGCGCTCCATGTTCTCAAACTCCGCCTTGGCGACAGAGAGCTTGGTCGGGTCGAGGCGCCGAGCTCGGGCGTGCACCGGCGGGCCGGTGGTGACGATGTGGTGCTCAACCCCATGTTTGGTCGTAGATGACGAGAATGTGGGCTGAGTGAGGTCAGGGAACTCGGAGAGAAGATGGAGAAACACGTCCTCATTGGAGAGCATGCTGGACAGCCTGACGGAGCCTGTATCGCTGAGTGCACACGGGTGTGAAGCGAAGGTGACGGCGTCAATCAGGCGTCGATTCCTGATGTCCACCAGCAGCCCATGAGCACAAAGGAAATCTGCACCGAGGAGGGGAAAGGCCACGTCGGCGGTGACAAAATCCCAGCTGAACCGCTGTCCGTTAAAACACATGTCAATGTGCCTCGTGCCGTACGTACGGATAGAGCTGCCGTTAGCAGCTTCCATGGGAGGGCCGTGAGCGCCCGACAGGGCGTCCACCCTCGATGCAGGTACGACACTCCTCTGCGCCCTAGTGTCGCATAGGAAACGCCGCCCCGAGATGGAGTCTTGCAGGAAAAGTAGCCTCTTGTCCTCCACGCCGACGCCCATGGCCACTAGTGAGCGCCGGCCTTGGCGTTTCCCGACGAGCTGAAAGTGCACGGGGAGTTGCACTTTTTCGCCTTGGCCCCGAACTTTGCATGGTAAAAGCACAGGCCGGGCTCCTGTTGCCGACCGGGGGTTGCCGCGGCGACCACCATGGAGTCACCAGGTGGTGGCGTGTGGGGGTGGGCAGGGGTGAGCGCGGACGCGCAGTGCTGCTGTTGGCTGGCCAGGAAGAACTTGTCAGCTTCTTCAGCTAGCTTGCGGCAATCGGTAATGTTGGCGTTAGCCAAAGCGGTCCGCACCTGAGCAGGCAGTTGTCGCAGAAACAGTTGGACAAAGAGGAATTCAGGTGTGTGCGCCGGTCCCAGCAGATTCAGCAGTTTGTCCATGAGCTCGGATGGCTTGCTGTCACCCAAGCCTTGCAGAGAAAAGACACGGTGGGCCCTCTCGGCGTCGGAAAGTTCAAAAATCTTCAAGAGGTGATCTTTGAGCCCCTTGTATTTGTCTGCCGCCGGAGGATTTATAAGGAGACTCACCACTCTAGTTGCAGTGGAACACCCGAGCGCCGATACCACGTAGTAGTATTTAGTAGCATCGTCTGTTATTTTGCGGATAGCAAACCGCTTCCGCCTGGGCGAACCATGTCGTTGCCGATGACTCCCAGAACTCTGGCAATTTGAGAGAAACTGCGTTGATTTCGTCCACCATGTTCGTTCGAAAGATTGTCTCTGATAACTACCAAGAGACAAACGTCGGGGTCACCAGTGTAGAGGAGCTCAAGCAGGAGTCGTGACAACTTTCTCTTTCGGCTACACAACGTGCACCATTTATTCCTTCCACCATTACAACAAAAAACCCGCGCAGCGGAAGTGTGTCCCTGTAAACCCGAACCGAGAAAACAGCAGCTGTAAACTAACGTTCCTACTAGCTCAATAAGGGGAATTATGTAGCCCCATAACCAATACAATTTAATATATATATATATCTTTTTTTTTCATATATGTAGGTGTAACTGGTTTTGAGATTAGTCAGGAGTACACTTCGATGGCGTATTGACAGGTGTCAGGCAGGCCACCTAGAAATTGAATTCTGTTGGTTCCCTGATAAAGGTGGTGTCCATTGGACCTGATTTAAAGTCCAGCTAATGTCTGTATTAGAAAAATGGTCATGTCTAAGAGGCAATTTGAAAATATACAATTTATCATTTTAACACCCCCACACAAACATATAAACATTAACCTGATTGTTTTTTTGCTTTCAGTAATTATAACATATTAAACTTACATTGTATTAATTCTGCATGTGTGGTGACCCACATATATATAACGAGAGACATTCACCTAAGAGGACGGTGTACCTTTAAGGGAAGAGGCGAGGGGTCAGATAATGCACTTCCGGTTCACGGTTCAGTGTCGTTGTCGAATGTATGACATGCTAAGTTGGAGCTAGTAAACTACCTCGACTACGTCTACTCTCACGTCTCCTGTCTCGTTGTTTTCTAACTCCACAATACAATGTTTGTTACAATAGCAATTGCAAACTTGATACAGAAGCAAAATCAGCTTAGACATCTGTTAACTCTAAAGTTGAAATTGTGCATTCATGTCACATGGAAGTGCAGTTTTGTAGGGAATTACTAGTGTTTATTTTTTTTGTGCATCACTTTGCCCTCTGACTTCTCCAAGAAAATAAGAAAATAAGTGGTCTCCAAATATAATCACCACAATTGGGCAGGAGATATTTGTCCTAAGCCAATATATCACCCACATTAACCCCAGTACTGCTTTCAACTAGAGGCAAACTTTAATAAATTATGGACTTGGAGAAGATTAATAATTTAGTCATTTATTCATTAAACAACAGAAGGAAAGCAACGAGGGAAGAAAAGTAAAGACAGTTCTTTCCAAGTTTCATTCCAACCAGTTCGGAAAGCCTGATATTTTGTGGCTAGAGAAGGTACCAAACAAGCACAATTCATGAGAGATTTATGACACTTAGCTTCCACAGTACGGTGATAGATAAGTGGTCTCCATAATTATAATGATGACAGATCACTGTTGTCTGAGCACTAGTGAGCATATTAGCTTTTCATTGTGATAGTTCACTTAGCTCAACCCAGAGCTGTGCATTTACTGCATACATTTTGTAAAAATGTACATAGCCCAAATCCCACCGTGAGATGAAGCATCAGGCACATTTTGGTTTTGGTCATATTTTTTCTTCGCATCGGCCAGAGTGAGGTGAATTTTGCTGTGGGTATTTCGTGTTTGTTCATGACTTCTATTAATGTGAGTGGGTATTGCTGTGAAATTCCTCTGTCCCCTTCTCACCAAAATCAAGAATAGTACACAACAACAAGTACTTTATGGTACAGTAAGTGTTGGTGGTAAATAAAACAAGCAGACTGAAGCCTTAAAAGTTACCCTTCATTAGTCAGCTCTATTTTTTTCCCTTTACCGACTTGGCATTGTCCGTAGGGATATTGTTAACAAATGCAGACCTGCAGCCATCAGCATCTTGCATAACATAGTGTCATAAATAAGTTTTATTTCATGCTCTCCTATTATCTATGAACAACTAGCAGCTACCCAGCCCTTGTCTAAAAAAAAAAAGAGGAAAAAAAGGAAAAAAAATCATCTATACTTTAAAGCTTATCTGCTCTGTGTGAATATTGGCTGCACACATTGTTTCTATATGGGACACTTAATGGGAACAGGCAGCATCAACATTTTCTCATTTGCAATTCATTCATTCATGAGTGTTTAAAAGGACAGCTTCCTATATCAAAATTAGCCTAACACCTCAGCCCTGATAACTTATCTGTATGTTGCTGTAAGTTGCCATCTACAATTAAAAATATGATTTGAAAATGTTAGGGTCAGAAGAGATGGATTGACCCTGTTCACAGAATAATTGCACAATGTAGTTCTCTCAAGTCTGTCATATGAGAGTTTCTCAGACCTTTCTAAAATAGTGTTAACATCGAGACATTGCAGTGCAAATGTTATATTCTAGTCGGCATTTTATTTGTTGGAGCCTTGTATGACTGCTGAGTGTTTAACATGGTTATTTGCCTCTATATATAGAAAGCAGGTTAAAGTCTGGAAAAGAAGCCAATCAGACGATTTTACCAACCTGCCAAACAACATACCAGCCTATAACCGGACCTTTCCAGAGAATCATGTCCAGCTACTTTGTATTAGTAATCTTTGCACATCTGATGTCAGCACTAATGATAGGAATGACCTTGTTTAATCCTTGTTCACTCTTAAGAGTCAACGTATTGCATCCATATTTACTTAGTGTGGAAATTATGGATCATTCCTTGTACAGTTGTTCAGAGCAAACTTAACATTGGTATCGTTTTAGAAATTTGATACTGTGATATTCGCCTCTGTAGCTTCACCTGGAATCAATAGATGCTTTACATTTACTACGAGACATGCTCCAATCTCTGCACAAACTAGATTTGTCCTTCAGAAGAAGAGGATCTTACTTCTTACCACATCCATATACTGTGTAAACACATATACAAACATTTATAGAATTGGGCTGCACCACAGTGGTTTTTCTGGTTTCAGTTTAATCGTTTTATAATAATAATAATAATAATAATACATTAAAATTAAATTAAATTAAAAATAAGAAATATAAATAACATCAAAATAACAACAATAATAATAATCAGATGTACATTGCTTTGGATTAAAGCATCTGCTAAATGAAATTGTAAATAAAATGAAATGAAATTCTTATTTCAATTGAACAATTAAAAATGATTTGTGGCTATATGGCCATTTTAACAACTTGCATCCCCTGTCACCTCAGCCCTCAACATTAGTATTGTAGCCACATTGATGGATGGGAATCGATGATGTTGGTTTGGAACGCATTTCCCTGACCTGCAAGTGGTCTGAAGGTAATATAGAGTACACTGGTGGGAGAAACCTTGCAAACATGATTCTCCCCTCTTTCCTTTTATTCATCTATTATTTTTTCTGAATTCATTTATTTAGCTTTGCCCTTTGTCCTGACATACCAGACCCGTCCATTCAGTTTTAGAGTCCTACCACACTATTTCCCATGAAGGTCAGATGACCCGGTATCACCTGCTGGTTGTTTCTCAAGAGCCAATGAAGAGGTAGATGAATTTCAAGAGTGTCTTGAGGGCTCATTTTAGAGCTTGTCAGACCACTGCTGCACTTGGAATTTTTTATTTCCATCCTTGCAACTTACACCACAACTCCTCATTAGCTTGTCAGGTGCATATGTTGACTGAGGATACTCATGCCTGTGTTTGTGTGTGTGTGCGTGTGTGTGTGTGTGTGTGTGTGTGTGTGTGTGTGTGTGTGTGTGTGTGTTTGTGTGTGCATGTGCGCGCACACATGCTCCTCTTTTAGAGACCTTTTCTACATGATTCGAGTATTGGTGTGTCACAGACTGCTGCATGTGCCAGTGGACTTCTGATTTTTGCCATTAAAATGAGATGGGGGTACTCTTTTTATGTGTGCTGGTTTGTTTCCATTACCCAAGGGCAATGATGATGTCTTACCAGTAGCATCAATGTTACTGAAGCAGTGGCAGCTGACCAGTCATGCACAAAAGAGGAATTCCCCTATGTGTGTTTTTTGAGGAGGCCAGTTAAAAAAAAAAGACATGGCTGGTCGTTCATTCTGTACCCGGACAATTTGGATTTATGTGGATTTATCTTCTAATTAATAAAACGCCATCCATTCCTCAGTGGATGATAAAATCAGATTATTATCCTTTATATGCTTTTTACAAATCCTTTCCAGAAGGTCTGAGTTGTTTAAATCGAATACTGGACCTGTATTAATACAATTACTGATAAAGCTGCAAGTACCATTCCAGTGCATTGCTCATCAGAAACATTAATTTCATCACATTTTTTACAGCATTGTCCCAAGGCAAAACCTTATTTCCAAATTCCAGTAAGAAACCACAAAATGAGATGAATATATGTTCCAATGATTAGAAATGGTTTATTGAGTGAAAAATATAGTAACATTTTGTTTTCAAGTCTAAATTAGTATATAATCAATGATAAATTACATTAACACAATCCGGAACAATAAAAATAACTCTTAACATTTCTCTGCTTTTGGACCAAATGCTTTTTACAACTTATGATATCCTCTTGTGTGCTCATTCTCAATGTTAACGTGAAATTTCAAATCATTAGCAGGAAAGGACATTTTTCAAATGCCTCATTAAAGATCTTCATCCACACTGACCCATCAGCTTGAAGCTACATGGCGAATATAAGTTCTTGATGTGAGCGTTGGTGAGCAGCAGAATGTCTTTCATAGTTTTATAGATGGACATTATTGTTGAAAACATTTCAAGGTGCGCAATTCAGAATCAGAATCGGGTTGCTTTTTGCCTACCAACATGGGGATCGCCTGTTCAAATCCCCGTGTTACCTCCGACTTGGTCGGGCGTCCCTACAGACACAACTGGCGGTGTCTGTGGGTGGGAAGCCGGATGTGGGTATGTGTCCTGGTCGCTGCACTAGTGCCTCCTCTGGTCAGTCGGGGCGCCTGTTCGGGAGGGGGGGGTGGCTGGGGGGAAAGCGTGATCCTCCCACGTGCTACGTCCCCCTGGCGAAACTCCTCACTGTCATGTGAAAAGAAGCGGCTGGCGACTCCACGTGTATCGGAGGAGGCATGTGGTAGTCTGCAGCTGTCCCTGGATCGGCAGAGGGGGTGGAGCAGCGAACTGGATGGCTCGGAAGAGTGGGGTACTTGGCCAAGTATAATTGGGGAGAAAAAAAGGGGCGGGATCCTCAAAAAAAAGAAAGAAAATTGATTGGATTGCTTTATTTGCAAAGGAATTCGGTCTTGTTGGTCAGTGCATTCCAACAGGACAGTTTCATAACACAAGATTGACTCCTTAGAAGCAATACAAAATGTTACAGGACCTCACATTTTTTTCTTGACAGTTAATGAAAATAAATGTGCGTACTTGCATGTGCACACACAGAGACCCAGACACATGCAGGCATAAGTCACATTACATCAGACACAAGGCGCCACTAAGAGCAACAGCTCCCGCGGAGGATTAGTTAACTTCCTCCGCATCTCAGAGATGTCAGTGTCTCAGACAGTGAAAGCATCTGAGAAAACACTAACTTCTTATAAAGATTATTTTAACTTAAGAGTCCAATCAGGAATCAGGAAACATTTATTGTCATTTCTTTCATGTACTTGCGTAAACGAAAGAAACGAAATTCAGTTTTCCCCAGCCCACAGCAGTGCGACACAAAAGACAAAAAACACACATCCCAAATTTCCCAAAAACGACACCACCAAAAACATACAAAAACAGAGAGAACAAAACAAAAAAACAAAAAAAAAGAAGAAACACGGTTAACAACACAGTCCACCCAGTGCAACACAGTCAAAGAATTCCACTGTCCAGAGAACGAACGCCAGCCAGGATGATTGCCGGAATTGCCGGTCTGCATGGGCTAGCAGTTAGCTTAGCCTTCCCCACTTCTGCATTCTGTCAGACCGCCCTCGGTGTTTCCTCCTCGGGCGTAGCTCTGGCAGGGCCATAGTGCCTGGGCCCACCGGACGCAGCAGACCAGGCTCCCCCAGCCGTTCCAACGCCAACCCTCCCAGCCAGACACCTTCGACACGCCTCCCCACACTCCACACGATGACATTAAAACACAGTCAATGCCAGGCGGCAGACCACCCTTGGTTTTATCGGAACTGCCGGTCTGCATGGGCTAGCAGTTATCTTATCCTGCCCCGCTTCTGCATTCTGTCAGACCTATCCCCTGGGCCCACAGGACGCAACAGACCAACCTCTCTCAGCCAATCCAGCGCCAGCTCGCCCAGCCATCAAACAAAGACAAAACAAACTTAGATGCAGACGTGGACAAAGACACTGCTTGGACATACTAGGTGAGGCCACTGCAAATGTAAGTTTGTGCCGCCATCTTCCCACAACGGTACTGGGTGAGGTCGCTGCAAATGTGAATTTGTGCCGCCATCTTCCCACACCGGAAGCAGAATGTTTATTTTTTTCTAAGAATAAGAAAAGAAATATCTATTACAGCTGTACTTCTGTTTGAGGCAATATGATAATAATAATTGTAATGTGTCTCTTACATAAAGAAAATCACACTACACTGGTAATTGTGACATAAATATCAGCAATTAATGATGACATTCATTTGTCATTAAATATGATTTGGTATGGATTAGATTTGTTTTTTGAAGAAGAATCTTTCATAAACAGGACCAGCCCAATGTTTGATATCAGTGGGAGAGATGAAGATGGGGACTTCCTCTGAGTTTGACAAAAAACATCTGGAGGCAACTGCCTCATCCCACATCCTTTCTTATTCACATCAGCAGCAGATTCATCCCGGCTCACAAATCATTTCATAACTCGAGAGCTGCCATTGCTGTGTTGCCACCAAAGCAGGGAAGAGGGAGAAAGTGCAGGGTGATCTGCATGATTGGAGCTGGGTGATGCCAGTCTCTGCTGGAGACGGAGCCAGATGAGCTCAATGTTATCGGCTTTGCCATCTCTCGTCAACGCGATTGAATGTCAAAATATTAAAGGTCAAATTTGAGAGATGGAAAGATTATGAAAGGTCTCAAGCATGCCCAGATATGTTATCACCAGTGTCTTGGGACAGAACATTTGACAGGGTGGACAATATCGCCCCAGTGAGAGGCTCCATCCACAGAGTCCACAAGCAATTAAGCACAATTGTTCAAAATCCATGTCAAACACTAGATTTCAGTTAAGTGCTGTCATGTCATAATCCCACGATCAGCTATGTTATTAGTATATAAAGTGCATATAAAGGACATCCAAATAAAAGTATAATTTAGGCTACATTAATGTATTAATTGAAATCAATTATTTTCTACCTCTGTGAAAATCTCTGAGAGAAAATTTAAAATCTAAAGACGTGCACTGCATCACAGTGCATCAGTATGTAAGGCACAGTTAAGTTAAGGTCCCATTTTGTTAGTGGTGAATTGTTCATTCCTAGAGTAGTGATAATCTCTTTTGTTATGTCATTATGCAGGAATTGGTTTTCAATTTAGGAAGCTCCACTATTTGTTGCTGCACTTAGCCTGACAGTAAAAAAGTGAAACTTTCATCTCCCCCCAGTGTCAGCATCAGCTGATATAGCAATTAAGGAGAAGCGCTGTATATTGAAGTGGTGCATTAGATTTAAACAGTTCTTCCATATCTCTCACTTCAACATTTAAACAACTTCTGCCCATGTTTGCAAAAATCTTTCATTGGTGCCTCATAACATGATAAGGCCATATGTGTGAATGAAATACTTATGTACATTTGGATTCTATCAACAGACATGCCTAAAATACATAAAGGACATAGATAGCCATAAACATAAGTAATTGTTCAGTAATTCTAAGCATGTTATTTTCATGCAAAAAAAACAAAAAAAAGGGTTTCCAGCCTTTAACGTGACCACTAGCCTACATATTTAAACAACACAACTGTTGTAATTTCTGTGAATTTAATCTGCATGGAAGCAGAAAACAAAATTGGCAGCATCAGGCTTGCTTGAATATAGCAAAAGCACTATGCATTTTTGTCCATCAGTCATAGTACATGCAGTCTCTGCTGTAACGGCAGCCAGAACACTAAGCGCCTGCTGTGTGAGAACGAGACGGTTTTTGCACTGTGGGATCTGCTGTTCTGTGGCTCTCGGATACAGCGTGAGGATACAGGGCCAGCACCCACTTCTCATGATGCACAAACATAGACCCTGCTTGATTTCTATGGGGTCCGGCAAATTTATACACTCTACTTTTAGCATATAATTATCATAACCATTTGTTTAACATTCATACTCTTGTATGAAGAGAGCTGCTGAATGCTTATGGTGTTGGGTAAAATTTGCTTTAGGCCACTGGCGTTAGGCATTTCCCTTCCAACGTTTTAATGTTAGTGTATGGAAAGTGTATGCTAATCCAAGGA
The DNA here is from genome assembly GCF_029633865.1 of Lampris incognitus. NCBI lineage: Eukaryota > Metazoa > Chordata > Actinopteri > Lampriformes > Lampridae > Lampris > Lampris incognitus. The sequence goes on from NC_079212.1 coordinate 113,001,798, forward strand.
GGATGCCCTGCGGGCACTGTTCCCACAGAGCAATGAGGTCCTTTTGCATTTCATTGGAATAGTGCTCTTAATTAATATCAATCATGCTCAGTAAGTATATTGACCATCGTGTCATGCTGCTTAAAGCAGCAAACATAGTAGCTGCCTGCCCTCTGAGAGAAAAATGAAGGCTACGGTCTCAATTAGATGGGTCAAAGTTATGAGAAAATTTCAATCCAGTTTAGATTTCTGATTATTGTATTAAAATCATAAAAAGCAGATCAACGAAGGTTGAAGCAGTTCATCTGGATACAATGTTTATTGACAGATACCTTTCATACATATCTGTCAATAAACGTTGTATCCAGATGAACTGATTCAACCTTCTTTGATTTTCTTACCTGGATTATTGAGCATGCATCAAGACATAAAAAGCAGTCATTCCCATGATGCTATAACTCAGAGACATAACTTGAATTCATTCTGGTTACATTTGGATCGCTTTATCTCCAAAAAAAGGAGAAAAAAATAGATAAATGAAAGTAAAACAATAAAATCCATGGCAATTATAAAACAAACTTGTTGCACCGTAAAACAAGCAGTATAATTGTATTGTGTAGTGTTATTATGTGAATTACTTTCTCAAACCCTTGTGCTGAGAAATGTTAGTCTTTCTCTGCATGTCACATCATGTTGAAAAAAGCAGGAAGTATGCATGTATATGTATTTCCTGTGATCTTTAATTGAATGATGAATAACTGTCATGGTATACAGCGGCTATTTTTAAAATCACTTTAATTAATGAAACATAGCTGAGCATGGACTCTCAGGTCATGCTCAGTTTAAAGTAAACAATGGTAAAAGCAAGCAAGAATAAATTAAATACCTTAACTGTTCATAAGTAATTCAAACAAATCTGGGGCTGCATTTGTGAAACATCACAAGGCTAAAAGTATCTCCCAACTGGCCAATTCAGGAGAAAATCCTAAAAATAATGGCTGTGTCAGTCCTATGAGTGATTTCCTATGAGTGATTCTTGAAGCTTTTTACGTTAGGGGTAGTTGAAAGGACTCCCAGATCACTAAGACCAAATCATAATGGTCCCAGAAATGGCTATTGCCATTAACATCTACTGCTGTTAGACTGGGAGCTGATCCTGCATCCAAATTTTATTTTCTTTCATGGTCAAGTTATGCAGGAAGTAAAAAATGGTCTTGCATCCAATTTGCTTTCTGTTAGCAAGGTGATATGTCAGGCTTGTTCCCATCAGCCATGGTCATTCTACACTATTATGAAAAGGCTGCATTTAAAAGCCTATAGGCTATCTGATAATTATTTTAGGAAATGGCATACGTGCAAGAGGCTGCATTTATTACCTGAAAATAAAGCCTACTTGATCAAGTCAGTATCTTATTTTTGATTTCTTGTGTGTAATCATGTATGTATTTCATGTATGTAATCAGCAGCAATTCTATTTTCTTCAAAAATAAACTCAGCCTCTTTATTTGACTACGAGAACATGATTTGTACCTCCAGCCACTGCATTTTTAGTCTACTGTATGGTGCCATGCTGAAATCCCTTCCAAAGTGTTTCAGAAACCCATCTAATCTGAAAATTGGAGATTTTTTTTATACAGAATTCATCAACATAGACTGGTCCTGTATCAACCAATCACTGTGGGCATAGTAAATGAGCATGTTCATGAAACACAATGTAATCAATGGCAGTGGGCTCAATCCTGTGGTTTTACCCAATCCCTTAGTAAAAGTTGGTCTCAGCAGCTTCTTGGCTTGGTTTTAAGAAGGAACTTATATCTAAGAACCTTTAGTGCCATTTAGGAGTACTTTTAATGCTACAATAAAATATTTGATGAATACAGCCCCAGATGCTTTGCATTTGTGCCCCATGGCAGGTTATAAGGATCTGTCAGATGTCAGATTTACAGATGCAAATGTAGTCAAACATTATGCATGCCATCATAATTTGCACGAAGAAACACTGCACCTACAGCTCACATCCCAGCATTGTCTTTGTTATGTTACCCCTTGTCTCAACAGGATGCCAACCAAAGCAAACATCATACATGATCAGGCAAATATGGCACCAGACAGACTCCTCAAGGTCCTTATTAATGCTATACTGAGAATGGGGGAATGTAGGGAACATTTCTGTTCCCAATTTGACTCTGAAACACTGCACTTGGACCTGAGTTGATCTCTGGACATTTGAAAATGTTACAATTTAATGACTTGACATCACAGGGCAACATCTGAATTATAAATTTGACATTTGCGGGAGGTGCCAATTAGGAATCCAGATTGAAGAGATAGTCCAGATGGGATAGATTCACTAAACTGTTCAATACAAATGCAGAAGGAATGATTTGGGTTACACTGAATTCAACTAAAAAGTCATGACTGAATTGGGCTTCGAAGTAAAAATTAAACAAAATAAAACAGGGAGATTGTTGCTATAATTGCAATTTTCATAGTCAAATAAACATTATTTCCAACAAGTCACTGGGTTATCATTTGCAGGTTGTTTCATTAATTTCAAATTAACATCAATGAACTTAACTGTGTTACAAGGGTATTTGATTTTACAAAAACATGACTTTATGTAAAGCCTTACAAGCTGAAAGGTAGGAGTATAAAATTAAGGTAAATGTGATTAATATTGCATAAAGAACCTGAAATACTCTATAGATTTTGTATTTTTCACTTTAAAGCGGGTTATAGACAACTTTTCATCCCACACCCCGTGTTGCCAAGTGTTTTTATTTTTTTGCTGCTGTCACAGAGACAACTGGTTTTCTTTTCGCTTATTAAAAGCCTGGCTACTGTCCAAAGCAAGCGATATCCGTAAGAATCCAATTTTGAACTAGAAATCCCGATCTTAGTGCTATGATAAAGGCAGAGAAAAATCTGGTGGTATGAATAAGTAGGCAGGTTGTGTTACTAACTGATGCAGTAGAAATAATGCCAAATAAATGTTGGTCTAGGGTCTTTTTGTGAATGTACACGAGTCACACTTTCGTTTAAAAGGATATTTACGTCAAACGCTGCACTTTTAAGATTGACGTATGTTTTGTTTTCGGGAGAAATTGCTTTTTGAATGGATGCGCCAGGGGCACTACTAGCACTACTGCTAATACACATAAAAATCGCTATTATCAAAATGCTAATACACATCAAAATCGCTATTATTAAAATACTAAGAAGGCTCGACACAACATGACACTTTGCTCGTAGTATTATCAGTGCAGGAGGGAAAAAGTTGAAATCTAGCGCCAGTGCTGTGATTGGCTGAAACTGTAGGGGGCGGGGACTGCCTTCCATGCAGCGCTGCCTTGAAGAGTACGTTGGAGGCTTAAAACACCATCGAGCGTTTGGAACCCTCTCAAGTCCCAGGTGTTGTATCGAACACTGTTTCCCCGCCGAGATCTGTTTCCCCCTAGCCAGAGTTCGATACAACACTGGGATGCTTGATTAACCTTAATCTAACCTAACCTGAATCTAATCGTAACTTTAATTTAACTTTAACCTAACCCTACGTTTAATTTAACACTTATCGGTTACCTAATCGTAACCGATAGCTAACCTGTTTCCATGCAAACACTTTCTTCTGGCTAGGGGGAAACAGATCTTGATGAGGAAACAGAGTTCGTTACAACACAGGAGCTGACTCCATTGAGTGAATGCCTGTCCAAGGTTCACTCTTGTTTCACCTGTTTCTAACACTCTCCCTCTTCACCTTCTTTGCCTCCTCTGTCAATGGGGTTCTTTTTCTCTTGCCCGGTATAGTTTTCACTGTCATTTCGGTAGTTCCACCGTCCGCCATTTCCACTACTGGGGATAGCTACCGGGGAAAACAAAATTGTTATCCTCTTCCTATTTTGGTTCCTTCCTATTTTGACACACTTCTTTTGGTGCTGTGAATCAAGCCTTGATTTACCCGTGAAATCGTACTCAGTGGCAGACAGAATTGCTAGTGAAAGCGAGGCCTATCTGGAACCAATCTAAATGCTGATGATGTCATTATTCTATAGCCATTACACTGTGCAATCGATCTTTATTTCACAATGATAAGTTAAAGCAAAAACAAGTTGTATACTGTTGCTTTAAGCATCTGACAACTTGTCATCTTATTTGCTTGACTGACATTTATAAATTTAAAAGTGGTCTAATTTTGTAATTGTTTGTAGTCACAGCGCTTAAACAGCTTGGCACTTACAGTGAATCTTTAATAAAGTACATGCTTAACTGCACACATCACTGAGAAAACTCTAAGCCAAGCTGGGTAAAACAACTGTTTACTCTGTGTCTATCTATCTATCTATCTATCTATCTATCTATCTATCTATCTATCTATCTATCTATCTATCTATCTATCTATCTATCTATCTATCTATCTATCTATCTATCTATCTATTTAAATGTGAGCCACAATGTCCCTAACATAGGAAATATTAAAAAAGCTGGGTGACTGGGGTAATGGTCTACAGAGTGAGATTTCAGTCCCCTCGTTAGTAGGACTCCGTTAATTGGAATAACATTGCAGGCAGTCAAATATCTCGTCTGAGGTTAACTTACTAAACCAAAGCTTTTAACGTGTTTTTTTTTTGGGATCCATGCTTTTGGAGCCTGAAGCTTGCATGGACACATCACAAAAAGGCAATGCCTATGTAGCAAGCAGCAAGGTTTGTTGCATTGGTTTTGAGTCAGAGAAAAGTCAATAGTGCATTACCTGATCAATAAAGCAAACCTGTGTTGATGTCTTTGTCTACAATGATTCCCTGAATTGCCCTTCTGGGATAAATAAAGTTGTCTGAATCTGAATCCCCTACCATTGTCTTGGCGTGGTGAGTCACCCTGCTAATTTAAAGAAGGAAAAATGTCAAAGACAAATCATCTTTACGCATGCCCAATAATCCAGGTAAGGAAATCACAGAAAGTTGAATCAGTTCAACTGGACACGTTTATTGAGAGAAACGTTTCATCACCCGTCTAAGGGACCTCTTCAGTCTCAACTGACTGCAGGTATCCCCACGGTCCTTATAAACCAGTGGTTCTCAACCTTTTTGGGGTCTTGGACCCCCTGCGTATTTTTGATCTACCCTGAGGACCCCTCCACCTGATCTTGGGGGAGGGGGGTTGCAATTTGATTGAAACAGTAGAAACTGCATTTTAAATTGCGTTATAGCATTTATTCACTCTTTGGGGCAAAAATAAGAGCTTTCAGTTGTAACTTAGATATAGTTAACAAAACAGAATTCTTATGCAGTAACTTTCAGATATATGTATTCAGTAACTTTCAGATATATGTAACAACAGAATTTTTATGCAGTAACTTTTAACAATTCAAACGGGAGCGAGATCTCTTATTAAAATACAATAAATTACACTTGTGAAACAGATGTAATTACAGAAAAAAGTCCTGTTACCCTTTATAGTTTAGGTAGGTAAAGGTCTCAGTCACATTTGAGTAAAATAATCCTATTTCTATAAATGTCATAGGATCTTTTTTTTTAAAGATATTTTATTTGCACGGACCCCTTGCAATTACACCACGGACCACTAGGGGTCCACGGACCCCCGGTTGAGAAACACTGTTATAAACAATATAGTGGCATAACGATCGAAACCAACGATCAATTTCAAATTACCGTGGCCATTAACTAGCGTTACAATGGTCATTCGTAGTATTCACAAAGGATTGGGAACGACCACATTAACTCGGTGGACAACCACATCAAGTTCATCAGGGAGGATGTGTAAAACGACAGATTAGCCTTCTTAGACTGTGAAATTGCAATTGGTGATGGGGGGACATTTGATTGTTGATGTTTATCGTAAACCTATACATACTGATCAGTACTTAAGGTTTGATTCTCATCATCCACTGTAGCACAAACTAGGAGTCAGTGCACCAGCCGATCGAAGAGAGGAGAAGGACAGCAGCGTAAACCACTGGTGATTCTGTATGTGGAGGGAGTGTCGGAACAGATGCGTATTTTCCAAAAACCCCGTCTCAGTTGCTTTCAAACACCAAAAACACACTGTGTCAGCAACTGGTCCACATTTTTTTTTTACTTGTCTATTTTGTTTCCTTTTTCGTGTTTATATCCTACTGTAATGTGGTTTAATTATGTTCCGAGAAGGGGCCTGCGGGGTGGGGGTAGGAGTAGATAGAGGGGAGCAGGATGTGGATTTGGAGATGTTAAAATGTTAAAAAAAATATCATAGTCTTTCAACTGTAATTGTTCAGTTAGATTTGTTTTCCTTGAAATATATATAGATATATATTGGTGCAGCCCAAGGATCGGGTCCCCCGGCACAAACAGAGCAATATAGTGGATGCTGTTAAGTACCCGGAGGATTGCCGTGACTTGTACATCTAGTCCAGTTCACTATGTCCAGATAAATACATCCGTAGGATTTTTTTGGGGGGGGTTAGGTAAGCTATACATTTTTGAAAACTTCAAAGTATAACAAATCAGAAAATGCATGAGGGCATTTTTTTAGATCGCAATATGGCGTCCATCTTGGACTTTTAAAAATGGCGACTTTTAGTATATTCGCTACTTAGTATATGATAATATATTTGCCACTTATTAGCTGCTTTGAATAGGACATACAATGAAATGGCCTACACTGCTTTGAAATGTGCAACCCAGTTACTGCGGAGGGAGACACGTTGTACAACATGATCACTCATGCCTATGTCCCACAAGAGTATGTCTCACAGATCTTGGACATCAATGACACTGGGCAGAAACTGTACAAAGACTGTGTCAGAGAGAATCAATGGAGGCATCAGAGTCTGGGCACCAGTCAAGAAAGAAAACAACAAAATGTGCATGTCCGGCAACAAAAAGTCCACTGTGAAAATCAGAGACAAAGCAATTGATCTGAAGGAGACCAAAGGTCTGGATGGCAGACTGCTGGTCCTTGCCTGGTCAAACAGACATATTGACCAGAAACAGGCTGTTGGCAACTATGAGTTCACACAGACACCAAGAGCACTCTTTGCCCCTAATGGGGATATACTGCCATGCACTGATGAGTCAAAGTTGATTCACCTCGTAGAAAAGCTGGCAAAGGAAGACAAAGCAGATCAGGACCACATAGAAACTGGAGGCGAAGAGCTGACAAATGAAGACACAGCAGATCAGGAACTACACGCTGAAGGTGAGAAATTGGCAAAGGAAGTCACAGCAGATCAGAATCAAGATCAAGTACAAGCAGCAGGTGAAGCTCCAATGGCTACTGAAACTGTAGGATCCAGTAGCAAGATTGTACTTGTGGATGGCATGGTTGTTGTCCAGAAGCTGACAAAGAAGCCACCAACAGTGATCACGATCAAAGATGTAAGTGTATGGTTCTTCGGTAGACTAATGCCCCTAACCACAGACTATGATGAGGTGATTCTAGTGTTTGACACCTACAAGGCTGATTCTTTGAAGCACATCATAAGGGAGAAAAGAAGACAAGGAAAGGATCCAATCCAGTACCAAATCAGAGATGACACAAGCATCAAGAACATTTTAATGAGCCACTTACTATCTCATGACCAAACAAAGGCTGATCTCACAGAGTATCTGGCATCAAAGACCATTGAATACAGCAAAGATTCCCCCAAGCTGGTCATTGCTTTTGCAGCAGGACACACTGAGAGCAACAGTCAATTGCACTTTGAAGACAACAACCATGAAGAAGCAGACACCTTGTTAATCCACCATGAAGTTTTCGCTTCACGTCACAACCCATCCAATGCACAGCTCATGTTCTTCTCCCCAGACACAGATGTACTTGTGTTGGTTGTTGCACATTATGAAATCCTGCTGAAAAATACTTGTGTTTCAATGGCATCTGGGATTGTGGAAGTGAAGCCAATATGGAATGCTCTAGGTGCAGATCGAGCAAAAGCTTTGCCTGCCTTTCATGCATTTACAGGAGCAGACAACACAGGGCGCTTTTCTAGAATAGGCAAAGCTACCTGGTTCAACATCTACTTCAAAGCAGATGATGATGTCCTCAAGGCTCTTCAAATGCTGTCTACAACCAACAACGTGTCAGAAGATGTGCATTCCACGTTAGCAAGATTTGTATGCAGTGTATACTCACCTAAGGGGATCCAAATTGAGAACATTCCTGAACTAAGATGGCACCTTTTCTGCAAGCACATGGCAGAAAGTGAAAAGCTTCCGCCCACGCTTAGTGCCCTCAAGCAACATGTGCTCAGAGCCCACATCCAGGCCAGAGTGTGGGGTCAGGCAGCCATTGCCCGGCAAGAGTTCCTTGACCCACTGGTGAATGGCTACTACAAGGACAAGGATGATAGCCTGAAAGCAGTGACAACTGAGCTCCTCCCAGCACCAGAGGCCATCATTGAGATGGTCAGGTGTCAATGCAGAACAGACTGTTCATCACGCAGATGTTCTTGCCAGTCAGTGGCGCTCCCCTGCACAGAGCTCTGTCAGTGTAGCTCTGACTGTCACAATGAAGAGGACTGTCATGAATTTGCATATGCAAGTGACAGTGACAATGACAATGAGTGTGTGTGAGGACAGAGACTGCCTGCTTTATGTTATTATTGGACTTTTTTGTTTGAGTTTATATTGGACTTTTTTGTTATAGATGACCAAACTTGTATTATGAGCTAAGTTCTTGATTAAAGGGCACTCACCTGTTAAGAAAGTTGTCTCCTGTTCTCTTGAGAGTTGTTTTAAAGTTTTAGTGAAATATCTTGTATGTTTTGGAAGTTATACTTTAGGCCTACATATCAAGATTACCAGAAAAGTCCCATTGATGATAATAGTTCTATACATGATAATGTAAGACAACGTAAAATATGTTAAAAAATATAAAATAGCCACCCATACATGTCTCATTGATAATGTAATGCACTCCATTGGATTCCTCGTCCCAAAAAATGAAGATTTGACCACTGCAAGCCAAATGTTAGGTGATCTAGGAGGCGAGAGATTGAGAAATTAATTGTTGAAAGTAGCCACTTTTAAAGATCAAAGATGGCTGCCATACTGACATTTAAAAAAATGCCATCAAATATTTTCTGATTTGTAACACTTTAAGGTTTCCAAAAAAATAGTTTACCTAATCCCCAAAAAAATCCTACGAAATGACATAATGAACCAGACTAATCGGGGAAACCGAACAGACGCTGGCCAAGAGGATGGCACAACACTGAAGAGTTGACGCCAGGACTCCACAGTCTACACTCATCTACAAACCAGTGGCCACTCTTTCAAGGATGGGAATGTGCACATCCTTGATAGGGAGGAATGCTGGTTTGACCAAGGAGTCAAATAGGCTATCTATGTGAAGAGGGAACGACCATCCCTGAACCTGGGGGGGGGGGGGGGGTTAAGATTACATCTGCCGCCATTTTACAATGCTGTGATTGCAACTATTCCACAATCCTCTGTGTGAATAGTACACATGGCCATTGTAACTCTAGTTAATGGTCACAGCAATTAGCACACGAAACCGGTCTATGTTTTCGGTCGTTATGAGTGGGACCCACAGTAATGTTGAGCATATTAGACACATTAATGGACACTGGACCACTGGCCTGGCGGCCTGTCCAGGATGTCTCCCCACCTGCCGGATGGATGGATGGATAATCTGATAAATATTCATTAGCAACAATAACTGTAATATTTTAGTTGGGTAATTATAGTTACAATTAGAATGGCGACAGGCATGGGCGTAAGTCCATCCGGCGCTCTACCTTTGCCCCCGTCCATAGGGTTAGTGTTTGTGTCAGGAAGGACATCAGACGTAAAATTTTGCCAAGTCATTATACAAGACCGCCATCGGAGCTGTGCCCTCACAGGGTACCGATGGAAACTATCAATTCCGCTGTAGCGACCCCTGAGAAACAGGGAACAAGCCGAAAGAAGAAGAGTTTTTTTCCCCCTTTATTGACTTTAACAACAAGTTGTTACAACACGAATGACTACAGTACAAACAAACATGCCAGGGGTTAGGCCAGATAAAATAAATAAATAAAAATAATAAAAAGGAAAGGAAAACAAAAACATTTAAGACACAACAGCCAAGATCACAATTCATTTACATACATACTAAAGCTCACACAGGCACTTTGGGCAGCTTAGGGGTCCTTTTGCGTCAGGCGCAGGAGGGCGTGTCCAAAAGTAGATCGAGACAGGCCGTAGTGCAGCCACGTTAGTTGATGTGCTCGTGTCTCTGTATTTCCAGGTGAGCAAAAGTGGTGAAAATATGTATAAAAGTTGCGATTCCGATGTATAATGAATGTGGAGCAAACATCAAAGTTATATCGGAGTTTTACAAGTTAATTTGCAATTTTCTAATGAGGGAAATTGGTAGTGTAACCACGTGTAGCCTACTATGATATCAATTGGTGTGCGTGTACAGAATATTGTGAGTGCGTTTGAGGGTATTATTACAGAGTCTAGTCAGATCAATGCCATCGGCAATCTACCTGTTTGTTCGTTTGATGGGATGCATGGCCCGGATGTACGGGAGTTGTTACTCGCTTCGAGAGATTACACGTTCTGAACTTGGCACACCTGTCTTTCATTTATTCATGCATTCAGTATATCCTAGACAAACATGGTGTCAGAAGTAGTTGAACTCGCGTTCATGGATTTGTATATTAACTGAGTGGGTAGGCTATGTCAAGATCGGAGTCGAGCGGTTCTGAATCTGAGTCAACAAGCAACGTACCAGGTGCACGTCATTCGCTAACAGCTAGCATGGCGGCTAACATTCCACCCCCTCACCAATGAGTTTCACCGGCGGCTGTAGCACCAATTGGGTCATATTCCGGGCCGAATATGAGGACTGCTTCCTCGTTACGGGTATAGCTGAAAGGGATAAGGGAATTCAGGCTGCAACTCTGAGGAGCGTGATGGGAAGTGAATGCACACATATTTACCGTCACAACCTGAACCTCTCCCAGCAGGATCACGGCTATGCCGCAGCGGTACTGAATGCTTTGGAAAAGTATTTCAAACCTGCGAAGGACGTGATATATGAAAGATATGTGTTTGGGAGCTGCAAACAGAAGGAATGCGAATCATAGACAATTTTGTGACCAGACAGAGAAAAGGCAGCAACATGTGAGTACAGAGCTAAGGGATTAGAGGATTCGTGACAAAATTGTACTGGGTGTTGCAGATGAGAGCACAAGGCGCAGAATGTTGAGAGAAAAGGAATTAGCAGCATTAACCACTGCTATTGAGATGTGCCGCACAGCGGAACAGACTGACATTCGAATGAGAGCAGTAGAAATAGCAAGTCCACACACCCACGTGGTTCACACCGTCGCTAAGCAACAATCCAGGCATAACCAAGTGAGGCGGAGTAATTCACACAAATCTGTAGATGCAGACTATGCATGTAAATGCTGTGGTAACGCACATTCAAGGGGGAGAGAACGCTGCACAGCATTTGAGAAACGATGCAAATCACGTGGAACGCATAATCGCTTTGTGAAAGTGTGTCAAAGAAGCAAAAGAAGACCTACTGATGGAAAAGTGCACTGCATGGAAAATATGGCAGAGAATTCAGAGCAAAACAGTGATGAGGACATATACATGCATGAGTCAATCGGTGCAGTACAAGCAAAAGGGAAGAAATGGTTTGTAACATTAAGATTTTACAACAAGCCATGACAATGCCAGTTGGACTCAGGGGCCACTTGTAATGTGATGAGCTTCAAGGATAAGAAAAGGCTGGCACCCAACGTACTGCTCAGCCCAAGCAACACCAGGCTAAAGCTGTACTTGGGGGAGACATTGGACTCCATAGGCATCTTTGAGACTGAATGTACAGTAAGAGGCCACAAATATGAGCTCTCATTTGAGATAGTGAAGACAACCCAAGATCCTCTTCTGTGGGGCTCTACCTGTCAACGCCTGGGTCTCATGCACTGCACAATCCCTGATGATGTGCTTAAAGTGGAACATGCACAGCCCAGAACTCTAACCAAGGAACAGCTGGTCAACAGATACAGTGATGTGTTCAACTCACCTATGGAATCCATACCCGGGAAAGTCCATTTTGACCTGGATCCCAGTATTCCTGCAGTTCAGTGTGCTCCTTGCAATGAAGGCAGCTGTTAAAGCCCAGCTGGACAAGTACGAGGCTGAAGGCCACATTGCACCCATCATAGAACCGACCGACTGGATCAGCAACATGTTAATCGTGAAAAAGCTGGAAAAGCTGAGACTGCATTGATCCTAAGTTCCTGAACAAGGCCCTAAAGCACTCTCACTACATTATGCCTAATCTGGACGACGTCCTGTACACACTACCAAAGGCAGGCGTGCGTCTTCACCTTGGTGGATGCCAGAGATGAATTTCTGCAATGCAAACTGGACAATGAGAGCAGTCTCATGACCACTTTTTGGACCCCCTGGGGGTGGAAATGCTGGCTCAAGCTACCACTCGGAGTATCGGTGGCACCTGAAGTGTATCAGCGAAAACAACATGAGCTCCTGATTGGCCTGACAGGCACTGACCTTATTGCGCATGACATCTTGGTTGTGGGCTGCGGGGACACAGACAAAGAGGCTGAGACTGACCATGAGATCAAGCTCCTGACACTGATGGAGCACTGCTGTGAGGTCAAGCTGCGACTAGGTTTAAAGAAGCTGCAGTTCAAGGTAACTGAAGTCCAGTTTCATGGCCACATTCTCTCATCCACTGGACTGAAGCCTGACCCAGAGAAGGTGAGGGCCATCATTGACATGCCCAGTCCAACAAATGCAAAAGGTGTGCAGTGTCTCATTGGCTTTGCCAACTATTTGGCCAAATTCATGCCACACCTGTCGAATATCTGTGAGCCGTTGCTACACTTACTGGACAAAGACCCCCTGGCACTGGCTGCCCAAACATGAGGCGGCAATTCATGTACTCAAGTATCTGGCTACAACCATGCCTCTCCTGCGCTACTATGATGTAACTAAGCCAATCACAGTCCAGAGCAACGCCAGCCAGAGTGGGCTCGGCTGCTGCCTCATGCAGGAAGGCCAACCCATCTTGTTTGCTTCGAGAGCTCTTACCCCCACAGGGAAAAAAAACCAAACAAAAACAAAACCTATGCATAAATCGAAAAAGAGTGCCTCAGCATTGTCTTTGCCTGTCAGAGGTTTCACCACTACTTATATGGCCGTAAACTGATCACAGCAGAACGACCGTAAGCCTCTGATTTCTGTCTTCAGCAAACCTCTCCTCAGTGCACCCAAGAGGCTTCAGAACATGTTCATGACCTTACAAGAACTACAGTCTGAAGGTCGTCTACAAACCAGAGCCTGAAGTGTTCATCAGCAACATACTCAGCAGAGCAACTGCAGGATTCACCGGCAGAGGAATGGCCTACCAGCGGCACGCTATCTGCTCCTTACAGCAAGAGCAAGAGGACGCACAGCACGTGAACCAAGCAGACTACTTAAACGTAAGTGACCAGTACTTAGAACAAACCAGATTTCACACTGACCAGGATGAGTGTCTGCAGACACTAAAGTCTACAGATCTCATGGGCTGGCCAGATGTAAGAGAAGAAGCACCTGTCATAATCAGAGAATATTGGTCCTACCAGGATGAGATCAGCGCACAGAATGGCATCTTATTCCAGGGGCAGAAAGACACCATCCTGAAATCGCTACGCTCAGAGATGCTTACACGCATACATACGAGTCACATAGGAGGAGACGCATGCTACCGGCAAGCCTGAGAGATGTTGTATGGCCCAACATGCAGGCAAAAATAAAGGACTTTGTGAGCTCCTGCTCAACCTGCAACGAGTATGCTCACAAACAGCAAAAAGAGACCATGCACTCACATGAACTGCCCACCAGGCCATGGCAGATATTGAGCATGAACCTGTTCAGCCACAGGCAGAAGAACTATCTGCTCATAGTCGACCACTATCCAGATTTTTGGGAGGTTGAGTGGCAGAGTGGCAGAGCCAGCTCCTACTCGGGCCTGTGAAGAGAACGAGGCAGAGCCTACACGTTTTCCAGAGAATAGTGCTGCAGAGGCTCCCCCAATTGGTGTTGAGTCAAGGCCCATCAGGCTCACACCAAGGGCCTCCACCAGTTCAGTTGGAGCCGGACACTCAGAAGGGCACAGATATACAAGGGTCGGATGGCTGTCTAAGCCACCTGAGAGACTCAACTCATAATATGGACTGTATGGACTGTGTATGGCAGTTGCCATTAACAGAAAAAAAAAAAGAGAACCAGAAGGAATGTGGAAAAACAGTGGTTAACAGAGACCATTGTAATGTTTTTGATACAGGAAAATATTTATTTTATATACAAGTTATATTGTGACATGTTGTACTATGTACTTGCACTATGCTCTAATGTGTGGGTGTTTAGTATGGAAAAGGAAGATGTTACAGGGTCTAGTTAGATCAAAGCCATTGGCAGTTGACTTGTTTGTTTGTTTGATGCATGACCCCGGATGTAGGGGAGTTGTTACTCGCTTCGAGAGATTACACGTTCTGAACTTGGCACACGTGTCTGTCATTTATTCATGCATTCAGTATATCCTAGACAAACAGGTATAGTGAGATAGGACATTGGGTTTCATGTTTCATTTTGTTTAATTCAAGAGTGAACATTTTAAAAAGATTGATACAGCTGGTAGTGCAGCCATGTTAGCTGATGTACTTGTGTCTGTATTTCCAGGTGAGCAAAAGTGGTGAAAATATGTATAAAAGTAGCGACTCCTATGTATAATAACTGTAGCGCAAACATGAGAGTTATATCGGAGTTTTGCAAGTTAATTGGCAGTTTGTTAATGAGGGAAATCGGTAGTGTAACCACGTGTAGATAGCCTACTATAATGTCAGTTGTGTGTGTACAGAATATTGTGTGTGAGTACGTTTGATGGTGCGTTTCATGTTTCATTCAAGACTGAACGTTTTAAAAAGTAGATCGAGACAGCCGGTAGCGCAGCAACTGCAGCCACGTTAGCTGATGTGCTTGTGTTTCTGTATTTCCAGTTCCAGAAATATAGATAAAGTTCCTCATGTGTGTCCCAAGTGTGCAACAAATATTGGAGGCACCTCTGGGATGATTAACGTTGCGCTCAGTGTGACCTGGGGGACGGGACGGGACAGGACGGAGACTGCCTTTGATTGATGACGGTAGCGCGTGGCCTCGGGGGCGTGGCTACATCAAACATAATGGATCTGGAGGAGTTGGCAGAGACTGTGTCTCGGAGACTATGGCTTCTGCAACTGGATCAGCTCAAAGAGGTGTGTGTTGAAGCTAAAATCCCAAGTGGAAATGTCATAACAAGGCGAGTGTTAATCAGACTAATTACTGAATCTATGGACAATGTGATTAATGATGAAGAGGAGGGTGTGGCAATGTATTACTTAAGGACAATGCTGAAAGTAGTTGAGCAAATTAAAGAAAATACTGGAAACACTGATGGTGAGGAAAAGACAGAGAGCACAGCATAAACCAGCCAGAAAACAGCTGAAGAAATGAGCTTAGCAGAAAAATACTCACAGCTGTAGCTAAAAAGTCAAGCTCTGCAGGATGAAGTTTGGAGGCTGAGTGAAAGAGTGAACAGTGCACCTTCAAATCAAGCTTCAGGTCCACAAAATGTGCTGCCTACAGCTGTGAACAGGCTCCCAGAAGTGACAATAAGGCAGTGGTTCTCAAAAAAAAATTATCATGCCCCCCGCCCTAGCAAAATGGTGACAAAATGGGCCAACTTTAACTTTATTTAAATGACATCAAGATCATGACTATTCCTTTCACTTTTCTTTCAGTAGTTTTTGTTGTGCAAATAAAAAACGCAAGCTCCACTTCAACTTTATCAAATCTTTTTGTGACATTTGTCACTAGATTGCTCCATCAGCCTGAGTGCTTTTTCAGAAACAGAAAAACGAAAAAAATAAAATAAAAATCACTTTGCTAGAAAAATAACAATACAGTTCAATCTGTGAAAAAACTGAACAAATGAGGATATGTGGGAAAAACGATGAGCAAGTCAACTTGCGAGAGCTCAAGTCTTATCATTGCATTAGTTGCTGCAAAGAGCCTGTTTTGTACTGCACATCTTTTCAAAACTGGGTTGCAGGCTTGGTACTGCCACTTTTAAGTCATGCTCAATGTTGAGCTGAGATCTGTACTTTGTTTTAAGTGAGGCAATAGCAGAAAAGCCCATCTTAGAGATAGGATGTGGCAAAGGGAAGCAGAATGCCCAAAGCCCTCTGTCCTATGAATGGATACTCCCTCCCCACACCAAGCCAGAATTGACCGTGTCTGAGCTGTAAAGCTCAGCCTCAGGGTGGAGTTAGATATCATCTCGATGAATTGGTCAGCAGGTGCTGCTGCATTGAATGGCTCTGTCACCCAGTCATACTGAGCACTGTTGTTTGGGAAGTATTTTTGAAAGAATCCTCTCAGAGAAGAGATGTGCTCCTTAAGACATGAAATCACTATGGTGGCTCCAGAATCGATGGTTTCAACAAATTCACTCAGGAGTCTCAAAGAAATCAGTATTTCCTTTATCAAGTTGCCTGCCCCACATCTCAAGCTTTCAAGTGAATGCACTGATCTTGTCTGCCAGGTGAGGAAGGTGCTTGTCTCTGCCTTGAAGCTGAATATTTAATTCAATCAGCATTCCAGATATATTGCTGAGATAGGCCAGTTTCATCAAAATTGTTCATCACTAAACTTGCTTGCAACTTCATGCATACGCTCCTCCTCCAGAAACACCTGCTTTTCCTCTCTGAGCTCAGACTTGCGACAATGCTTTACCTCGCAAGAGCCACCTAGCCTCGCTGTGAAACAACACAGCTGAATGTTCAGCTCCCATCTCATCACAAAGTGCGGAGCAGCCGCGCTCTCAGGGTCTTGCTTTGATGAAATTGGCCACACTAACAACATCGGTCAAAACCTCGTTTAGGTCAGGGGTAATCTGTTTTGATGATAGCACTTCTCTGTATGACACAGTGTGTGTATTGCGCATTTGGCAAGACCCTCTTGATTAGTGACTGCAATCCATTCATTTTCCTGCCATGGTCTGTGTGCCATCCACGTAAATGCCTGCACAGTTCCCCCATTTCAGCCCGTGTTCTGTCAGGTAACAGTCAAGAAGCCTAAAGAGCTCACAGCTGTTGCTCTACTTGGGACGTACTTGCAAAACAGCAGTCTTTATTGCTGTCAGTAGCCTCCTCCACTTGTAAGGTGAAACGTTTGTCTTTCAATTTTTCAATGAATTGTTCTTCAAGGTAATTTGAAATGTCACATATATGTCTTACAACAGTATCATTGGACAGAGGGACAGCCTTCAATGTTGTGGCGCATGTCTCGTCAAATATAGTTGACACCATATCTAAAGCCACGGGAAGTATGAGCTCCTCTGCTATTGTGTGTGGTTTCTAGTAATTCTTAGTGCTTTGTTGTTCATTGATGCAGCTTTTACAAAGCAATGTTCCAATGTTCCTGCTGATGGTATGCACTAAATTTTCTCTGAAAGAACTCGAGTGGCTTATTGACATGACTGGGGTGTAACACATAAAAGACATAAAATACACACTGGTCTCTCCTCATCTCCCACCACATTCACTGTGAATCCAAGAGCAAGATAGGCTTCATCATGTTTTCTTAACTTGGTTTTTGTTTGATTACCATCAGCTAAGCATTTAATGTGCATTATGCACATAAAGTTTTAAGCACATTATGTGAATTGGCAAGGCCATGCCGGATCGGTCGAGGCCCAGGCTGACGACGGCCGCCATCGGTGCTGTGCCCTCACGGGGTACCGATGGAAACTTTCGGGTCCGCTATGGTGACCCCTGGGAAACGGGACAAGCCAGAAGAAGAGGACCGTCAGCTAAGCACTTTGTCTTGTTTGTCTCGGAAGCATCATCTGTCTTTCTTTTCCATCCATCCATTATCCAAACCACTTATCCTGCTCTCAGGGTCGCAGGGATGCTGGAGTCTATCCCAGCAGTCATTGGGCGGCAGGCAGGGCGACACCCTGGACAGGCCGCCAGGCCATCGCAAGGCTGACACACACACTCACTCACACACATTCACACCTAGGGACAATTTAGTATGGCCGATTCACCTGACCTGCATGTCTTTGGACTGTGGGAGGAAATCGGAGCACCCAGAGGAAACCCACACAGACACGGGGAGAACATGCAAACTCCACAAAGAGGATGACCCGGGACGACCCCCAAGGTTGGACTACCTCAGGGCTCAAAATCAGGTCCTTCTTGCTGTGAGGCGACCGCGCTAACCACTGCGCCACCATGCCCCCCCCCCACCCCTAAGTTGATAGGTATAAATGAAGCCACCATCCATAGATCTGGGGTTGAGAATCATGTCTCTGGCCACACCCACAAGAATAAACCAAGTTATGTCAACAGCTGTTGATGATGTGCTGGAATGTATCACATTTGAAATCTGTATTTGTTTTCGTCCCTGTCAAATAACTCTTCATTCTGTGAACCTACAGACTCTGTCTCATGAAAGCACATGTTGTTGATTGTTCTGCCTTGAAAAAGATTCCGATGTCAAACAGAAGTTCCATACTACACCCTCCTCTCCCATCACACCTCTGTGCCCCCCGGGGATGTGGGGGGACACCACATACTTTGAGAAACACTGCAATAAGGAGAGGATTCAAGCTCTGTGGCCAGATTGGGGAAAAGGGGCAGAAGGACAGACTCATACACAAATCTGATGTGTCAGATTGACAGAGGCCTGAGTAAAGAACACAGTGAGGCTGAAGTCGTGGAAGCTGTGGTCAAATCAGTCAGCCCAGGTTTGAGTATTCATGATATGCTCGAGATAAAAAGTGACCTTACCCTTCCCCAGTTGAAGACAATATTAAAGGGACATTTCAAAGAAGACAAGTTCAACAGATTTATACCACAGACTAGTAAACATAACACGAGACAATCGTGAGTCACCTCAAAACTTCCTCTTTAGAGCAATAGAGTTAAAGGAGAGGCTGTTACTTGCTTCAGGAGATGTAGGGTCAGATGAACAATACAGTCATGAGCTCATCCAGAAGAAATTCTGGATGTCAGTTAGTACCGGGCTGTTAAGGGACCATATCAGGTTTCAGCTTAAGTCGTATCTTGGTGATCGGAGAGTGACAGATGAAATACTCATCAACAGGATGAATGAAGTGGCTGGTGTTGAATCAGAAAGACAATCCAAGCAAAGAAAGAACACAAGCAGTAAAATTTCAAAAGTAAATTAACCACAGACAGAAATGCAGACCAATCAGCAGGGTCAGGGTGCAGCTGAAGCTAAAGTGGGGGTTCAGGAGCAGCCAGCTGAAGTTGTGACGCCTAAGCGCCATAAAGCACTTGCTGCTGCCAGTTCAAGAGATGCAGAGCTTCATGAAACAGTGAGAGAGGAAATGGCTGAAATGAGAAAAAGCATAAACCTCTACTCCATACCATAACTCAAAACTATAACTCAAGTGTCCACCCACCAAGAAAGAGTAAGAGTTAGGAGAGGATGTAAGGCATGTCAGGAGCAAGGAACAGGCGACCAGTGTGAACACCGTTTCAAGTGTGGATAGTCAGGGCACTTCTCAAGAGGCTGTAGAGGACAAAGGAGGCTGGCAGGCACATCTGATGGCATGAAAGCGACGATCCAAACTGTCACACCCCCAAAATCATTAACTCCAAGCCAAGCTGAACCAGATGACAAGGTGCATGAGTCACTATGCAATAGAATCAGGCAGCTGGAGGTGGAGTTAGAGGATAGTGGGAAGGTTGAACCGACTATTGACGCTACGCTATCTATGCCAGTCATCTCTCTTTCCATCGCTGAGCCAAGCTGAAGACCCTCATCGGGAAGAAGTGCATGGTGGATTGTTTCTTTGAAGGTGTAGCAATACAAGCGCTGTGGGATACAGATTCACAGGTCACAATTATCAGTGAAAACAGGAGAGAGACCTGCCTCCCACACATCCGGTTATGGAGCCTGGATGAACTCATGGGTGACAAAGAAACCCTGGTTGGCAAAGCAGCAAACCAAACACCCATACCCTTTGGGCTGGGTTGAGCTGAAGTTTAAGCTTGGATCAAAGAGGGGCCCACAGCGAGAACTGCTTGTGCCGGTGTTTGTCTCTAATGAGGCATGAGTAGCACAGCCACCAAGCATCGGCTACAATGTGATTATCTGGTGGTGAATGGAATGGAGCAGCATCCAGAAATTACAGCTGCTGTGGTAAGAGAAGATTTCTCCATTGACTGTAGAAAAGCAAATGTGTTGATCCACATAGTGCAGAGTTGTGACCAGAATGACAAGGAAGATGTGGTGACAGTTGGGAGACAAACGACAGCGATTCTGACAAGCCAGACTAGAGAGGTTAAGTGTAGTATAAGGACAGGTCCCCTTTCCACAGAGGACAGGACATTTCTTTGCTCATTTTGGCACAAACTGAAGCTTCCTGTACTGCAGCCTTGTACAGTTTTTCTATGTCCTCTTTATCAGTTTGTAGGGCCTTGGCATCAACTTCTAATTGTTTCTCAGTAGCTTGCAGCCTTACTACATCCACAAGAGTCTGCTCTTCAGCACGGTCAATGCTGGGCCGCAGGGACTCTCCAGTCTCTCCTTTTTCTCAGTCAAAGACAAAGCTGTGCTTTCAGTGCTTCTGTCTCCTGAGCCCAAGCTCCAATGTCAGCCTCAAGCCTGGCTACAGCCTCCACCAGAGCCAACTTGTGCTCCACCTTCAATTTCTCCATGGTACTCTTTGTCTCCACCAGCTCTGCTATCTTGAGTTCCTTCACCTTTGCTAAAGGACAACTTCAACTCCTCCATGGCTTGTTGGTGAAAGGCAATAGCTGATTTTAGCTTGGAGTGCCACAGTTAAGTGATGTCTGCCTTCTCCTTCTCAGCCTGACTCAGCTGCATTTGCAACTGTTCATTGTCACTGGAGAGCCTGACAGATGCGGCCTGATGCTGAGCAAGCACCTCACTGTGGGTCTTTTATTCAGCCTCCAGCTTTTCCTGTATTTATCCTGTTCCTCCAGCAGCTTGGCTTCCTGAGAGGCCAACTGGGCCCTCAGTGAGCTTATCTCTTCTAGCAGAGGTGAAAGATTAGAGTCTGAGCCCTCAGACCGTTGCTGGGACTTGAAGCACAGTCGCAGGTCAGCAACCTCTCTGGTTTGCAGTGAGAGTTCCCTTTCTAGATCCATAATGCGAGATATTTCGGACACGGTAGCAAACCCTAATGTCTTCTAACTCCTTTGGAGTTTGTCAGCTTTGGTCTTTTCAAAGAGCAGGCTCTGTTCAAGCTCCTTTATATGGCCATGCTCCAGTTTGATCTGTGTCTCCAGATTTCCTTTGGTAATACAAGCTTTTTCGACTCAAAACTGAAGGTCCTCCTCTCCTCTTCCAGCTGATTCAGCAGCTCCACTTTGTCTTTGCCTGCGGCCTCCACCAAAGTGCACAATTGATCTATTTTGGCCTCCATCTGCTCCTGGTCATCCCTCGGTAAGTTCTTGTTTCACCTCCCCAACATGGGTGGTGGCCTTAGTAATTTTTGCCCTCTCCATGTCCCACTCAGCCAGCGGCTGTTCAATAAGCTGCTGCTTCTCCTTCAGCGCCTCCTGTAGAGCTGTGGTGCCCAAAATTTTCCGACTGTACCTTGATGACATCTCTGTTAGCTGTCCTGTGCAGCTGAGTTTGGTGCTGACAGAGGAAGCCACAGAGCTCATGGTGCGGATGGAAGAGGCACTGGGGCTGTGCTGTAGGCCTGATGGCAAGGCCACTACTTGTCACACAGTTGTCTATACTTTGGCTGGCATCGTGGAAGGAAAGTCAATGCATGTAACTGTATGAACTGGAGCAATTAAGCCATACTTGGGTTGGCACTGAAAGTATTGTGTTGGCCACTGCGCCATCATTCTTCCCTAAGGGTTCATCCAGCTCCACGCCGCACCACTCCTCTTTGGCAAAACATATTTCTCTAAGGAAACGTACTACTCCAGCCTTTGTACCGCCAACCCCCCCCCCCAAAATATAAATAAATAAGTAAATTAAAATAAAATAAAATAAAAAATAATTAATTTAAAATTTAAATTAATTAAATTAATTTAAATTAATAACATTTCGTAGTTGTTGATGTGTGATGCCATTTACTACAATCTCATGAACTGTGTTGCTTTGTCTGTCGAGTGGCGTCTTTTCACTGTACTGTCTTTCCCTCTTCTCACTTCTGAGCAAGGGCACTGGCAGCAAGTGTCAACACCTTCCTTACATTCCGGTTAGTGTTGTCCACAGGTTTAATAATGTTGGAAGCTATGAAACTACAAATAAAAACATAAATCTCAAATTACTGGAATGTGCTCATTCATAATCCTTTACATGAATAAGTAAAGCACTAAATAACATGAAAGCTAGCCTAACACTAGCAGTGCATAGTAACACTTAACTTGCCGTTACAGAACACACGTGGTTCCTTCTTATGTTCTATTTAACTGAACAATATGGTGACTAAATGGCACAAATGTAACAATATCTAATTGTAAGTAACGATAAGTATCAAACTAAGAGTATACATACAGACGATGCCACGAAAGCAGATGTAAATTAATTGTGAAGTCCATCAACATGTCATCTCAATGTAAATAAACATACTTCCTGGTTGTTTAATGTCATGTCACCTGAAACTGTATGCAAACTCTATTACTAGAATCCACCTTTAGGTGGCAGAAAATTACTAAATGTTACGTCTGTAACAGCACAGAGGGAGTTACAGTAATCCATCCATCCATTATCCAAACCGCTTATCCTGCTCTCGAGGTCACGGGGACGCTGGAGCCTCTCCCAGCAGTCATTGGGCTGCAGGTGGGGAGACACCCTGGACAGGCCGCCAGGCCATCACAGGGCGGAGTTACAGTAATCTAGGGAGAAAATGAAAGTGAATTAATGTTTCGATATCCTTAAAAGGGGCGACACGGTGGCGCGGTGATTAGCATGGTTGCCTCACGGCAAGAGGGTCCTGAGTTCGAACCCTGGGGTTGTCCAAGCTTGGGGGTCATCTCAGGTTACTCCCAGGCTTGTCTGCCTTTACCAAATGAAAATAACGATCTTTATATTTATAAATATGGCCCTGTGATTGCCTGGAGGCTTGTTCAGGGTCTCTCCCCGCCTGCCGCCCAATGACTGCTGGAATAGGCTCCAGCATCCCCGTAACCCTGAGAGCAGGATAAGCGGTTCAGATAATGGGTGGATGGATGGATATTTATAAATGTTTCACCTACAAGTAAAACCGTGCTTCACAACTTCAATGTTGGTCTAAGAAATTTGTTGAAAAACGTAATTTTTACATCTGTAGATTGTTAATGACAATCACTTTAATTGTCCCCATTGGGGCAATTGGTTATGCAGCAGTGGGATGCATGCATTTAGCATACATAAAACACAGGGCACATAAATATAACACTTAGACCAAAAAATATAAATACACAGTAAAATACTCAGTCAATTTAAATGATAGAAATCACTGAGTGAAAACATTATGCAAATAACTTTTCCCCCTAGAGTTTAGGAGGGAGACGGCAGAAGGTATAAAGGAGTGTTTTTATCTGTTGGTTTTAGCTAGTGGATGTCTGAGGGGGGTACCAGATGGCTGAAACTGTTGATTTAAAGCTGTGGTCACCAACCCTGCTCCTGGGGAGCTACCATCCTGCTGGTTCCCCATCCAACCCTAATTTAACACATCTCATTCTACTAATTACCTGCTTATAGAAACCTTGATTAATTGATTTGGCTGTGTTAAATTAGGGTTGGAGTAAAAACCAGCAGGAAGGTAGCTCTCCAGGAGCAGGGTTGGTGACCACTGAAGGATAGTGTTACACTCCACCCTTAGGCGGCCCTATGCTATGGGGCGAACAACACTCCACTACAGACCCCAATCAACCACAGGAAAAACATCTTTAAAACAACCCACAGCCATGGGATTTATTGACATAAAGACATACAAACAACCAAGACTCTAAATCAGGACTGCCAAAAGACACAAGGTCAAAACACAACAGCAACACAAAATCCCAGGCCAAGGAGCAGCCAGACCAACAGTCCCCACGCCAGAAGCCTCTGTTCTGATGCCGGCACATGAGCTCTTAAGCACTTCATCCCCAGGCCAGGTGCACCTCATTGGGCAAACACAAGTAGCACACATGGGCAGAGCTGGAGAGGACAGCAGACGAAAAGGGACTAACAAAGGGAACACATACAACTGTAACACCACATCCTTAAAACAATGAATAAGTAGGTTGTCAACACATCACACACAAGTACCACAAACATTTAAAAGTTCAATGCAGCACTAATATAGCACCAAAGTTCACTGTGACAAATTGTCACCATACTATCAATCCATCCATTATCCATCCATCCATTATCTTAACCGCTTATCCTGCTCTCAGGGTCGCGGGGATGCTGGAGCCTATTCCAGCAGTCATTGGGCGACAGGCGGGGAGACACCCTGGACAGGCTGCCAGGCCATCACAGGGCCGACACACACACACACACACACTCACACCTAGGGACAATTTAGTACAGCCGATTCACCTGACATGCATGTCTTTGGACTGCGCAAGGAAACTGGAGCACCCAGAGGAAACCCACGCAGACATGGGGAGTCCACCATACTATATTGCCGTCAGCCATACCAACATGTACCCTGGTTCTGCTGAATGACAGAGTCATTGGCTAGTATTTGGATGGGAGACCTCCCGGGAAAACGGCATTGCTGCTGGAAGTAGTGTTGGTGGGCCAGTAGGGGGCACTCTTGCCTCTGGTCCTAAAAAAATAAAAATAAAATAAAATCCCAGTGCAGTGATGGGGACTTTGCTGTAGGGGATGCCGTCTTTCAGATGAGACGTTAAACCGAGGTCCTGACTCACTGTGGTCATTAAAGATCCCATGGCACTTATCACAAAGAGTAGGGGGTCCCCTGGTGTCCTGGCAACATTCCCAACCTGGCTCTCTCCATCTGGCTACCTAATCATTCGCCTGTGTAATTCACTCAATGATTCCTCCCGCTCCACCTCAAGCTGATGTGTAGTGAGCGTTCTTGCGCAAAATGGCTGCCATACATCACCCAGGTGGGTGCTACACAGGTGGGTGCTTTGGGTGTCTAGATAAAGCGCTATATAAATGTAATCCTTTATTTATTTATTTATTTATTTAGTTGTACCCCCCCCTTTTTTTTTTTTTGTTCTCTCCCCAATTGTATCCGGCCAATTACCCCACTCTTCGGAGCCGCTCCGTTCGCTGCTCCACCCCCTCTGCCGATTCGGGGAGGGCTGCAGACTACCACATGCCTCCTCCGATACATGTGGAGTCACCAGCAGCTTCCTTTCACCTGGCAGTGAGAAGTTTCGCTAGGGGGATGTAGCACGTGGGAGGATCATACTATTCCCTCCAGGTCCCCTCCCACCTCAACAGGCACCCCAAATGACCAGAGGAGGTGCTAGTGCAGCGACCAGGACACATACTCACATCCAGTTTCCCACCCGCAGACACAGCCAATTGTGTCTGTAGAGACACCTGACCAAGCCGGAGGTAACATGGGGATAGAAATCAGGATCCCCATGTTGGTAGGCAAGGGAATAGACTGCTACGTTATTCGGATGCCCCCATTATTATTATTTATTTGTTGAAATCAAGTGTATTTAGCACTTAAAATTAGAAATGACTGCTACTTACCAACGCTGTATGTTAAAGATAAAACACAGCTAAATGCACAGACCTAAAACACTCAGTCTGCAAAACTCAGAAAAGCAACACCTCACTACCTCTGAGTATTTGGACTAATTCAGATTTCACTCAATATCTGGCACCTAACCATGTTGATCAGAGGGCCCAGCACTGCATACAAGACAAATGATATGCCATTACATCACACAACAAAATGGGACTACTGCTGACAAAAGGTGTCAACTTGGGTCACATGTGGAACAAACAAGATCTGATCATGCACACGAAAAGGCCAACTAAGACCAGGCCTGAATCATCAAGTATCAGACACCTGGGCACAAATGTGTGATGGACCCCTAGCCGATTTGGTCAGGCTTTTTTTTTTCTTTAATAAATCAAACATAGCATACAGGGCATATGCCGAATAGCTCTAATTCATTATGGAGAGCACTGTACCTCATTGGAAAATGAAAAATAACCCTTGAAACTAACCATGACAATGCAACCTGACTAAAAGCCTTAAAGTATCTGAAATTAAAAAGGAAAATAAAACAGCCAGAGCTTTTTTTTTGTGGCTTTTTCATAATGATGATACTAATGTAGGTTGTCCTCACACACACACACACACACACACACACACACACACACACACACACACACACACACACACACACACACACACACACACACAGACATTGCTGTCTCTTTCCTCCTGGCTGGCTGACTGCTGTTCTCCTCTGCTCTTCAGGGGCTGTCTCTGTGTCTGTCTGTCTGTCTGATGATCTCCTCCTCTCCACTTCTCTCTCCAGTTGTTCTTCCGGGCTTTCCTATTAGCAAACTCAGGCACAACTTCATCAAAGTCCAAGTTCCTGACAAGTTCAGATTCGATGGCCATCAGTGAATATGCACTGAGGCACTTTTGCATTAGCGTTGCTCAGAGTTCATTTTTAATTCTTGTTGTCTGTGAAAATTATCTTTCGCCTTTGCAGTTTGTCACCGGCAGATTCAAAAAAATTATGTAGCGCTACAAACACGTTGGAGAAAGTTGATTGCAGACCATGTTCTGACATTGTTTCTGACATTCTTCTGTAAGAAATTGGGTTGTTGTGAAGCGTCTAGTGTGTTGGTGTAGTGTTCTATGCCTGTCACGTCTCACGCTCAACCTTCACTGCTGGCTAGCAGAAATGCGAACAGGAGAGCTGAGCACGTAAGTCTCTCCCTGCCAGTACATAGCCTCTCCAACAGCAAGCCCTATGTAGTGCCTCCTCGTGGCGACACACGGTAACTGGGTACACTTTGGACCCTGGCTGAACTACAAGGGACTTGGAAGAGGTCTGGCCCCTAGACGTGCGGTACGCAGGCTCACTGGTGTGTTGATATTCCCTGATGCCCACAAACCAGCCCCCAGCTATGGGTTAAATAGTGCCACTGCCTAGTGGATACCTCGGGAGAGGAATAGGCTACGGGAGTAAACCCCTACAGAAAATCAACGTCCACAGTGTTTTTGTTTTTTGTTTTTCTTGCCCTTTTGTATCTGTCTAAGTCAGAGAGTACTGCTGGTGTCGTGTGTGGCTGCCGCTTCTCCCTCTCATAGCCCCCCTTCCCATCCACCGCTGTATGTTTGTGCTAAGTTTATCTGTTGTCTTGTTTCACCCCGTTTATTGTACAGTGATTTTGAGTGTTAGAGAAGCACTATATAAGATTGGTTTATTATTATTATTATTATTATGTTTCAAGAGCATTTTGCAGCAGTTTTTGAGAGACTTATGATCCCGTTTGCTCTGTTCGAAGCATCTGAGTTGGATAATTTCATCTGCGAAGTTCTGATCTAAATCAGATGGGTATGAAGTGCAGAGTGCATCTACCTGTTCACGAACAGTGGTCAAATCTTTAGATTCTGAATCCCAAACTTGTCATTAATGAATCCGGTATTAGACCATTCTATGATCTAAACAGCTGACTAATTTATCAATAATGACATTTAACTTTTCTACCTGGTATTGCTCTCGGCCTTTCAGTTTTATGTTGTGCTCTGTACAGTTATCTGTACAGTTGTGTTTTTTGGGGGACTAAGGTCAAATGTAGTATAACATGGACTATTGACCAATTGACCTTTCGCAAAGTCCCGCCCCCCTTAGTTACTGTTGCTATGCCCGTCAAGCATTTCAGAACTATCCAGGAAGTAGCCGGAAAACACTAAAACATGAAGGAAGAAATCAGCGCATTGTGTGGGTAAAAGTAACAGTAATAATACGTTGGCTGTATTAGCTATCAATAATAGCTAGTAGCAAACTTAGCTTGGAGGAGACAGGTATTTTTGTTGATTTTGGCTGGATTAAGCTGGCCATGGGGTCTGCTATACTGCGAAATCTATTGCCGACATTGCGCTTCTTGCGTTCTGGGTTTCGGGAAGGGAAAGAAAATTACACCCTCTCCAAACTTTTCAGATATCTAGTATCCGATTTGCAGATCCCATAGGCACACTGTTTCAGCATTTTGTTGTGTGTTTGAAAGCTTGACGGACCGTTGCTAAGGTAGGATTGGACAAGCACCGTTCTGGGGCGGTACTTTGCGAAAGGTCAGTTACATCACCCTGTTCATGTAGAAAAACAAAACAAAAAAAAACAGTGTGTTTTTGATTGGTTATATATGGTGTCATAACCTGAAATTTAAGACTTTTTTTTGTAATGCTTGGGCCCCCAAGTGCATGTGGACCCCTGAGCCCATGCCCAGAATGCCCATTGGATAATCTGGCCCAGTAAAACGCTGCCACTGGGTTTAAGAAAGACAGCAACCACACAAGTAGCCAAATCAGTGGGTGCCACTCCTACTAGATACAAAATGGTTACCACCGTGAGGTGAAAAAGAAAACACCACAAAACCAAACATAGCAAAATTACTGTGTTTACAGACACAAAAACAGTAACACAGGTGACCAACACAAAAGCGGAGTGCAACAGCCACAAACCAAAAAGGGTCACAGCAGTCAGACATGATGGGTTCTGCTCTCTTATATAACTGTTTGTTGTAAAGATCCTGCAGAGGTTGCTTTGCAGTGCCAATTATTTTGCTTCAGACATTAACCACCTTACTGAGTATGTTTTGTGTTTTACCTTGAGATATTGATACCAGCAGATAAAGGAGAAAGTGAGCACAGACTCAATAAAAGATTGATAAAACATTATCATCAGGGTCCTGTCAACCTGGAACTTAGAGAGTTTCTGGAGACAAAGGAGATGCTTCTGGCTTTTCTTGTACACCATGTCAGTATTTCTCTCAAATATTGGTTTGTTGTCTGTATAGTTCCCAAATACTTGTAGGACTCAACTATTTCTATATTCTGGCCATCAATCACTGTACTGACAGGAGAGGAGCGAGAACGCCTGAAATCAATACACAGTTAATACTAGGACGTCTAGAATCCAGCCAACAGTACCACTGTCCAAGTCAAACTTATCTGTGCGCTTCTGGACTAGCAGATGTGGCTGTATGGTGTTGAAGGCTGATGAAAAGTCCACAAACAATAATCTTGCATGGCTGTTGGAGCTCTCAAGGTGCTTTGTATATGTAGTTGAGCAGAGTTAGTGTGACATCCTGAACCTCCCTCTTCATTCTATATGCAAATTGCAGTAGGTCAAGAAGATGTTTGGTCCAATGAGTTTTATCAGTTATGACGAGTGAAGTCATGCACACAACAGAACCTGGTTTGAAGGGAATGGTTACAGGAGGGAAGGAGGCAGCGAGGGGGTGGAATTTTTTGGTTGTGTACTTAAGAAATTCAGCCCACTCTTGTTCAGTTCTCCAAAGGTACATATTGTAGTTTTCAAGAACATTTGTACTAGAAACATTGCGGCTAGAGCAACGTACAGCTGCACAGCAAGGCCTTTTGACAGGTGCCTAGATGGTTGATAAACACTGCCTATCTGAAACATTTGTTAATGTCACTACAAAATCTTATTGAACGCTATCCAGGAAAGTTGAATCAGTTCATCTGGACACAACGTTTAGTGGGAGAAACGTTTCATCACTCATCTAAGTGACTTCCTCAGTCTCAGCTGACTGCATGTATTGACCGGTAGTTTCTCTACATGTTTGTTGGCCAGCTGACATAGGCCTGCGAGTTCCATGAATGTTGGTATGATGCTCTCCTCTGGTAATTGATGTCATCGTTTCTCTATGGTCAAATTAGAATCAAGTCATGATGTGTGTGAAATATACATGAAATTGGAGCTCAATTTAAGAAAAACTGAGTAATTTCTCATCATAATGGGTTTTCATACAATTGCTGACCATATCAGTATTAACATCGGGGATTGAGAATTTTGTTAATTTAATTGATTAAATGTGTGGTTTTGCCATTAGGATTCATATTAGCTTTGATGGAAAGGCATCTCTGCAATATCACATTCCTACCACTAGTACAAGCTGGCTTCAGCTTGAACTTCAAACACCGGGTGGAGGCTTGGTCATAGCCAGCATCGGTATGGAACCGACACTTGTTATGCAGCTATTAAAGCGACAGCATGTTGGATTGTTTTGTTTGAATTTCACTCCAAAACATATCTTAACATGGACACAATGACACACGGTGTACTATGAGTTAGTTTAATAGAACAAAGCATCAGCAGTGCATAATTCTTCCGATTCTTAAGGTTTTTTTTTTTGCCCCCTTTTTCTTTCCAATTGTATCCAGCCAATTACC
This sequence comes from Lampris incognitus, assembly GCF_029633865.1. Lineage (NCBI taxonomy): Eukaryota > Metazoa > Chordata > Actinopteri > Lampriformes > Lampridae > Lampris > Lampris incognitus. Next base: position 113,032,203 of record NC_079212.1, read on the forward strand.
CCACTCTTCCAAGCTGACCCAGTCGCTGCTCCACCCCCTCTGCTGATCCGGGGAGGGCTACAGACTACCACATGCCTCCTCCAATACATGTGGAGTCGCCAGCTGCTTCTTTTCACCTGACAATGAGGAGTTTTGCCAGGGGGACGTAGCGCATGGGAGGATCACGCTATTATCCCCAGTTCCCCTTCCCCCCCAAACAGGCACCCCAGTCGACCAGAGGAGGCGCTAGTGCAGCGACCAGGGCACATACGCACATCCATCTTGCCACCCGCAGACACAACCAATTGTGTCTGTAGGGATGCCCAACCAAGCTGGAGGTAACACGGGGATTCGAACCAGGATCCCCGTGTTGTTAGGCAATGGAATAGAGCGCTGTGCTACCCGGACGCCCTCAATTTTTAAGTTTTACAGCGAGCATCACCCTTCTAACCAATCAGAGAAGCTCAAAGGGAAGGGACGTACCTCCTGGCTGTTAATCAACTTTGTACACCCAATTTCAGGATTGTAAGGGTTGGTGGATTGTTTTGGTTGTGTACTTTCAAAATCCCGTATCTTACATTTGCTCATTTCTCCAAAGTTAGATGTTGTAGCTTAAAAAGGTCAGGTCACTTTTTTTTTTATTTGCCCTTGGTGCAGTCTGTCCATTCAGATTGTTTTGGTGTGATTTGGCGAGGTTTGGAGTTTTGTCTGAGGTACAGCTGTCCCATGTTAAGCATTACTGTGGTGCAGAGAAAAGTTCTCGAATGACTGCACGATTGCCATTTCTAATATTTATTTTTCAATCCGTCTCCACTAATAACCGTGTTTGTATTAGCTGATCTCTTGAGAGCTTTCTAAATACTGTGAAAGGACATCTTTGGATCCTGGCGCTTAAGTGTGTAACGCGAGTGACATGCCTTACAACATGTTTTTATGAATGCATTTCAAAGCAAGCTAGTGTAGCGCAAGCATTCTTTTAAGGGCTGTGCCAGATAAGAAGTGGAACCTCATACAACAGGTGCATTGTGGGTACCAAATCAAGGAAAATTAACAGTATTTTTTTCATCTCTATGCAGGAGCCCTTAAATTGTAGCACTGCACACCAATGCTTCTACTTTTAAATTAGGTTCGCTTAAGACTATCCTGGTGCGTTAATGCTCTTGCCAAGTGCAGCACAGAGGACATCACATCACTGAACAGAACACTGCCTGTTAAGTGTTGCTTGCACATGCAAGTTTATTCATATCATCCGGCATACAGGTTGTGTCCTTTTATGTGGACCCTTCCAACTATATTCCATTTCCTCCTTCATTTTATTTGTAATCTATATTTAGTCCTTGTTCTTATTATAGGTAATCTGTAGCTGATAACTAGTACCAAAGGTGATAATGGTCCAGTTGGAGGGTTTTTTTTTGTTGTTTTTTTTTGGTCTAACAGGTGAGGTGGGTCAGAATGGTATCTGGCCAGGCAGAGAACAATGCCTTTGGGTCAGATGTTTCTACCAAGGGTTATCTGTGTGTTGTTTTGTGTGTGTGTGTGTGTGTGTGTGTGTGTGTGTGTGTGTGTGTGTGTGTGTGTGTGTGCCTGCCCAGCCCAAAGGGTCTGCTGTCTGAGATAATGAAATACTGCATGTGGCAAAGAAGAATCCGGAGGGAAATCAGAGTTGTTTTTCATTAGGATCAGGTTTCACTGGGTGCACCTTCTCGCATTTTGTTTGGAGCCACAAAAAGATGACAATACATCCTCATCAAAGAGGGCACACTGTGTATCATTATCATTATCCTGCCTGCTGTTTATTGAGTCAATATTGAGCCAATGGGAGGAAGAGTTTTTTATTTTCATGAACAGTTAAGCTGCTAAGAAAAACATTGGATAATACTTGAACACATTCTCCTTTGTTAAGACAACAGAACATAAATTCCAAAGAGAAGTATTACAAGCAGCTTTTAACTGCTACACAGTCTTATTTTCACCACGTTAAGTTATCCAATTTGTTGAGATTTGCATGACTTTTTAGCACAGAACCTCCCATAGTGGATTCACATTAGTCAGTAAAAGGCATGTTTTTGTGTCACAAGTGACCTACTCACGAGTTTGACATGCTCATCATATCAGCAAGTGAGCTGGCCTGCCTCCTGCCGTCTAATGGAGCTCTTGACGCTGTGGCTCAGTATGAAAAGACACAGTGGGGGTTTGGGATGACTGGCTCTGTTTCAGCTGGGAAAGGCAGACTGTTTACTGGATGCCATCAGACCTTTGCCTGAAAAAAATAATTACCCCCCCCACACACACACACCTATTCTTCTGTTCCTCCCTTCCTCTCTCCGTCTGACCTCTCTTCCCCAAGCCCCCAAGCCTCCATCCTCCCACTTTTCCTCCCACCGCTGTACTCTGCTTCCATCACTCACCTGTCTTAAGTGTGTGTTTTGTACCCTCACTCCCTTGATGCTCTGTCTCTGAAATCCGCCCACCATGTTAATCCCGTTCTATATCATTTTCCCCTCTTGTGCAGATACCCCAGGTGAGCTACGCCTCCACAGCTCCAGAGCTGAGCGACAACACCCGCTACGACTTCTTCTCCCGTGTAGTGCCTCCGGACACCTACCAGGCGCAGGCCATGGTGGACATCGTCAGGGCCATGCGGTGGAATTTCGTCTCAACCGTGGCCTCAGAAGGGAACTACGGGGAGAGCGGTGTCGACGCTTTCATCCAGAAGTCTCGGGAGGATGGTGAGTGCAGACAGCCCTCCTGTATCATTATCACTTATCTCTCTCTCACTGTGCGCAAGAAGGTTGTGTCTTTGGAGAATATGCTGGAAATGAATGAGGACATAAGGACAGCGATTGGTCACTGGTGGACCATGATATTCAATCTGAGAACATGTAAACAGGAAAAAGATGGCGGGCATACGGAAACAAGTTTTATCTTTTGATCTCAATATTTTATTTCCTTTATAAAATGAAAATTAAAGGTTTTAATATTAATTATATTGTGTCAGGACCACTAAAAATAATGTTGTTTATAATCATAAATCAGGATTAATATCATAATCCTGGTTTCTAACTCACACCCTGACATTTAGCCTTTAGTATGGGACCCCCTCCAAAAATATTTCAGTTTTTTTTGTTTGGTTTTTTTTTTTTTTTTTTTTTGGTTCTTTTTTGTTTTGGATAACATTATAATTCTCATTGGTAAGAACATTGGTAAAATATAGGTTATTATTCTGCACCCTCATCAATTTGTATTGCCCATACAGTTACATTCAAGGTAGGAATATACAGAGTCCATCTGCAGACATGCAAGTAGGCCTTCAACGTGGTCAAACAAATCAGTCTTTTGATAAAGGTTTTTAAGAGTTTCTGATGTGTCCATTTGCTTCTCTGGATTGTTGCTCAGCTAAAAATGTGATTTAGCTGAGCTAACTTTAGCTCTGTTGAATTAAAGCAAAAGCATCTATTTTACAATGTCAATGTTAAGTGTCCAGTCAAGATAAACTCAAGACAATGGGGTGACATGGCTCAGGAGGTAGAGTGGGTTGTCTAGTAATCGGAAGGTCACCAGTTCGATCCCCGGCTCCTGCAGAGAGTGTGTCCAAGCTTCCTTGATCAAGACACTGAACCCCTAACTGCTCCTGATGAGCTGGTTGGCACCTTGCATGGCAGCCTCCGCTGTCAGTGTATGAATGTGTGTGTGAATATGTGACTGTGAGACATACACAGTAAAGCACTTTGAGTGGTCGTAGACTAAAAAAGCGCCGTATAAATGCAGTCCATTTACCATTTACAATGATCCCTTATCGTTCTGTTCACAACAAAGTCACACAACAGTTGTGCTTTACATTTATGACACTGTGTCCTTGCTATTCCATGGTCATCTATCTCTGTCATCCAAGCTCGAAAATGTCGTCTTACTGGTTTTGGTCCAATTGTAGAATCCAGTTCTGGGGTAGTGGGATGATGTCCCTCACCATCCTCTGGTTTTAGGAAAAACATCTTTGATATGTTAAAACTTCCAAAACACAGGGTCCGCGGTGGCGTAGCGGTCTAAGCGTCGGCTTGGTGTCGATGCAGTTGCCCACTGGGGACTGGGGTTCGCGCCCCGTTCTCGTCAGATCCGACTATGGCCGGACTCGATGAAGCAGCAATCATTGGCAACGCTGTCTTCGGGAGGGGGGCGGAGTCGGCTTGTGTTCGTCATGTGAATGCGTCTCTGTGTGTGTCGGAAAAACAGTGGTTCGGCTTGGATTCGCCTTGTCACGAAAGTGGGGAGGCGCTTTCCTTCGAGACTGCCGGCCGGAGAGATGCAGTTGGCGAACGCATGCAATACGAGGGTGGGTGTTTGAATTAAAATAGGGATCAATTGGCCACTAAATTGGGAGAAAAAAGGGGAAAATCAGAAATAAATTAAAAAAAAAAAAAAAACCTTCCAAAACACACACGCGCGCGTGCGTGCGTGCACGCGCACACGCGCACACGCGCACACACACACACACACACACACACACACACACACACACACACACACACACACACACACATAATGTCCTGGACCTTATGGAGCAGTTGTTCTTAGTTTTACTCATGTCTACCAAGTAATTCCATTGAGTGTGCTTTTATGGGGTATTTTTGGTGTGTGTGTGTGTGTGTGCTGTGTGTGTGTGTGTGCTGTGTTACATAGATGTGTAATTATTGAGTGCATGTGTGTGTGTGTTAAGTACAAGTGTAATTAATCAGACCTAAGGATAAGACCTTGTACTGTCCTAGTCATGTCTCTGGCTACACTCCGCTTGGGAAGGAGAGCAAGAAAGACTTGGCAGTAAATGCTCATCAATTATCTTGGCTATCATTCCCTTGCTTGAACTTTAAATTGAGACTGCTTTAGAGAAACGGGAAATAAATGCTAGTGGTTAAAAGTTGTCATAGGGATCTTTCTCAGTGCCATAAAGGTCAGGGCATGAATGTACTCTCAGGTTTAGATGGAGACTTGTTCTGCCGAATTAAATGTGATTGGATCTTTGGTAAAGACTGTGATAAGACTTAAGTCACTGCAGAAAAGAGATGCTGAGAACAGCAATCCAGACTACTGCAGGATTTATTGGCAAAACAGTACAACAAACAGCATGATAAGGAGAAGCCTGACACTCAGTCAATCCGAATCATTTTTTCATTGTCCACAATCCTTTTTGGAGGGGCTGAAAGCAACAGTTCAGATGAGTTAACAGATAGTGTCTTAGTAAGGTATTGGGCTACCACGAGCCTCCAGAACAGCTTCAATGCTCCTTGTCATAGATTCTACAAGTCTCTGAACTCTACTGGAGGGATGAACACCATTCTTCCAAAAGACATTCCCTCATTTGGTGTTTTGATGGTGGTGGTGGAGAGCACTGGTCTAACACGTCGGTCCAAAATCTCCCATAGGTGTTCAACTGGGTTGAGATCTGGTGACTGTGAAGGCCATAGCATATGATTTACATAATTTTTCCGTACTCATCAAACCATTCAGTGACCTCTCGTGTCATGTGGATGGGGGCATTGTCATCCTGGAAGAGACCACTCCCATCAGGATAGAAATGTTTCATCATAGGATAAAGGTGATCACTCAGAATAACTTTGTTTGTATTTGCACTTACTCTTCCCTCTGTGAGGACAAGTGGACCCAACCCATACCAGGAAAACACCCCCACAGCATAACAGAGCCTCTGGAGCCCCTCACTGTAGGGGTCAAGCATTCAGGTTTTTCCTTTCATTTGTCATCATGTATGTATAGGCAAATCAAACCAATGCCCAATCCAATCCCCACTTGCCACAGACACATTTTGAAAATATTTTGCTGAATGAGTGTAATTGATGGAGTATTGAAAAAGTTGACGATTGACAAAACATGTGCATTAAAAATCTTCCAAAGTAAAGACTTTATTTCTTTGCACTGCTCTGTAGTGCATACAGTATAGTGTACGTATGATGTGGTTTGGATCCATAGACTTCATACTATAAAACCCTTGACAATCTATAGTCATTCTGAGACATCTTCTAGAGCCAATGGTGCATTTTTCCCCCCTAACGCCCATTTAGGAATGGAAAGGAAAGCCTTTTCGATTCCTTCACCCTTGGCAGGGAACACTATACAAAAGGACTTGAAATAGGAAATAGCAAAAAAGGAACCTGTTTCTCATTGAATTCAAAGACTTTGGAACTATGAAGGATAACACCATTGAGATTTTTTGTTGCTTTAAATATGTTGTCTGGCTTCCAACCCCCCCTGCCCCCCCTCTCTTAGTGCATCTCTCTCTATTGCTTCCCCCCTCGCACAGACATTCATTAAATCTGTTTTAGATTGTGGGCTTTAAATGATAATGAGTTGTTTGTTTGTTTGTTTGTTCGTTTGTATAAAACTTCACATATACTGCTTCATTCTTTGCCAGATGTCTCTGGTAAAAGGAAATTTAGATCTCTGTTATTCTTTCCTTGTTTGCAAAGAATTTAAACACATCAAAATACAGCAGAGAAGACAGACAGTATATTTCCCTACCATATAAGCAAGATGGCAATTTCTAAAACTCTGGGCATTCATCATTTACTCAAATCATTTAGTCAATTAGATGCTTTCTGGATTTTCTTTGATACAGGCCCTGTTGCATCATTGTAAAGGAGGTACATTTCGAGGTGGTCACCGCCCTCCCTTGTTCCCACTCAAACTTCAAGTACTCAGCTGAGCTGCCCTGAATCCTCCCAACTGGTTAGATGTGTCTAGAATTTGTCATCTGATAAAGTGCAAAGACGTGGCATCCTTTTTCTATAATTAATTCTCACATGTCGTCCTTTGGTCGTGGTGTTTACTAATATAGTTTAAGGACACCATTTCATAGTTCCACAAAAAAGCATTTGGTTAATTTAAATTTTGGCAAATAAGAGACATGTAGCTAAATAATTTTTGTCTCTACTGCCGGATGAGCAACTGTACACATATTTGGGGCATATTTGATTTGTGAGACCTCTTTCCGTTCCGGAAAAAAAAACATCAGAAAATGAAGTAAGTCCCAAAGGACCTTTAAAATCAACCTGTTAGTTGTGACTGGCGTCGGTGTTAATGCCTAATGTTTAAGTGGAAGGAAACTGTGCAAGGAAGAAAATTCGAGATGTTATAATTAATGAAACACCAAAACCTTTAACTGTTGGAGGGCTGATATATTATTGTGCTCATTACCTGTACATTTACCATGGTACCTCTGCACCTGCTTTCCAGCCTTTATTGTCTTGATCTAAATATGCTGTAAAAAAATGAGCCAAAAAGCCAAATTATCTGAATATGCTCCCACAGTGACAGTGACGGCAGCCACCTGCTTGGAGCTGCACCAGCACCATTTCCCCTTCTCCCTCACAAAAGAGCTAGCAAGCAAATAAAACTCAGTACAATATGAGTAGAAAGCACAAGATGAAAGGTAAATACTTATTCCAGATGGGGTTTGTTGATCTGTGCTGCGTGTTTCTCAATCAAGGCAAACCACTATCATTGGCTTACTGTGGACCTCAGCCTTCCCTTACTTGGCAGATGTCCCTGCCATGTTCTGACCCAGCACAAGCCTTCCCTTTAGGACAGGGCTGGGTATACGGGCCGAGGTAAGAAATCGCTAGACCAGTAGCAGCACTGTGTAGCTTGATTGTGTTTTGTGTGTGCAAGAAAGACATAGTGCTGTTGATGTGGAAACTTTGCAACTCCATTTCTTAATTTTCTTTCTTTCTTTGGTATCCTAATTGATACTGTAGAGCCCACCAAAAGCCATAAAAATGTAATGAATGATTAAATGAGATAACAGTAAGAGCCTCCTTTACTTAATTCCTTTGAAAATGGCTTTGGGTATAGAATGTGTTTATCTAACACAAGCAATATGCCCCTGCTGACGTGAGACATACCATAATCATTTCTTTTGTGTCAGCCTCACAAATCCTGTTTTCTTTCAGAAGTGAATTGTGCAGTTTCAATGAGTAAATTTAAGGAAATAGACAGCCAATCTGACCATTGGCCTTAAAATTACAATGCCCACAGGACCATTTAGTTGGTAGGTGCCACTTAGATGATGTGTGCTTTTCTGATAATAACACAATATGCTTAATTTCTGTAATTTCATATGCAAGGCCTTCTTCGTGTGATATGCTCATAGTTTCTGAAATGAAAAGTTCCAACCCGTTCTCTTTTCCAGTTCGGCAAATACCTATGCTTTGTCATGCCCATTGGCATCTGATGCCGATGCACAAGGCACCCTCGAGCGTCGGTATGAGACGCACCAGGCTTTCATCTAACTTCAACGTAAACCCATCCACGGCAATACTTGACATTCAGAGCAACCACTTCGGCCATCCATTCACTCCCAACTCTACCGCAGTGTTATAAAACGCTTTACCACCCAGATGTATTTTCCTCACTACCAATTCCCATTTTAAGGTTTGCTTCTAATGATATCCTCAACATTTCTTAACACAAAAATATGAAAGTGTCCTTGATAATTCAAAAATACAATAGGTTAATGTTATGGCTATCAGTTTTAATTATTTTTCCTTCAATTCAGAGAAATCAAGTTTTTTTTTTGTCAATTTTGGATAATGGAAGGCTCTCCACTACCCATAATCCTCAGCCACCATTGCTATACAGACAAAGACTGTCCACTTTGCATTACTCATCGCAAAACTGTAATTACAGAGTTTACTAAAAATGGATTCAGAAAAGTTAATTGATTAGAAATGCTGAATGTTTTATTAGATGCCTACAAATTGCAATATTTAACTTCATCTCCATTAGTGACAGATCAACAGATCTGAATTAAACCAACAGCTTTACTTTTGCTTAACATAGATCATCTATATGCAGTGTCATTACTAGTTCGGCTGCAGTAAAAATTTGATATATTGTTTAGCTATATCTATTTATGACCCAATTTTGCGAGGTGGAGGAGCTACAACTGCAGTGCTGATTGGTTTTTAAGCTGCGTGGCATAGCTCTAAAAATATCTGAAATAAAACATCTGTACTTTTTTGCAACATAAATAATCTAATAACTAGTTCTGCTGGACTAGACATCTGATATATTCAGTAGCTATATCTTTTTGGGACCCTATTTCCAAACCTACTTTGAAAACCGCAATAAGTACCAATATGGTGGTAATATGTATTAAACTGCAAGGCGCGGCTCAAGGGAATTGTAGTTTTAAAAAAAAATAGTGTGTGTCCTAGAATAGGAAGTTGTAAATACTGAATTGAGAGTACACTGAAGGGTTTAAGGGGATGGGAAACACATACGTGTGATCAAATCTTAAATATCTAATTGTTAAATAGGTGAAAATTGATTTTGACTAGATTTAACAGCGCCCCCACATGGCATTTATGCCCATATGGCTATAGTCGCATAGCTGAAGTCAAGAGCTCTCTATAACGGTTTGTCCCATATTTGTAGCTCCTTTTGTTGCTGAATGACAAGCCTTCTAACATGCACTGTGGTAAAGGTTCAGAGGTCAATATTTCAAAGCAGGAGCAATTTACAGTCCATAGACTGACAGAATGTTACTTTACAAGTTGAGATCTTTCCAATGATGTATTTGGTTTAGTCCTACAACAAAGTTTTAATTTTAACATTTTATGGACACAGCCTTACTTTCAGAGAGCCCTTTGGAGGCCCAACAAATGAAATGAGAGGTCTTTAGTTATTTTAACCAACTCTAACCCTAACCCTGTAGTAATGCCCTGGATGGTCAGAAGGATTGTGATATGCAAATTTGACTAAACAAACAAACAAACAAACAAACAAACAAACAAACAAACATTATAAATATTAATTCATTCATTACAAACATAAATATTCATTCATTCACTATGCAAACCACTTATCCTGCTCAGGATCGCGGGGATGCTGGAGCCTATCCCAGCAGTCATTGGGTAGCAGGCGGGGAGACACCTTTTTTTTTTTAATATTTTGAAATATATTTTGAAATTTAATTTTCTTGTCTGAGACAGGAGAGGTCCTGCTTATGTAAAGTATCTCAGTCAATTATATCAATCTGTGTATACACAGGGGTTAAAGTGGGATTTGGTAAGTGGGGGATCTCTGTATTAGAGAGGTGGGCAAAAGTGCGGGAGTGATAGGTAGCTAGCTAACGTTAGGCTAGCTGACCACTGGTCCAGTAGTCCCGACATTAGCATTGTTAGCTAATAATGGCTACCGGTAGCTAACGTTTGCTAGCTAGTTAGTGATTTGAATTAAAATATTGCATGGCCAGAGCTAAGGTTGGACAAACATAACTAGCTAGCTACCGGTAACGTTACCGGACGCTACTGATAGTTAGCTTGCCTAGCAGCATTCAAACAACTAGCCAGCAACGTCAGCAACTAGCTAGCGACGTTACCGGTTGGAAGATAGCTAGTTAGTGTAAACTACTAATAAGACACGTTAGTCCCTAGCTAACGGGTCTGACCCTTTAGCCGAGCGGTTAGTGATGTCGCCTTGTGGTGCAGTACACCTCGTATCGAATCCCGCACCGGGCAAGAAAATAACTGGTTACATTAGCTTGCTAGCTAACGTTACGTTCGCTAACGTTAGTTGCTTGAATGAAAACCATAGCAGAGCTAGACAAAACTATTGGAAATACACTAAAGATACTCACTCTTTATGCCCCCCAATCCAAGATAATAGTGCAGGTAGCAGGTTGACGTTCTCTCGAGTCTTGTCTGCCTGGTGCGGTGAACTGACCCTGACCCGTGAGTGTGAAGCCAGTCTCTTTTGATGTCAAGTCTGGTGAAGCCACACATCAGGCAGGTGCGGGTCACGTGAGGACGCGATATCATTCAAACTTTTAGAAAAAGGAAAGTAGTATAAAAATAGAAGAACGACTTTATTTGCGATTTATTTTGTAATGCTTGTGAATTGGCTGCATCATGTTTTTTGTTTTAAATTTTACTGTGACCAAAAGTTGAAATTACTCCTGTCTACAGAGTGCCGGATCTCAGCTCCGGTTGACTTGGGGGAGGAGGGGAAGTGCCGGTGTCGGAATCCGGGGAGCTCCGGCCCACTTTAATCACTGTGTATACAGGTTTAATACATCAGGGGCTTAATTTTGAGATTTTTTTGTACAATGACATTTCTTCTTAAATCATGACTTAAGCAAACCCTTACAATACATTATAATAAATAGGTAGGTCTGTAATAATAAACAGTTGGTATGAAAGTGCTAAATAATAAAAATATATACATAACTTAGACTTTATTATTGTTATTATTTAGCGCTTTCATCGCAACCATTTATCATTACAGGCCCACCTATTTGTACGCCAACCCATGGCAGAGGAAGTTTTTAAGTGTATGTTTGTCTGTGAAGTCAAAGACAATTTTCCACATGAGTGGACAATAAGGATGTCTGTTCTATTAATCAGATTATTGTATATTAATTGGTTTCACATGGAAATAATAATAATACCCAATTAAAATAACAACTATAATGACAATAACAGTGTTTAGTGTGCAACATACACACAATAACCAAACCTTTTCCAGTTATGCTAGGATATTACATGCTTGGAAGCCCTTGTGACCCTCTGGCTCTGGTGACCTCACAGAGCACACAGGCTGTAAACAACAAGTTACAAAAAAACATAACTAGCTGCCATCACTTTATTGGCTGAGGAGCTTCCGTTGTGGGGCTACACTTTCTATAAACACCTGGAACACAATATGTGCAGTTAAGATATAAGTGTATTTCTTACATCTTGTTTCATAAGCAGCATACTACATTTATTTGAAATCCTACAACACATGAGGATCCACAGGCATAATATTTATAAATGAATTGTCTCTTTGTGCAACTGATAATAGTGTGCAAATAAACAAAAGCAAGCAGTATGAATGAAAGATTTGAATTATTAAGGACACTTTTGTGTTTTTGTGTTGAAAAATGTTGAGGATATCATTAAAAGAAAACCTTAAAATGGGAATTGAGAGTGAATGGATGGCCAGAGCTGAAGTTAGTTGAAAGCCCAGTGCGTCTCATATAGACATTAAAGGGTGCCTTGTGCATCGGTATCAGACACCAACAGGTGTGACAAAAAGTGTTTGTATTTGACGACCTGGGGATGAGAACGGGTTGAAAGTTCATAATGCTCCTCTGGAGTCCCATACTTGGTCTGTTACTGCATTTTGAATATTGAAATAGCGTTCTTCCCAGCACCCACATTTCAGTAATACAGACAGGCAGCTGCTGTTGGGAGGGATACTTTTAAAATGTATTCCACTACAGTTTACAGAATACATGCCCTAAAATATAATTTGTAGTGTATTCAGTTGGATTACTCAAGGTAAGTAGGTGAAAATATGTGAATTTACTAGTGAATTTACTATTCCATAGAACATACACCTTAATTTTCCACCAAGTCAAATATTTTACATTACAGCATGTATTGTAGTCACATCAGGTAATGTCATTCTTCTTACAAGAGCATTACCCTATAAACGTCCCTCAAAACTAGGTGAACAGAGTTTGATTAACTCAAACTGAATTTAAAGATGGCTAATTATCATGAAACTGGTCTTTTTAAACTATGCCACCAGATAAAATGTTGCATTTAACGTACAACCATATTGTGAACATGGCCCAACTAAACTACTCAACATTAGTTTACTCTGCAGCCCACTTAACAACAAGGGCAGTTGTAATGTAGCATACTGTTACAATGTTGGGTGAAAATAAGCCCCCCCTTCCTAATAAATCAAATCTTATTAATGCATTTGCAGTATGCATGTACAATGTTGCATTTAACATGTGTTATATGTAAAAAAGAAAAAAAAGACAGAAAAAAGAAGCATGCTATGAAACAATATGACTAAAAACTGAAATTGTCAAAGTACAACTGCCTGTGAACAGTTAGTGTCTTAAGGCTAAATATCTTGACCATGGTCCTTCTATTCTACTACCCACCTATTAATAGTTTACCCTACACTCCAGTGAATGTGGTTGTAACGCAGCAACAGCATCTGCTCAACGTATTCGGCTGTCATACGGTTACGGTGTGGGGTGAAAATAAGCCCTCCCCGACTAAAAATTCGCTCAACAGGATCACTTGACAGCAGTGCAGTGTTATATTTTAAGAAAAGGGCTCTGATCATTGGATAAGCTTCAATGAACCTAATGCCTTGTCTGGATCTTGGAGGTACTTCTGCACCTCATTCTCTGCTGTGATGCTTGTCATCCGTGTATTCTCAAAAGAGAAGAAGCTGTCATCATCTCCAGGCTCACTTACCACTGGTGGATTTCCACTGGTGCTGGCATCATCAGAAGGCTTAGTGTCTAAAAGACGAGCCTCTTGGGCCATTATTCTTCTCATGGGTTCCCTCTCTTCAGCAGCAATCCACCACAGTCAGAAATTTGGGATGGTGCATGCTGCCATCCTTGCATCACGGGAAGCCAATACGTCTCCAAACCAAGTGTCAATGGCCTTGACATTTGCTGAGAGGATGTGTGCCAAAACCTGTACCTGTGACAACTTTTCAGACAACTTAGGCTTTAGGCTGAGAATAGTCAGAAATATGAAGCAGAGATAATGGTTATTTTCCTCTTGGAGAAGCAAACGGCACACCATATGTGGTTATCCATGTCGACTTCTGAATCGAAACCTCCATATTCACTGAAAGCTTTGACAAAATTGCTTCCATTGTTGGTCAATGTTGCACTGACTTTGCGCTGGATGTGAAATTCAGCATGAATCTTACTTATTTTTGCAGCTATGACATCATAAATGTGGCGTCCTCGAATCCTTTCATATGCCAACACGGCTGACTTTCTCTCCAATGCCCCTTGCTCAGTCCAGTGACAAATGATTCCTATGTAACTCCTAAGATGAGCCGTTCATATGTCTGCTGTCATGCACACTGTGTGAACGCCCTGAAGCGTTTCAGTTATTGCCTCTGACATTCTGTGGAATGCTTTTTCAACACATTGCATCAACATTTTCCTGCACATTGGTGTCTTTCCCCCACTGCTTCCTTCGATCAGCCTATGGAATAAGGCATCCTCTACTAATGAAAAGGCTTGCACATTTCCAATTATAAATTCAAAAATCAATGTATTCACTTTCCTCTGTGTGGTGACGGCTGTTGTGCTAAATGTTCCTTGTTTTAGAGGACGTCCACATAAGTGTAGTGGCGGTTGCAATGCATTCATCACCATCATCTGATGTCCTTTTAGTTGATGGCCTCTGAATGACACTGGAATGCTTCCACTGAAAAAAAGTAAAATTATCAGCAGTTGATTAGGTACATTTTGCTGACAAAGAAATTGATTTAGGAGTTTATTGGGAGAATAATAAAATATAGTTACATAACTATGGGTTGATAAAAACCACAAGAACCAACCTAATGCTTTCATTACATTTATAGACTCTACGTAAATCATTCATTCCCAGAGACTGGGTCTTGACCCAAAGGTGGGTTGCAGGAGGTATTATTTGGGTCACCAAACAAAATTGCAGACTTTCTTCCAGTCATCCAAAATACATGCATGTTAGGGTTAATACTCCTGCCTGTGCCCCTGACCAAGGCAATGAAAAGAAAAACTGGAGTTGGTCCCCGGGTGCTGCAGCTGCCCACTGCTCCTCTACAATAGAATGGTTAAATGCAGAGAACAAATTCATTGTAAGAATACATTCCATTATCCAAGCCGCTTAAACCAATTGGGGTTGCGGGGGATGCTGGAGCCTATCCCAGCAGTCATTAGGCAGTAGGCGGGGAGACACCCTGGACAGGCCGCCAGTCCATCACAATGACAAAATAAAGCGGCTTTCTTTCTTCTTTTATTAAGATTTATGTATATCTGCGGTACACCCTTGAGCCACATGAGACAGTTTGTTGGTATTTCTACTATACTCATGGTTTCTGCCTGAAATAGACTGAATGCTGCACCTAATGTGGGCATTGCCCTCTCCTCTTGTACAGCGGACTGGAATGCAATACTAAAAAGCAAGCAGGCCCACCTACCATATTAGTCAGGTGGAACTAAAATTAATATGCACAAGTGGATATTTGGAGTAGACCTAAAAAGATAATATTCAGGATAAGCACATAATCGGCCTAATGAGATTTGATGTGGAATAGACCTAATGTAGTTAATAAATTGATCCTTGAATGTTTGAATTGATTGATTGACTGTCTGATAACAATAGCTGCACTTAAACACAAGCCTACATGTTCTGATAGGCATGGGACTTTCAAAAACTTTGCAACAAGAAGCATATTTTTGAGAGTACCGAATGTTCATATTGTTCTGATAATTGTAGTTACAACATTGAATCTAATATAAATGAAAAAAGTCCACCAGGTATATGTAAAGTCACTTTTTTAACCGTTTAATATTTATCTCAGCACTCCTTGCATTCTTCACGTCTTTGCACTCTTTGTTTCTTGTTTACAGTTCACAGAAACGGTTTCACCTGTATATAGTCATTCCTTGTATATATTCCTGAAGATTGCTGTGTTGTTATTCTGTGTATGTACACTGAGAGCCACTAAACTGGAGTCAAATTCCTTGGATGTGCAAACCTACTTGGCCAATAAAGACAATTCTGATTCTGATATAATATGAACAGCTAGTGTACATTCTGTTTGATATACTGATGAGAAGGGGGAAAAAACAAGAGTCTGTTAACTGACAAAATGCACTTATTTTGTCTTACATATAAAGTATTTAAAATGTGTATAATATTTTACAGATGAAAGGAAATAAAAACAATGAAATAGCCTAATTCTACCTAAATCCATTTATGTGGTCTCATTTATAAAGTCTTTAAGATGGGTATGTTTTCAATACCACTTGCATAAAACAAAGTTTTGATTTATCAAACCGCTGATAATATGAAGCGATGTGGAAATGGCAGTAAAAATGGTCAGGAACCTTCATTCCTGCACAGATTCGCCCCCTCATGATTTATAGATGAGGTCTATTGTGAAATGGGTCGTGATGGCTTATCATTTTTTTTAAAAGTGGGTCCCCAGGAAAAAAAGGTTTGGGAAACACTGCTCTAAATAATTGGCTAGCATGTTACAGTTCACACTATAGGAGAAGCCCAACACCGTCTACTAAGTCTGTCTATGATGCTGCCAACATATGTCCTGTTCGTTGTTCAGTGAAGCCCTGCCTCAACCATATCCTAACTTAAACAGTTTAATTAGCCAAGTGGCATCACTACAGTGTTTAGTAAAAGAGTAGTCGTGCATTTAGTTTGGGACATGCATGCTTACATTCAAAACGGGTTTTAAAAACATTAAAACAACAAATAGACAGTAGTCTTCGGAGCAGCACTGGACGAGAATATTCATATAATTATAATAGTATATCTAGGCCAGCAATGCTGCACAGCGCAGGGTAGCTAGCTATCTTGCATGCCGAACAAGCTGAGTAGCTAGAGCTAGCATGTCGAACAGTCATGATTCGCAAATGCAATAACTAATTTAAAAGTATCCAGATAGTGATCTAGGTCAGTATGTTGTGGACGAGAAAAAAATTGCTAAAATGTAGTATACATCACACATATTGTAAAATGGTTTAAGAAATTGCAATTTTAGGGGTGTCCGGGTGGCGTGGTGGTCTATTCCGTTGCCCAGCAACACGGGACCTCCGGCTTGGTCGGGCGTCCCTAAGCCAGATGTGGGCATGTGTCCTGGTTGCCTGTTGCCATCTTGCGCACCCTCTGTAATATGCTTTGTTTAAAGAGAGACTGACATGCCCTTTCTGAACACATTTTTTAACATTGGGAGTTTGAATCATAACCAAAAGTAGGTGTGCTTTTATGAATTCAAAGCTATTGGCTACTGTCTTCCTGGGTGGGTGGGGCTCGGTACCGCTTGTCACTTGCCGTAAGAAGAAAAAAGAGAAATTCAGTGGCGCGAGGATTTGAATCACTGAGTCACTGAGATATATAGATAAATAGATAGATAGACAGATAGATAAATAGATAGATAGATAGCTAGATAGCAATACGTCATAGCAAGATCGATAATAACGTCTCAGCAAAATAGCACAAACTCGAGCCAAGTTGCTAGCAAGAGGGGGTGAAAGAACGGCTTCTCTGTGGTTTTATATCATCTCGCTATGGACACACCCTATATGCAAATTGACTGGTGTCTACGTATCCACCGGCACAATTTTTCATTGGACACCATCTACAGTCAATCACAGATCTCTTTCGAGTGGCCGCAGACGTGCTGTTTTGGCCACTGAATTTCTCCGTGGTCACATTCCAACTCGGAACATAGCCTATCAATAGGAATTTTCAGATTTTGATGTCAGTATGAGCCGGAGCTTCAATTTGTGCAAGTATAGTTTGAGGAGTTGGATGTCAACTGGATCACACCTCAAGCTGCCTATCTCAGAGGAAAAACTACAAACTTTCAGGAAAGCAACACTGGAAGATCTAGAAATGCAACTGCTGAGAGAGACCACAATGAAAGGATGGCCCAATGAGAGATCAGCTGTTGTGAAAGAAATCCAGGCATACTGGTCATTCAATGAAGAGATCAGCTACTCATCAGGCTTACTGTTCAAAGCTGCAAAGCTGATAGTGCCAAGTCAACTGAGGCAAGAAATGTTGAAGAAAATCCATGAATCACACCTGGGAATCATTAAATGCAAGGAAAGAGCCAGGGACATTCTCTGTTGGCCAGATATGTCAACTCAAATAGAGGACATTGTATCTCAGTGTGCTGTCTGCACCGAGAACAAGAACAGCAACCCTAGAGAACCGTTAGTCTCACACTCACTATCAGAAATATCTTGGGCTAAGATAGGAATGGATCTCTTCCACTACAATGGCTCAGAGTACTTACTGTGTGTAGACTACTACTCCAAATACCCTGAGATCACAAAGCTGAGTGACACTACACGCCGTGGTTTTATCACTGCAATGAAGTCCACATTCGTGAGACATGACATCCCAGACATGGTCATTTTTGATAATGGTCCACAATATGCCTGTGCTGAGTTCAAATGTTTCGCCGACAGCTGGGAGTTTCAACACACCACTTCCAGTCCTGGGCACGCTCAGTCAAATGGACAAGCGGAGAGAACTGTACCGACGATCAAGAGTCTCAAGAAAGCACAAGGTGACCCGTACATTACTCTTCTTGAGTACCGCAACACTCCACTAGATGGTGTAGGTTTCTGTCCGGCTCAGCTGCTCATGGATCGTCGACTGAAGTCAAAGCTGCCTACCTCCACCCCACTGCTCACTCCTGAAAGCAAGATTAATGTACACGACAAACTGAAAGAAAGGCAACAAAAACAGAAAAGCTACTTTGACAGACAGGCAAAACAGCTACCAGAACTACAGACGGGTGAAAACGTCAGGATTCAACGAGGAAAGGTATGGCAACCAGCGATTGTGCTGAACAGGCATGAACAGCCCAGATCCTATGTTGTTTGTACGCCTGATGGCGGAATATACAGGAGGAACAAAAAACATCTGCTGAAGACCTCAGAAAGAGCACACTCAGCAGAAAGAGCTGACACAGAGACTTATGTTCCAGAGACTGTACTTGAGGCTGAGCAGTCAGCAGACATGGTTGTTACTCACAGTCCAAAGCAGCTCATACCAGACAGACTTTATTCAATGTCACAATTTCACACCACAAACTCTGGAAGGCAGATCAACCTACCTGCTAGGTACAAGGACTAAATATGCAAACATGTTTAGAGGCTGAATATATAAAATATATATATATATATATATATATATATATATATATATATATATATATATATATATATATATATATATATATATATATGTTTGAGAAGCACTAGTTCATGTTTTTGGTGTTTAAAATACAAAGCAAAGTGTTAGCCTGTGTATCTGGCAAAAGTGTTTAACAGTTAAGATGTTTTATTTGTTTAGTGTTGTGTAAGACACAGAGAAAAGAAACACAATATACTATTACACAGAGATTTATTTTTATTTTTATTGAGATATCTAACGTTGAATGGTTCTATGCAAAAGAAAACTAGGTATGACGTAGGATGTCGTAAAGTGTGCACTGTTGAGCATTCAGTAAACAGACACATGTTGAACTGCACGCTAGCTGTATGTGTCGTCATTACAAAACTATATTACATGGTAGTGGGTAGTGACTGAAAGGGTGAGATCACGGATAGCGGGAAGTGGGTAGTGACCGAAAGGGTGAAATCGTGGATACAAGCAGCTGAAATGAGTTTCCTCCGTAGGGTGTCTGGGCTCAGCCTTAGAGATAGGGTGAGGAGCTTGGACATCCGGAGGGAGCTTGGCGTAGAGCTGCTGCTCCTTCGCATCGAAAGGAGCCAGTTGAGATGGTTCGGGCATCTGATTAGCATGCCCCCTGGGCGCCTTCCTTTGGAGGTTTACTGGGCACGGCCAACTGGTAGGAGACCCCGGGGTAGACCCAGAACTTGCTGGAGGGACTACATGTCCAATCTGGCCTGGGAACGCCTTGAGATCCCCCAGGAGGAGCTGGAGGGCATTGCTGGAGAGAGGGGTGCCTGGAGTGCTCTACGTAGCTTTCTGCCACCGTGACCCGACCCCGGAAAAGCGGCTGAAGATGAGATGAGATGAGATGGATGGACAATGATATAATATTTGTACTAGACTTGATAAGTTCCCAGGGTGGTTACAGTTATGAGGATGTTATCCAAAAAACGGGTACAGACCGTTCTAAGAAGGAATGTGAAAAAATTGTCAAGAGTATTTCTACAGGACTGAATCATCTTGTAAAGGCTCCTTTACTTTATGGCCCTTTTTCTGGAGAACTCCCCAAAATTAAAATGGGGGGCATAAACCTGCTTGATCGCAAATGTAATAATATGCACATCAGGGGAACACTTACGTCAGACGAAAGCTGTGTTCCTAAAGCATTATATATTTGGAAGTTATCTTTCCCAATTTCTCTCAATGAAAATATATTGTTTGAGTCTAACAAGTTCTTCATACTCAATAAAGTCAAAGAAATTCACTTGAAGATACTACATAAATATTACCCATATAACAAATTTGTATGCAAATTTAAAGCAGAAATCTCAGCGACGTGTATTCTGTCACACACAAGACGAACATATTGCACATTTATTATTTAATTGTCCTTATTCCTCTAAGGCCTAAGCTATCGACAGATATTACATTACTCATTTTTGATACATTTAACAAACTACTTAGTATAAAAGAAGGTATGGTCTTGTTCCTTGATTGCAATACTGGCTCACCCTCCTGTAGATAATGCTCTCAAAATTCTGTGATTTTTGGAAAATTTCACATTCGCAAATCCAAGGTGATGGGCTCCAAGCCCAATATTCATTTAATTTTGCATTGATTTGATATTCTTTTTCAAGTCCCTTACCAAAAAACGTCTAACAAAAAGGCAACAAAAACATATCTCATCTTGGAAAAAAATATTAAACACATTAGAGAAATGAACAGCTTAGTTTTAATTTTTTTTTCTGAGAGACTCCTAACATAGTGGCTCATATTATTATCATCTGATTATCAACCTCATAAGTTTATTTTTGTGTCAACCTTGTTTATTTATTTTATTCCTTTTATTTTCTCTTTTTTGCATCGTCTTCTATTAGACCATAATTAATTATTACTTTTTATGTTTTGACTCTCCTCTGTACTGAAACTCTGACATTGTATTGTTGCAATGTAAAAAAAAAAGTACTTAATAAAAAAAAACGAATAAATAAAATGTTAAAAAAAAGTGTCCTGGTCGCTGCACTAGCACCTCCTCTGGTGAGTCGGGGCGCTTGTTCGGGGGGATTGGAAACTGGGGGGAACAGCGTGAATATCTCACTTGCTACGTCCTCCTGGTGAAACTCCTCACTGTCAGGTGAAAAGAAACGCCTGACGACTCCACAGGTATCGGAGGAGGCATGTGACAGCCCTCCTTGGATCGGCAGAGGGGGTGGTGCAGCGACTGTGGTGGCTCGGAAGAGTGGGGTAATTAGACAGGTACAAAAGGGGGGAAATCCCAAAAAAAATTTTTTTTTGCAGTTTTGAACATGTGAAATTTTCATTGTTTTTCAGTCAAAAAAGAACTTCGCTCAAGGTACTTCTTTAAGTTAGAAGTGGACTCGTAAAGCAACTTGGTTGCACTGCACAGTAATGTTGTGATCTCCTTTGCCTTCTTTGAAAGTGATATGGTGTTTGAATTAGGGCTGGGCAATATGGACAAAATCAAATATTACGATATTTTTGACCGAATACCTTGATATCAATATTTTGACAATACTGTAGATATCAGTATTGGCGCATTCACTAAATAGTTACTTAAGCCATTTTTGATAAACATTCATTAATAATGTGGATGTGATGTCCAAACGGGTGGAGACAAATAATATAACAACTAGAACAGTCTAATAAATTTCAGAAAACTGCATCTCTTTACTGTAAGCAGCCTTTAAAACCAGGAAAAGACAACACATGTCATATCATGATATTACGACATCCAAAATCTCAGGTGATATCTAATGTTATATCATGATATTGATATAATATCAATATACAGCCCAGTCTTACTTTGAATTTCCATGTCAGAAACACATTCCTGTTCTGGCTGTGTAGCTCCTCCATTATCTCATGTTGTGACGCCTGTGGTATGAGTCAGGCAGGTGCACTGCGTGTACCATGTTGTTGCTCTTTTTTTTTTTAATCAATGGCTCATAGGAAATGCATTGAAATGCCTTATTTGAATTTGAGATCAAATAAACCTGCCAACACAAAAAAAGGTAATCCCTTAAACCATCTATTGATTTTAAGAATGTAACGGATCTCTGATTACCTACGTTTTAAACCATAACTGTAAATGAAAACAGTTACTCATATTCTGTATTCTGAATACGTAACACTGTTATATGTATTCCATTACTCCCATACACTGGAGGCCACAATGCTAGTCAAGTGTGGGCTAATGGGCAAAAGAAGCCCATAGAGTCCCATCTTTGACTGTAGACAGCTCCTTGCTGGCACAGAGATGTTGATTACTGTGGAGCGTGCCCTAAGAGATGTCATTAATCAAGTTAATGAAACACAATGTCAATAAGAACCCTAACGAGATTCCCCTGCAAACTGATGCCCTCCTTGACATCAACATGAGGAACCCAGCTAATGGAGTCACTGTCATCTCTCACTGATGAGGATTACACGCATTAGACATTGTGCTGACATGGTCAGAATGACGGCATGCAGAGAATGTTAAATGAAGACAATATAAAGGGTACATATGCAATCCACATTGCTCCTGGGTGATATATTCATTATCAGAGACAGACTACATTACATTAAGTTGAGTTTTTGCCAGGTTAAAAAGAAAATTTGTCAATTTTCATCCTTATCTGCATCTATGTGAAACAGGGATAGTATATGAAAAACACCTACAGTTGTTCCCAATCATTTCTGTATCTCTAGGGCGGCAATGTAATAGTTTTTTTTTCCTGTCTGCCAAGTGACTTATAACATCAGTTGGGTTTCTAATCTCCGCTCTAATCTACTTTTAAAATTATGTTGAAAAAACACATGCTCATTCTCTCGGCTAAACTACAATTCCAACGGCAGAAATGGCACCCCACAAAATGAGCGCAGAGGATTTTATGGCCAATAATACAGAAGCTTGCACCTATTGCATTATGGTACGTGTAGGCACTGTCACAAAGGCTCTGTGACCAGGAGAAAAGAGATTTCTCTGTCGATATAGCATGCAGTGAGGATTTTATTGCATTATGTTACCCATTTTGCAAGTTTTGAGTTAACACTTTGAAGCTCAAATATACTTGAAGATTTTATTCTTTGCCTGAAAAAAATATTTGGGGGTTTACATATATTTAGAATTTGACCACGTTGCCCTATTGAGCCATTTCAACTTTTGGTCTGTTTTTTCTTGTGAATTACAGGAAGTTCCACACAGTACTAATTAAAAGAAAAAGTGCAAAAAGTTAGTTGATTAGATTATCAACTGGGCATTGCATCACTCCTCTGAGAGTGACAGAGAATAATTTGAACATCTGTAATCTAAATGACCACAGTCTCCCAGGGAAGAGATCCCAGCGCCGTCAGTGATGATCCTGCTACCTTCCATATGGCCTTTTAATCTCTACTTCTCTGCCATGTGTGGCATGTCAGCCAGTTATGTCTTTATTTATTATGTTACATTGCACAAATGACCCCTGAGTGTTCCAGATACGTCCTGTTGCAATTTGTTTTAACAATTACATGTCTTTGCTTAATTGGGCAAAGCGGATGGCTGAGTAATCATCACTCATCTCCTCTGTCACCTCTTCCTCCCTCAGTCTCACTCAATGGCTTCCCCTCAATGATATAATGATTATGTATCTCCTCTAATGCAGAGATATGGTAAAAGCCAGCCAATTATTTAAGGCAAGTGCTAGCATTTTAACCTTGGTTTTCCACTGTACTTCCAATAACTGCGCTCTTTCAGGTTGTGAACCTCATTATTTCAGGGGAAATCAAGCTGTAAGCATCTGAGTTTGACGTTGTGCACTGCAGTCTCCAGCAAATAAATACAAATTAACCAGTTTTTCTTTTGCACTTCTCAACATGCAGTATCCATTTGTAAATATGAAATAACGAAAAGAAAATCATCACAACCAATTGTTGCCAATCCAATTAAGAAAACAGAAAACCAATGTAATTGATTAGGGTATGGTGTAGTTTTCTGCGGATGCTGCTGTGAAGCAGTTCACTATATGCTTAATTTATCCTGAAGTACTTGGGGTGGGGGGGGGGGTGTTGCACAAATTGGCCAAAAAACGTATGTGACAAGGGAGAGATAAGGCTACTGGTCACCAAGCTGATATAAGAATATAATTGCATGGGAACTAAAATGATACAGAATAGGATGTTGGCTACGAAAGAAATGGCTCCCAGTGGTTTCACTGCTATGTTGTCATGTGTCTGAGAGTGGGCCTCAAATTATATTTGCCAAGGACTGAAAATGTAATCAACCGACAGGGAAGACAATCAATTTGGGGTACAAAAAATATTAAAAGAGAACAAAATGAAACCATTCTTAGGAACTGTGATGCATAAAATGAACTCTGCCTGGTAATGCAATTGTTCCCTGCTAGTGAACATATTGGAAATTGTGATATTGGAAATTTAGACTGGGGGCAATGGTAAGAAATGGGTTCCTGAAAAAATGCATTTTTTTTACCATGACGATTCGCTAAAAATGGGGAAGACTTAAATGAGACAGAAATCAAAATTACATAAATTACCCTCTCAATGAATCTGGATTATAATTTTTGCCGGACAACACATTGTTGTGCATCTCATGAGAATGAAATCCCTTACGCAGGGCCTTCCCTAAACTGCTGCCTATCCACTTCCATTTTACCAGCGAGTGTCACTTCAAATCAAATACACTCACAGCTGTGGAGGACCCTTCCAATTAAGGAGGAGTGTATAAAAACAACTTGTAACTGTGAGATGCCCTCGCCACTTCGTCCAGTGGAAGCAGGACATAAATGTTGTCATGGCTTCCGGTGGATGCCTTGCTCTGCTGCATTAGCACTCTTTTGCTGTTTGAGCAACTAAAAGAGCAGCTCGACAAGTGCACAGGAGAAGAACACGGGTCAACAAGTGCAGAAAAAAAGACTCCATACACTGTCCTCTATGCTTGCATTCAGAGATATTTAATAACAATGTATATCTCTGACTGCAACTACAGAGGACAGTTTGCGGGAGTCTTTCGTGCTGCTGCTGTTGGACCAACTGAAAGGTAGCAATATGAGGGGAAGAAAACGCCTGCGACCCATATTGTTTTTAACTGCAATCATGTTTGTGCATATACACTACCGTTCAAAAGTTTGGGATCACCCAAACAATTTTGTGTTTTCCATGAAAAGTCACACTTATTCACCACCATATGTTGTGAAATGAATAGAAAATAGAGTCAAGACATTGACAAGGTTAGAAATAATGATTTGTATTTGAAATAAGATTTTTTTTACATCAAACTTTGCTTTCGTCAAAGAATCCTCCATTTGCAGCAATTACAGCATTGCAGACCTTTGGCATTCTAGCTGTTAATTTGTTGAGGTAATCTGGAGAAATTGTACCCCACGCTTCCAGAAGCAGCTCCCACAAGTTGGATTGGTTGGATGGGCACTTCTTGCGTACCATACGGTCAAGCTGCTCCCACAACAGCTCAATGGGGTTCAGATCTGGTGACTGCGCTGGCCACTCCATTACCGATAGAATACCAGCTGCCTGCTTCTGCTCTAAATAGTTCTTGCACAATTTGGAGGTGTGTTTAGGGTCATTGTCCTGTTGTAGGATGAAATTGGCTCCAATCAAGCGCTGTCCACTGGGTATGGCATGGCGTTGCAAAATGGAGTGATAGCCTTCCTTATTCAGAATCCCTTTTACCCTGTACAAATCTCCCACCTTACCAGCACCAAAGCAACCCCAGACCATCACATTACCTCCACCATGCTTAACAGATGGCGTCAGGCATTCTTCCAGCATCTTTTCATTTGTTCTGCGTCTCACAAACGTTCTTCTTTGTGATCCAAACACCTCAAACTTGGATTCATCCGTCCACAACACTTTTTTCCAGTCTTCCTCTGTCCAATGTCTGTGTTCTTTTGCCCATCTTAATCTTTTTCTTTTATTGGTCAGTCTCAGATATGGCTTTTTCTTTGCCACTCTGCCCTGAAGCCCAGAATCCCGCAGCCGCCTCTTCACTGTAGATGTTGACACTGGTGTTTTGCGGGTACTATTTAATGAAGATGCCAGTTGGGGACCTGTGAGGCGTCTGTTTCTCAAACTAGAGACTCTAATGTACTTATCTTCTTGCTCAGTTGTGCAACGCGGCCTCCCACTTCTTTTTCTACTCTGGTTAGAGCCTGTTTGTGCTGTCCTCTGAAGGGAGTAGTACACACCGGTGTAGGAAATCTTCAATTTCTTAGCAATTTCTCGCATGGAATAGCCTTCATTTCTAAGAACAAGAATAGACTGTCGAGTTTCAGATGAAAGTTCTCTTTTTCTGGCCATTTTTAGCGTTTAATTGACCCCACAAATGTGATGCTCCAGAAACTCAATCTGCTCAAAGGAAGGTCAGTTTTGTAGCTTCTGTAACGAGCTAAACTGTTTTCAGATGTGTGAACATGATTGCACAAGGGTTTTCTAATCATCAATTAGCCTTTTGAGCCAATGAGCAAACATATTGTACCATTAGAACACTGGAGTGATAGTTGCTTGAAATGGGCCTCTATACACCTATGTAGATATTGCACCAAAAACCAGACATTTGCAGCTAGAATAGTCATTTACCACATTAGCAATGTATAGAGTGTATTTCTTTAAAGTTAAGACTAGTTTAAAGTTATCTTCATTGAAAAGTACAGTGCTTTTCCTTCAAAAATATGGACATTTCAATGTGATCCCAAACTTTTGAACGGTAGTGTAGGTGACAACTAACGAAAATAATTGTGGGAGCTCATCTGTAAGGACAGACTCAATATTTCTTTAGGCTTATATTTTTTTTTCTGTGTTCTCCCCAACAAAAAGCATAACAAATGCCATGAAAATAAAATGGGGCTTTTTATGTAAGGCCTGTTATTGACCTTTCCACACACCAAAAACTCGACACCAATTCTAAAAAACTGTATTACAATTTTGAGCGATTAAAGGGAAATTCAACAATTTTCCATCATATTTCTGTCTATCTGCAACAGGGACAGCACATGAAAAACACATGCAGTTGCTCCCAATCATTTCTGCATCTCTGGGCAGCAGTGAAACTGAGTTTTTTTGTGGCCGCCAAGAAACGTATCATGACATCAGTTGGTGGCATGCATGGTTTTAAAGGGGTGGCCAGGGCCACCCCTACAATCTGATTGGCCAACCGAGATGCCATGCCAACATTTCTGCCACATCATTGACTTCCACCTCGCTGTGGGGCTGGTGTTTGGTCAGCAGTTTGTTTCTGCCAAGACACTCCACCGTGCCTGTACCCTGTACGTCTGGTCTGTCCCACTTTGCCTGAAGAGGCTCTTGAAAACAAAGTATCCTTTCCCCAGATAATGTTAGCTGCACAGTAGATTCAGGTAATTCCCTCTCCCTCCCTCCCTCCCTCCCTGAAGTTGTAACCTTAATGAGACAGCTATGTTAATAGTGATTGCCACTGCCACTTGTTTAGTTTCTCTAGTCTACTAATTCTTTCTTGATAAAGCCACATAATGCATCAGCTAGTATTTTTTGTCAACTGAAAGTTCAATTCTACCCCTGAAAGATTAGGGCTGCGCTGATTGCCCAGCCTATTAAATGTCGTCATAATTACACACACACACACACACACACACACACACACACACACACACACACACACACACACACACACACACACACACACACACACACTGTCTCTCTGTCTCTCTCTCTGTCTCTCTCTCTCTCTGTCTCTCTCCCCATTTATTTTAATGTCTGTTGCCCAAGTCCACACCACTTCTTTCACAGTCTGTAAATTCTGGATTATGATAATTACAGGCACTGGTGAGATGAACATACCACTTGTTTAATCCAGATAATAGATAAATACAAATACTCTACAATATATAGACTTGTTCATCAGATGGCTATTACTTCCACATAGAAGTGATGCTTGTGCTGTTGACATTGCACTGTTCTCTGTGTTCGCATTGTTTTCTTACTGCACCAGTCATAGGCCTTGATATCATCCCAAATCATAAAATAAATTGGCTTATCATATTCATAATTTTTTTTGCTGTTCTTATTTAATCTGAGCAATAATGTGTAGCACACTTGTCTTGCAAGCTCTTATCTACTACTGGCAAGATAAGGAAGAGAGTGAAGGCAGAAATGATGGAAGTTGAAGAAGGAATACTTGTGTGGAGTTCAGGAAGGAGTTAAGACAGGCAATGGATGATAGTGAAGAGTTACTGGATGGCTGGGTAAGCTCTGCAGAAATAGTGAGGGAGACAGTTAGGAAGGTACTTGTTGTGTCATTAGGACAGAGGAAGAAAGACAAGGAGACTTGGTGGTGGAATGAGGAAGTACAGCAAAGTATACAGAGGAAGAGGTTGGCAAAGAAGTGGGATAGTCAGAGAGATGAAGAAAGTACACAGGAGTACAAGGAGATGCAGTGCAAAGCAGAGAGAAAGATGGCAAAGGAAAAGGCATATGATGAGTTGTGTGAAAGTTTGGACACTAAGGAAAGAGGAAAAGACTTGTACCAATTGGCTAGACAGAGAGCGAGCTGGGATGGATGTGCAGCAGGTTAGGGTGATCAAGGATAGAGATGGAAATGTGCTGACAAGTGAGGACAGTGTGTTGAGAAGGTGGAAGGAGTACTTTGAGGGGCTGATGAATGAAGAATGTGAGAGCAAGAGAGAAGATTGGATGATGTGGGGATAATGAATCAGGAAGTGCAGTGGATTAGCAAGGAGAAAGTGAAGGCAACTATGAAGAGGATGAAGAGTGGAAAGGCAGTTGGTCCTGATGACATACCTGTGGAGGCATGGAGGTGTTTAGTAGAGGTGGCAGTGGAGTTTTTAACTAGATTGTTTAACACAATCTTGGAAAGTGAGAGGATACCTGAGCAGTGGAGAAGAAGCATAGTGGTACCAATTTTCAAGAATAAGGGCGATGTGCAGAACTGTAGTAACTGCAGAGGAATAAAGTTGATCAGCCACAGCATGGAGATATGGGAAAGAGTAATAGAAGCTAGGTTAAGAGGAGAGGTGACGATTAGCGAGCTGCAGTATGGTTTCATGCCGCAAAAGAGCACAAAAGATGTGATGTTTGCTTTGAGAATGTTGACGGTGAAGTATAGAGAAGGCCAGAAGGAGTTACATTGTGTCTTTTTGGCTCTAGATAAAGCATGTGACAGGGTGTCGAGAGAGGAGGTGTGGTATTGTATGAAGAAGTCGGGAGTGGCATAGAAGTATGTAGGTGTGGTGCAGGATATGTATGAGGGCAGTGTGGCAGTGGTGAGGTGTGTGGTTGGAATGACAGATGGGTTCAAGGTGGGGATAAGATTACATCAAGAGTAGGGTGCAGGTTGAAGAGAGCCTGGAGAAGTGGAGGTATGCACTGGAGAGAAGAGGAATGAAAATCAGTCGGAGTGAGACAGAATAAATATGTGTGAATGAGAGAGAGGACAGTGGAATGATTAGGATGCAAGGAGTGGGGCGTCCGGGTAGTATAGTGTTCTATTCCAATGTCTACCAACATGAGGATCTCCGTTTCAAATCCCCATGTTACCTCTGGCTTGGTCAGGTGTCCCTACAGACACAATTGGCCGTGTCTGTGGATGGGAAGGCAGATGTGGGTATGTATCCTGGTCGCTGCACTAGAGCCTCCTCTGGTCGGTCGGGGCGCCTGTTTGGGGGGGAGGGGGAACTGGGGAGGGTAGCATGATCCTCCCACGCACTACGTCCCCCTGGCGAAACTCCTAACTGTCAGGTGAAAAGAAGTGGCTGGCGACTCCACATGTATTGGAGGAGACATGTGGTAGTCTGCAGCCCTCCCTGGATCGGCAGAGGGGGTGGAGCAGTGACCAGGATGGCTTGGAAGAGTGTGGGGTAATTGGCCAGATACAACAGGGGAGAAAAATAATTTAAAAAAAAAAGGATGCAAGGAGTACAGGTGACGAAGGTGTATTAGTTTAAATACTTAGGGTCACCTGTTCAAAGTAATGGGGAGTGCGGAAGAGAGGTGAAGAAGAGAGTGCAGGCAGTGTGGAGTGTGTGGAGAAGAGTGTCAGGAGTGATTTGCGACACAAGGGTACCAACAAGTGTTAAAGGGAAGGCTTACAAGATGGTTGTGAGACCAGCTATGTTATATGGTTAGGAGACAGTGGCTCTGAAGAAGAAACAGGAGGTGGAGCTGGAGGTAGCAGAGTTGAAGATGCTAAGATTTTCTTTGGGAGTGATGAAGGAGGACATGATTAGAAACGAGTATATTATAAGGACAGCTCAGGTTGGACGGTTTGGAGACAAAGCAAGACAGGCAAGATTGAGATGGTTTGGAGATGTATGGAGGAGCGATGCTGCGTATATTGGGAGAAGGATGCTGAATATGGAGCTGCCAGGGAAGAGGAAAAGAGGAAGGCCAAAGAGGAGGTTTATGGATGAGGTGAGGGAGGACATGTGGCTGGTGTGATAGAGGAGGATGTAGAGGACAGGAAGAGATGGAAACGGATGATTCACTATGTTGACCCCTAACAGGAGCAGCCATTAGTAGTAGTAGTAGTAGTAGTAGTAGTAACAGTTTGGGCAATTCTTCAGTGTGTTTGCTGGCATATCTTCCCAAGTTCTCACTGAGTAGTTCATAATGCGTGAAACAGCGCCCCGCTAGATGTTAACATGTGGTGAATGTCAGTCAAAGGGTGTGGTGAAACACTTTATTACATTTCTACTGTGTACGTGGCCATGTCAAGTCCGCGAGGAGGCCAGGCTGGAGTTGTCTTCCCTTGCTGACATTTTCTTTAAGATCTAACCAATCAGATGAGGCTACTGTCATGCCACTGCCACACTGTGATTAGTCAGAACTATGCCTAAGGAAGCCAGCCACCCTTTGGCCTCACACCAAGTCAAGTCAAGTCAGCTTTTTTTGTATAGCCTAATATCTCAAATTACAAATTTGCCTCAAGGGGCTTTACAGCAACACAACCAATCCAATCATAGCATATTATCAACATAACTGAAGTGAAAAAAAAAAAACAAAAACAAAAACAAATGGAAGCTGTTAGCTATTTAGGTGGCACAGTGGCACAGTGGTTAGCAATATTGAGATGGCTTGGGCATGTGTGGAGGAGAGATACTGGGTATATTGGGAGAAGGATCCTGAATATGGAGCTGCCAGGGAAGAGGAAAAGAGGAAGGCCAAAGAGGAGGTTCATGGATGTGGTGAGGGAGGACATGCAGGTGACTGGTGTGACAGAGGAAGGTGCAGAAGACAGGGAGAAATGGAAACAGATGATCTGCTGTGGTGACCCCTGATAGGAGCAACCGAAATTAGTAGTAGTAGTAGTAGGTGGTGCAGTGGTTAGCGCTGTCACCTCATAGCAAGAAGGTCCTGGGTTCGAAATCGGGGGTTGTCCAACCTTGGGGTCGTTCCAGGTCATCCTCTGTGTGGCGTTTACATGTTCTCCCTGAGTCTGTGGTGGGATTTTACTGGGTGCTTTGGTTTCCCCCACCATCAAAAAAAACTTTACCAAACTACCACTGCAGCAGAAACTTCAAATAAAGACTGATGGCAGGCCAAGCCAAAACTGATTTATTGACCACTTAAGCCACCATGAAAGACATGAGAATGGCCTTCCTCTTTAAATAGGGTGAGTGAAATGCACTCCCCCTTAGTCAGTCCGCTGAAGTAGTCATTTTATTGTGGTTGTTTACACACAGAAAATAAGCAGCACAGACAGCACGCATAGGGCCAGGTTTCCTGTTTAGATGAGATGGTGATTGTTTATAGCCTCTGCAGGTCTGGTACTTGGTTGTTAGTCTTTTAGGTCATGTTGTATAATGAACAATTTGGCCTTGACTTAAACGATAAGTATGGAAAGTATGTGTGTATTTCAAATGCATACAACAGAGTTTATAAGTCATGTGTTTGATACATGTAGCGTACTGATCCTTTATGATGTGAATGTAAAGCTTTCAATGTCAACTGATTGAGTTTGTGAATTAATACTTCTTATATTCATTATCGAATCTGTACTGTGAATCTGAGTAATTGGGCAATATTGTATAGGCTAGCCTATATTTTGTACAACAAGAAGGTATATAGCATGTGAAAGTCCTTTATCTGTATGATACAATGTTGTGTAAAATGATATTGGGCGCTCTAATACCTCATTGAGTTATATTATGTTGGCTGTTAAAGCGGCGATGTACTCCTGTCACTTAAGACCCCCCCCCCCAACCCCACCCAAAAAAAGAATATAGATTAGAGGTCTTGTCTCACTTGGCATCCTCCAAAAATTTTCCTACCACATGCCACTGGATCTAATCATGTTTCCAGTGTGCCATATAAGGGAAATATCTCTAATGGCAATATAATCATGATATTTGAGACAATCTGTATAAGCGATTCCCATGTGTTGGTGAGCCTTGTGATTCTGGTTTGACTTTTAGGCTACAGTGTGTAATGTGTACAACCAAGACTACAACCTGAGACAGTCTGCCACAACCTCATATCTAACAAATAGCCTGGAAGGGTATCTAACGTCAGTGTGAATATGTTCATGTGTAAGCTAAAGAGGCACTTCAGCCTGATATTTAATGTAATATCATCTGAGTCTGGCACATCACCAAACTAAGGACATTGAGGTATAGCTTTCATAAAGTCAGCTTATTATTATTATTATTATTATTGATTTTTATTTACATGACATCTTCCCAAGATTATTAACAAGTTCCCAACTATCTTCCTGGAATTTCTGATTAATTTCTGAATGAGTTGCCATACATCACATGTAACAAAATCCCCGTGTCTGCGTGGGTTTCCTCTGGGTGTTTCCTCCCATAGTCCAAAGACATGTAGGTCAGGTGACTCGGCCATACTGAATTGTCCCAAGTTATGTGTGTGTGTGTGTGTGTGTGTGTGTGTGTGTGTGTGTGTGTGTGTGTGTGGGCCCTGTGATGGCCTGGCAGCCTGTCCAGGGTGTCTCCCTGCTTGCCGCCGAATGACTGCTGGGATAGGCTCCAACATTCCCACAACCCTGATAGCAGAATAAGTGGTCTGGATAATGGATGGATGGATTATTTATACATGACCACAAATACTTGCACAGGGTTAGTTACAGGTCAGAACATTATTCATTATAGTAAAGCTCAGGAACCTGAAGATGGTAATACGTGATGCCCAAAAATCACATTAACACTAACTCTGTAATAATGCATGTTGCTTATCCAGTCACTTCATGCTAGTCTTCTCAGTTTAAAACAAGCCTGAAAATTGGTGTTATGTTTGAAGGAAGGAAGTGAGCCCGTCGTTTTGATGGAGACCGGGAGGTTATTCCACCATTTCGAGTCTAGGTGAGAGAAAAGTCTAGCTCTAGAGCTTGATATTTTAGTAGATGGGACAGATATAAGTCTACTAGAGGCAGAGTGAAGAGATCAAAGAGGAGTGTATACATGCTAATACAAGATTGCAGGTAACAATGCAAATGATAATTAAAAAGACAGCAGTGAAGTTATCGAAACTTAACTTGCCTTGTCCATTAAACAAGGAAACACTCCAAAGCACATGGTTTTCCCATATTCTGTTGGCATTATGTGAAATGCGCTGTTACCCATTGTCAGAGATTTTAAAGGAATTCAGACACCTTACTTGGAATTGCAAAAAAAATAAAATTAAAAATTTTTTTTTAAAAAAATTCTAAAGTTTTTAGTAGAAATCAAAATTTGTGGTGTCATTATGTCTCAGAGTGAACTATGAGCACAGTAATGCAGTAATCAGACTACACAAATTCAGCTCGATTTTGACATGATTTTGTCGTCACCGACAAATTTCCAGCATCGGGCCCGATTATGAACATTGAGAACGATGATCAGGTGTCTTTACCCCGTGTAGTATGACATAATTGAAGAACAGTGATGTCGTGTCTGGGATGCCCCGCAACTTCTGAAAAGTCTAGCATGTTAGAATTTTTTGTATTTTCCTGCCTAGTGCAACAACTCCTACGGAGTGTTCCTTGACGTTGACCAATAGGATCACAGAGTGCTCTCTGGCGCACATGTGTAAACATGGCAAAGAGAAAGAAGGATGCTGCTATTGCTGTTGTCAGGTGGAACAACGACACCGTGGAAAGGTTCGTTGAGCAGTGGCAACAATACCCCTGCCTTTTGATGTTTCCTTGAGGGTGGACCATAACAGAGTCAAAAAAGATAAATGTTGGCAAGAAATAGCGGAGGCATTTCAGCAACCCGGTGAGTGCTGGTTAGGCTAGGTTATCATTCCCCAGTAGCATTAGCCACAACAGCGTCCACAATAGTTTTTTTTCTTTCTTTTCCTTTTCAGAACAAAAGAATGCCAGCATCACACATAGCATTTCTGTAGCCACGACTGACAATTTCTTGACACTCCACCCCGTGGTGCAGGAGACCTGGGTTCGCGTCCCAGCTGCGGCGGTTCTCGGCTGCCTCCAGAATTTGCTACAATACAATGATTGGTCAGGGTCATACTTGTAGTGATGCCAGTGTCCTGGCCAAGACACGACAAGAATGTATGGTGGCTAGGCAATCTAATCTAACATGGTGACCATCGTGAAAGACAAAAATATCGTAGCGAATTCAGTGGGCAGCCAGGAACCACCACAGCCGGGACACGGACCGGGGTCTCTTGCACCACAGGCAACTATGTTAATCAGTTAACTAAAGGGTCCAACACATTAGCCAACCGGCTAGTGAATCTACTCATTCATAGTGGTTACATTACCCCCATCCTTCGGGAAGCACATCCCCGTGCTTCAGCACACAAACTCCCTTACGCCTCTGGGCACACGTGCTTCTGATGGCCTCACAGTCTCACCATCCGACTTCTGACACCAATACAGCAAATTCGGGAGGCAGCCGGGAACCACTGCATCCAGAATGCGAACCCGGGTCGCCTGCACCACGGGCGACTGCGCTAACCAGTCAACTACAGGGTACAACCCGTTAGCCAAGGGCTAGC
The DNA here is from genome assembly GCF_029633865.1 of Lampris incognitus. Classification (NCBI taxonomy): domain Eukaryota; kingdom Metazoa; phylum Chordata; class Actinopteri; order Lampriformes; family Lampridae; genus Lampris; species Lampris incognitus. The sequence continues at coordinate 113,066,888 of NC_079212.1, forward strand.
GAATCTAGTCATCCATGGTCATTACAATATCATGTAAACTGATCCTGGCATAAGAGGAAATATATATATTGTCAAAGCTGTAGTTTTCGCTCATGAGCATTTAATCTGGGATGTGCCCAATTTTTTTGCAAATCTTCAACATTCTTCTGACTTTACAAATACATTCATGAAACCAGACCAAAATCTGTTGTATTAACAAAATCCAAAGCAAAGTAAGCACATTTGTCTCTGTTTCTCCAGCTTCAATTAAGATGATGTAAGCTAGCTAATAAGCAAATGAGGAACCACTACTTCTGGTTGGGTGAACGCTGGCGAAACTAGCTGCCGCTGCCCGCTGAATCTCTGGTAATTTTGGCTCTGTCGTTGACTTTACTGTTCCTTTAGCCAAATGAACAGTAGCCCATTCTGCTTACAATTTCAGAAACGTTTACTTGTTTTCATTTTGTTTTTTATGTGATAATCCCCTGTGTTTTTGGCTACCAATTGTTTTATACCTGGCTACTGGTCTCCTCGCCTCCCCCAGCGACTGTCATTCTACTTGGGAGACTACGTTTGGTACAACACCGGCAATAATGTGGATTGTTTTGCTGTTCATATGGATTATTTTCACCTGGGTTACTTTATCTTTGATAATCCATCCAGTAACACCGCTACTTCAATACACGTCAGCGGAAGTTTTTCGACTACGACCCCACCTCTCTGAGCCACCACCAGTACTGCAACTTGACCGACATAAGAGTTCGTCATTTTCGTTGTAAATACATTCACCATGGATCCCGCCGGGGCTTCAACTTCGATGATCCATCGGGTTATTTGACATTCGCTCGCTAACCAACAAGGGACTTATTGTGTTTAGAAATCACGTCAGGACACAGCGCTGTCACTCAACACAACCTCTGTGTCGCATTGTTTATTCAGACTGACACAGCATCACAGGCAGACCCGATCAAACAACCCAGAGCCCGCAGGCATCAGTAATCGATCCCAGCACAATAGAACAGCGCCAAATCAAATGCAGCACTGTCGATGTGTGCAGATATAACATCCCCCCCCCCCCGGCAGGATTTAACAATAACAGCACTACTGGGCATCACACATCAATCAAGGCGCAATAGAATGATGCTATCATTAACTAATTGCAGCACTGGTGATCCAGTGTGCAGACATAACATTCCCCCCCGGCAGTATTTCAAACATGAAAGGTTGACACAAAGTCCTTTAGGTGGCCAGGGCGAACGTGTGCGAACAGGTCACGAGGCGGCCTGAGGCTGGGCAGGCCGAGGTGGGGAGGGGGAAGGCAGGGGAAGCTGAGGCCCAGGAATGTCTGGGGCCTGTGTAGGAGCTGCATGAAGCCCCGGGGCGTCTTGCCATGCTGAGGGAATGGCTAAGGTTGTGTCACCAGCTGTGTGTGGTGGAGCTGACACCTTCCGTAGACGACTGGAGTGCCACCGAGTGCCATCGCTGAGGAGGGAGGTGGCTGGGCCCAGCTGACGGGTGACTTGGAGAGGAGAGGACCAGTATGAAGCCATTTTAGTGTCCCTGTGGGGCCTGCGGACCCTGACCCAGTCTGACGCATTGATGTCTGGCACCCTGGTTAGTTTTGACTGGTCACACAGTTGCTTCTCCGCGTCTGCTGACGAGTGACTGAGGCTCTGACCCCAGAGGGAGGTGCCTGGGGTGTGGAGGGGCGGAGTCTGTCAAGGGGCATGCACAGTTCCCGGCCCAGCATGAGAGAGGCTGGGGAGATGCCTGTGGTCGAGTGCTGTGTGCTCTGAGGCTGTTCTTCAGTGACTGGTGAAAACGTTCAACGCCGCCATTGGCCTGGGGATGGTAATACGCAGTGCGTATATGACGGATGCCCTTGTTTTCGAGATAAGCAGTGAACTCAGCAAAGGTCAGCTGAGGACCGTTGTCAGTGGTGATGGTCTTTGGGAGGCCCCAGCGAGAGAAGAGAGAGTCCAGGAAGTTGATGATGACCTGTGAGGTCACAGTGCCGGCAGTGGTGAGTTCAGGCCATTTTGAGTGTAGATCATAGGCGACCACCATGAAGCGTTGGTGGTGGGGAACTCCATGGATCTCACCACAGATGTCCAACTGCAGGTGTTCCCAGGGCTGAGGGCCAGGCGAGAGGTTGCAGGGGTGGGGGAGCCTGGTGGCCAGTCTTGCCACTCACAAGGCAGGCAGAACAGTCCTTCACCGGAGCCTCAATATCCCTTTCTATCCCCGGCCACCACACCAGGTCTCGGCAGCGCTGTTTCAGTTTCACACAACCCAGGTGGCCTTCATGCGCCATATTCAAAACACGCGCACGGAGAGCACCTGGGACCACTTTGCAAAACCCACGTGCCACTCAGGTGTCGTTCCAGCAGGAGAGCTCCTGTCTGACTCGGGAGAACGCAGCCAGCTCCTCTGGGACCTTGTGAGGCCAGCCGTTCTGGATTTAGGTGCGGAGCTGGGAGAGGACAGGGTCCTGTTCGGAGGCTGCCCTCAGCTCCTGCAGAGAGACAGTGGCCTGAAGGGGTGTGTGTAGCATTTGTACAATGTCCTTTTCCACACAGTCAGTGTCCGTCTGTGGAGCTAGGGTGGAGACAGAGCGAGAGAGCAGGTCAGCGACAACATTGTCTCTGCCTGGGGTGAACTGCAGGCTGAAGTTGTACTGGCGGAGGTGGTCAGACCAGCGGTGCAGCCTCAGGGGTTTGTGGCCTGTCCCAGATGTGGACAGCAGCGCTGTCAGGACCTGGTGATCTGTCCTGAGGGTGAAGGAGCGGCCATAGAGGTAGAGGTGCCACCTTTCACAAGCCCAGATGCAGGCTAACGCCTCATGCTTACCCACGGAGTACCGCTACTCGGTCAGGTTGAGGGTACATGAGGCGAAGGCGATGGGCATCTCCACACCGTTCTGGGTTTGAGACAGCACAGCCCCTATCGCTGTGGCTGACTCGTCACAGGTCACAAAAGTGGAGCTGGAGATGTCGAAGTGAGCCAACACTGGTGGTGAAGTCAGTTGAGTCTTGAGATCATGCACAGCGTCACTGCATGCCTTTGATCACACCCATGGCTCGTCCTTACGCAGCAGCTGGCGCAGGGGGGCTGTGGTCGCAGAGTACTGGGGAAGAAACCTCAGGTAGTAGCCTGTCATACCCAGGAAGGAGGTGACCTGGGTGGCCGAGCTGGGCTCAGGGATGGCCTGAATGGCGTCCACGTTGGATTGTAGTAGAGTTACACCGCTCGCTGACTGCCGGAACCCCATGAACTCGATGGCTGGCACAGACAGGACACATTTCTCCGCATTGAGAGTTAGCTTGTGCTTGGACAGGGCTGTGAAGACCATGTTGAGGCGCTTGTCGTGGATTTCACTGGTGGGCCCGTGTACCACTATATCGTCCAGATAAATGGCCACGCCAAGTATGCCAGCCAGCACGGAGACCATGATTTTCTGGAAGCAGCTAGGGGCGGAGCTGAGACCGAAAGGCATCCTGGTGTAGCGAAACACTCCTGCACGTGTCATAAAGGCTGTTAGGTTTTGGCTGCTGGGGTGGAGGGGCACCTGTAAGTACCCCTGTCTGAGGTCGAGGTTGGAGAACACCTCAGAGCCATAGAACTGAGCAGTGAGTTCTTCTGAGGTGGGCAGTGGATACTTATCAGGGACCACTGCCTTATTTACTGCACGTAGATCGACGCAGACACGCAGGCCCCCTGGCTTATTCTTAGCCACCACGAGGTTTGAGACCCAGGGTGACGCGTCCACCGGTTCAATGATGCCAGCTTCCAGCAGTCGTTGCAGCTCGGCGGAGACCCCATCACGGAGAGCCAACGGGATGCGGTGCAGTGGTTGGATGACAGGTTTCACAGAAGGGTTGAGGAGAGGTTGATGGGCGAAGGCAGAGAGTTAGCCCAGCCCCACAAACAGTGATGGCCACTTCTGCTGCCAAGGCGTGGCAACTGTCAGGATTGCTGCCCCCCTTGTGTCTAAGAGGGAGAACCCCAGAGCGGAGAACAGGTCCAGGCCCATCAGGTTGGCCCCACGGCGTGCCACATGAAAAACTGCATTGGGCACCAGCTTGGTTCCATAGCGGACAGTCACTTGGAGAGAGCCAACCAGATCGATTTTGGAGTCACCATACCCACAGAGGACAGCTGAGGGTGCGGACAGTGGCAGTGAACTGAAAAATTGACTGTAGGTATCAACATTCAGGAGAGACACACGTGCACCGGTGTCCAACAGCAGAGGGATGCACACATCATTAATGTTGACTGTGCATGATTTGAATGACACTGGCCCAGAGCTCACCTTGTGAATGATGGCGGTTAAAGACTGGGGGGTGTGGCCCTCTGACCCAGCCGGGGAAGATCGACAGACGTTGGCAAAGTGATTTTGTTTACCGCAGCTACGGCATGTCTGGCCACGGGCAGGACAGTTCTGAGCCCTTGAGGCATGAGACCGAGAGCCACAGTTACCACAGGACTGTTGAGGGCGGGGCCGAGAACACTGTCGTTGCAGTTGCAGGACGTCCTCAGTGGAGTCGGCGCCCGCCTCGCTCTGGCTGGGTTGCGTCCCGAAGGGCAGCCGTGAGTAGAGGGAGAAGTCATTGGCAGCTTGACTGGAGGTGGCCACTTGATGTGTATTTAGCATAGCAGTACACTCAGCTGCTCTCTCAACTTGTAGTGCGATGGTAATTGCTCTGGACAGCAGCAGATCGTCTTTTTCCAGCAGGAGAGTCTCACGCACCTTTGCATTGTTGGTGTGTTCGATTAGCTGGTCGCGAACCATCTTGTCCTGAAGCGCGCCAAGCTTGCATGAGCTAGCTAGCCCTCGCAAATTAGCTACATACTGCTGCACAGACTCACCAGGCAGTTGGTGTCGCTGACGGAATATAAATCGCCGAAGGAGGGCACTCTGTGGAGCAGCGAAATGGGTGTTCAGAAGTCCCACAGCTTCGTCAAAGTTTGTGAACTTCCCTAGAGTCCCGAGCACACGATGACCCTCTGCTCCCAAGCAGTGTAGCAACAGAGCCATCTTCCTACCCTGGCTCACATCGTCGAGCCCTGAGTCTATGAGGTAATTTTCGAAACTATGTAGCCAGCGAGTCCATGGTACCGGAGGCTCGCCAAGTAATGCCAGGAAGGGGGCAGGTGGTGGGAGAGAGATATCAGCCATCCTCGTCGCCAATATTGTCTTTAGAGATCACGTCAGGACACAGCGCTGTCGCTCGACACAACCTCTGCGTCACATTGTTTATTCAGACTGACAGCGTCACAGGCAGACCCGATCAAACAACCCAGAGCCCGCAGGCGTCACCAATCGATCCCAGCACAATAGAACAGCGCCAAATCAAATGCAGCACTGTCGATGTGTGCAGACATAACAGGACTCCTACTTCATGATCTACTGAATGATCATAAGTTTGATTTTCTATGCTTGACTGAGACGTGGCAACAACCCAATGACTTCTCACAGTTTAATCAAACTATTCCTCCTGGGTTTGTGTACACCTACAAATCCTGTGACACCTGCAGGGGCGGTGGTGTCGCGATACTTAACAGTGAAAAGTGGAACGTGTCTTCCGTAACTGTGCCTGTGCATGTTTCATTTGAATCCATTGCCCTACAAATCAATGGGCCAAATCCTACCATACTAGCCACTGTTTATCGACCACCGAAGCCCAACAACAATTTCTTAAATGAACTTTCTGTTTTTCTAACCTTTTTATGTTCTTTATCCTCCAATGTATTATTGCTGGGTGATTTTAATATACACATGGACAATGTCCACAATACTCTCACAAGGGATTTTACATTATGCCTGGACAGTTTTGGATTACAGCAATATTGATTTTCCTACACACTTTAAAGGACACACTTGATCTGATTTGCTGCTCTGATGTAACTCCTCTTAACTGCAACACATCTTATTTGCCTATTTCCGACCACAAGTTAGTGTCTTGCAATGTTAATTTAACAGTATCCAAAACAAATTTGTCATGCTCCATCTCGTCCCGTAATATTAAGAATATTGATTTATCTACTCTCACTAGTGAAAATTATAACCTCCCCAGCAAAGACAGTTTATCCACCCCAGACAAACTGGCCTGTCATTACAATGATTGCCTTTATAGTATTTTAAACAATCTCACTCCTTTAAAAACCCACTCTGTTTCCTTTACCCACTCTGCCCCTTGGTTTACACCTGCACTACGCCAGCTTAAAGCTAAAGGCCGTCGCCTGGAACACCTTTACACAAAAACTGGCCTTGTTGTTCATAAAAAACATGTATAATGACCAAATACTTCATTATAAGGAGGCTCTGTCCACAGCTAAATCGTCTTATTACGCAAATTTAATAAGATCAGGTGAAGGGAACACTAGAACCCTGTTTTCCATGGTAAACAATATTTTACGGCCACCAGACACTCTCGCACCTCACCTGTATTCAGTTGCTCAATGTAATGCTTTCATCACCTTTTTTAATGCCAAAATTGAAAATATTCATCAGCAATTGACCTCGTCATTAAATACTGCATACAGTTCATCTTATTCACCCTCCTATGTTCCCTTCTGTTCTTCACTATCTAGTTTTAAACTCCCAACTGTTGCAGAAATATCTGGTCTTATTCGCAAATCCAAATCATCTACCTGTTAGTTAGACCCCCTTCCTACTCATTTAGTAAAAGCCCGTCTACCTTCTCTATCTTCTTTAATAACTGATATCATACATTCCTCCCTTACCTCTGGTCTTGTTCCCTCATCTCTCAAAACAGCTGCAATAACTCCAATACTCAAGAAACCTGCACCAGGTTTCTGAGTATTGGAGCAGCAGCAGCAATTTGAATAATTTTCAGCCAATATCAAATTTACCATTTCTTTCTAAAACTCTTGAAATAACAGTCACATCTCAGGTACACGGTCACTTGACTAACAACAATCTGTTTGAACAATTCCAGTCTGGTTTTCGCTCCATGCACAGTACGGAGACAGCGTTAGTGAAAATCACTAATGATCTTTTGATGGCAGCTGACTCTGGGGTCTTAACCATACTTGTCCTCCTTGATCTAAGTGCAGCCTTTGATACCATCTCACACAGCATCCTCCTAGAAAGATTAGCTTCCATTGGAATAACTGGCACCCCCCTTGACTGGTTTAGATCATATCTCTCTGGCCGCACTCAGTTTGTCCAACTTAAAATTTTGAGATCTCAGTCCTTTCCTGTTGCTACCGGTGTTCCCCAGGGCTCTGTATTGGGACCCCGCCTATTTATTATTTACCTACTACCTCTTGGCCACATTTTCAGGAAATTTGGCATTCAATTTCACTGCTACACGGATGAAATCCAGCTTTATCTATCCACCAAACCTACCTCCAGTCTTCCGCCCACTTCCCTTTCTGACTGCTTACTAGAAATCAAATCCTGGTTTTCATACCACTTCCTCAAACTTAATATTTATAAAACTAAGGTCCTTTTAGTTGGCACTAAATCTACTTTGGTCAAAACTGATAGTTTTTCTCTTACTATTGACAATTCTATAGTTCCCCCATTGCCTCAGGTTAAGAGTCTGGGTGTCATCCTGGACAACACATTATCTTTTGAAGTTCACATCAACAATGTTACTCTGTCTGCATACTTCCACCTACACAATATTAATTGTCTTCGGCCGTCACTTACACCTAAAAGCACAGCCCCCATCCCGAAGACAGCGTTGCCAATTACTGCTGCTTCGTTGAGTCTGGCCATAGTCGGATCTGACGAGACCGGGGCACGAACCCCAGTCCCCAGTGGGCAACTGCATTGACACAAAGCCGATGCTTAGACCGCTACACCACCGCGGACCCAGTCCCCCCCCTTATTTATTTATTTATTTTTACTGTGTTCTGTAAGGTGTCCTTGAATGTTTTGAAATGTGGCCACAAATAAAATGCATTATTATTATTATTATTATTATTATTATTATTAAACTAATGCTGCCAACCTCTGGACTTTCAATTTCATCTTTCCACCTAACCCAGCTGCATCCCAAGAAGAAACCCAAGTTAAGGTGCACCACATTACACCATCAACAAAACAGTTCTAAATGAGAAAAAAAAATCACAAAAATTAATTTGACTAAACATTTTCATCTGTTTTTTTTTAATCCCAATGTTGTCTCAATACATTGAGCAATCCATGATGAAAAAAGTATTGTGGCAGGAATGAGGAAAAACACATGAGACCAAGGCGAGTTTGATGTTTATTCCTCAACTCCAAAAACCAACTGCAGCAGGAACAACCCTGCCCCGGCGAGCCCGGGAATGTAAACCACGCCCCCAGCTCACAGTCCTGCTGGGTGAGAGGCATAGCCCCTAGTGTCCGCCACACAGCCCCCCCCCGAACACCCAGAAGGGACTCCTGGAAAGAAACTTAGTGTCTCACTGGAGGCTTAAGCAGCCTGCCATAACGGCTGCGCCGTCCCTCAGCCGAAACAGTAGGTGAAACACAGTCCAAAGCCGGCTGAGAAGCAGAACGCTGAACCCGTGAAGACACTGCCGGGGTCCTGGAAGGAGGACGACCCCGACGGGGAACCTGGGCCGGAAACACAACTTCGCCTGCCACCCTGTGGGCCGGTTTAAGCCTATCAAGCGTGACACGCTCCCTACGCCCACCCATATCTAGCACAAAACCCTTAGGACCCGTCTCAAGAACCCGAAATGGACCATCGTATGGGGGTTGGAGGGGTGAGCGGTGAGCATCATGCCGTACAAAAACAAAACGAACCGACATGAGCTCCGCAGGCACGAACGACCGCGAAAAACAGTGGTGAACGGGGCCTGGAACCCGAGTGCTGTCAGACAAAAAAGGATAAACGGCCGGACGGGGTCGAGGAGCGGAACTCCCAGGCAAAAATTCCCCAGGGACGCGGAGTGGCTGACCGAGCACCAGCTCAGCGGGTGACGCGTCGAGGTCCTCCTTAGGAGCCAAACGCAACCCGAGCATAACCCAAGGTAAACGATCCACCCAGTTACCATCCGAGAGCGCAGCGCACAGCGCTGCCTTGAGCGACCGGTGAAAACGTTCACACAACCCGTTAGCCTGAGGGTGATACGCGGTAGTGCGGTGTACCTGCACACCCAAGGATCACGCAAGTGCTGACCAGAGCTCTGACACGAACTGGGGGCCCTTGTCTGAGGTGATATCTGACGAAGTGCCGAAACGGGCGACCCAGGAGGAAAGAAAAGCGTGTGCAACATCCGAGGATGTTGTGGAGGATAGAGGGACAGCCTCTGGCCACCTGGTTGTCCGATCTACCATTGTGAGCAGGTGCGTAAAACCCTGTGAAGTAGGTAGAGGGCCCACCAGGTCCACATGCACGTGGTCGAAACGTCTGGCCGGGATCGGAAACGGCTCGAGGGGCGATTTAGTGTGCTGGTGGACCTTAGCGCGCTGGCATGCTACACATGCAGCTGCCCACCCCTTGACGTCCTTGCGGAGGCCAGGCCAGACGAACTTGGAACCGACCAACTTCACCGATGCCCGAACTCCAGGGTGCGAGAGGGAGTGAATCGAATCGAAAACTCGACGGCGTCAGGCCACTGGAACAACGGGGCGGGGACGGCCGGTGGAGACATCGCAGAGGAGGGCAGGACTGCCTTCCTGCATCACAGCGTCCTCTAGCTTGAGACCGGTACGCGTTGACCTAAGGGCAAGGATGTCCGGGTCACTGGGCTGGTCGGCAGCCATAGCGGAGAAATCCACACCGAGGTGCACAGGACACACAAGCACATGCGACAGACAATCAGCAACAGGGTTGGACTTCCCGGCCACATGCTGAATGTCCGTTGTGAACTCGGAGATCGCCGCTAGGTGGCGCTGTTGACGAGCAGACCACGGCTCAGTCACCTTGGACATGGCAAAAGTCAGCGGCTTATGATCCATATAAGCCGTGAATGGGCGACCCTCCAGCAGGAAGCGGAAATGCCGGGTTGCAAGGTGCAGTGCCAGCAACTCCCGGTCAAAAACGCTGTACTTGCGCTCGCTATCTCGCAGTTTGCGGCTAAAAAATGCGAGTGGCTGCCACGCATTCGCCACACGCTGTTCAACCACAGCCCCCACGGCTATGTCAGATGCATCGGTTGTTAAAGCTATGGACGCCCTGGGTGTGGGATGGGCGAGGAGGGCAGCATTAGCCAGGGCGCACTTAGCTCTGTCAAAGGCCTGGACCTGTTCGGGAGTCCAGTCGACAGGGTCGTTAGCCTTCTTAAGCCACAGGGCTTCGTAAAGTGGCTGAAGGAGGTGGACAGCGCGAGTGAGGAAACGGTTATAGAAATTCACCATTCCCAAGAATTCCTGAAATGCCTTAACAGAGACCGGGCGGGGAAATTCCGCCACCGCTTGCACCTTAGAAGGCAACGGGACCGCGCCTTGCGGCGAAATGCGGTGACCCAAGAAGTCAATCACCGGCAGTCCAAACTGACACTTGGCCGGGTTGACTATCAGGCCGTGTTCGTCCAGACGACGGAAAACCTGTTTCAGGTGCGCCAGGTGCTCGTCAGCTGACGGACTGGCCACTAATATGTCGTCGAGATAAACGAACACGAAATCAAGGTCATGCAACACTGAGTCCATCAGCCTCTGAAAGGTTTGCGCTGCCCCCTTCAAGCCAAAAGGCATGCGCATGAATTCGAAAAGCCCAAACGGGGTGATCACTGCGGTCTTGGGCACGTCCTCTGCGCGCACGGGAACCTGATGATAGCCGCGCACCAGGTCAGCCTTAGAGAAAATAGTGGTACCTGCCAGGCGTATGGAAAAGTCCTGTATGTGTGGGATGGGATAGCGGTCATTGGCGGTGACGTTGTTCAGGCGGCGAAAATCGCCGCAAGGCCGCCACGTCCCATCCGCCTTGGGCACCATGTGAAGCCCACAGGCTGTTGGAACGCCTCACTATACCCAGATGCTCCATGATGGCGAACTCCTCCTTAGCTGTAGCCAATTTTACTGTGTCGAGGCGCCGCGCGCGCGCAAAAACTGGCGGTCCCAGAGTGGGAATGAAATGTTCTACCCCGTGTTTAGTAACCGCGGTGGAAAAGGCAGGTGTAGTCACCGATGGAAAATCCGCCAGAAAGCGCTGAAAAACATCCCCTAATGCTAAAAAGTTAGCATGTGTTAACGGCCCCGCTCCCCTTGTCTCGCACGGAACAGTGGCGAAAGACACAGCATCAATTAAACGGCGGTTTAAAACATCAACCAGCAGACCATTAGCACACAGAAAATCCGCGCCGATAATAGGAACAGTAATGGCGGCCACTACAAAGTCCCACTCAAAATGGCACCCGTGGAAGCAAACAGTCACCAACCTTGTGCCAAACGTCGCAATGGACGAACCATTAGCTGCACTTAACTGTGGGCCGCCGCCTTCGGCCGACCTGTCTGTCTTAGCAGGAGGGAGTAGGCTCTTTTGCGAGCCTGAGTCCACCAGAAACCATCTCCCTGACATCGTGTCCTTAATGAAGAGCAGCTCACTACGTCCGCCAGCACCCACAGCTGCTACTGAGCGCTGGCCCTGGAGTTTCCCGCCATCTCAAACGTGCACGGAGGGACGCAGCGCCTCGCCTTGCCGCCGAACCGCTGGTGGAAGAAACAGAGGCCTCTCCCGCGCCGTCTCCGGGCAGTCACTCCAGCCACCACTGCCGGGTCCGCGTCCTCCAACGTCGGCTGCAGAGGCTCCGATGCCACACTCTGCACAGAGAACCGGCTGGTAGCCAGCAGGACCCGATCGGCCTCCTCAGCCAAACCTCGGCAGTCACCAGCGGCCAGACACGGGGAGTTAGCCAAAGCCGCGCGCACAGAAGACGGGAGCTGGCGCAGGAAAACGTGCGGGAAAAGGAACCCACCTTTGTCTGAGCCTAGCAGCGACAGCATATTGTCCATGAGATCCACAGCCGTCCCGTCACCCAAACCGGATAGGGAAAGGATTCTATCTGCCCTCTCTGCGGTAGATAGGCTGTACCTCCGGAGCAGAAGATGTTTGAGGGCGACATATTTATCGTGTTGCGGAGGGGCGCGCAACAGCTGCATGGCCCGGCGTGTGGACTGCTGATCCAGCGCAGCGACGACCAGATAGTATCTGGAGTCGTCTGCGGAGATTCCACGCAGGTGGAACAGCGCCTCGACATGCTGGAACCACGAGGCCGGGTCGCTCTGCCAGAACTCTGGGAGCTTCACAGCCACGGCGAGAACGGCCGGCTGTGAGAGTCGGGGCGGCGTGGCCGAAGTGGATTCACACACATCTTCTGCTCCAAACATGTTCAATTCGGGGTCACCAATGTGGCAGGAATGAGGAAAAACACATGAGACCAAGGCGAGTTTGATGTTTATTCCTCAACTCCAAAAACCAACTGCAGCAGGAACAACCCTGCCCCGGCGAGCCTGGGAACGTAAACCACGCCCCCAGCTCACAGTCCTGCTGGGTGAGAGGCATAGCCCCTAGTGTCCGCCACAGTATAACCTTTATCACGTTTTCGTTTTCTGTAATAGATAGTGACTTAATCTTTTTTCCTATGTAGAATGATGATGAAACACTTATTTGTCTAAAGTGAATGAAGTGGTTTGATGAGCAATCAAGAGTTGACTGAACAACCATGGTTTACAAATGAGCACGTTTTTTTTTCCTTTCCTTTTCTACAGTGAGAAAGGTCATCAATTGTAGGAGATGTTAGTGACCTTTAAAAGGTTAGTCTGGCATGCACCAATTTGCCGGAATTGGTAACAGCATCGAGGAATTCTACAACCAATGATTGCCTTGACTCAGTTGCATATCTTACATGCTGTATATCTTTGTGTGAATGAAGGGAAAAGAAAATCCAGGTAGTGGGGCAGCTTAGCATAAAAATTGTGCATTTTGTGATAAAAGCATCATACTTGGGACATATGTAGCTTAATATATTTAGAAGAAATCTGGATATGGAGCCACTGAAAATTAACCCCGAAGTGGCCATGGCAGGCATGTACGTTATTAGATCGCTTTTAGCGGGGCTGTGGCCTCCCTAAATTTCATATCAGCCATTATGACAAGACAGAGGAGAATGTTACCTTTCCAGAGATACCATTATTATTGTTCTAGTCCAAAAAGAACCAGAGATATGCTATTTTACATATCGGCTGTCACCAATGCATGTTGAAAAAACTAAGTTCCCAGTCAATTTTGAGACATTATTCATCTATACACTATGTATAGACATCTATACCTAAACAATCCTCTTCCGTTGGTCAAGGTTTAGAACCAGTGATTGCAGGAAACAATACACAATTCAGTACTTCAACAGTGTTTATTGTTTTTTTATTGTTTTTTTATTTACAAAAGTAACTGCTGATCAACTGGCTCTCGATCTCAAACGTCTCAACCTCACTTGAAAAGTTAACTGTGTTAACATTCCCCTTCCCAGGCACACAGGGCAGTGCATTCAAGTGCTGCTTTTTTGGACTTGCAGCACTTCACACAGCCATTGTTGCACCTGCATGGGGGGTGTTCCAGAAAGTGGGTTATGTGAAAACTCAAGAGTATGTTAACCCTGAGATGAGGGAAACTCTGAGTTATCCGTTCCAGACAGAGAGGTAAATTAAACGCTGAGTAAGTCACCATGGTAACAGACTCTGTAAACATAACCTGCTCACTGGCAGGTTTTCTGTAAGAAACCCTGAGTTTCTACCTGTCTCCTCCTAAAGGAAGCACGCTACAAGACATGGATTGTCCGTTTATTCGTAATCCCATCGACATTGAGGCACAATTGATTCGAAATGCTTCACGTCGCGAGAGAGTCTTGTGTTGTTCTCCATAATATTGCAATTATTAGAGGGGAGCAAGACCCTGCCGTACAAACTAATGACCCCGAGGATGACCATCCCATACACCCTGCAGATGTCCAGGATGGAAGGGCTGTAAGGGACATAATTACCAGAAGTTACTTTCTGATTAAAACAGTCACATAAAGACACATAATTCATATCTGTTTTGGTCTTCTTTATCCCCTAAAAGTACAAAAGCAACAGTTAGCATTTGTAATACAGTTCCAACCATTACCATATTTCACCTGTGACAATGCACCCACCTCAACTGGCGTTCCAGTAATAGAATTTCAAGGTCAGTTTTTCTGATCGTGTGATCCAGATAGACCATTTCCTTTTCTGTCTTTGCAATAGTCCTCATTAGGTGGACTCTACATAACTCCTTTGCTGGTAACTGGGAAACATATGGACGACATTTAAATCCTACAGTTCGACATGCAGATTTAACATGGTATTGACCGAAAATCTCACTGTGTCAAGCTGTGCTGTGGAAGTTGATGGACCCTCCTCGTGATGCCCAGCCATGTTCTGTTGAAGGACAAGAATGTGCTAGTTGTTTGTCCATTATTTATGCTCATCACTTCAGTATACCAGTCAAACTCCAAATTCCACTCAAAATGTATAAGGAATGTGAATGGGTAGAGAACTGCCGGTAGCTATACATAATATTAAGACGTACTTCTGTAGGTCTCTCTGGATCTCTCCCTGTGGCAGCAGACAGCGTTTCTTCATCATCATCATCCTCCTCCTCCTTCTGTGATGCAGGAAAATATACTGTTTCAGAATACTTTAAACTACCATCTGAGGCAAGATCTGAGTATGGAATACTTACAGCTGCAGGGTGTTCAATTGTCTCGGTAGTCGGAGGCTGGACGAGGCAGATGACACCATCCACAACTGTTTGGGGGAGGGTATTTGATATATATATATATATATATACTACTACTACTACTACTACTACTACTTTCGGCTGCTCCCGTTAGGGGTCGCCACAGCAGATCATCTGTTTCCATTTCTTCCTGTCTTCTGCGTCTTCCTCTGTCACACCAGCCACCTGCATGTCTTCCCTCACCACATCCATAAACCTCCTCTTTGGCCTTCCTCTTCTCCTCTTCCCTGGCAGCTCCATATTCAGCATCCTTCTCCCAATATACCCAGATCTCTCCTCCACACATGTCCAAGCCATCTCAATCTTGCCTCTCTTGCTTTGTCTCCAAACCGTCCAACCTGAGCGGTCCCTCTAATATAATCGTTCCTAATCCTGTCCTTCTTCGTTACTCCCAGTGAAAATCTTAGCATCTTCAACTCTGCCACCTCCAGCTCCGCCTCCTGTCTTTTCGTCAGTGCCACTGTCTCCAAACCATATAACATAGCTGGTCTCAAAACCATCTTGTAAACTTTCCCTTTAACTCTTGCTGGTACCCTTCTGTTGCAAATCACTCCTGACACACATCTCCATCTACTCCACCCTGCTTGCACTCTCTTTTTCACCTCTCTACTGCCCTCCCCGTTACTTTGTACAGTTGACGCCAAGTATTTAAACTCAAATGCCTTTGTCACCTCCACTCCTTGCATCCTGACCATTCCACTGTCCTCCCTCTCATTCACGCATAGGTATTCCGTCTTGCTCCTACTGACTTTCATTCCTCTTCTCTCCAGTGCATACCTCCAACTCTCCAGGCTCTCCTCAACCTGCACCCTACTCTCACTACAGATCACAATGTCATCCGTGAACATCATCGTCCATGGAGACTCCTGCCTGATCTTGTCCGTCAACCTGTCCATCACTATTGCAAACAAGAAAGGGTTCAGAGCCGATCCTTGATGTAATCCCACCTCCACCTTGAACCCATCTGTCATTCCAACCGCGCACCTCACCATTGTCACACTTCCCTTATACGTATCCTGCACCACTCCTACATACTTCTCTGCAACTCCTGACTTCCTCATACAATACCACACCTCCTCTCTCGGCACTCTGTCATAAGCTTTCTCTAAATCTACAACGACACAATGCAACTCTTTCTGGCCTTCTCTATACTTCTCAATCAACATTCTCAAAGCAAACATCGCATCTGTGGTGCTCTTTCGTGGCATGAAACCATACTGCTGCTCGCTGATCATCACCTCTCCTCTTAACCTAGCTTCTATTACTCTTTCCCAAATCTTCATGCTGTGGCTGATCAACTTTATACCTCTGTAGTTGTTACAGTTCTGCACATCACCCTTGTTCTTGAAAATCGGTACCAGTATGCTTCTTCTCCACTCTTAAGGCATCCTCTCACTTTCCAGGATTGTGTTAAACAATCTAGTTAAAAACTCCACTGCCATCTCTCCTAAACATCTCCATGCCTCCACAGGTATGTCATCAGGACCAACTGCCTTTCCACTCTTCATCCTCTTCATAGCTGCCCTCACTTCCTCCTTGTTAATCCACTGAACTTCCTGATTCACTATCCCTACATCATCCAACCTTCTCTCTCTCTCATTTTCTTCATTCATCAGCCCCTCGAAGTATTCCTTTCACCTTCTTAGCACACTCTCCTCGCTTGTCAGCACATTTCCATCTCTATCCTTGATCGCCCTAACTTGCTGCACATTCTTTGCAGCTTGGTCCCTCTGTCTAGCTAATCGGTACAAGTCCTTTTCTCCTTCCTTAGTGTCTAACCTGTCATACAACTCACCATACGCCTTTTCCTTTGCCTTTGCCACCTCTCTCTTTGCTTTACGTTGCATCTCCTTGTACTCCTGTCTACTTTCTTTATCCCACTTCTTCTTTGCCAACCTTTTCCTCTGTATAATTTGCTGTACTTCCTCATTCCACCACCAAGTCTCCTTGTCTTCCTTCCTCTGTCCTGATGACACACCAAGTACCTTCCTAACTGTCTCCCTCACTATTTCTGCAGTGGTTGTCCAGCCATCTGGCAACTCTTCACTACCACCCAGTGCCTGTCTTAACTCCTGCCTGAACTCCACACAACAGTCTTCCTTCTTCAACTTCCACCATTTGATCTTCGGCTGTGTCTTCACTCGCTTCCTCTTCTTGGTCTCCAAAGTCATCCTACAGACCACCATCCGATGCTGCCTAGCTATGTTCTCCCCTGTCACCACCTTGCAGTCTCCAATCCCTTTTAGATGGTGCCTTCTACATAAGATATAGTCCACCTGTGTGCACTTTCCTCCACTCTTATATGTCACCCTGTGTTCCTCCCTCTTCTTGAAATATGTATTCACCACAGCCATTTCCATCCTTTTCGCAAAATTGACCACCATCTGTCCTTCCACATTTCTCTTCTTGTCTCCATACCTTCCCATCACCTCCTCATCACCTCTGTTCCCTTCACCAACATGTCCATTGAAGTCCGCTCCAATCACCACTCTCTCCTCCTTGGGTACCCTCTCCACCATGTCGTCCAACTCACTCCAGAATTCTTCTTTTTCATCCATCTCACACCCAACTTGCGGGGCATATGCGCTGATAACATTCAGCAATAAACCTTCAGTTTCCAGCTTCATACTCATCACTCTGTCTGAAACTCTCTTCACCTCCAGCACGCTCTTGACATACTCTTCCTTCAGAATTACCCCTAACCCATTTCTCCTCCCATTCACACCATGGTAGAAGAGTTTGAACCCACCTCCGATACTCCTGGCCTTACTCCCCTTCCACCTGGTCTCTTGCACACACAGTATGCCTACCTTTCTTCTTTCCATCATGTCAGCCAGCTCTCTCCCTTTACCAGTCATAGTACCAACATTCAAAGTTCCAACTCTCACCTCCACATGTCTACCCTTCCTCCTCTCTAGCTGCCTCTGGACATGCTTTCCCCCTCTCCTTCTCCTTCGCCCAACAGTAGCATAGTTTCCACCGACACCCTGCTGGTTAACAGTACTGGTGGCGGTCGTTGGTAACCCGGGCCTCGACCGATCCGGTATGTAAGTCTTATTTATGATCCACATATTTGATTTGGCAAAGATTTTACGCCGGATGCCCTTCCTGACGCAACCCTCCCCATTTGTCTGGGCTTGGGACCGGCACTAAGGATGCACTGTCTTGTGCATCCTCAGTGGCTGGGTTTTATATATATATATATATACACTACCATTCAAAAGTTTGGGATCACCCAAACAATTTCGTGTTTTCCATGAAAAGTCACACTTATTCACCACCATATGTTGTGAAATGAATAGAAAATAGAGTCAAGACATTGACAAGGTTAGAAATAATGATTTGTATTTGAAATAAGATTTTTTTACATCAAACTTTGCTTTCGTCAAAGAATCCTCCATTTGCAGCAATTACAGCATTGCAGACCTTTGGCATTCTAGCTGTTAATTTGTTGAGGTAATCTGGAGAAATTGCACCCCACGCTTCCAGAAGCAGCTCCCACAAGTTGGATTGGTTGGATGGGCACTTCTTTGAGCAGATTGAGTTTCTGGAGCATCACATTTGTGGGGTCAATTAAACGCTCAAAATGGCCAGAAAAAGAGAACTTTCATCTGAAACTCGACAGTCTATTCTTGTTCTTAGAAATGAAGGCTATTCCATGCGAGAATTTGCGAAGAAATTGAAGATTTCCTACACCGGTGTGTACTACTCCCTTCAGAGGACAGCACAAACAGGCTCTAACAGGTACTATTTAATGAAGATGCCAGTTGGGGACCTGTGAGGCGTCTGTTTCTCAAACTAGAGACTCTAATGTACTTATCTTCTTGCTCAGTTGTGCAACGCGGCCTCCCACTTCTTTTTCTACTCTGGTTAGAGCCTGTTTGTGCTGTCCTCTGAAGGGAGTAGTACACACCGGTGTAGGAAATCTTCAATTTCTTAGCAATTTCTCGCATGGAATAGCCTTCATTTCTAAGAACAAGAATAGACTGTCGAGTTTCAGATGAAAGTTCTCTTTTTCTGGCCATTTTGAGCGTTTAATTGACCCCACAAATGTGATGCTCCAGAAACTCAATCTGCTCAAAGAAGTGCCCATCCAACCAATCCAACTTGTGGGAGCTGCTTCTGGAAGCGTGGGGTGCAATATCTCCAGATTACCTCAACAAATTAACAGCTAGAATGCCAAAGGTCTGCAATGCTGTAATTGCTGCAAATGGAGGATTCTTTGACGAAAGCAAAGTTTGATGTAAAAAAAATCTTATTTCAAATACAAATCATTATTTCTAACCTTGTCAATGTCTTGACTCTATTTTCTATTCATTTCACAACATATGGTGGTGAATAAGTGTGACTTTTCATGGAAAACACAAAATTGTTTGGGTGATCCCAAACTTTTGAACGGTAGTGTATATATATATATATATATATATATATATATATATATATATATACACACACACTGTATATTATACAGTGCATCCGGAAAGTATTCACACCCCTTCACCTTCCCCACATTTTGTTATGTTACAGCCTTATTGGATTAAGTTGGATTAAATTCCTTTTTTCTCATCAATCTACATACAATACCCCATAATGACAAGGTGAAACAGGTTTTGTAGAAATTTTTGAAAATTTATTAAAAATAAAAAACTGAAATATTGCATGTACATAAGTATTCACACCCTTTACTCAGTACTTGGTTGAGGCACCCTTGGCAGCAATTACAGCCTCAAGTCTTCTTGGGTACGAAGCTACAAGCTTGGCACACCTATATTTGGGGTGTTTCTCCCATTCTTCTCTGCAGATCTTCCCGAGCTCTGTAAGGTTAGATGGGGAGTGTCGCTGCACAGCTATTTTCAGGTCTTTCCAGAGATGTTCAATGGGATTCAAGTCTGGGCCACTCAAGGGCATTCACAGACTTGTCCCGAAGCCACTCCTTCGTTGTCTTGACTGTGTGCTTAGGGTCGTTGTCATGTTGAAAGTTAATCCTTCGCCCCAGTCTGAGGTCCTGAGTGCTCTGGAGCAGATTTACATCAAGGATCTCTCTGTACTTTGCTCCATTCATCTTAACCTTGATCCTGACTAGTCTCCCAGTTCCTGCCGCTGAAGAACATCCCCACAGCATGATGCTGCCACCACCATGCTTCACTGTAGGGATGGTATTAGCAAGGTGATGAGAGGTGCCTGGTTTCCTCCAGACATGACGTTTGGCATTCAGGCCAAAGAGTTCAATCTTGGTTTCATCAGACCAGAGAATCTTGTTTCTAATGGTCCGAGAGTCCTTTAGGTGCTTTCTGGCAAACTCCAAGTAGGCTGTCATGTGCCTTTTACTGAGCAGAGGCTTCCGTTTGAACACTCTACCATAAAGGCCTGATTGGTGGAGTGCTGCAGAGATGGTTGTCCTTCTGGAAGATTCTTCCATCTCCACAGAGGAATGCTGGAGCTCTGTCAGAGTGACCATCGGGTTCTTGGTCACCTCCCTGACCAAGGCCCTTCTCCCCCGATTGCTCAGTTTGGCTGGGCGGCCAGCTCTAGGAAGAGTCTTGGTGGATCCAAACTTCTTCCATTTACGAATGATGGAGACCACTGTGCTCTTCGGGACCTTTAAAGCTGTAGACATTTTTTTGTACCCTTCCCCAGATCTGTGCCTCGATACAATCCTGTCTCAGAGGTCCACAGACAATTCCTTTGACTTCATGGCTTGGTTTCTGCTCTGGCATGCACTGTCAACAGTGGGACCTTATATAGACAGGTGTGTGCCTTTCCAAATCATGTCCGATCAATTGAATTTACTACAAGTGGACTCCAATCAAGATGTAGAAACATCTCCAGGATGATCAGTGGAAACAGGATGAACCTGAGCTCAATTTTGACTGTCATAGCAAAGGGTGTGAATACTTATGTACATGAAATATTTCAGTTTTTTATTTTCAATAAATTTGCAAAAATTTCTACAAAACCTTTTTCACTTTGTCATTATGGGGTATTGTGTGTAGATTGATGAGAAAAAAAAGGAATTTAATCCATTTTGAAATAAGGCTGTAAAATAACAAAATGTGGGGAAAGTGAAGGGGTGTGAATACTTTCCGGATGCACTATATATATAGGTGTATACTTGCATTTGATGTAGGCACTTGTGTCCTGAGGGGTGACAGGCTCAGATGAGCTTTCCCCTGGGATGCCTTCAGCCACCAGTTGGCTACAATTTTGGCTGAGGGCCAGCTCCTCAGCCTCTGTCAGAGGTGGTGGTGGTGGCCCTCCACCCATTTTTTGGGCCTCTGCCTTCTTTCTGTTGGCTGAGCAGAACTCAAATGTTATTTTTTAGAAATTAGTATTTCATTGAGTGTTCATGTACACATCGTCACATTTTAAAAGACTCCAATATAATAAAAAATGTGTAAACATTGTGTTACTCTACTACGTGGGATATTAAGAGAGGATGAGTTCAAACAAAATTTTGTTAGGGGTTTAAATTACTACTTGAAGTAGCCACTGAATGAATATTTATTTTGTTTAATAGCCAACGTCAATTTAAAAAATGAAATTAAAATCAAAGTGAGGTGCAATCATAGCCTAACAAAATATGCCTTACTGTTCTGAATGATGTTTTTATATTTCATTTTTAGCTGCTTCCAAGCGCGCCTTTCTCCTGTTGGATTGCACCAAAACGAAAATCAGATTTTTATACCCATTTATTATTTATACCTGTATGCTACGATCTTAAGTACGGTTAAATGTTAAGTCAATGGAGTAGTGCATTCAAACTTACGCGTTGACTCGGGCAGCAATTTTCTCCCATGCCGTTTCTCTCTCCTTCGCTGATGCAGCGGTATTGCTTTTACAGCAGAATATATATTCATAGTCACCATAGGCCTGCATTAACACCTCCAACTCAATCGGGGTGAAATAACTCGCTCGTTTTCTGTCAGTTGCCATGGTGACTCGTGGTATCGGGGCTCCATTGATGATGGCTTTTTATTGTGCTTGTGCATGTGCGTAACTCCAGGTTAGGGGTGTCAAACTCCAGGCCTCGAGGGCCGCAGTGTCTGCAGGTATTTGTTGCAACCATGCACTACATCACCTGATTAACCTAGTTCCTTTCTCTCCTTGATCCAGGAGGTGAGCTAATTAGTTAAATCAGGTGGTGTAGTGCACGGTCTCAACAAATACCTGCAGACACTGCGGCCCTTGAGGCCTGGAGTTTGACACCCCTGCTCCAGGTGAACATACTCAGAGTTGATTGAACTGATTCAGATCGGCTGTTCTGGAGCTGGATACTCAAGAGTTTCCCATCTCAGAGTAAGTCAACTCAGAGTTCAGGGATAGACTCAGAGTTTGTTGAGCCTCCTTTCTGGAATGCCCCCCTGTTCATGGCAGGTATGGGAGGCCTTGGGTAGTTCTGCCCAATATGGCTCCCAACATTCCATCCTGATTCCTGGTCCAGCCCCAGTTGTCTGGTGAAGGCAACTCTGGTGCAGGTAACAGCATCTGGCCCCACACATATCCTCCCCGATAGACTGCCCTCTTCACATGTTGCTCCAGGGCTGCCTTTGTTGGTGGTATCAGCTGAACGTTGTCCTTCTTTGCAAACATCTTCTTTCGTGCTTTATTGATGTCCATGCACTTGCCCGTCCTGTCATACAGGAGTATGACAAATCTTTCTATGCTCCTCATGACCTCTTCTGGTATGTCACCTAGTGCAGAGGACAGCATCAGGAGAGCACCTGTCAGGTCTGGCAAAACGATCCATACTGCCCAAGCAGTTTTCTTACCGTGTCCAGCAAAACTGGATACAGTGTCTCACCCAGTGAGAGCATGAAACATTGGTAACATTTATCATATGAATAATGTTTTGAAATGTGGATGATGTCTCAAAAGGGACTGGGAACTTAGTTTTTTCAACATGCGTTGGTGACATCCGATATGTAAAATGGCATATCGCTGGTTCTATTTGGACTAGAACAATACTATTGGTGTCTCTGGAAAGATAACATTCTCCTCTGTCTTGTCATAATGACTGATATGAAATTGAGGGAGGCCACAGTCCCGCTAAAAGTGATCTAATAACGTCCATGCCTGCCATGGCCACTACGGGGTTAATTTTCAGTGGCTCCATATCCACATTTCTTCTAAATATATTAAGCTACATATGTACCAGGTTTGGTGCTTTTATCACAAAATGCACAATCCTTATGAATATTGGAGCTAAACTGCCCCACTAAGGGTCAGGGATCTCTTTGTGTGACAGCAAAGGAGCTAATCGCTGCACCTAACACGCTTTCATTCTAAATATGAATAATTGTTCCTTGTACCGGTATTAAAGGAACTGGCATGAGTTATATTGTTGAAAAGCACAAGATTCACACATCCCCTAACAGACCTTGAAGTGAGTCTTTGGTCCCTTGCAACAATGGAAACCAACCTTTCAAGTTATTTGCATAATAATTCTATTACTCTGCAGCGTTCACCACTGTCACAGAGTCCCAACAATTTTAAAATCCCTGTGCTTCTTCTGATGGGGCACAAATGTAATTTCAGCCCTGCACATGGACCTTGAAGGGTCAATTTGGAAATGGGTATGAGAGAGAGCCATCCCCCTGTTAGCAAGATGAAGAAACCGCTGTCAGAATGATACGAATGACACGTGGAGGTAGTTGGGCAGGGGATTTGTAGCTCTATGCTGTGGAAAATTACACCTCCAACCAGCCACTGACTTTCAGAGACAAGCCTCTCCCAGCACAGCAAATGGGAATAACCTGAACCTTGAAGGTGAAAGCTGGAATTGGTCTACAAAAATAAATAAAAATATAAATATAAAAATTATATTATTGCAATATTTTGAATAGGATTTCCATAAGGTAATAGACTGCACACTGAGATCCAAATTGGCCTATTAGCTGTGATGGTTGATGTCTGGTCCACAGGCTTAGCATTCAGATTTGCCTGAAAAGAGCTCTAGAGAAATTACAGTTTCTCTTTTTCTCTAGCTACCAACTTTAATTGGAAAAACTATACATCATGCAAATTTTGTGCCAAATTTTCTGCCTCTGAGTATGACTGAATTACATATGCTAAGCAGTCTGCCAAAGACTAATTCGTTGTGGATAAATATTTGCATTAGTAAATATTTTGGTAATATTTTTTCCTTTTTTTGCTTATTTATCAAGTAAGCAGAGTGAATTTGTCTTCCATAGTTTTTTGATTGAATCTTTTTTTTTTTTTACTCTGCCATGATGTGTAAATTTTGGATTTTTGACCAGGCAGCCGTCAAGGCGCATTTTAAAGCGTTTCCATTTGGCTTCATACATTTTAGTCTCTTTTATATCTGTTTCAGAAAAAAAAAATCCAGAGAAAGAAAAGAAAAACAGAACATCGACCTCTCACAGCTTTATAAAAACTTGACTACCCATCAGTTTCCAAGACAAACAGCAGAGGGCTGAGGCAGTACCTTGAATGTTGATCATTTGCACAAACATGAGAAAAGTCACAGCTGTGACAGTGGAGGAGAGGTAAAGCAAACAGCAATTTACTTGTTGGACATAATCTTGTTTTTTTTTTTGTTAAAAGATTTTTAGACTTTCTAAAGAGTTGTCGATGTTTGCTACTTTCTCAAACTTGAGTGAAAGGCATCGTCTGAAGTTTAGGATATCAAGGGTCATTGAAGAAATAACACCTGAGTCCACCTGAAGTTAGAGACTCTGTAAAGTACCTTCCAGTTCAACTCTGAATGAGGCATACAGCAATTTAGTCTGGCAAAAAAATCACTGGATACAATTCTGACATAATGTCATGTCAACTCAATGCATGTCATTTCCATTTCAAATGACAAGGCACTTGACAGTCTGCCAAAATTGAAATAGAGAAATAAAGAGAAAAAAGATAGCAAGAAACAAACCAAGAGAGAAAGTTTGTGTGTGTGTGTGTGAGGACGAGAGGAAGTTTGAGGGAATGAGGATCAGATTTGGTGGATTGATTTAAGAATGCAGTGTAACAGTTGTTTTTTAGCCAGTGATGTGCTCATAAACTTAGTTTCTTCATGCATTTATTCTTTTGTCAGTCTGTTGAAGAAACCATTAAAACAATATCCTTCAATATTTCTCATACTGTTGTGGTCATGATTGCTTGGAGATGTGTTAGTGTAGCTGTCCTCCCTACATATTGTGAGTAGTGTAACAGATTGACAGCCAGCCAAACTCCATGCAATAACAACATGGGAGTGAGAAAGTTAGCGTCCTGGCTATCAAGTTTAATGACTTTCACATCACCGTCACATTGATGTCATTGAAAAAGAGTGAAACTATAAAGAAAAGGAAAATACACAAATTACTTTCTTTTACAGAACCATCAGGTATGGCGCTAACCTACTATCCTTATGATGGTGCTATAAACATATTTAACAATAATGATAGCAAATTAAGCTTATATAGCGTTTTTCTAACACTCAAAGTCGCTTTACAATAAACGGCGGGGAAACAAGACAACAGATAAACATAGCACAAACATACAGGGGTGGATGGGAAGGGGGGCTACGAGAGGGAGAAGTGGCAGCCACACATGACGCCAGCAGTACTCTCCAACTTAAAAAAATGTAGATGGAAATAAACAAATCTTCTGATGCAGTGAAATATATATGGCAAAATAGACAAACAATATACTTGCCACAGCTGTCCACTATATGTTATTTATGTTATCTATGCTACAACACAACTACATGCTAGCAAACTGAACATTCATGATACCAAGGTGACAAAACACCAGCCGTCATAAATACTCTTAGTATAGGATTCTAAGCTTAAAGTAAACTTACAGCCATTGCTTTCTTTTTTTTTTACTTTTTATTTAGGAACGTTTTTTTTTTACATTATAAGAACAGCAAGTAGGCAAAAAACCAGAAAAGAAGAAAAGAAAAACAAACACGAGGTCATGGGATGAACAATAAACCAAGGCAACTTTGCTTAAATTACAATAAAATATATCACACATGGTACATACAATAATTATGAAAGATTTGTCTCGTTGGCTAAATAAACACATAATTTTTGTCATCATGTTCTTAAGCATAACAAGTCAGGATTGAAAAGGATTGCTTCTGGTGTTGGCGTATAGCAAACAAACCCAAGTACAGGAGAATACTACCTACTTTGTTTCCTGTTTCCTGTATACAACACAGCTTCATAGAGAAGTCCAACAGATGGCGCCATTGTACATTAATCAATGCAGCGTGCAGAATACGCCCACCTGGCATAGTTAGATGCAGTCTTGTAGTCGAGTCACTAAACCTCGAGTCCGAGTCAAGTCTCGAGTCCCCAGTGTTCGAGTCCAAGTCCAAGTCCGAGTCCCCAAAGAAGAGTCCCAGTCAACTCCGAGTCAAATCCCCATTACCTGAGTCTAAGTCCGAGCCATCAAGTTTGAGTCTGAGTCAAGTTTCAAGATGGGCTCCAGTGCTCCACTCTGGCACTGTAAAAAAGCTGACATACAAATAAAAAAGGTCTACATTAAACAAAAATGACACAACTGCCACAATTTCAAAGGGTGTTTATTTACTTTGTGACACAATAGCCAAACAAATGCACTCGCAAGCATGTGCACACACACCAGTGTTGTAGTTGAGTCACTAAACCTCGAGTCCGAGTCGAGTCTCAAGTCCCCAGTGTTTGAATCCGAGTCTAAGTCCAAGTCATCAGTGCTCAAGTCCAAGTCGAGTCATGAGTCCTGAAAATCAGGACTCATGACTCGGACTCAAGTCTGAGTCGAGTACTACAACATTGGTTAGATGTCACTACGTAGATCCTAGCGGTGCCTTGAGAAGCTGTCTTGACCTCTATCTTCTGCATTTTTCCATCGTTGCTGGGGAACACAGACGTGAGCAATCCTATAGGCAACTCATTGCGGGATAGCTGAGTTTCTTTCAAGAGCACAATGTCTCGAGTTTGTGGATTTCTGCGCATCTCATTCCACTTGCAACTGCCCTGCAGAGTTGGCAAGTTGCCAACACTTGCTTTGAGCTGTGCTTCCTCTTTTGTGCCAAGTGACTACCGTCCAAGGTCCAAATACATCCAAGTCTACATTTGTGAATGGAGGGATATACTGAGGCATTCCAGAGAGAGCTCAGCCATATTCTGTTTCTCCATCTTACCCCTGAGCTTGTGGCATGTGATGCAATCATTTAAAACAGAACTGATAAGCCACTTGGCACTGACAATCCACAGACCTGCAGCTCTGATGGCTCCCTCTGTGAACTGATGGCCTTGGTGTTTTAGTTCTTTGGGGTGTTGCTGCCCTAACAGCTTGTTGACGTGACTTTGTTTCCCCAGGATGGGAGGCTTCCTTTCTGCTTGGTCCAGAGGTTTGTGAGTTAGGCGTCTACCAACTTTTAGGAGACCATCCTGGATTATTGGATGCAGCCCCACAAGTGAGCTGGATCGAGGGCGTTTTCTGTTCTCTGCAAGTGCACTGAACTCCTCTGCATTTGTCTCTTTCTGTGCAGACTTGATGATGATATTTCTAGTGGCAGACAACTCCTATGGAGTGTGACGCTTGTCACACCAATGCCAACTTTTTCATTTATTAGAGGCACTGGAAGAGTCTGATCTGAAGGATCAAGCCACATAAATATGAAGTGCCATAGCTCTGAGAAGAGAGTCCCAGGTGGAGAAACTTTGGAAGCATTGGAAGGAAAGCTGTCTCTTGTGTTGTTTGAGTGATGAGACTTGTGACTTATGAATTAATTTCTACATCCAGCTCTGGATCAATCAACTCAAAGGACTCTTGTGCTTAATAGAAGATTCTAGGGGCTTGTGCAGAAAGGCAGGCCCAGTAAACCATGAAGTGTTGGCAAGCTGTAATGCAGATACTGACTTTGTTGCAAGATGTGCTGGATTTTGGTCTTTTGGTATGTAGTGGCACTGTTGTGGGTGTGTAGTCTGCCGGATGTGTCGGACTCTGTTGTGTACATAGACAAAGAAATGCCTGCTTTCATTAAAGATGCACCCCAGGACCACTTTACTATCACAGCAGAACTTGACTGCATCAGGTTTGAGGTCAGTCTCATCAAGTATCAGGTCTGCCATCTCCACTGCCAGTACTACTGCACAAGTATCGAGTCTAGGTGTCATAGGCTCTGGTTGAGGAGTCAACTTAGCTTTCCCTAGGATGAATCCTATATTCAATTTAGTTCAATTCAATTTATTGTCATTAAAAACAATGTGCAGGCACATATTAGAAATGAAATAAGGACTGTGGCTTCACCAAACAGTGCAAGACAGACATAGACAAACATAGCAAATACAGTATAGCATATACACAGATGAAGGCCAAAAGCTAAAAATAAGCTAAAAAAGAGCATGAGTACAAAATATTTAAAAATATCCAGACATTCAGTGGGTAGCCAGGTTCAGGTGGGCAACAGCTGTTTTTGAGCCTGGTAATGTGTGCTCTGAGGCTCCTGTAGCGCCTCCCAGAGCGCAGGGGGGATAACAGTCCATAGTTGGGGTGGGTGGGATCTCTGCTAATGCTGAGACCCCTTCGAATGCAGCGTTTGTGACAAATGTTTTTTTATGGCTGGGAGCTGAGTACCGGTGATATACTGGGCCGCCTTGATGACCCGCTGCAGAGCTTTCTGGTCTACTGATGTGCAGTTGCCGTACCACACTGAGATGCAGCTGGTCAGGATGCTCTCTATGGTGCATTGATAGAAGTTTGTGAGAATTTTGGGGGATAGACGGGTGCTCCTCAGCCTCCTGAGGAAATGCAAGCGTTGTCGGGCCTTTTTCACAAAGGCCTGGGTGTTTGATGTCCAGTAAAGTTCCTTGTTGATGTTGACTCCAAGGACTTTAAAGCTGGAGACACACTCCACTTCCACCCCATTGATGTTTATGGGGGAGTGGCTGCAGCTTCTAGACCTCCTGAAGTTCACAATCAGATCCTTCGTCTTCTGCACATTGAGAACAAGATTGTTCTCTATGTGCCGAAGATTGTTCTCAATGTACAAGATTGTTCTTAATGTATATGGCATTACCCTTTTCAGAGATTACCCTAAGAAAGGCTCCTGCCCCAATGGCTGTGTTGGAGGCATCTGAGAAGAGGAACCAGATATGCACACATCCAGAAAACATTCTTAAGGTGCAAGACAAAAATAGCAAAACTAGAACAAAGGAGTAAGGTCTGCACAGTGAAATGCTCTCAAAACTTATTTATTTGGCGGCAATGTTTCAATCAATTGGATCTTCCTCAGGCATCTGAGAAGAGACACAATTCTATATGTTTAGGGATGAGAAGAGAGTGGGGGGGGGGTATGTGCGGGGGATATAAAGATTTTTCAAGTCTTGAAGTCAAGTCCTCGACATTTTCTACTCCTTTCATAACTGCAGCATTGTTTGAAGTGATTTTGTGCAGCTTCAAATTCAACTGAGCAAGACACACCTGAGCTTGTTTTTACAGATAGATGGCCTTGGACCCTGGGGCAAACAGATGAGCCCATCAGCCACGTAAAAGTGCCTCTCCACAAAGTGACATGTATCGGATCCGTACTCATTCCCCCTGCTCTGAGCAGTATGGGAGCGTGTGTGTGTTCCCTCAGCCCTATGTTCCCTCAACCCTATTTCATTGAACTTACCTAAATTTAAACTAACCTACCATAACCCGACTTAACCTTAACCTCTACCTACCAGATCCCATCAAACCAATTTTCGGACAAAGGGTAAGTGTGTTTATGTGGGACAATGTGGGACACATTACCAATGCTGAGAGGTTGTCTAAAATTTTGATATAATGTCTATCTAAATTAAAAAAAAAAAATTCTATTCTGCCCCTTAGCTCATAAAGCATCTCTATGCTTTGCCCTCTGGTTGATTTGGTAGCACACAATACACTATGCAGGTTACAGGTTAGGCCTTTAGCATGTGAAGGACTTAATTATATATATATATATATATTTAATGCAACTTTCCCAACTCCCACACTAAGTAAATGCAGTAAGCATAAAACGAAGCTAAAGTCTCACAGTTCTTATGGTCTTATGCAATAGTCTGCTTGCATTAATCTATTCCCTTTTTCTATCCCAATAACTGTTAAAAGTACAGTGCTTCTTCTCATCAACACTGAATCTGACTAAACTGTGTACAATAAAATAGAACAGACAGGTTGCTGACATGGGATTCAAGTCATGGCTTCTGTTCTTTCAAATATACTGCTGGTGCTTTAAAAAGGGTATATGGCATATTGGTGAGCCCGGGGTAGTATATCCAAAAAAGAAAAGTAATACATTTAGATCAAGGAACTTTACTATGCATTAAAAGTGTTCATATACACTTTGTACATCCTTCAATTAAACAGAATGTCACTCAATGGTTTTTCTGACGTTATACTTTAAGCAATCCTGCCTATATTTTCTCCAACAACAGATATGAACATATGGCATGATTGCCTTCCAGACACCATAATATTAAAGTTATACAGACTTTTCTAGTAGAACCATATACTTTTGTATCCACTTTGTGTTTCAATTGAAATCCAAATACTGCATTGCATTGAACATAGGCACACAATAAAATATTATATCCATCCATCCATCCATTATCTGAACCGCTTATCCTGCTCTCAGGGATGCTGGAGCCTGTTCCAGCAGTCATTGGGCGGCAAGCGGGGAGACACCCTGGACAGGCCATCACAGGGGACACACACACACACACACACACACACACACACACACACACACACACACACACACACACACACACACACACACACACACACACACACACCTAGGTACAATTTAGTACGGCCAATCCACCTGACTTACATGTCTTTGGACTGTGGGAGGAAACCAGAGCCCCCATGCAGACACGAAGAACATGCAAACTCCACACAGAGGACGACCCGGGATGGCCCACTAAGATTGGACTACCCCGGAGCTTGAACCCAGGACATTCTTGCTACCCAGGGCCTTCTTGCTGTGAGGCGACCGTGCTAACCACTGCGCTACCATGCCGCCCAAAATATTATATTAAATAAAATCAGATTAATACAAATCAAAACCAGTTGGAAGGGAACAAAAACTAAAATTAAAAAAAATCAGTTTTGTCCATCACTATAACAACCACAGGCAGGCCCACAGGCTATGCACTTCCAGCACCATGGAAAACACCTGACTGAAACACAAGAATAGCACCTTATTAAAACCTATCACGAAACAGGAGGCCCACAATATTCTATCCTATATTCGAGACAAAGCTCATCTTACCTTAGATGTTCTTCTTGACTTTATGCTTTTTGTTTGAGTGTGCAGCTTCCAATAAGGCATTCTCCTTGAGTGCATACGTAGTAGGTGTAGAATTCCTTATAACTGTATCCAAAGTTGTTCTCGACTTGAATTTCACACTTGATAAGCTCCATAGAGCGCCGGTTTCCTTGATCAGTCCATGCTGCCATCATGAGGGAAAACACTCTCTACAAATGCATTAGTAACGGGGATGCTGAAAAGAGGATGCAAAAGCAGTCATATTTGGTGTCTTTGTGCGCTGAAGCAAAGTTGACCACTTCTCCACAATAGGAGCTCTTTTTTCCACAATTTCCTGCTGGCATGGCAAAGTCACACAGTATTCTTCATACAGTTCATCCATGTCCAGCACTGGTCTCCACTCCAAAGAAGGAATCCATATGCCATTGTTGGATCATTGTCTTGAGAGTGAACATAAGCTCATATAGCTCACAGACAGTCCCATCCTCTCCCTCCAACAGCAGTACAACATCATGGAAGATCTTCAGCACATTATTGAAGATGGACAGGTAGACCTTTAGCTCAAGGGGTTGCCCCTCACCGATCTGATCCTTTTTAAATAGCTGCCACAGTGATTTTGGGCACTGATCCTCTCCCAGTGACAAGAAATAGCTGTCCAGCTGTTGTGTAGCCTCTTGACAGCAGGCCATAAACTTAACCATCTTGTGGGTACTTGTCTCAGTACAACCTGCTAATCTTCTTCCAAAAATGTGAACACTGCTTTCAATTCTTCTGTATGTTTTGAGTATGCTGAAAAGTGACTGAATATTTTGTTCACTATGGACCCAATGTCAATCATTGACCTGTCTCCAGCATGTTTTGCACAGTTGTGCACTATATGGGGCATACAGTTTGCCTTTATGATGCCACTGTTGTCTGCGCTTAGCTTCTGGAAAACATAATTGCTTTTGCTGTAGTTTATGCTTGCATTATCAGCAGTGTATGCTGAAATCATGTGCAGTTGCAGGTCATTTTCTTTTAACTTGTTCGTAATCTGGCGGTGTATGTTAGCAGATGATTCATCGCTAGCCTCATAAAAGTCAAGGATCATGCTTTTCAAACCCAACTCGTGTCCAATATCTAACAGACAGTGGGAACATTTTTGTAGTGCCATGATTAGAAGCATCTGAAGCCACTGAAAAAATGGCATGTGTTCATTTTTGTCACTTTGGAGTTGAACCGTTGGTGTTTTTAATTCTCTCAAACAAGTCTCCACAGAGGCAGGTTCAAGCACATCTATAACTATGGATGCTGCTTTTGTACAACCACATAACATTTTCTTTTGCAATGACCGAGTCTGGAAAAATTACCAGTGCTAGCTTACTACCAGTCTGGTAAGCTGTATGAGTAGGAGTTTTGTACAGTGTGGTAAATGCTAGTTATTTCATCTGCTGTTACCTTATCTGTCTGGCAATCATCTTTGTGTTTCAATAGGAATGGGTCCATAGATTGGCACATCTCTTTTTGAACCACACTTTCTTGTAAGACTCACATGTCCCATGTCGTTTCACATCATATTCCCCTCCATGTGAAACTGAAAAATAACTGGCAAATTTCACAAAAAAAACTCTCTGGTACTCGTCTTGTACCAGCTTCAACCAGTCATAAGTTGTTTCCCAGTCTTTGTTGTAGCTGCATTTCCTTTTCTTAGTGTTACTGTCTATCATATTCCACCTAAATCTGCAGTGATTTTGTGGTGACTTGTAATCTCCCCCATTGGGCGTAGCCTATGGCAGCAAAGACGGTGACAGGTTAAACCTGCACTTGACCCATGTGTCCAGTTTTATTGACATCAAACACAGCCCTGTGATGACAGCCTTCCCTTCTTTCTTCACAGTCATTGGATAAAACCCAGGTTTTAGAAAAGCATCTGTCCTGCAGTAGTTTGACTTTTGAAAACTAGAGCCAATCAAAATGCAGGACATCTCAATATGTGGGACGTCGGACAAGGAATAAAAATGCTGTGCAGTCCCACATAAAGTGGGACACTTGGTCACCCTATCTCTACCTAACCTTAACCCAATGCTTACCTTAACCTAACCTTAAACAATAGCTAACCTATTTGATAGCTAACCCAAAGGACTGAGGGAACATAGGGCTGACCCAAGCAGCACATCTTAGTGTGTAAATGGCGATGACAGGAGTGGGACTGTTCCCAACGATGTGCACATGCACCTGATATTCAATGATGTCCTTTGTCATGTCATTGTCCATGTGTCATAAAAACCTTAGGTAATTCCTGTGGGTTTTTCTCACTACAAAGCAATAAAATATCTGCTGAATATCAGCTGTTATGGCTACAGGTGCTTTCCTGAAGTGGATCAGAAAAACCAAGGAGGGAGTTATTCAAATCTAGGCCGGCAAGCAGAATGTTGTTGAGGGATATACCACCATGCTCTGCGATGGAGTGAAAGACCATCCTGATCTGGTCTGGTTTCTGAATATGGTAAACTCCAAAGATTGGCAGGCACTTTTCAGTGGTGGTGCTCATTCAGCATGGTTGCTCTCAAACCCTTTTCCCATGAAGGCAATGAACTGCTCTATTATTGCAGGTCTTTTGTCCAAGGTGCACTGTAAAGAGGCAAGACGAGAGAGTACCTGGTCCTGATTATTGGGGAAGAGGATGTCTGGGTTTTCTGAAAGGTAGAGGTGCCACCCAGCTGTTAGTGTCATCTTTGTGGAACTCTTCCTCCATAGTCTTTATGCATGCTCAATAATCCAGGTAAGGAAATCAAATCAGATGAACTGATTCAGCTTTCTTGGTCTTCCCCCATAGTTTTAGGAAGGCCTTGTCTTCGAAGGATGGAGCACACTTATCATTCTTGGTTCTCTCAAATACTGAGCTGCCAACCTTATCTTCAGCTGCCTTGTCAGCAGAGATACTATTAAGTAAAGGGAACATGTTAAAATTTATTGACTCCCCACCATGGTTCACTGTCTTTTTGAGATGTATTTGACTCTGGTGGGAGATGAGGAACGAGGGTCGTCCATTGTCAAGGATGTCCGTCTTTAAGGTGCTGATGCTTGGCTTATGCACATTCCCAAGGCAAACATCACCCATGAGGACCCAGCCTAAATCCAGTCTCTGTGCAAAGGGAGTGTTGCCTGGCCCATTGACTTGCTGCCTCACCTTGTGAATTCTGTCTCTGTGCAAAGGGAGTGTTGCCTGGCCCATTGACTTGCTGCCTCACCTTGTGAATTCTGAGGATATCTCTTCCAAGCAAGAGTAAAATCTGAGCACACGAGATTCTAAGCATAAAGTAAATAATATAAACTTGCAGCCATTGCTTTCTTAAAGTTAAAGTGTGGGACTTTTACATGTAAATGAATGTCCATGAAATTCAAGCCTTTGCCAAATGAGTTCACACAATGATGATTAAGCCTGTCAACACCAGGTAAATCTCTCTGTATTTCACAATATACTGGAATTTTAAATCTGGTGTCTGTGGCGACATTCCCATGCTGCATCCCCATGTTGGAGCACTGGAGGTGATGTGTTTTACATCAACCAGCAATGATTTCTTTGCCAGAGCTGAACTTCCGTGTGACGAAAGCATTCACATCTCTAATTGGCTTA
Organism: Lampris incognitus; assembly: GCF_029633865.1. Classification (NCBI taxonomy): domain Eukaryota; kingdom Metazoa; phylum Chordata; class Actinopteri; order Lampriformes; family Lampridae; genus Lampris; species Lampris incognitus. The sequence goes on from NC_079212.1 coordinate 113,101,437, forward strand.
CCTTCAGGGCTTTCTGCCAGAAAGCTTCTGGGCTTGGAAGCTATGGCGGAAAAACTAAGAAGCCCCCAAGAAAAGTTTCTGATGCTCCAGAGAAAATAGAAACTTGGCTTTCAGAGGAGGGATTTAAGTAAAAAAAAAAGAAAAGAAAAGAAAGAAAGCAATCAAGAGCAAGGAAAAATGCGTATAACCATTGGTGTAGCTTTTCCTCTTTGGAGAGTGCTGAAAGAAGAGAAGTAATTACCCCCACTTCCAGAAGGGAGAGACAAACCTTCTGCACTGCAGGTTTAAGTGTAACAAACCAGGATTGAAAAGGATTGCTTCTGGTGTTGGCACATGACAAACAAACCAAAGAACAGGACACTACTACCTACTTCCTGTTTCCTGTTGCCTGTGTGCAACACAGCTACATAGAGAAGACCAGCAAATGGTGCCATTGCACAATAATCAAAGCAGAAGGCAGCCTACTAAGGATGACAGCTAGCCATTGTGCTCTGTCTGTGGGCTTGATGGACTTAACATGTGTAATGGCCTTGTGATTATGATGTTCCTAAGTGCCTAACTCTTCTCTATCTGGACCACTTTTTTGATTGTTGTATTGATACATTTTGGAAAAAGATGTTAGTCAAGGTTTCCAAACAGGCTTAAAGTTAGCCTTTCCTATCATTCAAACAGTCTTCATTGATGATAGACTCAAAGGCTGAAATTCTCCACTCAATCTCTATTTAAGGCATCATGCATTCACTACCTTTTGCTCACTGTATTCTGGTTCATCATTGACAAAGAAAGGGTGATGGCCATTTCTTAATTTCTCGGGCATAAATGTAAAAATTTTAACCTCAAGCTTCCATTTTTGTCTGATATTGATCCATTATGTATCATCAAATGGATTTGTGGATGTGGTAAGCTGCCGTGCAGCAAACAAAATGGGGTGCCCCGACATCAACAACATGATCAATGAGAGATGCAGCCTGGGTCAACAATTTCAAAGCCTGTGTTTACTGAGGCAAAGTATTGGAGCAAGAGGGGCCAACAGAATAGAAGGAGCAAACTGGAATCAATAAAACAGCTATCATCATTTGTAGGGTTTATTAATGGCTTTGCCCCGAGCAGGCAAAGAGAATAACACTCACTTGCATTGAGGCAACACTCCAGTGCATGTAGAGTTCTGTTCCTATCAATCATGATAGTTTGCTGCTCTCAGCGATGGTCTTCCTACCTCAACTCACCTTGCAAAAACACCCCCACCCTTCAATCAATTAATGAATGGCATCAATTATATGGCTAAGCTGCCAAGACATATACGTGATGGAGAGTGGGTCAAAGTCCAGCAAAAGCAACCAAGCAAGACTCAATTTAATTCTCTATCTTACTGTGGCTCAATAGAATTTTCATGAGTTTTGATAAAAGCATTTCTTCAGGTCTACAACTGACAACAGTATCATCAGTCACCCAGTGTGCCCAATAACCAGAAGGCAAAGAGTGTTCTGCCAACAGGTGTTCGCAGTCCATGAAGTTTTCAGAAATTCACTTGCAGGTATAAAGCTACACTCCTACTGAGATGACAACATATGTCATCCTTTGTATCAGACAGCAGAGAAAAAGGAAGAACTGCTATCCATAGCAGTTGAAGTTCCTACAGGATCTGGTAGCTCAGTTGAAGAACTTGGGGGTGCTTCAGTCAAATATCTATCCAATGTTAAGAAAATGAACAAATTCTTTTTTTTTTATTGCCGTCAAGCCGAGCAGCAGGATGTTGCATAATACTTTAAAAGAGATAAGTCTTGACAGAAAATTATAAAGGATTTCTGATTAAGTTTAAGGGAGATATGATAAAGAATTTTAATGAAGCATTGATTAATCCACAAGATATCAACTAAAAATCAATGACATTAAATGTCTCCAGTATAATGTGTAAGCTGCATAAGAATGGATTGATGGGAGGATTATCACTTCTCACGTTCCATAAGTGAATGAAAGTGCCAGCTAATTATTTTGTGAAAGCTTAGCTTGGTTTATCTCTTTGTGTGGGTTTTCAGCTCTCCAATGACTTTTCAGATTAGACTCTGGAGTGCTGACCTTGTGGTACAATAGGATGTCCATGGAATTAGCCCACGTTAACACAGCTCCCACAGTCTTGAGCTACAAGACATGAAAGTGTAGTCCTGCTTGACAGGGCTTGCTCTGCAGGCTGGACAACTTGATCCAGGATTACCATTTGGGCCTTCTGTGTAGAGACAAGCTGACACGAATGGCATCGCAAAGAGCCTGGTATCATGCTTTACCCCATTTCCTCCTTCATTCTTTTCACTCTTTCAACTCATCCTTAACAGACAAGGCTGAAGTAAAGCTACATTATTTTGTTCAAATCATGAGCAAATCTAAAGTGCCTGCAGTGTCGTGGCGTTGTCCTGGCTGATAAAGGTAGCTTGAAGATGTGTTTAAAGGCATATTCACAAGTGGTGATTACTGGTGCAGAAATGCTGGTGTATTCATTTGGTAAGCCCATACAAAGCATGCATATAAACTGGAAAAAAAAGCAAATAATTTATAAACGGTATTGTATTAAACATTGTATCCCCCAATACATAAAAGCTGTCTGCCTATGAAATAACTGGGGACAGGGCACAAAAGTCACAGTTTTTTCTTTTTTCATTTTATGCTTCACCTGTATTTCTCCTTCAAGTGTTCTTCTATTGTAGAATTGGGAAATGAAAAATGCGTGCACTCTTCTGTGAATTCTTCCCAGAATTCTTGACAAGGCTTGAGAGAAAGATAAAGCAGCCATCAAATAGTGTCATCTCCATGTATTTCATTGTAGACACTGGATATCTTTCTCTGCATGTAAATGAGGAGTGGTTTCCTTAACAGTATTTTGCATTTTTTCTCTTCTGGCATAAAGTTGGAGTTGGGCCTGTAAATTTAAGATCTTTATTTTATTTGCATATAAATCAAATATAATATTGAGATGGCATATTAAAGTGGGAAAATTAGATGACTGAAAGGTAGTTTCCATCACGTCCACAATATGGCACCATACAACAAGGCACCTTCACAATTTTAATGGCACAATATCATTAATTTATCAGGACAGTAATAAAATATGTGAGAGCAACTGAGAGTCATATCATCCATTATACTAACTATGAAAGTGGACCATATGCAGTTTTAAATACCACTTTTCAATAAAATTGTATGAATTCCAGTTTATAATTGTTAATGATATATCTTCCAGAAAGATTAAACACTTTCCCCACATTTATATTGTATTAATACAATGTGTACTGTTGATCTTAATTCCACGTGGTCACTCGAATGTTAATCCATTAAGGGACAGTGGCGTGAGTCTTTCTCTAGGAGAACATCAAAATCTGCAATAGCTAGCATTAAGACCACCAGCAGATGCCTTGATACTGTCAGAATTTGCTCACATTGTCTATATGATGCTTAATGAGTAAAATTATTGCATCTATAAAGAATGTGTTTGATGTTTTTTGCTGTTGACAACAGTGCTACAGTCCCAGGTTCAAATACCCCACTAGCACGAGAAACATACTGTGAATAACCTCCACTGGCTGAATAACTATCTCCATATTGTGCTTTAGAGCATGATGCCTTGTGGCCCTTGTGTCAAAATGTATGAACTGTCTTCTGCAACAGTAAACCTTGATGAAGCTAGACTGTATCAAACAGCACAAAGGTGTGTGTGACTGATTAATTCCCCCACACCCAGAGATACCTTCTTTTTCAACTCTTTCAAATAATTTTAACCTGATAAAGATTAAAACATATGCAGATTCACAAAGACATGAATACTTTATCATTCTGAGTATCAAAAACATGAGCGGACATGTTTCCAAGCAACCTGCAAAGTCAACTGTTGTATTTTCTAAACAATTAAAAAACATTAATTTTGTTACAAAGTGAAACAAAAGCATTTAGGTTATTGCAAAAGAGAGCAGCAAATTAACTATTATAAACACTACATGAAAATATTTTATTTTCAAGCAAATAAACATTGTGGGATGTCTACTGAGGTTTTGTGCCAACGACAATGCATTGACTTCTTCTAAACCCATGTTGTTGCATTTCTGGTGAAAGTGTTGCTGTATGAGTTTTCAGGGAAAATGACATTACTGTCCCTTTGAGTTCTTTTCATCTTGTTTCTTTGATGCAAAATTGGTTTGGTGCAGCAGAGCACTTAACAACATCACAGAGTGGGTGGAATACTTTCCTCTCTGCACACAAAACACTGACTCTTACTATTCTGTTTGGTCAAGTTATGCATCACAGCACATTTGCTTTGTTCAATGTTTTATATTAAGTTACAATAGAAAGGTTTATGGACCATAATCTCCCAACAGAAATTGCTTTTAATCTAAAATTGATAACATCAAGTAATTAATCATCTAAAAAGGAACTTCGGTAGTTTTTCAACCATCAAATAATCACAATTTAACAATTGAAATCGTGTATCTGCAGACCTATGAATACTTACACTTTGGTGAGGACATTTGTGGAAAAAGAACAGGCCAGGTCAATGTTATCTTTATTGTTACTGAGAGACATTCTGTTGACTGTTTTATTCACATTAGACATTCACATGCTATATCTACATGCATGTATACACAAACGAAATCCAAGCTAATGAAATCCAATATAAATTGTATCTGTTGCAATAAAGACCCCCCCTCCCCTTTCCAATTCCTCTCTAAAAGGCTCGAGTCACGCTTAAGTGTCTGTTATTTACTGGCAGGTTCATTGTAAAGCCCTATAATGCTGCACTGAGGGAAGTGCCAAAACACCTAGAGGGTAGCCTATGTTCAAAATGGTTGACTGTTTCCTTTGCTGGTTGCATAACCATGCATAGATATATTGCATGGACAGGGTTAAAAAAGAGCTCCATGCTCAGCCAGGTAAAATGTTAAGGCAGGGTCTGCTCACTATGAAAAGGACTTAAACACAAGATTGGATTTTCTGACAAGAAACCTCTGGAGTAACAGTTTTACTGGAGTAAAATGGACTAACCATCAACAGTTGTTTTTAAGTAAATGAGGGGACATTTGTTTTCCTTTTAATGCTGCAATCCATGATTTTTCTCACAATTTTATCCATTTGAAAAGTCATGATGATTTTGAAACATGATGATGGTGTGATGATTCTGCTGTACAGACAATCGATATTAACAACAGAACAGTGCTCGAATATAGTTATATAGTATAGTGTAGTGGAAGGCAGACAGAAATAGACCTGTTGCAACTGATTTACTTGGACTACAAACAAGGTGTCACAACCATTGTGACTCGTGTGCCGCCAGCTCACCAGTAAATAGTCTGTTAAACTGGCATCCTCAGAATAAAGCTAACGCAGGCAGTCTAATGTATTACACACCTCGCCAAAATATATCATAAAACTGGTCTACAGAAATAGTAACTGTTTGATTGATAGAGGCATCACCTCATCGACATCATATATCAGTCTTTTTTCCCTAATGGACTTGCTTCCAACATGTACGTGTTTGCTGCTGGCCCCAGTTGGTGCAACCCACCAAAAAAATTTCAGCAGCACTATACAGGAGACTGAAGAGTGTCTCCAACTGTGGTGAGGGTGACGGTTAATATTGTATAACCTGACTCCATGATCCAGATGGATAAAATTAAGATTTATTCAGGGAGAAAAGTTGGCTCGCATATTTTTAGTCATTTATATATATATAAAACCATGGCTTTAAGTTGATTATATTGTAGCGAATTCAGGGGGCAACTACAGGTATTGCCGCAGCCGGGACGCGAACACGTATCTCTCGCACCGCGAGAGACGTTGCTAACTGCTCGACTAAAGGGTCCGACTCGTTAGCCAAGGGCCAGCGTGTCTATTTATCCATGCACTTTACACTACCCCCACCCCTCCATCCTTCGGGAAAGCGCGTCCGCGCGTATCCCACTTCTGACACCAGTGTAGCGAATTCAAGGGGGGCAGCCGGGAGCCGCCGCAGCCGGGACGCGAACTCATGTCTCCCGCGCCATGGGCGACAATGTTAACCACTCGACTAAAGGCTCTGATGCGTTAGGCAATGGCCAACGGGTCTACTTATCCATGCACATTACAATATTATAGTATTATTGAGCTAATAAAATCTTATTTACATCCACTCTGATGGAATATTTTCAAGATAATGTTTCACCGAGATCACATATTTTTAGTCATTTTTTTTAGCCACTGAGGTTGCACATTAATATTTGATGTTTGGGTAGTATGTCAGTGACCAGCTAACGGGTATACAGTCCATTTAGAGACTGTTGAGGCTTCCACTGATATCTAATACTGAATAAAGATGACCTTTAAGCTGTCATGCCATGCAAAAGTCATGAAAAATGCTGTCATGTTGTATATCCATGCAAAAGTCATGAAAAATGAGCTTGAAAAGTCCTGGTGAATGATTTCCTAAAAGTAAGAACCAACAGAGGTAGCAGGTAGGTAGGCAGGCAAAGAAGGTACATGAAAGAGGATTCCAAGAGTTTTGTTGAACTGAGTGCTGGCACATTTTACCACTTTCAAGCACTTAACTACAAAAATCAGGCTTCAGGTTATACTGTTTTCCCCAGTGATTTTGCAGAGTTGACCTGAAAATATTCCTCCATTTCTGTATTCATTCTATATAGCAGAATATTTGATTAGCATTTCTACTAACCAGCATAATGAATGGGCAGAAAGGGCCCGTTTGTCGTCTGCATATTTTGCCCGTATCTCAGCATGTGTGATTCTGCAGCTCTTTTATCCTTCAGGGCTGGCAGTTTATGGGCTTGAAATTTCTTCCTCGGATGCTGCTTTGCTCCCAGGCAACAAGTCTCTCTAATGATGGGAAATTATGCTTTTGGCATGTCAATTATTGAGGGAAAAGACTTGGGAGCAGTTGTGATTTATTTCTTGGGGATTAAGCATATCGTCTCTTTAATGGTCTTATTCCAGTTACAGGTTCCTTTCTACTTATACTGACTCATAAGCATCAATGAAATTAATCAACAGTAATGAAATATAAAGGAAAATATTTTGGTCTCGTTTGACTTCATCTACAGTTATCTGCATCTGGGCATTTCTGTGAACTGCTCTCCTCCATAAAGCAACTGAGAGGTTGATACCACAATTTGACAGGACCAGAAAAAACAACAACAACAAAACAATGAAGAAAGTATACACTATACTGTATACACAATTTAAAATTGAGATCGGCACACGTGACCCGGTAGATAAGGTTTAACACACACCAGTGACCTGTTTTCTGGTCCTAGTCACTATTTTGTTGGAAAACGGCAATGCAGTGGGCCAAAATATTAGGACCCTTCTGCCAGGAAGCCTCCTCCATATGGTACATGGGTGGATTTGGTCCCCCATTTTAATTAACACCTTTTGATGGTAAGCAGCAGTCACTTCTTCCAGCTGGACAGTTCATCGCTGTGCAAAATGCAGGCCGTTTAGACAAGCCTAGCAGGAATATTCCTGGTCTCTGACCTTTTCCCACAAAATTGCAAATCTAAACATGGTCAGAGATTAAAAAAAAATCTATTTTAACATCTAATTCAGAATTCTGTGTAACTACTCAACCTAGCATAAGGCACAATTGATAGTTATATTTATCCAGTACACTGTTAGCCAACATGTTTCAACATAAGGGTTGTGGTAGTGGGGTATGGTTTAGCTTTGGCTGCAAGCAGACAGAGAGGGTGCGTCGGTCACGGGAGAGCAGATGCGATATCGGTTGATTAGTGATCAGCCTCAGGTTGGCCCAATTGAAATGCTCTGCTTTATATTCTGCAGTGAGGCTGGGTCCTGGACTGACACACTGACACAACTAAATGAGCAAACACAGTAAACATAAAGAAAGAGAGGACCAAATGCGACAGAGAAGGCTCCAGCAATGCTGAGCACTGCCCATGCAGTGTGCGAGCAAGGACATTGAGTATTGTAAATAAATAAATTCTGTGTTTTCATTAATCCGTGTCCGTCCTCCATATCTGAACCCTCCCGTGGTGTGAGCCTTACCATAGTGGTACCCCATACGCATGTAAGAGATGGAGCCACAAGAATCTCCACTGGGGCGAGCCCTCCACTGAATTGCCGACCTCCAGGAACGCCAGGCCCTGAGGCAGCACCAACAAAACCAAGTGTAACCCCTTCTTCACTGGCGGGCATTGCCAAGCACATTTAAACAAGACAACATCCTAATGCTACCAGTTACTAAAGTGTTACAAGAAAATCCAATGGCGCAACAGGATCCTGAGTTCTCAGCGGTGGAATGTTGAGCTGGCCGAACCTCCTGTGTACTAGTAGGCTAGTGCCACTAATGACAATAATAGTGATAAATGATAATAGAAATTATTAACCAATATATTTATCAATTTAGTAGCGCGGTGCCTCCACTGAGAAAATACTACACTTACCTAAGGCTAGTGAAGGGTGTATCTTCCCAGAATTAAACAAACCTGTGGTTAAGGCAGATCGTGTAACCCTGCTGTGTACTGAAGTACCGTACACGCTTATTACCAGCACTCTAAAAGTAAATGAGCTGCCAATACACCCGAAATATAATTAATAATAATATGATTTATTGGATAATACTGAGAGAGAGAGAGAGAAAGAGAGAGAGAGAGAGGAAAAAAAGAGTACCACACTCGTGTGGTACTGTTGATCAACTAAACATTAATTAAAATTACACAGGGTGTGACAACCGTTCACAATAAACAGAAAGAAAGTACCAAAAGAATACAAAAATACCCAGCGCTTTCTGTTGGGGCCCGTTGGTGCACATTAAAACAGTTCTCTGAGCGCAGGGCAAGGCAGACACCTTACAATGCCCAGGCGATGAGACAAAAGTGTGTGTGTGTGTCAGTATAAGTGATCTGTCCGGGTTACTCACAACCCAACGCTCCCACGACCGGGAGGCTGTGTGCAGTCCAGAGGATGGACGGCGCTGTGCTAGCTGTCGGCTCCCCAGCAGGGCCTCCACCCGCAAGATGGCCACAGGTCGCAACGTTCCGAAAACCCCGGTGAAGACAATGGTCCTCCGGTGGGAAACAAAGCAATCAGACCAAAACAAACCCCACCAGCAAGCACATGACCGTGGGCCAATCGCAACACTCCTGTCCTCAAATGCGGGCCCAGTACACGGCTGTGTACAAAGTCTCCGCGAAACGGGCACTCAGACGGGGCCGCAGAGAGAGGGAAAACATGGACCTCTCTCTTTGGAGTCCTGCTGCGAATTCTCAAGCTCCTTCCTTCCCGCGAGGAGATCGACCGTTGCGACCCCGCGATTTCGCGGGCAGAACAACTCCACATCCTATCATTGGCCGATAACAAAAATTCAAATACAAATACATCCCATTGGTCCACATGTTTGGAAACCACACCCACACAGGAAATGTTTAAGACACAAAGCATGCTGGTAAATGAAGTACCAAAGATTTTTAGATTTTAAAGGTCCTTACACAAGCCCTGCAGAAGCTGGCTGCTCTGAAAGTAGAAGAGCGGGCTCTCCTGAGGGAGCTGCTGCAATCCCCCTTGGCTACTTGCGGGGGTGATCTGGCCGCTACCCTGTCTCATCGGCCCCAGATCACCCTCCCCAAGATGACATCCACTGATGACCCCGAGTCATTTTTGGACATCCTTGTGGGCATGGCATCGGTGTGCAGGTGGCTGGAGAAGGTATGGGCTATGAGCCTGCTGGCATCCTCCCAGGGGAAATATTGAGCTATCAGGCGAGCTGTCCTTGACTGGGTGGGACTCACACCAGAAGGACATCGGTGCCGGCTCAGGACACTCAATCTGGAGGATGCCAGCAGCCCCTTCATCCTGATGCAACAGCTTGATGCGGCAAGGTGGCCGCCATGACTGGGCTCGCAGGACCTCAGTAAGGGTAGCATGGAGTGGGAGATTGACAGGCAGATTGGTGCAGCATCAGCAGTAATGCGGATGTTGTACCAGACCGTTGTGGTGAAGAGGGAGCTCAGCCAGAAGGCAAAGCTCTCAATTTACCAGTCAATCTTCATTCCAACCCTCACCTATGGTCATGAGCTTTGGGTAGTGCCCGAATGGGTGAGATCGCAGATACAAGCGGCTGAGATTAGTTTCTTCTGTAGGGTGTTTGGGCTCAGCCTTAGAGATGGGGTGAAGAGCTCGGACATCCAGAGGGAGCTCGGAGTAGAGCCGCTGCTCCTTCGCATCGAAATATTCCCTCAAAATGTATTCCCTCAAACTTGTTGTGTAATGCACCCTGAGGGTGAGAAGTTCTACTACTCTAGGTCCACATCATGTTTTCAGCTCAAAAACATGTAAAAAATATTTACTATCCATTCAATTAATAATTTCCCTAAATGTCAGTCATTCTTATATAAACTTTATAAATCATCAGCTTCATGTTTATTGGCCATGTAGGTTTGCACAAACAAGGAATTTGACTCCAATTTCATGGCTCTCTCATTGTACTTAACATAGAATAACAGCACTATAACACAACAATCTTCAGATATATACACAAGAATTGACTTATAAAGGCGAAATAAGAGGTGATAAGGTGCAATGGTGCAGAGAATATATCATCCATCCATCCATTATCCAAACTGCTTATCCTGCTGTCAGCGCCGTGGGGATGCTGGAGCTTATCCCAGCAGTCATTCCCGGGTCATACTCTGTGTTGAGTTTGCATGTTCTCTCTGTGTGCGTGGATTTCCTCCGGGTGCTCCTGTTTCCTCCCACAGTCCAAAGACATGTAGGTCAGGTGAATTGGCCATACAAATTGTCCATAGGTGGGAATGTGTGTGTGTGTGTGGGGGGGGGGGGGGGCTGTGATGAACTGGCGGCCTATCCAGGGTGTCTCCCTGCCTGCCGCCAAATGACTGCTGGGATAGGCTCCAGCATCCCGGTTTGGATAATGGATGGATGGATGGATGGATGGATGGATGGATGGATGGATGGATGGATGGCTGAAACCAAATTTTTTCCTTCCCTTAAATGAATCTTCCCCACTTGACTATGCTTATGCCCATGTACCTCAGGCAAATAAACAAAATTGGGGTGTCACCTTAATATTTAAGTTTGTTTTCAGTTTAACTTCGAAACTTGAATCTAAATTCAAATCTTTTCAGGCTGTTATTCTAAGTCCGTCTCCCTCAGCCACGAACATACTCTGCTCAGTCCAGATTGTGATACTCTATCAACCTCCAGGCCCTTACTATTTCTTGAAGAATTTGGAGAATTTATCTCAGGTATTGTTAGTCATTCTGATGAGATTCCAATTCTTGGTGATTTCAATATTCATCTGAATAAGGCCAGTGATCCTCTAAGTAAAGCCTTTCTGGCGCTTGTTGATACTTTTGGGTTCACTCAGTTTGTTCAAGAGGTTGCTTTGGTTTTGTCTTAAGGGATAGCTGTTTCTGATCTGACTGTCTTGCCAACCACATCTACTATGTCAGATCATTTTCTCATTAAATCTGGAGCATTATTGGCCTTTCCTGTTAATATCGGCACAGATGTAATTGCCACTCGCCACATCGGTCCATCACTGTAGCTGCATTTGGCCAGCAGCTGCCTGATGTCTTGGCTCCTTTCACTTTAGAGATTGTCTGTTGAAAATTTCACTAGTGACTTAAATGTGGCCCTCTCTAGTCTCCTCGATTCAGTTGCACCTCTCACTACCAGAGCTAGGTGACTGAAGAGGCCTACACCCTGGTTTAACGACGAGACGCATGCTCTTAAGCAGGCCTGCAGGAGACTGGAATGTAAATACTGAAAATCAAAATTGGAAATGCTTTACCTATCTTGGTATGAGTGTTTATTGAAATACAAGCGTGCGTCATCTGCTGCAAAAGCAGCATATATCTCTCGCTTAATTAATATTGGTAAATATAATCCCAGATTTCTCTTTGACACTGTAGCTAAATTTACTAAAAAGCAGCTGTCTATTAGCTACTCACCATTCACGGCTCATGAGTTTCGAGACTGCAATAAGATTTATGAGATCATAAACAAAATTAGTTCTTTAATCCAGCTACTGCTGAAGGTCCTGTCTTGCCAAATTCCTATCTATACAATGAGTCACTGATAGTTCCGGTTATGACATTTCGTGAGACTATCTCTCTTGATACTTGGACTAAGCTTGTGTCAGCTTCTAAACCAACTACTTACCTACTTTACCGTTACTTTACCCTTTACCAGCAAAACTTTTTAAAGACCTCTGGCCTTTTCTGGGACCTACAATGCTAGACATTGTGGTTTATCTTTGGGTTCGCGAAGCGAACCCTAGTTATATGAACAACGACAAAATGGCTGAGAGGGTTATTGCATTGTGACATCATCCACAATAGCTCGCTGGAAAAAAGAAAAACGATGGAGGTGCATTCCCCGTGCCAATCCCGGACAATATGACCCCTTGTGGTCATATGTCCTCCCACCGACCCCGTATTGGCACGCCCACCGGAAGCGCTATTCCTCTTTGTAAGTCGAACCATCTCCAACTAAATGAGCACCACACCTGTGGCCCGGGTAGGAGGAGAACGGCTCTATTCTCAGCCATTTTGTCGTTGTTCATATAACTAGGGTTCGCTTTGCGAACCCAAAGTTACATTTCACGTACTCCAAAATGGCTGAGAGGGTTATTGCATTGAACAACGACAGGATTCGTGCCTCCGTTCCCTAGCCGTCCAATGAACCCTTCAAACCCCTGGTGGGAAGGGGTACGCGTTCTGATGAGAGCATCCTAAGAGGCCTGCTCCAGAACAGCGTCGGCAACCGACCGCACCTTAACGTGCCGGTAATAATGCCGTAAGAAAGTGGTCTCACCACTCCAAACCGCCGCCTGGCGGATGACCTCCCAGTCGATACCTGACAACACAGCTATCGACGTAGCAGTCCCTCGGGTAGAATGCGCCTTCAGCTTAGGAGCTGTTTTACCCGCTTTGGTATACGCCTCCGTAATACCATCCACCAGCCAGTGTGCTAGCCTCTGGGTGGAAAGGGCATAACCTGGTTTGCTCACTCTGTAGGTCAACAGCAGCCTGTCGGACCTACGAATATCTGCTGTGCGCCGCATGTAAATGCGTAAAGCCCGTACAGGACACGAGAGGTGCAAGCGTTTCCCATCCCTAGTCACCGGTGACGGATGAAACGCGTGTACCACCACCGGGGCCCTACGCATCAGGACAGACACAGTTTTGGGCACGAAGCTGGGGTCTGTAAAGAGCATGAACATCAGATCACCAGAAAACACCATCCCCCTGATGGTGAGTGCAGTGAGCTCACAACCCCTCGCTGCGGTGGTAAGTGCCAAGAGCACAGCCAGCTTAGCCGAGACATAACGCATGTCTGCCGTAGACATGGGTTCAAAGGGATCTTTCTCTAGTGCGCGCAGAACAAGGGAAGCATCCCAAGTTTCAGCTCTCATAAGCTCCTTAGCTGAGAGCTTCTTAGCACCCAACAGGTACTGCGTCATGAGCGGGTGCGTGAAAACCGTGCTACCCTCGATCTTCCCCCGGAAGAATGTGAGAGCCGATACACAGACTTTGACCGAGGAGAAAGACCATAGTCTATCACCCCTACAGACCTCCACAAAAGTCAGTATAAGGCCAATCCCTACTGACAAAGGGTCCATGTCGCGTTCAGCGCAAAATTGGTCAAATCAATTCCAGTACCCCTGGTACCTGGAATACGTGGAGTCTTTACGCGCCGCTAAGATGACACGAATCACTTGCGCACTAAGTCCCATAGCTAAGAGCCTGGCTTTGTAAGCATCCACGCCGCTAATCGGGAGCCTCCTATCCAGGGGCCCTCCCGTAGCAGCCCTCCTGCTTGCGTGAGCGCGTCCGCCCACTCCGGGACGTCGAACCGCTCGCCTACTATCCAGGGCACTATTCACGGAAACCACGGGGTGCTCGGTTCGTACGGGGCCATGAGAACTAACTGACCCCCTGTGCGCTCGAACTTGACCACCAGGTCTAGGAGGCACCTGCGCGGGGGGAATGCGTAAAGCATCTCCTCGGGCCATGGATCTAGTCCAAGCGCGTTGACCCCCAATGGCGCTAGGTCGGACGGGAGCATCGAGTACCAACGAGGGCACTTGTAATTGAGTTTCGATGCGAACAGATCCACTTGAGCTACCCCGAAACTCTCCCAGATCATAGCCACTATGGCTGGGTTGAGGCTCCAATTGTCCGCATGCGGGCCGCCTCTCGAGAGGATGTCCGCTGCTTCGTTGTCCTTCCCAGGAACATGAAGCGCCCTGATTGATAGCGCGTTGCTGTTGACCCAAATCCAAATTTGCATGGCCAACTCTCTGCAATGCTTGGACTTCATACCGCCTTGGCGGTTGATGTAGGCCTTGGCCGTCATGCTGTCTGTCATTATCAGTATGTGACGGCCTACGAGATCCTGAGCGAAATGCTGGATAGCCAGCCAAATCGTCTCCGTCTTGCGCGCGTTGATGTGGACCTTCTCCCCAGACGGCCACACTCCTCGCGCTGTTTTGTAGCCAAGGATGGCCCCCCAACCCGAGAGGGACACATCCGTATAAATCGTTACCTCGGGTCCCCTGGGGCCCATAGGGACCCCAGACATGTCCACGCAGGCTCTGTTCCAATGGTCTAGGTCCTGCGCTACCACGCGCGGGACCAGGATAAGATGGTTGTTGTACTGGCGTTCGTTGCCGTATTTCAAGAAGTGAACTGCGAACCACAATTGCAATCTCTTCATGAACAACAGACCTAAAGGAACAACTTGGTGAGCCGATGCCAGAAGGCCCAGCAGCCTCCTGATCATCCGATAAGTGACATATGTCCCCGGGATGAAATGTGCTAACGTGGTCCTGGTGGAATGCCATCTCTCTTGCGTAAGGGTTGCGCGCATGGATACTGTATCCAAACTCAGACCCAGATACGTTGCCTGGCACGAAGGCCATGGCGCGCTCTTCTTTATGTTGATAGTGAAACCCATGTACTCCATGAATTCCATCAACTCCTGAGTATGGAGTATCGCTTGTTCCGGCGAGCGGGCCAACACCAACAGGTCGTCTAGGAACCATGCCAAGCGCATACCTTTGCGCATCAAC
Organism: Lampris incognitus; assembly: GCF_029633865.1. Classification (NCBI taxonomy): domain Eukaryota; kingdom Metazoa; phylum Chordata; class Actinopteri; order Lampriformes; family Lampridae; genus Lampris; species Lampris incognitus. The sequence continues at coordinate 113,116,525 of NC_079212.1, forward strand.
ACTCCGAGCGCTGCTTTCACACACCTTGTGAATGTCAGAGGAGAGAGGCAATATCCGAACGGGAGGCATGTGTACTGGTAACACTGACCCCGGTAACAGAACCGAAGATACTTTCTGTGTCTTTCCGCAATCGGACAATGATAGAAAGCATCTTTTAGGTCGACCGAAGTTAGCCAATCGGACTGTGTCACCATTGACAGCAGAACCGGTGTGCGTAGCATTTTGAAACTGACCTTCTCTACATACTTGTTGAAGGGTTTCAAATCTAGGATTGAGCGCATGCCCCCATCCTTCTTCGGGACCAGAAAGTAATGGCTGTAAAACCCGTCTTCTCTTTCTAGGGGAGGAACCACCGTGATTGCCCCTTTCGAGAGTAACTCTGTGAGTTCGTTGTCTAGGATTTGTGCTTCGGCCACCGACCCCGGTTCCGTATGCACTATTCCCAAGTACGGGGGTACAATACCGTTCTCGAAAAGGATTTGGTGTCCGTGGGCTATCTGATCCAAAACGGAAGCCGACGGGACCAATTCCTTCCACCTGTGTAACATGCGTGACAGAGGTCTTGTTGCCTCCTGTACCCTGCTGTTCAGGTAGCGTGCGTAAGTTGCGCGTAAAGGGTCTGGGGAAGCCCCGCCCGCCATGTCCTGCATCCATGGGGGGGCTTCGTCCTTGTAAAGGAGACCCAGATGGGGGAATTGGCATTTTGAACCTTTCCAAATTACCATTTGACCCATCAGAGAGACTAAACATTGTCGCATCATAGTCCCCTCCCAGGGGCTCATTTGCGCTCATGTCATTATTATCCAATATTTCCAGCAGGGATGTTATTACATTGTTATCATCATCTTTACCTAAAGATTCAGACAGACAATCAGACTTGCGTTTCAAACCTTTTAATACGCAATCACCATCATCACCAACATAAAAACTTTTATTCACATTCACAACCTTTGGAATAGAACAAGTAGACTGTGCATCAGAAACCAAAATAAAAGACACAGTGTTTAGCCCTGCGCACGCTGTGTCCCCTGAACAAGCGTCTATATCGCCGGAGACGGCTCTGGAATCAGTCTGTTGGTGTGGGTCGTAACATCCTGCCGAAACACGTCACTTGGCAGCTCCCTTCTTGGAAGTGTCTGTGCTGTCCGGCTTGGCCGCCTTGGCCGCTGGTTCTGTGGAAGACTGGGAGTTTGGACGTGAGCCCTGTCCACGCCCGCGCCCCGCTTCACCACCTCTTTTTGGATAAGTCTCTCTCCATTTCTGCTTGCGCGCAGGCTTGTCCCCCTGCCCTTTGCCCACCGCGGGCTTAGGGGTAGGCGGGTTCTTCATCATCGGGAGAAGCTCCTTGTGCAAGGTTTCGCGCTCGACCTGGGCGGCCTTGTATTTGCTGATAATGTCCGGGGTCATTCCAAACAGGCCCTGGTTCCCTGCGCAGGAGTGGGCCATCCACTCCTTGCAGAATTCCTCTTTTACGCCGGCTGTCTCTAGCCAGAGACGTCTGCGCGAAAGGGTGGAGGCAGCTGCGCTAGAACCGCACTCTAGAGCAATGGAATACAGCAGCGATCCCAGGGAGTCAGCTATGCGTTCCATTTCCAAGATGTACTCACAACCTGCTTCGCTGGCCACTACGTCACCGAACTCGGCCCCGTCGATACCTGCTGTAGCGATGGCGGCTTTGCTTTCCTCGACGTTTGATAGGCTGCAGAGCTTGCGCATGTACGCCGTTATCATCCCAGCCGTTGAGACGAGTCCAGCTGCGCGTGTACTGGCGTGCCATGCATCACACGCGTAACGATCCACCTGTTGGCCCCACTGCGAAGGGTGTTTGGGAGTATCGCGAGACCCCACCTTGGTGTTAGGGTTGAACAATAAAACGTCCCTCTCTGGTTGCGGAATTTTCCAGTCTTTGTAATTGAGGTTCCTAACCTCGACTGCTAAGACGTCAACCCCCTTCTGACTGAACTTTGAGGACGATTTAAGTAGCGGATCCGCCTCCGCCCGCTTAAACGCTCGTTCGATGTGAGGATAAGGTGGTAGAGTGGAGTCCCTGACCCTCTCTGCCATTCGTGGAAAATCGGCTACCACCGGATCTTGAGGATTGCCCGGCTCGGTAACGATGTCGGCAGACTTGACCGCTCGCGCGAACAGATCGCGGAAACTGGCGAGGAATGTTTCGGACCCACGTTGCATGGCGTCGCCATCTTTGTTTGGTTGAGACGAACTTGGCTGGTCGTCTTCCACGCCCTGATCGTCTACTTCCTCAGGCAGTGAATCCTCGGGTTCCGCACCCGCCGAATAACATGCCACGGATTCACCAGGGAGAGATAGGATCTCATTGGTCCAGTCCTCTCTAACTACCCCGGATGGTGGGATAGCCTCTGGCTCCGGAGGGATGCTAATGCTAGCCGCCGTCCCGTGACTGTAGCTAGGAAGCATCGGAGGGATGTTGCTAGCCTCCGCCCCATGGCTATAGCTAGGTAGCACCATGCTAGCCGCCTCGTTAGCAGGTGCGAAGGGATCTGCAAGTCCCCATCTTTGACGGTACAGGGCAGCCCACCTTTGGTGCTCCGATCCTCTGATGGTTTTACAGAAATTGCAGTCGATCTCATTACGGTCTACATCCCTCAAGTAGCCCGTGTAGTGAACATGCGGGATATGGGAGACACAGTCCGGATGGGGGTCCCATTGGAGCGTCGCCGGTTTAACACACCCGCACCAAGCGTAGAATCCGGCCACATCGACCGGATTAACGAACATCTTGGTGATAAAAGGTAAGCTAACTATAAGTTAGTACCTAATATACCAGTATATCACTAGATTACTTGCGTATTTGCAGTTTTATTCTTAATCCCAGCGAGAGAGAAACAGCCATCGACCGATCTCATCTAGTTGGAGATGGAAAGAGGAATAGCGCTTCCGGTGGGCGTGCCAATACGAGGTCGGTGGGAGGACATATGACCACAGGGGGTCATATTGTCCGGGATTGGCACGGGGAATGCACCTCCATCGTTTTTCTTTTTTCCAGCGAGCTATTGTGGATGATGTCACAATGCAATAACCCTCTCAGCCATTTTGGAGTACGTGAAATGTAACACATTATTAGTCTATCACTTACTACTGGCACTGTTCCCAGCAGTTTTAAGACAGCTGTGGTCAAACCTGTACTTAAGAAACTGCACCTTGATCCAGGGTCTCTTAATAACTATCTACCAGTCTCTAATCTTCCACTCTTTTCTAAAGCACTAGAGAGAGTTGTGTATCAACAACTTTCGACCCATATAGAAGAAAACCATGTATATGAACTTTTCAATCGGCTTTCAGGGCCTGTCACTTCACTGAAACTGCTCTGACCAGAGTAGTGAATGTTCTTCTAATTGCTATGGACTCTGATATCGCAGTTGTGCCTCTACTACTGGACCTCGGTGCAGCCTTTGACACCACTGACCATTGTATACTATTATAATTGTAATTTTGGTGTCTCTGGCTTAGCTCTTGCTTTGCTAAAGTTCTGCTTTTCTTGAAGAACATAGTGTGTCTGCTATACTAATCCATTCTATCCATTATTCAAACCGCTTATCCTGCGCAGGGTCATGGGGATACTGGAGCCTATCCCAGCAATCATTGGGCAGCAGGCAGGGAGACACCCTGGACAGACTGCCAGTCCATCACAGGGCCAACACACACACACACACACACACACACACACACACACACACACACACACACACACACACACACACACACACACACACATTCATGCCTAGGCCTAGGGACAATTTAGTATGGCCAATTCACCTCCATACAGAGAAAGACCCGGGACAACCCCCAAGGTTAGATTACCATGACTACTGCTTGTCTGTTATGCATGTTTTTTTGCTATGTCTAGAAAAACGGCATTGCTATACTAGAATTACATCAAATGTCTCTGATGTTAAATACGGCGTACCTAGGGCCTTGGTTCTTGGCCCTCTACTTTTCTCTCTTTACAGTTCACCTCTTGGCCAAATTATACGCAATCATGGAATAAATTCCATTGCTATGTAGATGATCCTCAGTTGTAATGGTCATATTCAAATGACTAATTTAGAGGCCTGGTTGGCTGATGTGAAAATTTGATGTCACTAAGTTTCCTGCTTTTAAATTCAGGTAAAACTGAAATGCTGGTCGTTGGCCCTGCGAGACACAGACACCAATTTGATCAAGTGACAATAACAATTGACAACTCTGATTTCACAAAGTTTGGCAGCCAAAAATCTTAGTGTTACATTTGATCCCAGCCTTTCCTTTGATAAGCACATTAAATAAATCACCAAGACTGCCTTTTTTCACTCACATTACTTAGCTAAAATTTGGTCTTTCCTGTCCATAGCTGACGCAGAGACTCTAGTACATGTATTTGTTTCATCCAGACTTGATCACTGTAATGTTTTGGTTGCAGGCCTGCCACAGTAAAAGTCACCGGATTGTTCAAAATGCTGCAGCTAGAATCCTTACTAACACTAGAAAATTTGACCATATTACACCAATTCTTGCTTCCTGTCACTGGGTTCCTATCTATGTTAGGTCAGTTTTAAAGGTGCTTCTAGTGACTTATAAAATCCTTAATGGGCTTGCCCCATCATGCCTGTCTGATCTCCTTAAACTGTACATGCCATCTCGAGCTCTCCACTCTCAAATTACAGGACTCCTGTGTGTACCCAAAGTTAAAAAGAAGTCAGCTGGTGGTAGGGCCTTCTCCTATTGGGCCCATTCTTGTGGAATAACCTAACTACTGCTGTCAGACAATCAGTCTGTTGAGTCCTTTAAATCCAAAAAAGAAACTCCATCTTTTTGCCTTAGCCTACAATTAGTTGCCTTTAAATTGAGTACCTCATGACCGGTACTGCGTGGCAGGTTGGTTTCTATCTCATACCTTATTCACACTTGCCAAAAAAAATCCAGCTAACATCTGCCTTTTTACATTGACCAAAGGTAGACATTAGCGGGTTTTTTGTGGGTTTTTTGGCCAGTGTGAAAGGGGAATCAATGAATTTACCAAGCCAATATCTATACACTATAATCTTCTGCTGACAAGATTATAGTGTATAGATTATTGAATATTGCAAATTGTTCTCTTCTCTCACGTTTTTTCCCCTCTCTCTGAATGATATATTCTCCTTTCTCTTCTCCTGTGTATGTGAATGGTGCAATGTGAGTCTCCCCCATGTGCACATGTCGTCCACCCAGGTCTCCATGTGACAGTGGTCACCACCTGGACACTGCTTGGCATCCTCCTCATCATATTCTTTATATGTCTTATAAATCCATAAGCTATACTGTTTCAATGTTATATCCTTCTCTCTGTCTGATGTGTGACTAATTTTTTCTCTTATCTCTTCTCCTGTGTATGTGAATGCTGTGGTGTGAGTGTCCGCTGTGTGCATGTGTAGTCTGTCCTCCTATCAGGTCTACATGTTGATGGTGGTCACATGGCTCAGATCCTGGGCTGTTCCGGTGGCATCTGGACACTGCTTGGCATCTTCCTCATCATATTCTTCATATATGTAATAATTCTGTTATCCTCTTTCAATGTTGTATTCTGTAAACTGTATTTCATTTTGTACACACAACATCCATTGCACATCTGTCCCTCATGGGAGAGAGATCCCTCCTCTGTTGCTCTCCCTGAAGTTTATTCCTATTTTATCTCCCTGTTAAAGTTTTTTCTTTTTTTTTTTTTAGGGAGTTGTTCCTTATCTGATGTGAGGGTCTAAGGACAGGATGTTGTATCGCTGTTAAGCCCACTGAGGGACATCTGTAATTTGTGATATTGGGCTATACAAATAAAATTGACTTGACTTTTTGCACAATTTAAATTCAATACCATGTGAGTAAAGTGAAGATTCAAGATTTAAACATAATTCAAAATCATTGTAACCACGATCATAATGTTTTTAACATCAAACAAACAAAAATAATGGTATTTTGACAATATGCCAAAAAAAAAAACTCAAAAGGGAAAAATGACTCAGATCCTTTTAAAATCTGATATTTTGTCATTATTGATTTAGGAGTGGAGGTATACAGCAGCATTTCTGTCACTGCCATGTCTTATAGCTGGTCCTACCATTTCAGCTCCATGACAGACACCTTGCTGGAAAGCACTTTAAAAGTCCCCAGTCATGATCAGACTCAAGTGGATTTATTGTGTCAGTTGCTTTTCATCTTGAAAATCTCATTTTGTTCTGTCGGCCTCACAATTGCTGCCGCATTGAAAGTTATATCTCCTCAGTATAAGGTCAATGTTTTTGTGAAGGTTGTTTTTTATTTTCTATTTTTTGTTTTCTATTTAATCTTTTTTACCCCAGCTATAAAGTAAAAGCTACTCAGACATTTAAAGAAAATATTTTTAAAAAATCATGGTGGGGGCTCGGGTGGCCTGGTGATCTATTCCGTTGCCTACCAACATGGGGATCGCCAGTTTGAATCCCTGTGTTACCTCCAGCTTGGTCGGGTGTCCCTGCAGATACAATTGGTCGTGTCTGCGGGTGGGAAGCCGATTGTGGGAATGTGTCCAGGTTGCTGCACTAGCGCCTCCTCTGGTCAGTCGGGGCGCCTGTTCAGGGGGAAGGGGTAACTGAGGGAAATGGCGTGATCCTCCCATGCGCTAGCTCCCCCTCGCGAAACTCCTCACTGTCACGTGAAAAGAAGCGGCGGGTGACTCCACATGTATCAGAGGAGGCATGTGGTAGTCTGCAGCCCTCCCCAGCTCGGCACAGAGGGTCGAGCAGCGACCAGGATGGCTCAGAATAGTGGGGTAATTGGCCAGGTACAATTGGGGGGAAAAAAGCGGGGTAAAATCAAGGGGAAAAAAAATCATGGTTACTCTTAAAATAGGCTTACAATTTGGTGCAAGGGAGTAGACTTTGACATGATGTAGTTTAAAACGTAACCCATATTAGTGTGATCCACCCTGTAGTTTCAAACTTGCTTTGTTTGCTGCATAAGCTATCAAAGTCACTTCATCAGTTGCCATTAAAATAGAATTGAAGAGTGTTCCCAACAATGAAAATATGTTAACACGCCACCAGTTTGCGACAGCTTTCACTTCAACACAGCAAAAGGCCTGTAGACACTTTCTCTATCTCTCTCTCTCCTCTTTTTGCCAAATCCTCTGTTCCAGGAGATTTTCACAGTCCCTTCAGAGCTGTTCCCTTCACAAAAGGAAAAAAAATCGACATGAGGCTGTAACAGAACATCTGCAGGCTACATGAAAACAGCTATTTTAGCTGAAAAATGTCACCCTGCGAAGAGATTTGTTTGGATCTGATATTTTTTGATACATGCAACTGGGCCAACAAGCCTTTTTGTACATCCTGTATGAATTCTCTTAGAATTAGTCTGATCTTGATTAGTAATTAAAATGACTGTCAATCCTACCTCACACTAGGACACCATGTTAAAATCAGGTGTTTGTATATCAGGTACCAGTCAAACATCATATTCAACAGGAATTTAAAGGGTTGCCAGATATATAATTTGTTTACTTTCCAAGTAACATAAGTACATCTATGTAATGGGACACTTTCAGTTTTTTGCGCCAGAAAAGAACTGAATTTGAATCATGCATTCTGAACACCCAGTTTCAGTTATCTGTTTTATTCTAATTGATTTGAACATAAAATTTATAAAAACCGAATTTTCATTCCTGAATTTAATAGTTTCAGGAAAAAAAAAACTTTCAGAATAAACATGTAGTTCAACTCTGGATACTCTATCCAACCTTTTAAATTCAGATTTCATATGCAGTTCTCAAAAAGCCTTTGGATTTTGCCAACAGCTTGGTACCTAGGAAAAGCAGTAACTAGCAGATATAATCAAACTACTTTCCAACCGATAAGGAAAGAGAGACGTTCGATCAGAGGGATCCATCTCTTAATCAAATCCATGTGGATGTAATCTGTTATTGGTGTTACACCGAAATGGATTTCCTGTCATATTTGGTGACCTTTCAGCAAATTCACTCTCGAGAGCCAGGATGATGACTTGTGTGCTGAGATAAACACAAGTTTAATACAAAGGTTTGCAGGGAATGCTCATTTTCTGGCTTAGTGCTACTGCATTTTTCAAAAAGAAAAGAGGGAAGACATGCAACATCTGTCTTAATCCTGTCATGCTTTTTCCTGTTTGGTAATATTTCTTGTGATTGGTTAATTGAAGAAGCCTGGAAAAAGTAAATCACAATTTGACACCCTTATGGGAGGTTTCTTTGGTCCATGTTGAGAACCACTACCATTGCCCAATGACATTGTCTTTAGTGTGCACACTGTAAAACATTTTCTTTCAATTCTCTCACAGGTGAATTTATCACAACAAACCTATCCACAAAAGACTGTGAATAGCCAAACCTCATGTTTTTTTGTTGATATTTTTGTTGTTTTATTTTTCCCCCTTTTTCTCCCCAATTGTACTTGGCCAACGCTTTCAAACCAGTGATCCCCATGTTGGTAGACAACGGAATAGACTGCTACGCTACCCAGATGCCCCCAAACCTCATGTTTAGCATTCCTATGGCAGCTGTGTTTGAGGTGAAGCCATACATTTTAGACTTCAACATACATCACACATCCAGTTGTACTCCTGCTATTATTTTATTTGATCGCAAGTACAGTATGTACATTTTTAGAACATTACTTGGACACATGCTAGTTTATTTTCTTGATTATTAATCTGACATGTATCTCAGCACAGCACACCACAGGTGCATGCACATATTGTATGTATGATTGAGGTACAGAGCAACATAATTTTGAGGGTAATTGCAGATGTATTTATTTGCATATAGATAAGGACTTGTAAAAAAATCGAAAAAGAAAGAGGTGGCCAAGCCCAGGGACTTGTCAGTGACCACTACCACACCAAATGAAAAAAAAAAACTAAATAAATTGCAATTCAGTTACATTTGTGAAAGTGTGGGTTATGGTTAGCATAAATTAAACCTTCAACTCGGAGTGTTAGCTGAAAATAAGTTATACAAAGTATGAAGAAAAAAGTAGCAAAATAAGAGAGAACTTAAACTGATTAAATGTGCCTCATTGTTTGTGTGTGTGTGTGTGTGTGTGTGTGTGCGTGTGTGTGTGTGTGTGTGTGTGTGTGTGTGTGTGTGTGTGTGTGTGTGTGTGTGTGTGTTTTATCGTTGAAAAAATGTATGCATGTGTTAAATGCCTGGGGTATTGCATGGGTTCTTGTAGAGGAAAAATTGCCCAGAAATGTCTTGTTGTATGCCAGTGAAGTGATACTAGATTCAACCACAACCACACACCTTCATGAGACCCATCTACCCAGTATCACTGCACTTGGGATAATATGGTAGTAAATCTGAGTGACAGGTTGTTTTAAGCCAGTTTGTCTTGTAGGAAGCAGAAGGACACAGACCTTAGCTTGTTGAGGTGGAAGACATGCCTGAAACTCCACTACCTTTTAATTAATCATAAAGCTGTTTAATTAATCATAAAAAGACACCCAAGTACTGGAGTCCTGTAGGTCACTAGTGCACATATCTTTATAAATCTCATTCATCCTTAATAAACTATATCCATATGTTTGCAAATTCCTATAACTTGTCTCATAATTAGTTTTATTAATTATTAAAATACTTGCATTCAGAAGTTTTGCAAATGCATTTTTCCCCCAACTCATTCAACCTTGGTAGGTAAACGGGGCGTATGCACAAAACCACAGTGGAAGTGAACACAAGCTTGTCAGTCTCAACAAAACACAGCTTTGCCACAGTTTGATGATTTTGGTTGTACACTTGGACAGCAGAAAAAAAAGACGGCCTATTATTTTGTATTAGCAGTGATGAAAGGAATTATTTGAAATATGTAAATCTGACAGCATCAGTGAAAATAGGCCAGAAAATGATTCATGCTTTAGCTGAAGGTGTTTCTGTCTCCAAAACACAAAAGATTCACTGTACAGCATGACGCACGAGCATAATACAATATGGCATAATGACACTATCATTTCTGCTGTAGTCTAGGGTAAAAAAAAAAAGATGACAAATGGCAGCTCAAATCTCTATCAAGGTTAACTTATTAGTAAGACATTTGCTGGTCAGTAGTTGTACGTTTTAATATTTTCTATTCTGTATTTGTATAAGGAAGACGTCACATCTGGACAGTAATATTTTGTTTTTTTTTCATATGTGATAAAGAGTTTCTTAGAACAAGTTGATAAGAGCATTGTTTCCCCTCATCATCCATCCATCCATTATCCAAAGCGCTTATCCTGCTCTCAGGGTCGCGGGGATGCTGGAGCCTATCCCAGCAGTCATTGGGCGGCAGGCAGGGAGACACCCTTGACAGGCTGCCAGGCCATCACAGGTTGTTTAGTTCAGTGTAAAAAAACAAAAAACTAAACAAAAACAAAGCCGGTGCAAAGAGTAGTCCCTACCATGCCGCTACTGTGGAATCCCTGTGCAAAAATGCCTTCAGAAAACAACATGTCTCATGGTCCCACAGTGACAATGGCATATGGGTTTTCTCGGCGGAGAGGTGCATTGTGGGAGTTGTGTGAAAATGTACAGCTGACATGCAAACGTTCACTGTAAAGTTTACGTTTCCACGATACCAACATATCCTTCCTTAGCTTAGATACTACCCCAGGTAACAGGTTAACTTGTCATATGTATTTCCTGTTTACATGATGATAACGTAGTAGGAAGTCCGTGGTGTCTTAAGGACACTTTGACAAGTGGGCACACTTGACATGCATTTGGCTGGACATACTTGGTTGTTGACAGACACTATGAACAGCTTCAAGCCGTTCGGCTCCTCAGCATCTTAAAACTAAATGATCAACATCTGTCTTAAAAAGCTTCTTTGGTTTGTAACATGTAGACCCAAGTTTAAGACCCAAGATGCTCCCCAAAAGCATCTTGGGTCTTAAACCTAAAAATTATTGTAGATAATGAACGCCTCTGAGCAGTATTGTAACACTAAGAAGCAAAATAAACACCTGCTTGTGTCACATACAGGACTTATTACAACTTATCAAATGTAATTGAATCGTTATTTACATATCTATAGATTCCATTTCGTAGGTCTATATTTTCCACAATGGTAAAACAGGTGGGTGTAGTGAATTGTAGGAGTATGCACAAGGAGAAGAGAAAGCTGAGTTATAAGATAAATAAACAAAACAAGTATACAGCAACAATAATAGTAATAATGAAACTGATGATAAAGATGATGATGATCTTACTCATGATAATATAAGTACAGCATTATTTTGCAGCATAGCTAATAGTAGCCATGTTTCCATCCAAGTGTTTTTTGGGAACAGTTTCATATGGGAAAAAAAAAAGCTTGATGAAAAGGCAGATATCAAATTAAATCCCCAAAACTTGCATTATAGTTTTTATGCTCACTTGAGGTATATTTATTTTTTATTCAATGGAAAGCAATGCAATAGACTGCAATGGAAACAAATTTGTCAAATAGAACTAATAGAACCAAGTTGCATGATTGGTTGTGTGGTGGCAAGCTTTGTGATAAAAGAAAATCATCAGTCTTGTCTCGCTGAGTAATTTTAATTCACAGAAAATTGCTCGTACGTGGTCTCAGTCTCACCAAGGCCAGAATGAGCCCAGAGCATTAGATACATTTTTTTATAGGGTCAGATGGAATGTGGTTTTCTACTGACACCAGACAAAAGGGAGCAGCCCCCCCGTCTGCAGGTGAAAGCTACTCCCTCTTCTGCCATAGGAAGGGCACATACCAGCCACTAAAGTAAACTTGGAGAAAGCAGCCACTGTTGCAGCACCAAGGACGCGCCGACAGCAGCGGAAGGGTCAGTTGTTGGCAAAACATGTGAGTAGTATGTGAAGTACTAGAAACAAGTGGCTCTGTTTGTCTCAGTATAAAGGTTACAGCAGAACCTGTATAAGCTTGTATTTTCCATTACTGCTGTTTCATTATCTTTACTGGTTCATCTCTCTTCTGGGTGTCTAATTATGGACATACTATGTATGACCTAGGCCAAGGTTGGGCAACTTTGATGCTAGAGAGGGCCACAAAAATGTTATCCTCACTAACAGAGGGCCATATTGTGACTGTGCACTTCCACCAGTGGAATCCAGTAACCCCATCACTCAATTAATGGGCCCCAATCCTCTCCAAACTTGACCACAGCCAAACTCCTCATCCCGAGGCACGTCTTGGTCCCGAACACTTGGCCGTTGACCCTAAAGAGTTCTTCCGCCCTAGCCAGTGACTTCTGAGAGAAGCCCATGGCCTAGTGATGCAGTGTTGACACCACCTCCTCATGTTGTTTAGCCAGTCAGCTGAAGCTGTTGCCTGGGGTATGATGCTAATTATAGCTACTCATTTAATGAAAATAATAAAATATATACCAGTAAACAAAGATTATTATACCAACTTTCTATTTAATGAGCTTAACACAGAAACAAAACATCCTTATTCCTGAGTGATATACCATTATTTCAGTGCAATGGGGTGTCAAAATTATCATTCAATAATGGTACGAAAGTTAACATTCACACTAAGCACACCAACTAATATTCATGCCTGTAGTGCATTTCTACTCTGCCCTTCCATTCCATGACATGTTTCAAATAAACATGCATTCATTCATTCATTCATTCGTCTTCAGCCACTTCTCCGGGGTCAGGTCGTGGTGGCAGGAAGCTAAGTAGGGCACTCCAGACATCTCTCTCCCCAGCAACACCCTGCATCTCCTCCTGGGGGATCTCAAGGTGTTTCCAGGCCAGATTGGACATGTAGTCCCTCCAGCAAGTTCTGGGTCTACCCCGGGGTCTCCTCCCAGTGGGCCGTGCCCGGTAAACCTCCAAAGGAAGGCGCCCAGGAAGCATCATAATCAGATGCCTGAATCACCTCAACTGGCTCCTTTCGATGTGAAGGAGCAACGGCTCTACTCCGAGTTCCTTCCGGGTGTCCAAGCCCCTCACCCTATCTCTAAGACTGAGCCCAGACACCCTACAGAGGAAACTAATTTCAGCTGCTTGTATCCATGATCTCACCCATTTGGTCACTACCCAAAGCTCATGACCATAGGTGAGGGTCAGAACGAAGATTGACTGGTAAATTGAGAGCTTTGACTTCTGGCTCAGCTCACTCTTCACCACAATGGTCCAGTACAACATCTGCTTTACTGCTGATGCTGCACCAATTCGCCTGTCAATCTCCTGCTCCATCCTACCCTCACTCGTGAACAAGACCCTGAGATACTTGAACTCCTTCACTTGAGGCAACAACTCATCCCCAACCCAGAGCGAGCAATCCACCATTTTCCGGTAGAGAACCATGGTCTCCGACCTTGGAGGTACTGACTCCCATCCCGGCCATTTCACACTCAGCTGCAAACCGCCCCAGTGCACACTGGAGGTCGCATTCTGATGAAGCCAACAAAACCACATCGACTGCAAAGAGCAGAGATGCAATTCTGAGGTTCCCAAAATGGACACACTCCTCATCTTGCCTGCGCCTTGAGATCCTGTCCATGAATTATCACAAACAGAATGGGAGACAAGGGACAACCTTGGCAGAGTCCGACACTCACCGAAAACGTGTCTGACTTTGTGCTGAGAATGCCGACACAGTTCTCACTTTGGTTATACAAGGACCAGATGGCTTGTAGCAACTGCCCCATTACCCCATACTCCCGCAGTACCCCTCACAGAGTGCCCCGGGGTACACGGTTGTAAGCCTTCTCCAAGTCCACAAAACACATGTAGACTGGCTGGTCAAACTCCCGTGCCCCCCTCAACACTTCTGCAAGGGTAAAGAGTTGGTCTGCTGTTCCACGGCCAGGATGGAATCTGCATTGTTTCTCCTGGACCCGAGGTTCGACAATCGGTTGGAGCCTCCTTTCCAGCACCCTAGAGTAGACTTTCCCAGGGAGGCTGAGCAATGTGATGTCCCAATAATTCGAGCACACCCTCCAGTCCCCCTTTTTAAATATGGTAACCACCACCCCAGTCTGCCACTCCACAGGTACTATCCCCGACCTCCATGTGACACTGAAGAGGCGTGTCAGCCAAGACAGCCCAACAATGTCCAGAGCTTTCAGCATCTCAGGGCGAATCTCTTCCACACCCAGCACCTTGCCACTGAGGAGCTTCTTAACTGCCTCAGAGACCTCTGCCAGGGATATGGGTGGGGCTTCCCCTGAGTCTTCAGACTCTACCTCCTCCACTGAGGACATGTTAGATGGGTTCAGGAGCTCCTCAAAGTGTTCTTTCCACCGCTCGACAACATCCCAAGTCCAGGTCAACAGTTCCCCTCCCCGGCTGAACACAGCCTGGTCAAGGCATGCTTCCCTTTCCGGAGTCGCCGGATGGTTTGCCAGAACTTCCTTGAGGCCAACTGAAAGTCTTCCTCCGTAGCCTCGCCGAACTCCTCCCACACCCCAGTTTTTGCTTCTGCGACCACCAAAGCCGCAGCCCTTCTGGCCTCTCAGTACCTGTCTGCTGCTTCAGGAGACCCCTGGGCCAATCAAGCCCAAAAAGCCTCCTTCTCCAGCCTGACAGCTTCCCTGACCCCCGCTGTCCACCAGCGGGTTCTTAGCCTGCCACATCTACAATAGAGGCTTTGAACATGACCCACTCAGACTTCATGTCCCCAGCCTCCCTCAGGATACACAAGAACTTCTTCTGGAGGTGGGAGTTGAAGACCTCATAGTCAGAGGCCTCTGCCAGACGTTCCCAGTTCACCCTCACTACATGTTTGGGTCTGCCAGGTCTGTCCGGCAGCCTTCCCCACCATCTGATCCAACTCGCCACGAGGTGGTGATCAGTTGACAGCGCTGGTCCTCTCTTCACCCGAGTGTCCAAAACATACGGCTGTAGATCTGATGATATGACCACAAAGTCTATCATTGATCATCGGCCTAAGGTGTTCTGGTACCAAGTACACTTGTGAAATACCTATATTCGAACATGGTGTTTGTTATGGCCAATCCATTGGCTCGCACAGAAGTCCAATAACAAGGCACCGCTTGGGTTCAGATCAGGGAGGCCGTTCCTCCCAATCATGCCCCTCCAGGTTTCTCCTTCATTGCCCACATGAGCGTTGAAGTCCCCCGGCAGAACTATGGAGTCCTGAGGTGGAGCCCTATCCAGGACACCACCCACAGACTCCAAGAAGGCCGGATACTCCAAATTGCTTTTCGGTGCATAAGAACACACAACAGTCAGAGCCTTCCCCCCAGCGACTTGCAGTCATATAGAGGCAACCCTCTCATTCCCTGGGGAGAACTCCAGCACGGCGGCGCTCAGCTGGGGACTTGTGAGTATCCCCACACCCGCCCAGTGTCTGTCACCTTGGCCAACTCTGGAAAAGTAATGAGTCCAGCCCCTCTCTAGGAATTGGCACCAGAGCCCATGCTATGTGTGGAGCTGAGCCCAACTATATCTACTTGGTACCGCTCCACCTCCCACACCAGCTCAGGCTCCTTCCCTGCCAGAGAGGTGACATTCCATGTCCCAAGAACCAATCTGCAATGCCGGACGTCGGCACACCCCGGTCCCCTCTTTTTCCTACCGCCCAGCCTGCATTGCACTCTACTCCAATGCTCATCCTCGCGTGTGGTAGGTCCACGGGTGGTGGTGGCACCATGTTGGTTTTTTTTCGGGCTGGGCACGACTGGGCCCCATGGGCCAAGGCCCGGCCACCAGATGCTCACCGGTGAACTCCCTTCCCAGGTCTGGCTCCAGGAGGGGGCCCCAGTTTGCCTTTTCCGGGCGAGGTGCTGTAAACTCTGCTGGTGTAATTTCATTGGGTTTCTTGGGAATAAACATGCATTTAGCTCAAAATGGTAACTGGACTGCATTTTATATAGCACCTTTCTAGTCTATTGACCACTCAAAGCACAATTTTACAATGTATGCCTCACATTCACCCATTCACACACATTCATACACTGACAAAGCCATTAAAAGCCTTTGAAACTCATCCACAGGTGACTCAGTATAAAGTTCTGTCTTAATGAGATACTTGTTGTCTCTCCTGCTGGCATACAATAGACTGAATGTCTATGTCAGTGTTTGTGCATCCAATCTGCATGAGCTGGAACAGTTTCATCTGTCAGCCTATTTCTCTCTTTTGACTTGAGTGCTTCATTGTTGAGAAGCTGCTCTCGCAGATGTAAGTGCTCCATGACATGCTGGCCATTGAGAGTGCAAAATCCCTGAGGAGTGTAAAGCAGGACTCCGGTAGTAGTCTCCAAAATGAAATTCCTCTCTCATTGTGCTTTGCTTGAAAGAAGGGGTCTGACTGTAGTTCTAAAAGTTCAAGCTGCAACTCTGGGGGTTGCTCACTGACAGCAGCAGAGAGGGGGGTCAGTGAATAACACAATTTGTGGCTGCATGGCTTAGAAATCTTGAAAGCGTTCCTTGAACTGCTGCTGCAGTATTTCTATGCTCTGTACTTGAGAAATGTTTCTCACATTTGGGGACATCTTTGCACATCTCTTCACAGGCAGGAAAGTGTGCCAAATTTGGATGGTCGGATAAAAAGCCTTTTTTGAACGTGGCTAATTTACGCTTAAATGTGTTCATGTGTGCATAGAGATCCTACACAGTTTGGCTTCTTTCCTGCAGCTGCATATTAAGATGATTAAGATGTGAGGTAATATCCGCAAGGAGGGCCATGTCATAGAGAAAATCAGTATCCCTGAGTTTACTGCAGTAAGTGCTTGTATTACATCGAATGCTGTCCTCCATGAATAGTGGGATTTCAGTTAACAGCGTAAAAAAAAAACCTCTCCAAGCACTCGCCATGGCTCATCCACCTGATCTTAGTGTGCATCTGTAAATCCCCATAAGCGGCACTCACTTCATCCAAAAAGGCTACAAACTTCCTATGACTGAGAGACCTGTTCCCCCTCGAATAAGATTGGTAACCTTGGTAACTAAATCCATGACATGCCTTAAGTTCATTGTCTTGGCACAGAGGCCTCCTGTAAGATCAAAATAAAATAGGATTTAGCCTATGATAAAAATTCTCACAAAGAAAACCCACATTCATAACCATATATTAATAGTTAGCTAGCAATAATGTTACCCACCTGATGTATGATGCAATGCAATTGTAACCCAGTGAAGTATTTGGGTTTACAGAATGAATGGTTAAACAAGATAAAATGATTAACTAAAGATTATGGTTAATATTTTCATATGATTTGAGGAGTGATTAAATTTTATATTATGCCAGTTGCATTATAGCTGAGCTACTTATTGATTTCAGACGTTTTTACCTTCATAAATAATGAAGGACTTTTATTTTGAAAGCAGGAAGTACAGTACGTTTTCGAGTTGAACATGCATGAGCCCGTTTGAGCTGGTTGAACCAGAGTGTTGCTTGCTGGTGAAATAAACGCGAGGTTATTTCTGTCAACAGAGTTGAGCAGAACGATTGAGAAACGAATTAGAAAGTATTGTATTCAGTGGTAAAGTGAAGTATATAAACCACAGAACGCAAGGACGCTGGAAACCTCGGTTTCATTTTTTCTTTTGTGTGTGCCTTGCTGGGATTCGGTAAGCTAAAACTAAGCTAGGCTAGCTAGCTGCTTTTCATTGCTAGATCTTCACGTTAGTATGGTGGATCGTTTTAAGTTAATTTCGTGCAAATATGTCGTAAGTAATTAATGTAATATGTTTATAAGATGTCGTATGTTGGAACTGGAACCGTTTGGGAAGGTTAAAGAGTGAATTTAATAGTACTATTTGCATATTACTGCAATCGGAAATAGGCGGAAATTAATTCACTGTGTGTTGTTGGACCTAGCTAATGTTGGTTAACGTAGCCAACTGTTGCCATACATGGTTATGGGTCACCATTTAGCAGTATGTTGAATAGTTCCAGATAATATAGTTTATATATTAGATATTACTATATAATTTGATAATATGTATTTGAATTGAATACTTACATGAATGTATTGTGTTCAGCAGTACATTGTTGAATTTAGAGTGAGTGATTGTGTTGTACAACAAACAGAATAGAGAAGAGCTGAACCTGTTTCTGTACAGGTCAGGTCTTTTGATTCCATCAAGAACCTTCCCAAACGGTTCTGTAAACCCAAATACTTCCACTGGGTTACACAATATTGGAAAATCAATGCCACTCTGTTGGAGGAGCCTGACAAATCCAGTCTGTCTTCCTTGCATTGATGGTGCGCAATCAGCAATAACAGCTGAAAGCTTGTCAAAGCCCCCATGCTCACTTACAACACTTTTAATGGCGTTGAAAACATCCTTGCCCTTTGTAGTGTCATGCAAAGACACAAATTTCAATAACTTCTCATAGACTTCAAATGAACTGTCAATGGCTCTTGTGTAAACGAGAAGCTAGCTAACTTCCATCACATCTGTACTCTCATTCAACCCTAAGGAGAAGTACTTGCATTCATGCATGACTTGTTTTACCTTTCCCTCAACATGATTTTGAATGTCAAAAATGCTTCGCGTTACTCTGCAATGGAACAGAGAGACCGTTTCAAAGTTCTTAGCCATGTTATTATCTCCAAAAATCTTAGCCATCTCTACTGCACATAGCTTCACTGTTTTGCCATCTGACAAGGGCTTCTTTGTTTTAGCAAGCTCAACAGACAGCACAAGATGCCTTAAGAGAGGACTCCTGTGTAGACGTGGCTTTGGTAAAAAGGCTCTGCTGTCGGTGTATTTTTCCTTTGAGGTCAGTGATAATAGTGGCTCTGGCACCTCCGGTGTACATGCCATATTTGTCTTTGTGCATGGTATTGTAGTGGCGACTCATGTTGAAATCCTTCATGGCTGATTTTGTTTCCAGGCACACTAAACACATAGGTTTGCCTTTGAATTCCATCAAAATATTTTCTGTTTCCCATCTTGCCTGGAAGACACAGTTCTCTAGGTCAAGTATTATTTTTTTGTTGCTTGTGCCTCTCCTCGTCGCGTCATTGCGGAAGGGGCCCGCCGAGACCAAGACAAGACCATGTGCAAGGAGTTGCTTGGCTACAGGCCTCTTGTGTTTTGAGGGAGCACCTTCTATCAGTGGACAGTATAATTACGATTGGGATCCGGTTCAAATGTGGTCAAATGGCCTGCTTGCTTCCAATGTCTGTGAAACCAACAATTTATTGACATTTGGAAACTGACCCACGGGCCGTAATGAGTGAGGATGGGGGCCGAATGCAGCCCGCGGGCCGCCAGTTGCTCATGTCTGACCTAGGCCTACGCTCAAGGTTTCATTCGCTTAAACAGAGCTGATGGAAACACAGTTTAATTTGCATAAATATCTTGCAACATTTAGTAAGTATTTTCTTGAAATTCATTAAAAAGTTGGGTGGAAACATGACTGATTGCACAACACTGCAATAATATCGCAGCGACTTTAAGATACGCTGACTTAATGTTTGCCCTCCCCTGCTTCAAGAGCTCCTTTGAGAAATGGACATAATACCTAATGAATGGGCCATCATAGGACCGTAGTTAAAACCAGCCATGACCTCTAAGAGCAACTGTAAAATCAGGTCCTTTCACTTTGATATGTGCTATTTTTACATAAGGTCTCTAATAGACTGAATGGCATGCAGTCACATACAGCTCTTCGTCAAATATAGAACCAGTGCATTTCGAGTGCCAAATGTTTGACGTTATCGTACTAATTATAAAAAAAGCATATTTTAGCACTTTGGCTAATATATTGTATCGATAAAAGCTTACTAAACTGAAAAATTAGTACCAGTAAGCACAACTTACCACCCAGTGTCTCTGTGTTTAACGCCACAACTAATCTGCTGTTGTAATAGTAAATTGATGGGACAAGAATTAAGAATACAACAAAAACTGCTCTTTTTTTTAGTTACAGTAGTGACGATCAAATAACAGTCTAGCCATAACTTTTCACTAAATACAAAATGACTAACTACACATAAAAATCTAACCTAAAAAGGAAAAGCAAAATAAACTGGCTAAACTGATTAACCAAACAAAAAATAGAGCAGATAACACTCACCTGTAACTGGATGTTTTTAGCTATGTGTGCAAATGTATAGGGTACCACAAAATTACCAAGTGGGCGGCACAGTGGAAGGGTGGTGTGGAGTACAAATTGTACTCCATATGCACTCCGTATGTACTTTGTAGTTTTCCACTTCTCTGTGTGTATGAAACTTCTCACTCACGGCCACTAAATCCCACACACTGCGGACACACATGGCCACTAAATCATGAGGGCCTCTCCGGCCTGAGACAGCAAAGATAAGGGTAACGGACCCACAGACACACACAGGACATGATTAACGTAGATGTTTTCCTGCATTCCTTTGTAAGACAACACCTTGGTTAATGCAAGAAACATAGGGTATGACGCGACGGACTGCTCTATAAAAAACCACTACCTCGGGCTCAAGTTAGAGCATATCGTGGCACGGTGGCGCAGTGGTTAGCGCGGTCGCTTCACAACAAGAAGGTCCTGTGTTGGAACCTCGGGGGTCATGTTGGATCATCCTCTGTGTGGAGTTTGCATGTTCTCCCCGTGTCTGTGTGGGTTTCCTCTGGGTGCTCTGGTTTCCTCCCACAGTCCAAAGACATGTAGGTCAGGTGAATCAGCCATACTAAATTGTCCTTAGGTGTGTGTGTGTGTGTGTGTGTGTGTGTGTGTGTGTGTGTGTGTGTGTGTGTGTGGGCACTGTGATGGACTGGCAGCCTGTCCAGAGTGTCTCCCCGTCTGCCGTCTAATGACTGCTAGGATAGGCTCCAGCATCCCCGTGACCCTGATCAGGGTAAGCAGCTTGGATAATTGATATATGGAAAATTACCAATCCTTTTCCAAACTGAGGATGACCACAAAAGGGCTGAATAACCAGTTTTACTCAGTAACAATGTAGTCAGACCAAATTAGCTACATGTAAAGACTTTAGAAGTGGTAAAGCAGGATTGGACTGAATGAAGGTACCAGTGACGTGAGATCGGAAGCAGAGGGCAGGGAGGGAGACACACACAATAAAAAGTGCACAAAACAAATAAGGCATGGCACATAACAATAGCCCATAGCCCTCTTTTGGACCAGGGCCTAATTCTCTTCCTTGACATACATCATTGCATCACATTCTTAACATTTCACACAACTAAGTGATTAACTTTCAAATCAAATTCAATGGATCAGGGAGAAATATTCACAAGCAAAATGAACACACTAAAAGCAGCTGTCGTAACGGCTGCTTGCGATGCCCTGCCAGTGGGAGGTATGGTCTATGTAGAGAGTGGTTGGGAATAAGGCTTTTACGGAGATGGTGCCAATGTCACAAAAATGGCCATGTGACGGCCTTAGACTTGGCAGAAGAGAACCAGATTCTACGCACGATATCACTGCTCAGAAACTCAATCAGCATTACAAGTATAGTCATAAAAGATCTCAATGTGGAATGCACCATTGTCTAGCACATTACTGTCTGATTGACTGTATGCACCACATGTTGCATACATTATGTTGCACACATATTATTCCATATCCGATGTATCACTTACTCCAAAATCCTAAGTACCATTTACTTTAAAACTATACATACATAGTGGCGTGGTGGTCTATTCTGTTGCCTAACAACACGGGATTGCCGGTTCGAATCCCCGTGTTAGCTTCGGCTTGGTTGGGTGTCCCTACAGACACAATCGGCCGTGTCTGCGGGTGGGAAGCCGGATGTGGGTATGTGCCTTGGTCGCTGCACTAGCGCCTCCTCTGGTCAGTCGGGGCGCGTGTTCTGGGGGAGGGGGAACTGGGGGGAGTAGGGTGATCCTCCCACGTGCTACATCCCCCTGGCACAACACCTCACTGTCAGGTGAGAAGAAGCGGCTGGTGACTCCACATGTATCAGAGGAGGCATGGGGTAGTCTGCAGCCCTCCCCAGATTGGCAGAGGGTTGTGGAGCAGTGACCGGAACAGCTCAGAAGAGTGGGGTAATTGGCCGGATACAATTTGGGAGAAAATTGGGGAAAAAGCCAAATAATAAATGTTATGACTAACATAACACTCACACTGGCTTATAGGAAGGGGGATCAATAGGCATGAATTATAATTTAGGACTATTCCTACTTAAGGTGATGAAGTCATTGGCAAAATATAATAAAGCAAATAAAAAGAAAACAAGAGTGATGTATTTATGTTCATCATTGCCAGTTTAAACCATCAAGGCTGCACTTTGTCTATTTTGTTAAATCTGCTGAAATGAAAGGCTTATGATTAACACCAAGTGTAAAGCCTGAATGACACTCTGCATTACTAAATGATAACAATGACTGAATTCTGAAACAAAACAAAAAAAGAAAAACGTTCTCAACTTTAGGATCAAGACTGTTGCATTTTTCTTACCTGTATATCAAAGCCTGGATTTAAAAAAAAAAAGCCATCAAAAATAGTTCCACATGGGGATTATTCACTTGAATGACTCCACAGAATAAAACACATAACAGGCCATGTGTGGTGAACAAATAACAGAGGAATGGTGCACAATTAGGAAACCCAGTGGAGCAGAGAAACAACAAATTGTATTTTCAGTGCTGATAGTATTGTATTTTGTTGGCTTATTGGAACACGGACAGAACATAGAATATAACAGATAAAGGTATTTCACAAGACACACGTGGTGGAAAGTACAGTATGCTCTGATGACTTCTTTAAAGAAAACATCACTGTGGGAGCTGTTCACAGGCCACTGCAATGTTTCTGGCACACAGATGTTGGAAATAGTTCAGTGTACTTTTGGCAAGAAAATGTTTAAACATAATGAATTACAAGTAGAGATTATTTCAGATGTCCTCACATATCCACAAACCACCGTTGCCAAGCAAAGTGAACCAACAGCAAATCAAGAAGATGCTCCTTTGTGTTGTAACTGCAGTGAAGAAGTAACGACCATCACAGACAAAGTCACTTTCTTCCATAGATAGTGTTCTAGCAGCTGGGCATTTCCCTTCCACCACTTTGTCTATGCAGTACTAAACTATTTCATGAACTTTTTTTTTTTTGGATTTTTTTTCTCCTTTTTTTCTCCCCAATTGTATCCAGCCAATTTCCCTATTCTTCCGAGCCGTACCGATCTCTACTCCACCCCCTCTGCTGATCCGGGGAGGGCTGCAGAATACCACATGCCTCCTCCAATACATGTGGCCAGCCGCTTCTTTTCACCTGACAGTGAGGAGTTTCACCAGGGGGATGTAGCACATAGGAGGATCACGCTATTCTCCTCAGTCCCCCCGAACAGGTGCCCCGACTGACCAGAGGAGGCGCTAGTGCAGCGACCAGGACACATACCCACATTCGGCTTCCCACCTGCAGACACAGCCAATTGTGTTTGTAGGGACGCCCAACCAGCTGGAGGTAACATGGGGATTCAAACCGGCGATCCCCGTGTTGGTAGGCAACAGAATAGACCGCCACACCACCCCTATTTCATTAACTTTTATGACTTTTTCCGCCCTTCATAAAACCCAGGGCAGCTTTGAAAAGCTAAAATATGGCAATCACTTAACATACATGTAGATAGTGTGTTGCTTTATAGTGCTCAAGCTGTTTAATCCCATTAAATCTAAAACTCTATCAAATATCCCACCTACAGACACAATAATAGGATTACTGTTTATTATGGGTGATTTAGTGCTATCTGCTTTTAACATGAAAACAGCTTACTTGCTCTTTTAAAGCAGTGATTTTGATAAATAAAGTGTTATATGCAGCACCGCATGTATCCAAATCAGTGTATGCAGCTAGAACAGTATGGCTGATTACAGTAGTTTACTTTTTCTTTTGACTGTTTTGCAAGGTTTGCAAAGCATGCACTCACTGCTTGCTGTTTTTATGACTCTTCACCAAGTCAGGAGATGATTTTATTTATGTATTTATTTATTTTACCAAAATTATATATCCTAAGCCATACCGTGGTAAATGGCCTATGAATAATGTAAAGGAGAGCTGTAATGAGGTAAATGAGCCAAAAAAAAAAGAATGTTGATATTTTCCTTTAAGTAGATGACTTTTCTAGACTCATACTTGAAATGTGGAGCTCAAAGGCATAGGCCATCAAATTTAAAAGATAAAATCCAGTACTGCTTTCTAGTCCATAAGATGTTGAAGGTATTTGGATATTGTGGAAGGGCAGCACAGTGGCTTAGTGAGGCAGCATTGTTAACCGGGGGTCCTGCGATCTATCCTAGCCCTACTTTGTAGAGTTTGCTTGTTGTTGACGTGAATTCTCTTCCACTGCGCTCACTAAGACACGCACATGAGGTGAGCCAGAGGCTCTGAATTTCCCACAGGTATGAGTGTGTTTGCTACACTGATGAGTCCTTGTAATTGACTGGAGACCAGTCCATGGTATCTCCCCACTGGATGCGCACCAGAACTCCACAAATCTGCATTGGTTTAACTAGGCAATAGAACACGAGAGGGAGTGTGTCATCGTGAATAATATCACAGCTGTGATTTGGTTGCAGACAAAGGCGAGTGCTGCTGTTGATCACAACTGTGACGCTATTTGCAATAACACATGACCACGAGTTTTCTACTGATTGTATGCAACAGTTTTGCAAAGTAAAGCAACATTCTCATGCTTTGAGAGTGTTGATCGAGAAGTATAGAGAAGGCCAGAAGGAGTTACATTGTGTCTTTGTAGAGCTAGAGAAAGCATACAACAGGGTGCTGAGAGAGGAGCTGTGGTATTGTATGAGGAAGTCGGGAGTTTCAGAGAAGTATGTAGGAGTGGTGCAGGATATGTATGAGAAAAGTGTGACAATGGTGAGGTGTGCAGTTGGAATGACAGATGGGTTCAAGGTGGAGGTGGGATTACATCAAGGATTGGCTCTGAGCCCATTCTTGTTTGCAATGGTGATGGACAGGTTGACGGACAAGATCAGGCAGGAGTCTCCATGGATGATGATGTTTGCGGATGACATTGTGATCTGTAGTGAGAGTAGGGTGCAGGTTGAGGAGAGCCTGGAGAGATGGAGGTATGCACTGGAGAGAAGAGGAATGAAAGTCAGTAGGAGCAAGACGGAATACCTATACATGAATGAGAGGGAGGACAGTGGAATGGTCAGGATGCAAGGAGTGGAGGTGATGAAGGCATATGAGTTTAAATACTTGGGGGTCAACTGTCCAAAGTAACGTGGAGTACAGTAGAGAGGTGAAGAAGAGAGCAAAGGCAGGGTGGAATGGGTGGCGAAGAGTGTCCGGAGTGATTTGCAACAGAAGGGTACCAGCAAGAGTAAAAGGGAAGGTTTACAAGATGGTAGTGAGACCAGCTATGTTATATGGTTTGGAGACAGTGGCACTGATGAAAAGACAGGAGGTGGAGCTGGAGGTAGCAGAGTTGAAGATGCTAAGATTTTCACTGGGAGTGACGAAGAAGGACAGGATTAGGAATGACTTTAATAGAGGGACCACTCAGGTTGGACGGTTTGGAGACAAAGCAAGAGAGGCAAGATTGAGATGGCTTGGACATGTGTGGAGGAGAGATGCTGGGTATATTGGGAGAAGGATGCTGAATATGGAGCTGCCAGGGAAGAGGAAAAGAGGAAGGTTTATGGATGAGGTGAGGGAAGACATGCAGGTGGCTGGTGTGACAGAGGAAGATGCAGAAGACAGGAAGAAATGGAAAAGGATGATCCGCTGTGGCGACCCTATCGGGAGCAGCCGAAAGTAGTAGTAGTAGTAGTAGTTTTGCAAAGTAAAGAAAATAAATCCTGGCACATTGTTTGGAATATATGACTTTAATGTTTGCAATTTATTCAACCAAAAAATGTAGATCCACCACAAGTGTATTGTTGCTATGCAACCAAGTAACATTATATTTCAAGCAAAAACGAAAAAATAGATTCTAACCAAGTGGAAACAGATGTGCGAGCATGTAAAAT
This sequence comes from Lampris incognitus, assembly GCF_029633865.1. Classification (NCBI taxonomy): domain Eukaryota; kingdom Metazoa; phylum Chordata; class Actinopteri; order Lampriformes; family Lampridae; genus Lampris; species Lampris incognitus. Next base: position 113,142,434 of record NC_079212.1, read on the forward strand.
AGCGAATAACGAGTGTAAATTAATACTTTGTACCACTACAGATAACAACAATAAATATACACTCACCGGCCACTTTATTAGGCACACCTGTCCAACTGCTCGTTAACGCAAATTTCTAATCAGCCAATCACATGGCAGCAACTCAATGCATTTAGGCATGTAGACATGGTCAAGACGATCTGCTGCAGTTCAAACCGAGCATCAGAATGGGGAAGAAAGGTGATTTAAGTGACTTTGAACGTGGCATGGTTGTTGGTGCCAGACGGGCTGGTCTGAGTATTTCAGAAACTGCTGATTTACTGGGATTTTCACGCACAACCATCTCTAGGGTTTACAGAGAATGGTCCGAAAAAGAGAAAATATCCAGTGAGCAGCAGTTCTGTGGGCGAAAATGCCTTGTTGATGCCAGAGGTCAGAGGAGAATGGCCAGACTGGTTCGAGCTGATAGAAAGGCAACAGTAACTCAAATAACCACTCATTACAACCGAGGTATGCAGAAGAGCATCTCTGAACGCACAACACGTCGAACCTTGAGGCAGATGGGCTACAGCAGCAGAAGACTACACCGGGTGCCACTCCTGTCAGCTAAGAACAGGAAACTGAGGCTACAATTCGCACAGGCTCACCAAAATTGGACAATAGAAGATTGGAAAAACGTTGCCTGGTCTGATGAGTCTCGATTTCTGCTGCGACATTCGGATGGTAGGGTCAGAATTTGGCGTCAACAACATGAAAGCATGGATCCATCCTGCCTTATATCAACGGTTCAGGCTGGTGGTGGTGGTGTAATGGTGTGGGGGATATTTTCTTGGCACACTTTGGGCCCCTTAGTACCAATTGAGCATTGTGTCAACACCACAGCCTACCTGAGTATTGTTGCTGACCATGTCCATCCCTTTATGACCACAGTGTTCCCATCTTCTGATGGCTACTTCCAGCAGGATAACGCACCATGTCATAAAGCTCAAATCATCTCAGACTGGTTTCTTGAACATGACAATGAGTTCACTGTACTGAAATGGCCTCCACAGTCACCAGATCTCAATCCAATAGAGCACCTTTGGGATGTGGTGGACCGGGAGATTCGCATCATGGATGTGCGGCCGACAAATCTGCAGCAACTGCGTGATGCTATCATGTCAATATGGACCAAACTCTCTGAGGAATGTTTCCAGTACCTTGTTGAATCTATGCCACGAAGGATTAAGGCAGTTCTGAAGGCAAAAGGGGGTCCAACCCGGTACTAGCAAGGTGTACCTAATAAAGTGGCCAGTGAGTGTATATGTTGTAACATAGTAAACATAAATGAAAAAATAACAGTGAATACTCTTGTTACTTTTTAGGTACGGAATTATTTTTTATCTGTACATTCATTCATTATCTGCCATTCATTGTGCAGTCTGAGAAGGTGTGTACTGTAGGATGTGCTTTAGCATCAGATAAGCTTGCACGCTTCACTAGTGGCATCTCTGTGTGTGTGCCGTCCAAGTCAGTCTGTCTGAATATTTAATGGATACATATTTTTGAAACATATCCATTGCTGACACAGACGCTTGATGACAGCTGTTGAAATTGGCTGTAGATGAAATCAGCTGTTAGAAGCGAAATAATACAGGTGAAGTGGTGCAGTTCCAATGACGTAATTTTAAATAGCACATGGCTCTCGACTAATCTGAATGCTTCATCACAAATAACTCTTGTATAAACTGGTATTGACAATGAATAAAAAACCTGTAATTTAATTTGAAATCACTTTTACCATCTGTGCACTGTACAGTGCATTGTAAGCTGCCTGCTGTGACAGACCCCTGAAGAGGATAGGAGTCAAACAAAAGTATGCACAAGCATACAGTGTGAGAGATACACTAAGCTGCCAGTTTATTAGATACACCCACCACCTTCACACAAATGGTACTTTCCAGCAACATGTCATGGTGACTGTGGTGTGTCACATAAATCAGGCAGACCAGCATGTAGCATCAGTTAGTGTTCAATTAAACATCTGAATGGGCAAAACGAATGACCTTAGTGACTTTGAAAGTGGCAACATAGTTGGCATTATGTGTGCCGGTTCCTGCATCTTCCAAACAGCTGTCATCCTGGCTTTTTTCATTCACCCCCCCCCTTTTTTTTTCTCCCAATTGTACTTGGCCAATTACCCTATTTTTCCGACCCGTCCCAGTCGCTGCTCCACCCCCTCTGCCGATCTGGGGAGGGCTGCAGACTGCAGACTACCACTTGCCTCCTCTTATACATGTGGAGTCGCCAGCTGCTTTTTTTCACCTGACAGTGAGGAGTTTTGCCAGGTGGGATGTAGCACGTGGGAGGATCACGCCATTTCCCCCCAGTTCCCGCTCCCTCCTGAACAGACGCCCCGACCAACCAGAGGAGGCGCTAGTGTAGCGACCAGGACACATACCCACATCCAGCTTCCCACCCACAGACATGGCCAACTGTGTCTGTAGGGACACCCGACCAAGCCTGAGGTAACACGGGGATTCGAACCGGCAATCCCCATGTTGGTAGGCAACAAAATAGACCGCTACTACTCCAGCTTTTTCATTGATGGCTGTTTCAAGGGTTTACCTCGAATTGTGTGAAGAGCAAATAAATAAATACAATTCCAGTGATTGGCAATCCTTTGGACGAAAACAGCTTGCAGATCAGAGGGGTCAAAGGAGAATGGTGAGAACTGTGCAAGCAAAGAGATCAGCCACAGCCAGGAAAATCATATCAGAATGCACCACTTATTGGACTCCGTTTCAAATGAGTTACAACAGCCGAAAACCATGTCAGGTACTGATGTTGTCAGTAAGGGACAATAAAGCGTGTCTTCAGTGGGCACAGGAGCATCAAAACTGGACAGTTGAAGAGTGGAAAAAATAAACCTGGTCAGATGAATCCAGCTTCCTTTTGCATCATGCTGACGGAAGGATTGGTTTTTGGCACAAGCAACATGAGTCCATGGAGCCATCATGTTTGGTGTCAACAGTACAGGCTGGTGGTGACAGTATGATGGTTTGGGGAGTGTTTTCTTGGCACATCATCCAGACTACTGATGCGCAATGACGAATGTATGAACAGTACAGTGTATCGGAACATCATTGCTGACCAAGTTCATCTCTTCATGGCTACAGTTTATCCACACTGAGATAAACACTTCCAACATAATAATGCACCACGTGACAAGGCACGCATCATCACCGAAGGGTTCCAGGAACATTACAGCAAGTTTTCATTGCTTCAGTGCCCTGCACGTTCCCCAGATGTCAACCCTACTGAGCATCTTTGGGATGAGGTGGAAAGGGCTGTTTGTAGCAAGGCTGTGCAGCCATCCAATTTGCTGCAATTGTGCAATGCAGTCATTTTCACATGGTACAACATTCCTGTACAACACATCCTGAATCATGTGGAATCCATGCCCAGCTGGTCTGGTCAAAGTAGATGCAACATGTTGCTAGATAGGTGTATCTAATAAACTGGCAACTTAGTGTATGCCTGTGTTCTATATTAAGTTTAACACACACACACACACACACACACACACACACACACACACACACACACACACACACACACACACACACAGGACTTGAAGTGATGGGAGGATTCACTTACCACTGCTTTCCTGACAGCTGCCTGGAAAATCAACTCATGCAGGATTGCACCAGATGTGAGGCCCTACATGACCATGCTCACCAAGACAAAAGCATTTCAACCTGTCATGCTCCCACTTGTTAGACTCAATCACCAACTGTGTCTTTTGAGAGTTACTCACTTGTCCAGATTCACCCCACCCAGTTCAGTAAACAGTTAGTGTCCTATAATGGAGTTGAGTCAGTAAGAGAAATGGGTCAGTGCACATGAATGGCCAGAGTTAAGGAAAAAGTCTCAATGTCATTACCTAGACATATACTTTTTGCAATACCACTGTATGATAAAATCAAACATCCTCTGTGGTATCTTAAGACAGTTAAACAGACACATTCAGAGGTCCCATAAATAACTCCATATCAATCAAACACCTGGTTCTTTTGCAACATCTGTGCAACATACAAGGCAGGAATTAAATGGGATGTCTTTCTCTCTCTCTTTCTCATATATATATATATATATATATATATATATCATTAAAGTGTCAAAATGAAATGCATGCAGTGAGATATACAAGAGATATACAGACTTGAGAAATAGAAGACAGAGGTGGCACGACAGCCAAACTCTGAACTCTGTAAACAGTTTGTCGCTGACGTTATCAGAGACAGCAGTGCAGAACATGACACTTTTCACTGTGGTAGCAGATGCCATCAATCCATAACAGAGCAGTCTCTGTTTACCTGTAAACAACTATATAAGTCTTCAGGTGTGTCCCAGCACATCTCACTTGGCATCTCATCACCAATACCCCTGCACTGAATGTACAACCTGCTGCCCCCCACCAAACTCCACCCCACCCACCAGAAGTAGAGGAGTGTCTCTTTAATGATTTCCAGTACTCTGCCCCATTCTGGCGGCTAGCTCTGATTGCTCTTTGAGACCACTTTGTCACTCTTAACAAATGATTTTTCTTCTGGCACTATCTAGAATACAATTACAACAGCAAGAGGTGGACTTATTGCTCAATCACAAACTCACACTGGCAATCAAATAGCAGGGGGAAAAGTTGGGTTTTCCAGACTCTAAACTGGCCTCCATCTGCATGAGGGATGTACATCTTTACATCATCTTTACAATCTGTCCTCGGTTCACTGACGCAACACAGCAGGACATCTATAAACAAGTTTATCACTACAGGTGCTGCACTGAGGCAGCCTGTATTTGAGCGGAACAGAAAAACACATTTTGCAGTGTCTGCTACAAGACAACTTCTTATTGCTCACCTCAAATGACTGGTTGATTCCTATGGCAGCAAACTATCAAGTTGTTGCACATGAAATCAAAAACAAACTTCCCATGCTAGCCCAGCAATACCCTACTCTACATTACAGAACTGCAGAATGAAAACTGACTTTATAAACAGACTATATGTTGATGTATTTCAAGTTTATCAACAGACGAGTACATTTGCACTGGATTTTGCCTTCATGGATGCACAACATAAAGATGCAAGAGCATAAACAAATTAAAGTAAAAAAAGAAAAGAAGAACATTTAAATATTATAATTGAAAAAGTATTAATAAATATTATTTAGGTGTACAGGACTGTTGATATGTTGCCACGTTGCTTAATTTGTAGATAGAGAAGGGTTACAAGGTGATAGATATCTTTCTGTACACAGTGGAAACAACAGTCACTAACAATCACTAACAGATTAGATCTGCTTATAGTGGGACTGTACAGTATCTTCATGTTTAGTATTTCACTTGTCATAGATAGACTGACTAATAAGAATCACATTACCATGACTGAGGACATTGTGCATTTATATATGGATTAAGGGATTTGATGAATTAATTTCTATTTTTCCAAGTAAATCCACAAAGTTAGGGGGCATCCGAGTAACTTGGTGGTTTATTCCGTTGCCTACCAACATGGGGATCGTTGGTTTGAATCCCCGTGTTACCTCCAGCTTAGTCGAGAATCCCTACAGACACAATTGGCCATGTCTGCAGGTGGGAAGCCAGATGTGGGTATGTGTGCTGGTCACTGCACTAGCACCTCCTCTGGTCGGTCGGGGCGCCTGTTCGGTGGGAGGGGAAACTGGGGTAAATAGCGTGATTCTCCTATGTGCTATGTCCCCCTGGCGAAACTCCTCACTCTCAGGTGAAAAGAAGTGGCCGGCAACTCCACATGTATCAGAGGAGGCATATGTTAGTCTGCAGCCCTCCCTGGATTGGCAGAAGGGGTGGAGCAGAGACCGGAATGGCTCGGAAGAGTGGGGTAATTGGACGGGTACAATTGGGGATAAAAAGGGGGGGAAATCCAAAAAAAAAAATCCACTAAGTTACTTTGACTGAAAAAACCCAAGATGAACGGTTATGAAAGATGACATCCCTTGCTTTCAAACCTTTTCCTCACCAACTCATTATCCTTTTACGTCCACTCCTTGTGCAGCAGTGTAGTGGAGGGTATACTCAGGTATACAGAGTAAACCCACCTCTTTTTCTGTCAATTTACAGTATAACCACCTATCAGCCAAAAAGCCATTGCAATATATAGGAGAGTATATCCACTTTCTCCTTACTGATCTACATCTAGGTCACAATATGCCTACCTCCTCAATGACCACTACACCACTGCCATGCAGGGAAACTGGGGCAGCGTTATCCATGAACTTATTTTCAGTTTCATGAGTGGAAAATCAACCAGGGGACCTTAAAGCTGCTGCAAGCATCTTTCTTTTAACACAAATGTGTCGTATTGTGGCGGACACTAGGGGCTATGCCTCTCACCCAGCAGGGCTGTGAGCTGGGGGCGTGGTTTACGTTCCCGGGCTCTCTGGTACAGGGTTGTTCCTGTTTCAGTTTGGTTTTGGAGCTGAGGAATAAAGTTCAAACTCGCCTTCGTCTCCTGTGTTTTTCCTCATCCTGCCACAGTATCCCATTTTATACTGTATCCTTCAAGTAAATCTATTGTGAAAAAATAAGTTATCTCTGGCTGCTAATAGGTTCGCTCAAAAAAAATATTCTTTTACATGCATAGATTGACAACTGTGATACCGTTTACTGTCTTCATGGCATCAATATGGATCTTGGACAGAAGTCATCACACAAGGTGTTGCCGATAATTTGGAAATGGCAATCTTTATAAATACTTCACCTATAAATGAAACAATGCTTCACAAAAAGTGTGTGTATCCAGGAGATTTGCTGAAAAGAATATTTTAATATGCATAGATTATCAATAATAATACAAATTTTGCCAGTAACAATGGCTAAACCCATGCACCCGCATGATGCTGGTTTAGAGGGAGGGGTTACGGGGAGGGGGGGAGGTCAAAATTGCTCACCTCTCCAAAGCTATCCACAGCAGCTTTAGAGTCCACTCCAGCTTATTTCACCTGTCTGGACATAAGTAACTACCCTTATTCCTTGTTGATTAGATTTAAGTAAATCATACTCATGCAGAAAGTGTTAAGAGTCATATGCATGACTGGGAACCAAGGAATAGAGTAGAGCTCTAAATAGCTGCACTCTCTTTCAATAGGATGTAACTGAATAAATCTTAATCAAATTCCAGTGACATGACAACAATAGGACCTTATATGCATCTAATTGTCTGACTGTTTAGTTTTCTTTCCTGTAAATATCTACTTTATGCAGATGAATATTTCATCTTTAGACTTACACAATTCCCTTTTCTTTTCTTTGATTATGTCTTCCTTCCCTCAAGTGCCTTGATGAAAACCGTGCTTGAGGGGGGAGGGCATCATCAATATGAATAGGACCAAAGTCACTTTTCAAACATCAGACTCCTACTTCTCCTGCCCCACAATGAGTTTTGGGGGGAAAAAAAGAAAAAGAAATCAGACAACAGGAGAAATGTCTCAGCACTCCAGATTGGAAATTAATTATGTGTTGGTGATGTGGCTAAGATCAGACTCTTTTTCTTCAGGATTTAAAACAGAGCAACTCTTGATGTATTGCACACACACCTCTGGTTAGGAAAAAAACAAAAAAACAAGTTTTGTCCAGTGAGTCAATCTGCCTCTCTGGGTGTACGAAGCAATATGGCACATAACAAGCCCTGCTGCCAATGTGTAAATTATTGTTTGTATGATTCACTTGTTAGTGTGAGAGCTTGTCTCCCTACCTTCAGATAGACAACATGTAATATAACATGTCTCTCTCTCTGCTTAGGGGGTGTATGCATCTCCCAGTCGGTCAAGATTCCCCGTGAGCCCAAACTGGGAGAATTTGACAAGGTCATCCGGCGACTCAGAGAAAACCCCAACGCGAGAGTGGTCATACTCTTTGCCAATGAAGATGATATAAGGTGAGGCTATATGATACCTACATATTGAATATTTAAAGATGAAAACTTGTCAGCGATTGCATTGAGGAATGCAATATTAATGGATCCCATGGAACAGTTTTGCACAAACTCAGCCAGAGCAAAGATGTCCTGGCTATGATGCTGATCTGTCCCATGATTAACATCTCTTTCCCCAATCTTTTTAGGCGGCTACTGCATGCAGCCAAGAAGGCTAACCAGACTGGTCATTTCATCTGGGTGGGCTCAGACAGCTGGGGCTCAAAGATCTCTCCAGTCCTGCACCAGGAAGAAATGGCAGAGGGAGCGGTCACCATCCTGCCCAAGCGACAGTCTGTCAGAGGTACATTGGAGGGCATCATACATTCATAATCTCTTCAGGGTATGGTTTACAGACTAGGTATCACAGAAACCGTGTCAACCTCAACTGGATAATCCCTTGCAGTCCTAACATAAAAAGGAATGGGTTTCTCTGTTTTAAGAAAAACTAAATATACTTACTTATATTGCCATTCTCATAACTAAGGACAATAAACAACAAGAACTGAAGCAATTCTTAAGCGATATGACATGAAGTGTGTGTTAAATTGATGTCCAAAAGGTAGTAACAATAGAACATGGGGGGACTCCATCCCACATACTGTGCCAATATTTGCACCAACACTGTCTGTGTACCAATTACAATGACTCCATTGATCTGTCCAGGGTTTGATCGTTACTTCATCAGCCGCACGCTGGAAAACAACAGGAGGAATATCTGGTTTGCAGAGTTCTGGGAAAACAATTTCAGCTGCAAACTCAGCCGTCATGCTTTGAAGAAAGGGTCTGGGCTCAAAAAGTGCACAAGTAAGATTTTCTTCTCTCTGGAAAATACTATTTAATGTTTTTCACTTTTTTTTTCTCTTGCCTTTTGCAAAGTTGAAACCACTTTCTTGATGTCTTGAAGAGAGTGACACATTTGGCTCACAGTAAAAGAGCTTTGACAACATTGCTCACCCATTAAAAACTGGAGCAGCTATACATTCAATATTCAAAATTGTGGTCCGTCTCACCGCTTATTGCAGTGCTGCACTATATTTCTGCTGAGTCTAGAGTGTTTACCCACCTGGCTATAACAAGTGAATGGCTTAGCAGGGCTGAATGGGTAAAGGCTTCAGGCTGTGTGCCATATGTTATCCAGCTGTGGATGGTGCAATCTATATTGGGGTGAAAAACACGGCAAATTTTAGTAAGATTTACACCCGAGTTAAGCAGTCCACAGCACATAAACAGGGTGAGGGTAAAAGTTCTCACCACAGAAGATTTGAGGTATACTAGCAGTACTCTCCCTTCGATAATTTTATGCTCAACTAGGAGAGTGCATTCAGCAGAGCGCAGATCCCCGCCAGGAGTATCTCCTATTCTCTGGTTTTTGGATTTGGTGACAAACCACCCCTTTTTTCCCTTATCTGCCGAAGGAAAAATACGGAGGCACTGCCTGCGTATCTCCCCTTCTCCGGTGCTTGGACTTGGGTGAAAAACCAGCTCTGGAGTTAGCATTCAATTGCGGTTTTTCAAAGGTTTTGAATAACCGCAACCACAAGAGGTCCTTGATCATAACTGTGTGCTAAAATTATTAGGTTGACAGGCCCAGTAGTATGCGAGATTAGCGGCAGAGAGATACCCGCACACATGGACAGGAAAAAAAATAAGTGTTTTTCCTGCCATTATAAGACTTGGCGCAGCACCCAAGTCAATTGAATGGGAAGCGCTCAAGCAAAAAAAAAAAAAATCTACTCAATAAAATTTTGTTGCCTGTCAGACAGTGGATGTGTAGCCTCCTAGGCTGACCCTCACCCGAATGTGACCAATAAGAACTTGCACTTTGCAAAAAGAAGGTTTGCTATGCAACCATTTTGGTTTAACCCTCACCGTCTTTATATTCATAATATAATGACAATGGGTGAACCGTTTACGGTCGCACATGTGTGACTCACATTTATGGTTGACTCAGACCGGGCAGCGACAAGAATATGCAACACTTCCTGTTTTGACTGCAACTTAGAGGAAGTTGTTCCTTTATAACTTTCGCATTTTTTTGGATTATAAAATTATTTTAATAACTTTTGATCATGTCGCTGCCCAGTCCAAGTCAACGGTAGATGGGAGTGGCTCATGTGCACGGTTGACTTAAACTGGATAGCGACAGTGAGCAGCGTTGATCACGTGAGCTAGAGAGTGAATGAAGAGAGGGAGCGGCAACAGCGAGAACATATTATTTTTCAAAGAGTTTGAATCACCGCAACCACGAGAGGTTCTTTATCATACAGTCATAACTGTGCATAAAAAAACTTTAGGTTGATAGGTCTAGTAGTTTGCGAGACTAGCCATGGACAGACACACACACACACACACGCATAATCCACTCAGGCCTGGCGGGGATATTTAATTTCAAGGACTCTATACAAGACATTGTGAAAGGGTTTATCCCTCTTGGTCAGGGTAGAGGTTTCTTCTTGGTCATAACTAAAATAATCACTAGGAAGCTTTACACTTTTTTTAAGTTTCTTAGTGTATTATTTTAATAGCTGAAATTAATATTCGGCTTTCTGCACAAAGTCAAATGTCCTGTGACATGATAATCTAACAGATGCATGAAGAGCTGGAGTTTCTCTATACAAGAAAAAAAAAAGCTCATGACTTATTACTTAGTTATTTATCAAGTCAAGTCAAGTTTATTTGTATAGCCCACATTCACAAAGTAGTTCCAAAGGGTTTTAAAATCAGTTCAGTATACAATATACAACAGTATACGACATACAACATCCTCTATCCTTGAACCCTAGACCCAAATGAGGAAAAACTCCACAAGAAAAACCTTATCAGGAAAAAAAAAACAACTATGGGAGAAACCTCAGGGATGAGAAACCAAGTCCAGAAAATATTAAGGTACAAGACAAAAATAGCACAACTAGAATGAAGGTGTAAGGTCTGCACACTAAATTGTGCCCAAAAGCTATTTTATTCAGACATGTTTCAAATCGGTTAGATCTGATCAGTAAGATCTCATCAGTTAGAACTGTTCAATTAGATCAGTTCTGTCTTCCTCAGGCCTGAGGAACATATACACTACCGTTCAAAAGTTTGGGATCACATTGAAATGTCCATATTTTTGAAGGAAAAGCACTGTACTTTTCAATGAAGATAACTTTAAACTAGTCTTAACTTTAAAGAAATACACTCTATACATTGCTAATGTGGTAAATGACTATTCTAGCTGCAAATGTCTGGTTTTTGGTGCAATATCTACATAGGTGTATAGAGGCCCATTTCAAGCAACTATCACTCCAGTGTTCTAATGGTACAATGTGTTTGCTCATTGGCTCAGAAGGCTAATTGATGATTAGAAAACCCTTGTGCAATCATGTTCACACATCTGAAAACAGTTTAGCTCGTTACAGAAGCTACAAAACTGACCTTCCTTTGAGCAGATTGAGTTTCTGGAGAATCACATTTGTGGGGTCAATTAAACGCTCAAAATGGCCAGAAAAAGAGAACTTTCATCTGAAACTCGACAGTCTATTCTTGTTCTTAGAAATGAAGGCTATTCCATGCGAGAAATTGCTAAGAAATTGAAGATTTCCTACACCGGTGTGTACTACTCCCTTCAGAGGACAGCACAAACAGGCTCTAACCAGAGTAGAAAAAGAAGTGGGAGGCCGCGTTGCACAACTGAGCAAGAAGATAAGTACATTAGAGTCTCTAGTTTGAGAAACAGACGCCTCACAGGTCCCCAACTGGCATCTTCATTAAATAGTACCCGCAAAACACCAGTGTCAACATCTACAGTGAAGAGGCGGCTGCGGGCTTCTGGGCTTCAGGGCAGAGTGGCAAAGAAAAAGCCATATCTGAGACTGACCAATAAAAGAAAAAGATTAAGATGGGCAAAAGAACACAGACATTGGACAGAGGAAGACTGGAAAAAAGTGTTGTGGACGGATGAATCCAAGTTTGAGGTGTTTGGATCACAAAGAAGAACGTTTGTGAGACGCAGAACAAATGAAAGGATGCTGGAAGAATGCCTGACGCCATCTGTTAAGCATGGTGGAGGTAATGTGATGGTCTGGGGTTGCTTTGGTGCTGGTAAGGTGGGAGATTTGTACAGGGTAAAAGGGATTCTGAATAAGGAAGGCTATCACTCCATTTTGCAACGCCATGCCATACCCAGTGGACAGCGCTTGATTGGAGCCAATTTCATCCTACAACAGGACAATGACCCTAAACACACCTCCAAATTGTGCAAGAACTATTTAGAGCAGAAGCAGGCAGCTGGTATTCTATCGGTAATGGAGTGGCCAGCGCAGTCACCAGATCTGAACCCCATTGAGCTGTTGTGGGAGCAGCTTGACCGTATGGTACGCAAGAAGTGCCCATCCAACCAATCCAACTTGTGGGAGCTGCTTCTGGAAGCGTGGGGTGCAATTTCTCCAGATTACCTCAACAAATTAACAGCTAGAATGCCAAAGGTCTGCAATGCTGTAATTGCTGCAAATGGAGGATTCTTTGACGAAAGCAAAGTTTGATGTAAAAAAAATCTTATTTCAAATACAAATCATTATTTCTAACCTTGTCAATGTCTTGACTCTATTTTCTATTCATTTCACAACATATGGTGGTGAATAAGTGTGACTTGTCATGGAAAACACAAAATTGTTTGGGTGATCCCAAACTTTTGAACGGTAGTGTAACTGATCCAAACATTGCTGGAGAACTGTTCAGTTAGATCAGTTATTTCTTCCTCAGGCCTGAGGAAGAGCTAACTGATCAAAACATTGCTGGTTACTTTTAATATGAGTAAAAGAGAGTGAATGTGAAGACTGAGCATAACAATTAACAATATTGTCCAATTACTTTTTAGCAACATTAGTTGTCCTGTGCAGGTGTATATAAATACAATGTGAAACTAACAAAGCCCAGAAGAAATTTCTCATGGACTTATCCTAACAGATGGATAATTAGATCTTCATCTTGTAGAAAGGGCTCAGCCATGTCTAAGCCCTCCACACCTTCTACCTGTTCAGTAATCTGTGTTTGCTGTACAATTTCTTCCAAAGCTGTTAATTCTCTTTGTTGTGGAGGTCCTCCACAGCTCCACCGGTTTTGCTCGCTTGTGCCCTCTTAAAAGCAACTTTTCCTTTGTTCTCCTTTTGATTTCTTGCCATCTTTTTTGTTCTTCCACTTCGCTACGAGTAGCTGCTGCGGTATTAATTGTATTTGTTATAGACACCCAAACGGATTTTAAAAAAAAAAAAAATTTTTTTTTAGGTGGGGATAGAATTACACCCCTGTAGTATCTCTAGGTTAGATGATAACCCATAGACAAGTAATCTATTTCATGATGGCTAAACTTTTGTTTTCTTTTTCTGAGAGTCGGCAGTTCCATGATGGATAAAAGAAGGCCCAGTCCATTGCTTTTTTTTTCGAACCAGATGCCACAAATTACGGTTAGAGGGCAGTGACATGCACTGATTATGTGATAAGCCGCAGGTTTGATACATCCAACATAGTCACTGTATGCACTGTGCTCTCAATTGTGCATACCTCTGCCCCTGAGACCCTCCCAGAAGAGGATAGTTGTGACAAAGCTCAGAAGGATGTAAAACTACCAAAGAAATAAGACAACTAGCTTGAAAGCTGAGAACAGATGGGGTTTTCAGTTTCAATTTGAAAGAGTCTACAGAGTCAGGTTCTCTGATGGTGGCTGGGAGACCATTCCAAAGAAAGGATAAGGGAAGGCTCTGCAGCCTGCAGACTTCTTTTTAAATCTAGGGACAGAGAAGAGGCCTGCATTTTGAGAATGGAGGGCAGAAGAAAATACATAAGGCTGCATTAGATCTGACAAATATGAGGGGCCGAGTTCATTAAGTCAGATCTAGCATGAATGGGGAGCCAGTGAAGGGAAGCTAGAGTCAACATGATATGTTCAAACGTTTTTTGTTTCAGTTAACATTTTAGTGACATAATTTTTGGCTGTGGAACTTTGGGAGATCACACAGTTGTCAAGAGATACCGTTTCTTGGTCATAAAGGTGACTTTGTCATGCAGGGCCAATAACAAGCATCTCAATTTTTTTTTTTAGAATGATGTAGTAAGAAGTTAGATGACATCCAGTTTTTCACTGCAGACAAACTTACATCTAGATTTCTGGTATGAGAATAATTGTCTGACTTGACGGCTACATGCAGCTGGGTATCATCAACATATCAGTGGAATTTATTCCATAGCTCTGTATAATATGGCCAAGAGGAGAGAATGGCAAAGGACCAATAATTGAGCCCTGGGGTACACCATATTTCACTGCAGAGAAATCAGATGAAACATTATCATGGAATACACACTCCATGGGCAAAATATATAAAACTATATGTATATTTAGGTGTAGAAATATATGTACACACAAAACAAGAAACATGCATACGCAGCCTTTTCGTCAGATTTATAAAACCCCACGTACATCTGTTCCCACGTGTTTTTTCCTCATACGTCTCAATCGCCCTGAAATTGTGCATGTGTGCATGAGGCTTCTGTCTATGCCCACAATTTATTATAAATGGCTTCCAACACAACCCCAATTGCCTGGTTTACATATAAAGGGCCAGCATTTAGTTTAGTTTTGAGGGGAAACGGCAGAAGCATTTAAGAAGCAATCGAAAAAGAAGAAGCACAATTATACTGACTGTGAACTTGAAATAATGGTTGACCAAACTGACAGAACAAAACACATTATTTGGAAGCTCAAACTCTGGCATTACCAACAAAATTAAACAAGTTGAGTGGCAGAAAGTAACTGAAGCAATGAACACTGTCAGTTCTGAACCACAGACATGGGTGGAGATTAAAAAAAGTCACACCTGATGAAGGTGTAGGTTATCCTTACTCCCCAATAATACAGAATAATCTTTATTTATATAAATATCTGTATTTATGGTTCTTAAATGAATCAGTCGTTTGTACACTGAAAATATGCAGTGGTCATGTGGTCATGCAGTGGTCATGTGACAAGTGAACAAAAGACTCAGACCCGAAAGACCCATTCCCGAACAAATTTGAACCTGTAGCTGTCACTATTCAGATGAATGAAACAAGTGGCATGCATGTGTGGCGCAGGGAAAATTGAACGAATCACTCACTGAGATGACTCTACTCCTGTGTCCTACAAAAGATTAGTTCAAAATGAATGAATCGTTCATGAACGACACGTCACTACTTTCTAATAAACACACCCGATTTTAAAGGACAACACCGTTAGCACAAGCCATAGCACCACGGCAGGTGAATTAGCACTGGACGGCTAAAAGCTAAGCTAACTGCTAGTGGTAGATAGCAAAAGGCGAGTAGTAGACTATCTATGAGCTAGCAACGAGCAACACACAAACACAACACATGATAATTAAATTTGTAAAGACACACTAAAAAGGCAGATAAAGGAGTTACTCAATAGAGTGAATACAGTAGAAAAACTAACAATACATTAAACGTAATTAAGGCAAGTAGTAATAAAGACGATAAAGAAAGTGTAACAGAACGTGAGTAGTTGATCTCATGCAGTCAATCCTACGCAGTCTCACACAATTGTGTTTGTTTGTTAGCACAAATATTAACACACTGTACTTCTATAGTTACACAGCACGGTCACATACCATGTGATCAACCTTTGGTTTCTACCTGTCAGTACAGGGTCACAAAAAATACAATGTTTAGGTAGTTGTGTGCAATCTCTGTTCACTCACTCCTAATTTGAGAAACTGTAGATTATTTGCTAAACATTAGAACTGAATCCAGAAACGATTAAAGGATAAGAGACAAAATAGTATTCTGAAGAATATGCATATTCTTTTTCTCTTTTTAACTAGATTTAAGAGAAGGTAATGTGATTAACACTGTTGAATTTCACAAGTGCTTAAGATTAATTGACAACTGCTCTTCCTTCACACTACGTAATGAAGACTTTTTACAGAAACTGAAACTAATATTGGGGTTTTAATTCGGGAATTAAGTCATGTTCCAGTTGTTGTGGCCAACAAGAGACTCATTATTGCCACTTTTAAGGCCCGACACTAGACAATTGCAATGTTTGAGCTCTCACTCATTGTTATTCAGTGTATGCTTAGAGTGGCCTGCCAGTCCTGTGTTCTTGTTGACTATATATATATATATATATATATATACACACACACACACATACACACAGTCATTCTGGGTCTGTTTCCTTATTATTTGTGTTTATATCCACTTTAAAAACTGGTCACGGTAATTGTGTCTTTTATTTATTCCCAAGGTCCAAATGTAATTGGAGAAAAATAGATTTTGCTCCTTGTAAATGGAATTTAATGCAAAAAAAAAAATGTAAAACTCAAAAGACTGCTCTCTCAACATAATTTATTACTGATTATGAACAATGAATCCTCCAAAGTCCAAATTCTGTTGACAAAAATAAGACTCTTTGTTGATTAATCGCACATCACTGACATTAAAGAAAGTGGATGAAAAAAGGAGTCATCCATGATCTCACTGGCGAAATTAACATGTTTGTGTGTTGTTGTTTTTTTCTGCTGATATGTCACACACTTCGAGCAAAGCTTAAATGCATTACGCCACAGCTGACACTGAATAACAATGCCTGGGAGGCACATTCAGTATGCAAAAAAATGCTTGTACATTAAACAGTCAGCAGCTTGCTGTTTTGTGCCTGCCCTTTGCCTTGTTCATATCGGCATTTTTATTAGGCTTGTGCAAATGTCTTTAGCTTATGAATTAGTGTTAAACCTTGATATTAGCACAGCTTGCTGTGGATGGTGCCACAAGGCATCTGTTTCAGAGTGAAGTGTGAGTCTGTGGGTGTCTCTACTGGTGAGGAGCTTTAACCCTGTCATCAAGGCTGCTGTTAGAGGAGCCCGTGTGCTATGGCTGCATAATAATCAATTTGTGGAAAGGGCCTAGCTTCTCTGCTTGATCAAAGATAGATGGAGTGTGTGAGCGAGAAGGAGAAGAAAAAAGACAGATTCGGCTTTTATCTCTGAATGAGGGAGATGTTGTCAAACTGATATTGATTAACGCGGAAAGGAGTAAGCTAAAGCAGGTTTGCCTTCTCACCGGCCTTGTATTTCCTTGCTGATAAATAAGGTGGGGGAGCAGCATGCAGCACAGCAACAAACTCATGTCTTTAATTCACAAGATGAACCACAGTATGAAATTTTAACCATACAGTAACAGTTTTTACTATTCAATGTACAGCTTGATGCTGCAAAATGAGTTAGTATTTAATTGTTGAGTATTAAGAGCATATTTACTGTTCTGGCAGCAAGAGTAGATTATTTGAAGTTATGCTATAAATTCTTGGAATTTAGTCTTTGTATCATCAAATAGTGACAGGCTGCTTCTGTGTATGTTTGGTAGCCTGATGTGCATAGTGCCTTTAGGCAGATCGAAGACTGACACCTTTATTCAAAATTCCTATCAACCAAACTCTAGCCAGTTGTACTAAAATAGACAGGATATATTTCCTATCTGCTGGGGAAGTTTAGTGCAGCTAATTAAGAAGAATCATAACATGATGCGTAAAGTGAATGTTGTTAATATTTCTCTTGAAAATTAATTGAATGGTTTCTGGTTTTATCATGCCTTATTTTATATGAAAGGGGAATCATCACACGTTTAGAATATTTTGACAGTTAAATTCCCAGAAGTCAGTCAATTTTGAAAGATGCAGATTTGAACAAAAATATAATAAGATGGGAAAGGGAATGGTGTAGGAGTAAGCTTGACAAGATCGAATGAGAGCAGCTCTCATGAGAAACATGGTGGTAGACAAAAATAAACGAGCAGTTCATCCATCCATCCATCATCTATACCCACTTAATCCAATTCAGGCTCACAGAGATACTGGAGTCTATCCTGGCAGTCACTGGGTAGGAGGCAGGGAGACACCCTGGACAGATCACCAGTCCATCGCAGGGTACACACACACCATTCAGACCTATGGCTAATTTAGAGACTCCAATTCACTGTACATGCATGTCTTTGGACTGTGAAACCCAAACAAACATCAGCAGAAAATGCAAACTCCACACAGATGGGCTGGAATCAAACCCAGGATCCTCTTGCTGTAATCCACATACATAGCATATATGCCTCACCAATTGTAAGATAGTAAAATTATCCAAAAAATTCAGGAGCTGATAGAATTATAATTTTTAGAATTTTTTTTTTATCGATGCACCTTATATGGCAGGCACGTGGAAGGTTGACCCTTCACGTAGCAATTAATTGTGTATCCAGTCCAAGTGTTTTGGATGGCCAGTGGCCAGTCAGCAGTGCTAAAAGGTCAGAGTGGTCCAAGCCAACATACTGTGTCACAAGCTGCCTTGTGTGACATCTTAGAGTGGGAGATGCCCTCAGTTTTCTGCTGCCTTGCTTAATCCAAATGGATTTCTCTACAGGCAAAAAAGCCAGCCCCGCAGGAATGTGTGGGTGGGTGCCAAGATGCCAATGAAAAGACAGAAACATAAAGAGACAAAAAGGGAGAGACAGAGAGTGACTGAGTTGAGAGAGAGAGAGAGAGAGAGAGAGAGAGAGAGAGAGAGAGAGAGAGAGAGAGAGAGAGAGAGAGAGAGAGAGAGAGAGAGAGAGAGAGAGAGAGAGAGAGAGAGAGAGAGAGAGAGAGAGAGAGAGAGAGAGAGAGAGAGAGAGAGAGAGAGAGGGGAGGACATAGTTTTATGGAGACGAGACAATACAGAGATGGCACGTAGGGGGCCACCAAGCCAGAAAAAAGAAATATCACTCTCACACTCCATCTGGTTTCAAGGGTTCCCTGCGGCATAACAACGTCAGTGAAATTGACAATATATGTCCAATCAGAGGTCTTGTGGCTCTTAATTACAGAGCTGTAACCTCCTCCTCTAAGCCATTTAGTTTAAAACTCTCAAGATAATATGGGATATTAAGATGCCTTTGGTGGGCAGTGAGAAGCTTGAGTTGTGTAGCAAATGACAGATGGCTACGAGAAGCAGACATTTGCTGATATGGGGACTTGCACCGTTAAACTGAAGTAGGTATTGAAAATTGCTTATCAATAGCTGTTGCATGATGAATGAAAATCTGTATTCTGAAATGGATTGATATGTAGTGTTGTCTCAATATTTTCAAAATGTTTAGAGAGGCAGATAAACACGGAAAGCAACCCCATGCAGTGGAAACTACAAATGCCAACTGGTAGCGAGCCTTTGCAAATAAAACTAAGTGTGCCTAAACCAAACTTAAAGCAGAGATAAAATTCAGGCTAGAGTATTATATAACTAATGACATTTACTGATGTTATTGAATAGTAATGCTACAAGTTGATAACTGTTGTGCTCAATTTTTGTTGGTGGTGAAATGATCTTGGACAATTAAACAATTATTTGTGACTACTGTCTTTCAATGCTAGAAACCAAACAACAAAAAGTTTATTGCATCATATCATCAAGATGGCATCCTGAATTTTTGTGCTGACAAGACTTTGTGGGTGAAACAGCATTATCAAATCACTCTCAAGTTTATTAACCATTAATTTTGGTGTTTAATATTTTATGATTAAACTACTAAAATTGATGAAATAATCAAATCAGTCTCATCAAATAATTAATCATTAATTTTGGTGTTCAATAGTTATTGAACCATTCAAGTTGAGTGAATAATCAATAGTGCACCGATTCAAGTACTTTGATTGGCAGGGGAAGGCTTCAATAAATATTGTCACAAAACAGGCAGGAAAATGACTCACTTCAATGAAAACAATTTATTAGAACAGTAAAAGAAAATCGACTAATACTAATCAACACTAATCAATCACTTAAAGGAGCCGGCTCATAGAGCTGACTCATTCACTCCCAACACATCACTATTAAAAAGTAAGTCATAAGTTCATAAGTTCATTATAAGTTATCTTGCAATCTTATCTCATGATCATGATCAGTGACAGGGAGTAGGTGCCGTGGCTGTCCTTGGAAGTCCCAGCGGACCAGGCATTGTCGGTTAGTTTGGCTGCATGATATTAACTGGAGGCATGATCAACTTGTCGTCCATCTTGACAAAAGAGATTTCTGTAAAGGGGACGTGGATTCTAGCTCTACTTGAAGGTGATTGGCTTTCGCCAGGCAAACTGTTCGTTCGAGTTGAACATTTTTTAACTCAAGCAAATGCTCATTTTGCAACTCTAGCAGTTTGTTTTTTTTTCAATTAAAAAGGGGAGATTCAAACAAAAGAAACATTAAAGGGGACAAAAAATAATCATCGACCGATGTAACACTTCCTATGCGGATCACAGTGTGTATCTAGATCATGGATGATTTCACTAACAACACTTTTCTCACATGAGATAATTAGACCAACTGCTAAACTAACTCTGCCCAAATGCAAAGCCTTATTTGATCATCACTCTTGCAGCAATCAGAGTCCTTGTTGTCCGACAAACAGCACAAGGTGCAGCTTCGGGAAAACGGTCTCTCTTCCTTGTTGTCTGGCGTCGTACATCTTCTTTTTCTGTGGAAACTGTGTCCTGCTGGGCAACTTAACCGGTTATAACAGCTGATTAGCGGATGAACAAGACTAGGTTATCTTCCATTAAAACCATGGCCGGCAGTAATATGAAGACACATGGGCCTTTGTTCCTTGTCCTCCTTGTTTTTCAGCAGAAATTGATCTTTTTGTGCTTGTGGGGTACATGGCCCACAGTGAGAGAGCAAATTTCAAAATCACCATGGTTTTATGGGCGAAATTGCATCACAGGATACAGTATTACTGTAAACAGTAATACTACAGTATGAGGTGAGGCTGGTTGGAGATCACCAGTGAGGTTGAGCGGGGAGTTATGGGTGTTAGCCTGGGAAATGTGCCTGAATCTCCCTAAAAAAGCACCTGGCTTCTATCATAGTGTAACCCTTTCACCATAGGCTCGTGATAAGAGGAACACTATGCTGCAACCAATAAAGTACTAAACCTCATTAAACCCAAATATATGGCAAGATGATAAAAGAGACATATCATGGTAAAATAATCCTGTCTAGGGTAAATTGACTCTCACTCCCTTTAATAACTGATGAAAGGCTATGGGAATAATACTGATATTGTGAATGTTATGATATAAAATATATGAATTAATCTCTTCAGTTGCACAGCATGTGATAAGAAAATAACACAACGGAGGTATCTCAGTTTCACCTATGTATTAATTGAACATAAAACGTCCACATTCAAAATGCAGAAACCCCAGTATGAAAAATACATTTAAAACAAAACAGAAAGACCGGGCAATTTAGTATTTAGTCTGTGTTAACCTGAGTGCACTTTTTGTTTGAATTAGTTCTATTAAGCAAGCTTGCATTAAGGTTTGTTGGCGCGCTTAACATTGGAGGTCATGAAGAAACACAACAGCAGTGCCTCCTGGTGTAAAGTGAAAACAGCTCCTACTGTGTCTGTAGAAATCACTCAGTCGCCAGACCTTTCTCAATCTGCAGCAGGATCCACATCCTCAACGACAGCAGACCACCCTCAGCACTGGGCAAAACATCTGCGACGACCGCTGAATCTCCTCCTGACCGCAGTCTCCACTCGTTCGTGCATGCTTGTGTCCGACGTCTCCTCAAGATGGCGGCAGTTCAGCTAGCCTAGCTGTCTGGCTTCACGGCAGAAAACACACACACACGCACACTTCGTCACAGTAAACAGTCCCAAACTCGCAAACTCGCACACATCCAAGCGAGTTAACCAACAACAGCTCAGAGTCCAACCTTAAATGAAATTACACGGTAAACAATACATAGTCCATTACAAATCTCACTTGTGTTTAACTCGCTGCTCTATCCCATTTTCTGTCGCCATTTCTTCTCCAACTCACTTCCTTCTTCTCTGATTACCCACAAGTCAATCAGAAATCAAATCTTTCGGGTCATAGTTCTCTAAAATTACATGAATTATTAAACTTTTTAAGATACTGAACAATCCTTGAAACCTCTTGAACAAAATGTTAAATGTAAATTATCTAATGCACATTAACACCAACTGAAAATGAATGATGCAATCTCCTCAATAACTGACAATATTTAAGACGAGATCAGGTTACACTAAGTTGTTACAATAAGTCTGAAATGGCAGAGCAACTCCCAAAGTGCCACAATTGACATTGCAGAAGCTGTTTCCTTGTCATCAAATCAACAACACTTCACTAGAAAACCTTTATCAGCCCCCAATGTTGTTGGTGTATATTGTTGATATTCACAAATTAAGAAATAGTTTTAAATTTCCAGAAAAATTACATTTTGATTTGGAGTGGGTTTTTGTCAAAGTAGAAAAAAATACATAACTTGACTTATTCTGTCCTCGCAATTGCGTCTGAGCAAGGCTACACAGATAGCTAACCAAAAGAATCCTCAATAAACCCATCTTCAACAGTGTGGCTTTACTGGTTTCAACATTGTAA
This sequence comes from Lampris incognitus, assembly GCF_029633865.1. Lineage (NCBI taxonomy): Eukaryota > Metazoa > Chordata > Actinopteri > Lampriformes > Lampridae > Lampris > Lampris incognitus. The sequence goes on from NC_079212.1 coordinate 113,164,861, forward strand.
AAAGACATATCTACTCCAAGGTTCAAACAAAGAAAAACAGACCGCATTTCACACACACTGCTTGCTGCTTCATAACGAGCCAAACGGAAGATAAACAAAACGGACTCTCAGCTGGTGAAACTAACAGTACCTAAAACAACCAATAGAGGGCAGCACTGTAACACCTAACGTCATAACAAAGCACGGGCAGTACTGTCGTCTTCAGTTCTCAAGCAGTTATAGAGAGCAGGAAGGAATCTGTTCTAATCTCTCACCTGGAAGAGAATCCAGTCAATATACAAAAGAGCATGTATTCTGTAGTGTAATGTAACACCTAGCTGGGGTCAGAACATGACTGATCACATAAGACTTTAAGACTTTTTACCATTCATCTGAATGGCATCTTCAGTTTTAGTGTCTAATGAATTAAATTACACACCGCATTTCACACACACTGCTTGCTTTTTCATAACGAGCCAAACGGAAGATAAACAAAACGGACTCTCAGCTGGTGAAACTAACAGTACTTAAAACAACCAATAAAGGACAGCACTGTAACACATAACGTCATAACAAAGCATGGGCAGTTCTGTGCAGTTATAGAGAGCAGGAAGGGATCTTGTTCTAAGTTGAGTTTTTTGTGTGCATCTCTCACCTGGAAGAGAATCCAGTTAATATACAAAAGAGCATGTATTCAGTACAGTAATGTAACACCTAGCTGGGGTCAGAACACTCCCCACCTGGTATAATACTTTTATACCACTATTTTCCCTTAGTCCTTCTGTACTTCACCAGGTAATAGCAAAAATAAGTCACTAATAGGCCTAAGGTATTTTTTTTCACAGTACCTTCCTTAATGGTTTTCACCATGACCATATGAACCCTGTTGTCGGCGCTTGGTATGGCTTGTACAATGAGTCCAACTGGCCCTTCGTTGTGTTTCACCTTATTGTCCTTCAGCAGGACCACATCTCTTTCCTTAAGATTGGGTCTCTCATCAGTCCACTTCCACCTTGGTTGCAGCATCACCAAGTACTCTTGCCTCCATCTCTTTCAGAAAGAAGCTCTAGGCTCTGAACCTGTTGCCACTGGGTTTTGCAGAGATGATCCATCTTTTGGGGTTAAAAGCATTGCAGGCGAGAGAATTTCAGGCATCTCCCATTGGTCAAGACTGGAACCAAGGGTCTGGCGTTCATGATAGCCATAACCTCGGCCATAAGAGTGGTCAAGACCTCATGTGTGAGGCGTGTTGCACTGTTCTTCAGCAGGAGTGAGTCAAGGATGCGTCGAGCAATACCAATCATTCTCTCCCACGCTCCTCCCATGCGGGATGAATGGGGTGCATTGAATGTCCATGTGCAGCCCTGATCTTGTAAGTAGCTCTTGATCTCTGAGCCTTCTGTGTTGATTTGTACTTCCTTGCAAGCTCCAATGAAGTTTGTGCCTCTGTCAGACCAAAGGTGCTTGATTGGGCCTCGAATAGACAAGCGTCTCAAGGCATTAACGAAACTTGAAGTTGACATGGACTCTATCACTTCCAGATGAACTGCTCTGGTGTTCAAACAACAAAACATGACAGTCCATCGTTTGCTTTCAGCACCGATTCCTCTTGTTCGGCATGACACGACGTTCCATGGGCGGAATACATCGACACCTACATGACTGAATGGTGGATCCATGGCAACTCGATCAACAGGTAGGTCTGCCATTTTCTGGTCGTCAAACCTCCCTCTCAACTTCCTGCGTGTGGTACATTTGTAGATTGTGCTGGAGACAAGCCTTTTGCCTCCGACAAGCCAAAGTCCAGCAATATGCAGTGCGCCTTCAGTAAATTGGCAGCCTTGGTGGGCTACTTGGCTGTGGTAGTGATGGACTAGCAGAGTGGACACGTGGTGACAGGCTGGAGGTATCATCGGATGCTTTTCCTGGTCTGAGATGTCAGCTGTGTGGACACGACCACCAACTCTCATCAACCCCTCCTCGTCAATGAAGGGGTACGCTTTCTTTAGAAGGCTTTGCCGTGAAACCTTCCCCTCCTGTGTCAGAGTCTTGAACTCTTCTGTATATGTCTCTTGCTGTACAGCTTTTAAGATAGATGTCTTACGTGTCTCTGTGGCACAAGGCTTTCTACAGCTGTGCCAGCCTTTGCATTCATCTGTGTGTGACCTTTTGGAGAATGACCTTGCTATGTGAGTAAGTGTTGTGATACCTCTCAAGAGAGACTTCCAGCTTGAGAAGCGCTGAAACCTGTGTAACCCGAGGGGCTGCTCTGTGGTCTTGCTCAAAGGGTTCCACTTCTTCTGGCTTTTTCTGGAGTGTGCGCTGCAGGGAGGTGAGTCTCTGAACTGCCTGATCCCTATTGTTTGGAAGTGGCCTGTGAGGTGAACAAAAGGGCAGGGGTGCTATCCAATGGTTTTCCTTATCCATGTACACCTCTCTGTCCATGGTTTTAAGGAAGATGCTGTCCTCTATGGATGGGGCGAGTTTGTCATCATCCACGGTTATTTGGAAGACATTTTCTCCCAGGTTGTCTGCATTCGTGCTGAAGACTCTTTAGCTCTCTGTATGACTGGGGATGGGAAGGTACTGTTGAGATGGAGCACTGGAGAGTTCTTTGATGTAAACACTGTTAGTGCATGGAGTAAGGTATGAAGCACGACATTGGGAAGCACACTGGTCTTGTACATGTTACGGGTAATGTGAAAAAACGGTTAATGTGCAAACTACCCGGGTAATGTGCAGATTACCCAACGGGGCGGTTAATGTGCACATTACCCGCCAGAACGGGTTATCTGCACATTACCCGGGTAGTCTGCACACTACCCGCTTGAGCGGTTAATGTGGATAGATGCACTTTTACACAACCACCAAAAAAAGACAAAAAATGTGCCTGATCCCCTCCCTCGCCTGGCTAATATAGCCTAGTACCTATCATATCCTCCAATATTCTCGGTTAGATTAGGATATGATCGATGAAATATGTAGGCTACTAGGCTATATTAGCCAGGCGAGGGAGGGGATCGGGCACATTTTTTGTCTTTTTTGGTGGTTGTGTAAAAGTACATCTGAAAGGTATTGCCTGTTCATTCATTTTTCTTGCCTGATTGGCAGACAGGAATTTCATTTTGACATATTTTTTCACTGCTTCTGCTCCTACATACTGGGCTTATAAAACGAATTTCGTTCTGTTTTCATATCATCTAGTCTTAGTATTTTTCCCCGCCAGTACCCCTCTTCCATAAAGTTTTATTTACAGTCTGTCCACGGAGTTATTGCCATTTCGGGTTGGTTGAATGACGCATGTCTCCAGTGAGAGTAGGCTATAGCAGCCTGATGGGAGATGGCCGAGACTGATATTTCTTTTCACCCTTGTCAAATTTGTAGGCTATTCATTCATATCAGGGATCAGATAGAGAGCGAGGAGGGCTCATTTTTCTGTTCTTTGATGCCAATAGCCTAGGTATACAAGTGGGGGAAAACGTTGATCTCAAGACAGAATGATATCGCCAACGTCTGTTCTTTCATTTACCACAACTTGTGATTCCTCAGATGGCCTCACTTCATGAGTCATTAGGCTAAAGGCCTATTGCTGATTTAAATATCAAAATATCGTAAAAAGATGAGTTGCAGGTTCGTTCCATCCACATTAACCATCCAAACGGGTAGTGTGCAGACTACCCGGTTAATGTGAATTCGTTCCATCCACATTAACTGTCCAAGCGGGTAGTGTGCAGACTACCCGGTTAATGTGGATAATGTGGTTCGTTCTATCCACATTAACCGCCCAAGCGGGTAGTATGCAGACTACCCGGGTAATGTGCAGATAACCTGTTCTGGCGGGTAATGTGCACATTACCCGCCCCGTTGGGTAATCTGCACATTACCTGGGTAGTTTGCACATTAACCGTTTTTTCACATTACCCGTAACATACACATTAACATCAGATGGTTGGTGGACTCCATCGAGGCAAATCTCTCCTACAATAACCCAACCAAAGTCTAGGCGCTGTGCGTATGGTGTGTTGTTAGGCCCATTGTACTGTTGACATACCTTATGCACACTTAGAACATCCCTTCCAAACAAGAGAAGGATCGGAGCACTGGGATCTGGAGGCAGAATCTTGTCTGCAACTTGAGTGAGATGAGGAAAGTACTGTGTCATCTCTGGTGTGGGGATTTCAGTTCGGTCATCTGGCATTGAATTAATTAACTAAGAGAGCTAAGCTACCTGTGTTGTACCATCAAAGGATTCCACTGTGAAGTTGCTTGCCTTCCTCCCAGCCATCTTAACTATGCCTAAGCATGTCCTCAGAGTGTAGGGAGATGGGTTGCCACTAATGCCAAATAGGTCAAAGAACTGTGACTTGGCCAGAGACCGGTTGCACTGGTCATCTAACCCTGCATAAACTTTCTCTGCCTTATCGGGACAGCCAGAGGGGTAAACCCTCACTTGGCAGATTTTGGAGCATGATCTGGGCCTAGGAGCATCACCACATATCTCTGTGCTCTTGGTTGTGACTTCAGGGGATTCACTTTCTGACTCCCCACCATGATATTGCTCAGTTTCAAACACTTCAGTTGACCAAGGGGCGGGTCCTGGGTGCAAAGCAGAGACATGTTTGACACTCACATTCCCTGCATTTGACAGCAGCCTTACAGTCCTTTGCAATGTGTCTGGTGGATGTGCAGTATCAGAAGCAGATAGACACTTCTCTCAGGGGCTTTCCTTTCATCTATGTGTTTGCTTCTGAATCCACGACACTTTGACAAGGGGTGTGGCTTGTGGTGGAGAGGACATTGTTTGTCTGATTGTTCGGTTTCAGGCTGTGAAGCTGGAGTTGTGGCTGACACCTAAGTTTTCCTTACCGACACAGTTTCCCTGTTACTGAACTTGCCAGCTTTCTCTGTTTTTGCATAACTCGAGCTGCAGAATGAGGAGAATGCAAAGCTTGGATCATTTCTGGTCTTTGCTTGGTTGCAGAAGAACCTCGTAAAGAAGCTGAAGGATGGAAAAGAGACGCAATGGTCTTCTTTGTGCTTAGAGCCTTGGGTGATCCATCTCTCCTGTAGACTATGTGGGAGCTTTTCGACAATGGGATTAACTCCCCGTGCTGTGTCGAGGTATGTGAGTCCAGGTAGGAGCCCACCAGACTCCACTTCCATGACTAAGTCTCCTAACTCTCTTAGTTTACGAGCATCTTTGTTGGAGATGGCAGGGAAGTCCTCAAAACGTTTTAAAAGAGCATCCTCAATCACCTCGGGGCATCCATAGCAGTCTTCTAGACGCTGCCATATCATGTTGGCACCTGCTGATGGGTTGTGAACATGAACAGACCTAATCCGTTTTGCTTGTAGAGATAATTCTGGGCCGAGCCAATTAGTAAGTAGGTCGAGTTCCTCACTAACAGTCAGGTGGAGAGCTCTTGTGATGTTTTGAAACGATGTTTTCCAAGCCCAGACATCATCATCTCTTTTCAGACCAGGTATCTTACCAAGTCGAGTGTTTGTGGTGGCGTAGAGACATAGTTTCTTTCAAAGGATGCTTGAGACAAAGGAGCAGAGTGAGACACAGGAGGAGAGAAGAAATACATTTGCCTTGCATTAATCAACTGGTATGGTCTCTCACTTTTTACATGCATATCTGCCCAGATATTTTTTGATTTGTAATGAGGTTGACTTTGGCTTTGGTGATTGTGGCCTGGGTCTTTGGAGGGTGACTGCTCTGTCTGTATATCTGAATATGGCTGCAGAGAATATTGTGTCATAGAGTGAGTCTGTACATACTCACTAGTGCGTCGAGCTCTTTCATCGTGAGTAACTGGTGCCTGTGTCAACTCAAGTCGTCCTCCTTCCTGCTCAGCAGCCGCAGCTTCGTAGACTGATGCCTCTGTGGATGCTGCTACTGCCTCCTCCTGTAGTTGTAACACATACAGACTAGCTTCCACCTCTGCCTTGCGTCGAGCGGTTTCGGCTGATGTCTCCTGTTGTTGTTCCTCAAGGTGAACCTTCTCTCTCATCATAACGGCAGCCCTCTCTGCATAAGAGACTTTTACCCTAGCTGCCTCTGCTTTAGCTCTCGCTCTGGTTGCTGCAGCGCTGACTGAGGACTTGTGACTGGAGGCTTGTGACATAGCCTCGTGAAGTTGTTGCATTTGTTCTTCATAATGCTGATTTTCTGACATCTTTACTGTTGGACATCTGATTGGCTAAAGATGCAGCGTGCTGGTCACAGTACTGTTTTCACTGTCTTCACCCGTTGTGTAGATGTCTTTTTACTATTCTGTCCTTGCAATTGCGTTTGAGCAAGGCTAGACAGATAGCTAACAAAAAGAATCCTCAATAAACCCGTCTTCAACAGAGTGTGGCTTTACTGGTTTCAACATTGTAAAAAGACATATCTACTCCAAGGTTCAAACGAAGAAAAACAGACCGCATTTCACACACACTGCTTGCTGCTTCATAACGAGCCAAACGGAAGATAAACAAAACGGACTCTCAGCTGGTGAAACTAACAGTACCTAAAACAACCAATAGAGGGCAGCACTGTAACACCTAACGTCATAACAAAGCATGGGCAGTTCTGTCGTCTTCAGTTCTCATGCAGTTATAGAGAGCAGGAAGGAATCTGTTCTAATCCCTCACCTGGAAGAGAATCCAGTCAATATACAAAAGAGCATGTATTCTGTACTGTAATGTAACACCTAGCTGGGGTCAGAACATGACTGATCACATAAGACTTTAAGACTTTTTACCATTCATCTGAATGGCATCTTCAGTTTTAGTGTCTAATGAATTAAATTAAGTTTCCTTTATTAACCCCCTTGGGGAAAGTCAGTTACTGCAAATTAAATCATTCTAGCTGTGATCTGTGCAGCTAGGAGCAGGCGGCTGCCACCTACATGCTGTGCCTGGGGACCAACTCCAGTTCTTTTCCCATTGCCTTGATCAGGGGCACAGACAGAAGTATAAACCCTAACGTGCATGTTTCTTTTGATGGTGGTGGGGGAAACCGGAGCACTCGGAGAAAAACCCACCAAAGACACAAGGAGAATATGCAAACTCCATACAGAGGACGACTTGGGATGACCCCCAAGGTTGGACAACCCTGGGGTTTGAACCCGGGCCCTTCTTGCTGTGAGGCAACAGCACTAACCACTAGGCCACTGTGTCGCCCAATGTTGAAATCCCAGTTTTTATAGCTGCGAAGATGCCACTCTTCCTGATTGATGAGGATGTAATTTAGGAAATCCGGTCAGATATCCTCAAACTCTTTGTGCCTTTTTAACATGATGGCACTCCTCCAGGTTGTGAAGAGGTAAGAGTAGGGAACCGCTGAGGCAGTGACACAAGTGCACCCAAAATTCTGAGCAGCTGTCCTCATCCATTAAGAGCAGTGGGATCTTCACAGCTATAAGTGATGGGATTTTCACACCTGATACCAGAACTGAAGAAACCATTTGGATGAATGATGAAACATCTACAAGTCCTTTGACCACAGAAAGTCTTTTCCCCTGTGACTTATCCTTCTTGTCACAATTGAAAATGTATTCATCGGAGAGATATTTGAGTCGCAACTCTTAGCTAAACTGTCAACAGGAGTTGGTTTCAAATCACAGGCTGGAAATTTCTGTTAGGGGAATTATCATTGAAAGGGAAAAACCAACTGGGTTTTTTGGAAGTGTTTTGTTTTAATACTTTAAGTCTCAATTTTGTTCTGTTTGTTCAGCTGTCCCTAAAGTACCTACGTAAATCCATAATGCTATGGCTACTTATATGGTGGGGGTCATGGGGCATTGGGGAAGGAATATACATGCATGTTCAAGACAAAAATCAAGAGTTTACATTAATGTCCAGTAGGAAAAACCATCCTATTAAAAGGAAGAAAATATCAGGCCAGCTGAAGAAAATGAGGTGCTCAGTTGCACTTCTGAATGACACAGTACAAAAAAAAAAAAAAGAAAATAGAAAAAAGAAAGAAATAGAGAGTGGGTGTTTGCTGCTTACTGCCCAAATAGCAGGTAAAGGGGCATGACAGTTATGGTAAATAAATCAGGTTCACAACTGATAAAGAAGTTAAAAAACAATGCAACAGACTTGTAGTAGGTATAGGGTCGATAGGGGAGGGTAGAAATTGCTATAATGAATATATACGTATGCTCCAAGTGAAGAGTGGAGCATACGTGAACACTGTTTTGAGATAGCAACCATACAAGTCAAAGAGGCAAAAGGTTTGATAGTACTGGGAGGAGATTTTAATTGTGTCATTTAATAAAAAGTAGATAGGCCAACTGGTGAGTATGGACTCATTAGTAACACAAATCTAAGGCGATGAAAGGAGCGATAGAAGAGCTTGGATTGTTCATCTCTGGTTAGAAGGGAATCCAAAAGTTAGGGATTTTAGTTCCTTATCAAAGGTTCATGGATCTTATTCCAGAATTGATTTGTTTTGTGAACCAAATTATGATCTATACAAAGTAAAATATTATGCCTTAAACACAATTGTGCTGTCAGACAATGGTTCTGTTAAGCTCAGGCTAAATCTTGAATTTGAAAAGTACTTCAAAGTTTGAAGACAAAATATTTCATTATTAACAAATCCCTCTACACAACAGCAAATAAGATGACATGCAAAAATGCTTTGCTCTTAATGACAATAGCGAAGGTTCGTCTTCACACCCTTTACTCAGTACTTGGTTGAGGCACCCTTGGCAGCGATTACAGCCTCAAGTCTTCTTGGGTATGAAGCTACAAGCTTGGCACACCTATATTTGGGGTATTTCTCCCATTCTTCTCTGCAGATCCTCTCGAGCTCTGTAAGGTTAGATGGGGAGCGTCGCTGCACAGCTATTTTCAGGTCTTTCCAGAGATGTTCAATGGGGTTCAAGTCTGGGCTCTGGCTGGGCCACTCAAGGACATTCACAGACTTGTCCCGAAGCCACTCCTTCGTTGTCTTGGCTGTGTGCTTAGGGTCGTTGTCACGTTGAAAGGTAAACCTTCGCCCCAGTCTGAAGTCCTGAGCGCTCTGGAGCAGGTTTTCATCAAGAATCTCTCTGTACTTTGCTCCATTCATCTTTCTCTCGATCCTGACTAGTCTCCCAGTTCCTGCCGCTGAAAAACGTCCCCACAGCATGATGCTGCCACCACCATGCTTCACTGTAGGGATGGTATTAGCAAGGTGATGAGAGGTGCCTGGTTTCCTCCAGACATGACGTTTGGCATTCAGGCCAAAGAGTTCAATCTTGGTTTCATCAGACCAGAGAATCTTGTTTCTCATGGTCTGAGAGTCCTTTAGGTGCTTTCTGGAAAACTCCAAGCGGGCTGTCATGTGCCTTTTACTGACCAGAGGCTTCCGTCTGGCCACTCTACCATAAAGGTGTGATTGGTGGAGTGCTGCAGAGATGGTTGTCCTTCTGGAAGGTTCTCCCATCTCCACAGAGGAACACTGGAGCTCTGTCAGAGTGACCATTGGGTTCCTGGTCACTTCCCTTACCAAGGCCCTTCTCCCCCAATTGCTCAGTTTGGCTGGGCGGCCAGCTCTAGGAAGAGTCCTGGTGGATCCAAACTTCTTCCATTTACGAATGATGGAGACCACTGTGCTCTTCAGGACCTTCAAAGCTGTAGAAATGTTTTTGTACCCTTCCCCAGATCTGTGCCTCGATACAATTCTGTCTCGGAGGTCCACAGACAGTTCCTTTGACTTCATGGCTTGGTTTCTGCTCTGACATGCACTGTCAACAGTGGGACCTTAGATAGACAGGTGTGTGCCTTTCCAAATCATGTCCAATCAATTGAATTTACTACAAGTGGACTCCAATCAAGATGTAGAAACATCTCAAGGATGATCAGTGGAAACAGGATGAACCTGAGCTCAATTTTGAGTGTCATAGCAAAGGGTGTGAATACTTATGTACATGCAATATTTCAGTTTTTTATTTTTAATAAATTTGCAAAAATTTCTACAAAATCTTTTTCGCTTTGTCATTATGGGGTATTGTATGTAGATTGATGAGAAAAAAAAGGAATTTAATCCATTTTGGAATAAGGCTGTAACATAACAAAATGCGGGGAAAGTGAAGGGGTGTGAATACTTTCCAGATGCACTGTAGTCCAACCTGATCATATGATGTATTGTGCTCTAATTTACTTCACAGTCACATAATAACATTCAGTAGTACACCTCTAATTGGATATGTGCTGGTTCCTATTCCCTCCTCCCCCATCCTTTCCCTTTCTTGTTTCTTGTTAAGAGCCATGTTTACCTGTTTGTTTAGAATGTAGAGTAAGTATTTAACAAATATTTTTTTTATTGCTAGGCTGGCTATCAAATATTATATGCCTTATAGGCTATAATGTGAAAAAAGATTTGATGAGTAGTCTAGAACATTCCCAAATTTCCATGTTTATTTTACCCATTTACTGCCGAAGTTTATGACCATTTTTTAAACACTTTATGGAAATTTAGCATAAACTTATCTAAGCATTGTGCACTGAGCATTGAAACCACAACGTTAACAAAAACATTTTTTCATTCGTTCATTTAGCTAGTTCACAGCACATAGCATGTAAGCATGAGAAAGCACCAGCTCCCTGCTCATTCGTCTTTGGTGTTTCTAACTCTTCACCACTGTCTTCATCATCACCTGCAAACTACTTAAATTAATCTGTTATCTTAGCACACTTCACAGCGTTAGCCACCAAAGCCTTCATCTTTTTTTGCACACTTTCTCTGCACCACTGGCCACAAGTTTTCTGTTTCTATCCATGTTTTGGTAATGAGTGCAACATACTAACTGCCCGAGTGCTAGATATTTTCAGTTGTGATGACAACTAATACCTGCTATTACGGATTGCACCAACCGACTCGCTGCAGCTAAAATGACCTATTTGGATATACATATAATGATGGGGTTGGGGAAAAAAAGATCAGCCCTCACAAGACTGGCCTGGGAAAATTCCTGAACTTCCTGATGGCCAGTCTGCACCTGTCACTGAGGCCTTTCAGCAATTTTACAAGGACCTTTATGAATCATAAAACCAGGCATAAAGCCAGGATAAAATAGATTTCAATCTTAAAAAACACAAATCACCTGGTAGAGATGGTGCACAGGCAAATTTTGACAAAATATTTACAAAGAACTCAAACTGGTGCTTTGTAAAATAACCAACCAGTCCCATTAGCATATAGATGTTAATACAAAGAATGAGGACACACTTGTAGGTATTCAGTTTCTGACCTGCTGAGTGGGCTTTTTCATGCCAGCCATGTCAACCATTCAATTAGCTTACAGTTCAAGAGTGAGCATACACATACATATTCATGTTGGCACTTCCATTGGTTGTTTTAGTTTAGTAGCCAACTAAGCCATTTGGAATTGGGTTTATGGAGATTTTTACAACGACATTTCCCAGATGTTCTCTCTTTGAATGCAAGGACAAGATGTGAAGTTAGCTGAATTTTTCTGTCTTGGTTTGTTGTATTTGGTTTACATGTGTAGCCCCCTTAATATCAGGACAAGGATTTAACATCAGAGCCTGTATATTATTGAATGTTCTAGCTAGCATCGGCTAGTGAATATTTTGAATTTGTCAGCTGACAACAAGGGAAAGATCTTGTGACAACTTGGAAAGACAGCTGGCAGAGGAGTATAGACCCAAATGGGGCTGTCATTTGTTAGCAACTCATGACTACAGTGCCAATGGTTAATGTAACCAGGTGGATGCACCCAAACAAGCTACGGAATTACATGTAGAGCTACCCTGAGTGTCTGTGAGGGTAGATGTGGAAGATAATAACTTTTATTTACACAACACTTTTCTAAAACAATGTTACAAAATGCTTTACAAAAGAAATAAAATCAGACAAGGAAAAAATAGGAATGACCAAATAAGAGTAAAAATAAACACATTATAAATAACTAAAAACCAATATTAAACATTTATAAAAGCTTTCACAAAGAGAGAGGTTTTAAGAAGATATTTAAAAGAAGCTAGAGACTTAGTTTGTTTGAGTTCAATAGGAAGAGAGTTGCATCGTGTGGGGGCTCTAACAGCACAAGTCTAATCGCCCTTTCTGACAAACTGTGACCTGGGAATAACCAACAGGGCTCCATCTGCAGATCTTAATGGTCACGAGGACGTATACCAGGTCAATAACACAGAAATGTAAGTAGGAGCAAGACTGTTTAAAGCCTTAAAAGGTAGAAGTAACATTTTAAAGTCAATTCGATAATCTAGGGAGCCAGTGTAGGGAGGCAAGCACAGGAGTGATATGGTCATGCCTCTTTGTCTTGGTAATGAGTCAAATATTTACTCAAGGTAATCTATAAAATTAGGCCATTTTTATCAATTGCTGATCTACAAAAAGTTGTACATGCTTTTACCTATTCTTGGCTTGATTATTGCAATGCACTTTACTCAGGTATCAGCAAGGGCTCACTCCACCATCTGGAGTTGGTACAAAATGCCTGTAGATCAGCAATTGATAAAAATGACCTAATTGTATAGATTACATTGAGTAATTTTTTTTTTATAGATTACCTTGAGAAAACATGACAGGACAACATGTTTGATTTGATTATCAAAACTGAGGTTAGCATCACATATTACCCCAAGATTCCTAGCAGCCTGCTTTAGACTAATTGACAGACCATCAAGATTAGTACCAAAAGGGCTTATGAAATTTGGGGGACCAAAGAGAATGACTTCAGACTTATCAGCGTTAAATTTAAATATTTTGGGACATCCAGGATTTAATGTCAGAGACGCAAGTTGAGATTTGCTAGGCCTCTGGGATCTGTGGGTTTAAGTGGCATGTATAAATGAGTGTCATCAGCAGAGAAATGGCAAAACACATCCTGATTGTGAATAACCTGGCCAAGAGGCAGCATGTATATAGGAAACAGAAGGGGGTCGTGACCTGAGCCTTGAGGTACACAACTCAACTGAGCCATTGAGGAAGGAGAGCTAACCAGAACAACAGAAAAAATTCTGTTGGAGAGGTATGAGTGTAATTAACCAGGAGCCAAGCCCTTGATGCCTACCCACGTCTCCAAGCGATGTAAGGGAATACTGTGATTGACTGTGTCAAAGGCAGCAATTAAGTCTAAAATAACTAATATCGAGAAGTCACCTCTGTCTGCAGTCAGTAGTAAGTCATTAGTAACCTTAACTAGAGATGTCTTGGTACTATGAAGTGTTCAAAAACTAAACTTGAAGCCGTTAAAAACAACTATTAGTGTTCATAAAAGATATCAACTGACAGGAAATTTCTCCAGAACGTTAGATAAAAAAAAAAGACAATTTGGAGATTGGCTTGTATTTTCTTAAGGACAGGAGAGCCAAATTAGGTTTCTTTTAGGTTTTTAGGTTTGTTTTTGAACAATTGTATGCTTAAAACTGTCTGGAAAAGAAACAGAGGCCAGACAATTGTTAAGAATTTGCAGAATAACAGTGCTACAAATGAAAAATACCTCTTAGAGCAGCTTAGTGAGGATGATGTCTAAGATCCATCTCTCCACTGGCGTAACATATTTATTATGGGCCCTGTTGCAAGCAACCCTCGTAGACCCCCCCCCCATCTCTCTCTCACTCGCTCACACACACACACCACCACCACCTTAGGTGGGTTTAGTAAGTCATTTTAGTAATTTATTTGTGTAGCACCTTTCACAGATATACAATCACAAAGTGCTTCACAGCATAAAGTATAACAAATAAAATAGAAATATCAAAGTAACAGACAAAGTTTACACAGATTAGTCATTGTAAAGGTCAGTACGTCAAAGATTGGCTACACTTCAGAACCACGGAGAGCGGACGCACCACGGACAGAGTTCGGAAACCTAAACAGACGGTCTCTAAATCAAATCAGTCGACAATGCAATGAAACAAGTCAACAAAGCAACTAGGCTGTAATATAGCTAATAGCCATGTCATTCGACAGTAACAGGGGAGCACACATCAGACTCAAAACCTGGTAGATTGCATGGTTTGGCCCGCACGCAGCACACATTGCAGCTTTCCTTTTTTTCCTTGCTCTCCTTCCTCTTTTTACATCCACTTTTATGTGTGTAACTCATGCTTGCTTGCTTGATTTTATTTTTCTAACGTTACTTAGGTAGGCTAGATAGGTAAATTAGATTGCGCGCGCTAAACAAGCTATCATCACATGCTCAAAACAGACACGTAACATTGGACTAGGACAATGCATGCAGAAATATTGACGGGCCCCCCCTAGCGATGGGCCCTGATGCCACTGCACCGGCTGCACCACCTATATTTACGCCAGTGCATCTCTCCTAAACATGTCCATGCCTCCAAAGGTATGTCATCAGGACCAACTGCCTTTCCACTCTTCATTCTCTTCATAGTTGCCCTCACTTCCTCCTTGCTAATCCACCGAACTTCCTGATTCACTATCCCTACATCATCCAACCTTCTCTCTCTCATTTTCTTCATTCATCAGCCCCTAAAAGTACTCCTTCCACCTTCTCAGCACACTCTCCTCGCTTATCAGCACATTTCCATCTCTATCCTTGATCACCCTAACTTGCTGCACATCCTTTGCAGCTCGGTCCCTCTGTCTAGCCAGTCGGTACAAGTGCTTTTCTCCCTCCTTAGTGTCTAACCTGTCATACAACTCACCGTACGCCTTTTCCTTTGCCTTTGCCACCTCTTTCTTTGCTTTACGCTGCGCCTCCTTGTACTCCTGTCTACTTTCTTCATCTCTGACTATCCCACTTCTTCTTTGCCAACCTCTTCCTCTGTATAATTTGCTGTACTTCCTTCCACCACCAAGTCTCCTTGTTTTCCTTCCTCTGTCCTGATGACACACCAAGTACCTTCCTAGCTGTCTCCCTCACTATTTCTGCAGTGGTTGCCCAGCCATCTGGCAACTCTTCACTACCACCCAGTGCCTGTCTTAACTCCTGCCTGAACTCCACACAACAGTCTTCCTTCTTCAACTTCCACCATTTGATCTTCGGCTGTGCCTTCACTCGCTTCCTCTTCTTGGTCTCCAAAGTCATCCTACAGACCACCATCCGATGCTGCCTAGCTACGTTCTCCCCTTTCACCACCTTGCAGTCTCCAATCCCTTTTGATTGAGCCTTCTACATAAGATATAGTCCACCTGTGTGCACTTTCCTCCACTCTTGTACGTCACCCTGTGTTCCTCCCTCTTCTTGAAATATGTATTCACCACAGCCATTTCCATCATTTTCGCAAAATCGACCACCATCTGTCCGTCCACATTTCTCTCCTTGACTCCATACCTACCCATCACCTCCTCATCACCTCTGTTCCCTTTACCAACATGTCCACTGAACTCCGCTCCAATCACAACTCTCTCCCCCTTGGGTACCCTCTCCACCACGTCATCCAACTCACTCCAGAATTCTTCTTTCTCATCCATCTCACACCCAACTCGCAGGGCATATGCGCTGATAACATTCAGCAATACACCTTTGATTTCCAGCTTCATACTCATCACTCTGTCTGACACTCTCTTCACCTCCAGCATACTCTTGATACACTCCTCCTTCAGAATGACCTCTACCCCATTTCTCCTCCCATCCGCACCATGGTAGAAGAGTTTGAACCCACCTCCGATGCTGGTTAACAGTACCAGTGGCGGTCGTTGGTAACCCGAGCCTCGACCGATCCAGTATGGAAATCTAATTATGATCTGCATATTTGATTTGGCAAAGATTTTACACCGGATGCCCTTCCTGATGCAACCCTCCCCATTTGTCCGGGCGTGGGACCGGCACTAAGAATGCACTGGCTTGTGCATCCTCAGTGGCTGGCTTCTAACACTAAAATTGTAATGGGTTGTAACTGGATAAAGGAGGCAGGATTCATATGGGGAATGGAAAGAGTGCAGGGGCCGGGCTGGATTTGAGACCTGATATTCTCCACCTTATTTAAAGAAAAAAAATAAGTGAGACATTTTTCAGACAACTCAACATCAGATCCAAAAAAATAAGTGGAGGAACCATTAATAACATAATCAATTACCCTAAAGAGAACTTGGATTGTGGTTATTTCTAGATAATTCAGAGTAGTAAGCTGATCTCACATCCTTAATTGCTTTCTGGTAAATTAACATTTGGTTTTTAAGGGTGTTATGGGTTATTTAAGAATTGTTGACCTTCAATTGTCATTTGGATTTTCTACAGAGTCTTTTAAGGGCTCGAGTGTGATCATTTAGCCAGGGGAGTTTATTTGATTTTTGTTTCCTAGTTTTAAATGGTGCAATTTGGTGTGTCACGTCACATGTCACATAATTGCATTATGGTGCTGCCTGGAGCTTCTGAGGTTAAGGAGTGGGATGGTGTCAAAAGTGATTTGATAAGAATACTGACTGAGCAAACTGAAGAGATTAGGGGAGATCTTTATAACTATGGTGTGGACATATTTGGAGATCTACAGGGGAAGAATAAAATAATGCAGGATTCAATGAAGTCGAGAAGGCAGGTAGAGGTAAGAGAGGCTTATTTGTCCCATGTTACCTCCGCCTTGGTCGGGCGTCCCTGCAGACACAATTGGCCATGTCTGTAGGTGGGAAGCCAGATGTGGGTATGTGTCCTGGTCGCTCCACTAGTACTTCCTCTGGTCAGTCGGGGTGCCTATTTGGGAGGAGAGGGGGGATTGGGGGGATAGCGTGATCCTCCCATGTGCTACGTCCCCCTGGCGAAAGTCCTCACCGTCAGATAAAAAGAAGCAGCTGGCAACTCCACATGTATCGGAGGAGGCATGTGATAGTCTGCAGCCCTCCCCGGATCGGCAAAGGGGGTGGAACAGAGACCAGGACAGCTCGGAGAGTGGGGGTAATTGGCCAAAGTGCAGTTGGGGGGAAAAAATTGAGGCTTATTCATGAGAGGAGGCCGCTAAGGGAATAGTAGAGGTGAATGTATGACGATGAAAGAGGTCATTGGGGTGTTGCAGTTTGAGCTCAAAAGTATATTGTCTATGTGGGCAGAGCTTCTTAGACGATGGAAGAAGGGGTGAGCAAGGGCAGCATTTTTATGGATCTGTTTATGTTTGCTAAGACATTTTTTAGCAAGAGTGGTAGTTTGAATATGGAAAGATGGGAGTTAGAATATTTACATAGGGGGCATACAGATAGTGAGAGGACTAGGGAACTTGTAATGCCCGCAGATGCCCCCCCCCAATTGCAGTAGAATGTCAATTTAATGTCAGTCTGCCCAGGTGGGGTGAGGTGCAAGATATTGTGAGGCATGAAAGGGCCTCTTGTACACCTGGACCTAAAGAGGTTTCTTTTAAGATTTATGAGTGCACCTGGTGTATTGAAGTATTTATGGAAGTTAAAGGTAGTTGTATGAAAAAAGGGAGTTATTCTAAGGGCTTGGCCTGGAGAAAAATATATTTTCATACCAAAGGAAAAGGACACAGTAGGGATTGGACAATTTAGGCCTATTTGTCTCTTCAGTATGGAAGGGAATGTTTTCTACAGCATAGTGGCAAGGTGGTTGGCAGCATATTTAAAACTGAATAAATTAGTAGTTCTGTACAGAAAGCAGGAATTCCAGGGTTCTCGGTTGCGTAGAGCACAGAAGTATGATTTGGCACCAAATTCAGGAAGCCAGGAGAGAGAGGAGAGCTCTCTGTTTAGTGTTTTTGGAAATGCCTTTGGTTCTGTTCCACATAATATTTTGTGGAATGCGTTTTTTTCTTTTAAGTCAAGTCAAGTCAATTTTATTTGTACAGCCCAATATCACAAATTACAAATTTGCCTCAAGGGGCTTTACAGCAACATAACATCCCATCCTTAGACCTTCGCATCGGATAAGGAACAACTCCCCCCAAACAGCAAAAACAACAACAAAAAAACCCTTTAACAGGGAGAAAAATAGGAAGAAACCTCAGGGAGAGCAACAGAGGAGGGCTCTCTCTCCCAAGACAGCAACAGAGGAGGGATCTCTCTCCCAAGGCGGACAATGTGCAATTAATGTTGTGTTTACACAATTTACAGAATACAACATTATAAGAGGAAAACATAATTACAATGGAACTATGTGGAGGATGAAAAGAAACGTGACGAGATCACTTCTCCTTTTGACCACACAGACGTGGAGTCATTTATTCCACCCAACAAACTTCAAGTCAACAGATTTTTATACTCTGAAACAAGCCCTCAACGCTACCCACAATCCCCCCTGCTAACCCCTGAACCACTGTCTTAAAGGGACTGTCTTTTCCACATGGTAAATATCTAATCTCAAAGTAGGTCAATACAATTATACATTTTTTTGAAGAATACGATGAGGAGGATGCCAAGCACTGTCCAGACGCCACCAGAACAGCCCAGGACCCGAGCCATGTGACCAACATCACCATCCATCCATTATCCGAACCGCTTATCCTGCTCTCAGGGTCGCGGGGATGCTAGAGCCTATCCCAGGAGTCATTGGGCGGCAGGCGGGAAGACACCCTGGGCAGGCCGCCAGGCCATCACACAGGGTCGACATACATACAACACCCACACACATTCATACCTAGGGCTAGGGACAATTTAGTATGGCCGATTCACCTGACCTACATGTCTTTGGACTGTGGGGGGAAACCGGAGCCCCCAGAGGAAACCCATGCAGACACGGGGAGAACATGCAAACTCCACACAGAGGGCGACCCAGGACGATCCCCCAAGGTTGGACCACTACCCCGGGGCTCAAACCCAGGACTTTATGGCTGTGAGGCGACCGCACTAACCACTGCGCAACCGTGCTGCCACCAGCCTCACCTTGTTAAAAAAAAGGTCCCTGAGAGTATTAAAAGACCAGGCAGAGCATATTTTGATGATATTCAGTTTTGTTTTTGTTCTGGTTTAGCTATTTTCTGTGCTTAGTTCACTGATCACTAGATTCTCTAGTTTTCTTTCTCATATTATTCTTGTGTTTAGCTTCTCATTCCTAGTTTGTTACTAGCTTTGAGCTTAGCCTAGTTTAGCAGTTACATTCGCAGTCAAAGCAGCCTTGTTAAAATTATGGTTTGTGGTGACTGCTCCGTAGGTTGTCTCTATTAGAGAGGCGTGTCCGTGAGTTAGAGCAGCTTCTTTTGGCTGAGATGACATTAGCTGTGACGGACACTCCAAATAGCCTTAGCCGCGGTCCTTACAGCAGACCTGCTATTGTTTGCAATAGCTCAGCCTCGTCGGCAGATGTGACGGAGATTGTCTCTGTTTACCGGCGTGGGAAGGCTCGCAAGAGTAAGCCACCGGTCATGTGGCCTGGTCTGCAGTCACCTCTCCCAACTGCAAACCGGTTTGCACCACTCACCAGCCCTGTTGGTAGTCCTACCGGACAGCATGTTTCTCCCGCTCCTGGCAACACAGTAAAGCAATGCACGCTAATGATAGTAGACTCTATTACCCGCAATATTAAATTAGCTTCGTCAGCCTTGGTTCACTGTTGACCCAGGGCCAGAGTCGCCAACATAGAGAATAATCTTAGGGTGCTGGCATCAAGGAGGGAGAGTCAGGGAACCCAGGCACACATCACCACTATTTTCAGCAACATTAACCCCATTTCCACTACAGGCTTAACCTAGTGCATGAACTCGGCCTATTGGTTCCTGTTGTGTTTCCTTTGGCTTTCCTGGGGCTTCAGGTGGGCTTATCCGAGAACTTAAGCCCTGCCGTAAGCGCTTTTAAAAAGGCAGGGCCATGGCAGTAAGCCATCCTGCGAATTTCACCATTTGTGAATGCCACCATTTTAAATGTCGCATCGCTAGCTACAAGCTAACGTTTGCTATCTAGTTTGTTAACGTTTCTTACAAGTTGTTATAAAACAAAAAATGGAAAATCCCAAATCTAGACAATACTGGATGACAGGGGAGACCCAAGCACTACTCACGATATACTGCGAATCTGATATTCAGAAGCAGCTGGATGGCATCGTAAGAAAATGAAGCTGGGCTATGAAACGTGTGTGATGCAGTAGGGCTAGGGAAGTGGGAAAACAACACGAACTGAAGACCTTGTGCTTAGGTTCCAGGTTATTCATGTCAGCAACAATAATGCTAGGATGAAGCAATCAGAGATCACAAAAGCCAGCCTAGTCAGAACGCTGTGTCGGCATCAATTAATTGTCTCTGGTGCCTTACCTGTGAGGGGTAATCATGAGCTGTACAGTAGGCTCACCTCAATGAACTGCTGGCTGGCTCGGTACTGTAATGAGCAGGGATTCGGCTTTGTTGATAACTGGCCTTTTTTTTTTCTCCTGGAGCCGCCCATACCTAGGGACTTACTAGGGACTTATCATTCAGCAGGTTGCAGGTTATTAGAGAGCCTGCTAGGTTTAAATCTAGTGTGGATGTGGAGTCAAGTAGTTTAATTAATATGATTGGTCAGGGAATTTCTCATAGTGTAGATTATCAGACTGACAGCTTGGTCTATAACATTGAGACTGTCTCCCTACCCTGCTGTATTGCTCCCAAGCTCTCCTCCCCTAAATGTGTGAATCACAATAATCTAATAATTATTCCTACCACTGGTGGTGGTGAAATGTGCAACGAAGTACCTAATAATCTACAGAACCAAACATCTAATGTTATCAAAAATGTCACCACATATCATCCAAAGCGTTGGTTGTCAAAATTGTCAACAAGGTGTCTGATTCCAATTAACGTTTCACCTATTGGTAGCTCTAAAGTTCTGCCTACTACTGATAACTTCCACAAGATGCTTAAATTTGGTTTCATGAATATCAGATCATTGTCTACCAAAGCATTACTATTAAATGATCTGATTCTGATGATATGAAACCAAATGTTTTCCTTCCCTTAAATGAAGCTTCCCCACCCAACTATACTTAGCTTGGGTAAATAAACAAGGTGGGGTGTTGCCTTAATATATAAATATAATTTCAATCTGACTTCTAGACTTGAATCTAAATTCCAGTCTTTTGAGGCTGTTGTTCTTGGTTCATTTCCCTTAGCCATGAATAGACTCGGCTCAGTCCAAATTGTGATATTCTATTGGCCTCCTGGCTGTTACTCATTATTTTTTGAAGAATTTGGAGAATTTGTCTCAGGCCTTGTTAGTCACTCTAAGGAGATTCAAATTCTTGGTGATTTCAATATTCATCTGAATAAGGCTGCTGATCCTCTAAGTAAAGCCTTTCCGGCACTAGTTGATACTTTTGAGTTCACTCAGTTTGTTCAAGAGTCGACTCATTGCAGTGGTAACACCCTTGATTACATTTTATCTAAAGGGATAGCTGTTTCTGATCTGAATGTCTTGCCAACCACATCTGCTGTGTCAGACAATGTTCTCCTCAAATTTGAATCATTATTGGCCTGTCCAGTTAATGTCCACACAGATGTAATTGCCACTCACCACATTGGGCCCTCCACTGTAGCTGCATTTGGCCAGCAGCTGCCTGAAGTCTTGGCTCCTTTTACTGTAGTAACTGATTCTGTTGAAAATTTCACTAGTGACTTAAATATGGCCCTCTCTAGTCTCCTTGATTCAGTTGCATCTCTCGCTACCATAGCTAGGTGACTAAAGAGGCCTACATCCTGGTTTAACGATGAAACACGTGCTCTTAAGTGGGCCTACAGGAGACTGGAACGTAAATGGCGAAAATCAAAATTGGAAGTATAAATGCAAACGATCGTTCCATCCATACATCCATCTATCATGGCATGAGTGTTTATTGAAATACAAACATGCTTTATCTGCTGCAAAAGCAACATATCTCTCTCACTTAATAGCACTCACAGCTTTAAAGGTCTACCATCCGCAACTCCCCTCCAGTCTCTCTCTGCCACAAATCCCGCCCCCAAATCTCCTACTGGAGACCTGACTCAGCCTGCCTCTCAGGCGGGCGTCAGCACCCACGCCGAGTGCAACACAGGGGACCAGGGATCGAACCACAACAGCCTGGCCGGCAGCTCCGCCCTAGCATTGGACCTCGTCCACGTCGGCACGAAGCTCTGCCACCAGAACCAACACCATGGCAGAGGATGAAAGGAAGTGGACCAGCAGCCACAGCCATACCCACCACCAAACCAAGAACACACCAACAACACCTGTTAACACCAAACAATAATGAACACTGTGCTTAAGACCACCCAACACCGAACGTTAACACAGCACACTACAGGAAATGGCAACTAGCCAGACCAAAGCCGCCAATATCCCGGACGAGCCCCCATTTGTTACGACCCTCGGTCTGGAGAGGGTGCAACAATTAGTGTACTGGGTAACAGTGAGGTGAGGGTGCAACACAGTGAGACAAACGTATAAATATAATAAAATAAATATATTTATTGAAACAATGACAGGACAAGGGAACCGAACGGTTGCCAAAACAATAAACTATTAACAAAAGTAACCCACCCTTGACAGTACTGAAAAGCACCAAACCTAAAGACAAAAGTGGCAACCGCTGCTAACCTAGTGTGTCTAACAAAGGTAAGCTATGTGATGGGGTGTTTGCCCATGGGCATCTTACCTTGATCCCCTTGCCCAAAAGAGCTAAATAACTGAACATAACTCAAAATAGTCAAAATGCAAACTTAACCAAAAACGGGCCAGACATTACAAACACAAAGTAGCTACAACACACAAACTAAACTAGCTGGCCGTTGAACTGAAGACATGTGGGGGTTTAAATGGGAGACTGAACGGCTGATGAAGATTGGATTCGTTGACCGGTTGATTAGGTGATGAGGAGCACCTGGCGGATACCTGAATGTAGAGTCAGAGTTAGATACAGGAGGCAACACAAAACTATACGGACACACCCGTGGCCGTAACAGTCTGCTTTAGTAATATTATATGGTGTACCTCAGGAATCAGTTCTTGGCCCTCTACTTTTCTCTCTTTATATTTCACCTCTTGGCCAAATTATACGCAGTTATGGAATACATTTCCTTTGCTACGCTGATGATACTCAGCTGTATGTGCCTATAAGGGCTGATGATCATACTCAAATGACTAATTTAGGGGCCTGCTTGGTTACTGCGAAAAATTGATGTCACTTAACCTTCTGCTTTTAAATTCGGATAAAACCGAGATGCTGGTCATTGGCCCTGCTAGACACAGACACCAATTGATACAAGGCAGGATGGATCCATGCTTTCATGTTGTTGACGCCAAATTCTGACCCTACCATCCGAATGTCGCAGCAGAAATCGAGACTCATCAGACCAGGCAGCGTTTTTCCAATCTTCTATTGTCCAATTTTGGTGAGCCTGTGCGAATTGTAGCCTCAGTTTCCTGTTCTTAGCTGACAGGAGTGGCACCCGGTGTGGTCTTCTGCTGCTGTAGCCCATCTGCCTCAAGGTTCGACGTGTTGTGCGTTCAGAGATGCTCTTCTGCATACCTCAGTTGTAATGAGTGGTTATTTGAGTTACTGTTGCCTTTCTATCAGCTCGAACCAGTCTGGCCATTCTCCTCTGACCTCTGGCATCAACAAGGCATTTTCGCCCACAGAACTGCCGCTCACTGGATATTTTCTCTTTTTCGGACCATTCTCTGTAAACCCTAGAGATGGTTGTGCGTGAAAATCCCAGTAGATCAGCAGTTTCTGAAATACTCAGACCAGCCCGTCTGGCACCAACAACCATGCCACGTTCAAAGTCACTTAAATCACCTTTCTTCCCCATTCTGATGCTCGGTTTGAACCGCAGCAGATCGTCTTGACCATGTCTACATGCCTAAATGCATTGAGTTGCTGCCATGTGATTGGCTGATTAGAAATTTGCGTTAACGAGCAGTTGGACAGGTGTGCCTAATAAAGTGGCCGGTGAG
Organism: Lampris incognitus; assembly: GCF_029633865.1. Lineage (NCBI taxonomy): Eukaryota > Metazoa > Chordata > Actinopteri > Lampriformes > Lampridae > Lampris > Lampris incognitus. The sequence continues at coordinate 113,188,619 of NC_079212.1, forward strand.
TGTATGTCTTAGTTTGGATATGTGTGTTCTTGTAGTTTTTTTGATGTGTTTTTGTCTTTGTGTTGTACTGCTGTGAGCTGGGGGAAATGAGATTTTGTTTCATTTCATATACCCAAGTGCATGAAGTGAAATGACAAATAAAAGTGTTCCTGGTTCCTATTAAATGCATTTGTTTCATCCAGACTTGATTACTGATAATGTTCTGTTTTCAGGTCTGCCAAATTCTAGTAGTAAAAGTCTTCAGATGGTTCAGAATGCTGCTGCTAGAATCCAAATAAATCTAGGAAATTTTACCATATTACACCAATTCTTGCCTCCCTTCATTTGCTTCCTATCCACGTTAGATCAGAATACAAGGTGCTTCTGCTGACTTATAAAATCCTACATGGGCTTGCTCCATCTTACCAGTCTGATCTCCTTAAACTGTACATTCCATCTTGAGTTCTTCACTCTCAAAATACTGGGCTCCTGTGTGTACCCAAAATTAAAAAGAAGTCAGCTGGTGGCAGGGCCTTTTCCTATCGGGCCCCATTCGTGTGGAATAACCTGCCTGCTGCCATCAGACAGAGTCTGTTGAGTCCTTTAAATCTAAACTTAAAACTCATCTTTTTGCCTTATCTTACAATTAGTTGCCTTTAAGTTGAGTACTTCACAACCTGTACTGCGTGGCGGGTCGGTTTCTGTCTCATTGAATTTACCAAGCACTTTTCTGCCGACGAGATTATAGCGTATAGATTATAACTAATTGATGACTTAATTGATTGAGTAATGACAATTGCAAACTGTTCTCTTTTCTCACATGTCTTTTCTCTCTCTTTGAACGATGTCTTCTCTTTTCTTCTTTTTCTGTGTGTGAATGGTGTCATGTGAGTCTCCCTTGTGTGTATGTGCAGTCGGTCCTCCTCCCAGGTCTCTGTGGTGATGGTGGTCACCACCTGGACACTGCTTGGCATTCCCCTCATCACATTTTCTTTTTATATATCTTATAAATCCATATAACTTTTGTTGTCCTGTTTTTTTTTTTTTTTTTTTTTTTTTGTATGGTGGTGCTGGTTGCGTGGCTTGGGTCTTGGGCTGTTCCGGTGATGTCCGGACGCTGCTTGGCATCCTGCACATCATATACTTCATAAAATTGTATAATTCCATTATAATTCTCTTATCTTCTTTCAATGTTGTATTCTGCAAATTGTGTAAACACAGCATCCATTGCACATTGTCTGTGTTGGGAGAGAGAGACCTCCTCTGCTGCTCTCCCTGAGGTTTCGTCCTATTTTTTCTCCCTGTTGAAGGTTTCTTTTTTAGGGAGTTGATCCTTTTCCAATGAGGATCTAAGGACAGGATGTTGTGTTGCTGTAAAGCCCCTTAGGGCAAATTGGTGATATTGGGCTATACAAATAAAATTGACTTGACTTGACTTGACTTGTTTAATCACTAGTGAGTACGAAACTACAGCAGCAGCTGGAGATAGGGATAATGGCAGGTTGCACTATTTCACCCCTAGTGTTTACCATTGCCATGGAGGTGATAGTTATCACAGGGACAAGTATGACAAGTATGGACAAGTATGTGAAGTTGGTTGATTTTTTTTTGTCTTGGCTTCTTTTCTTCTTTTTTTTTGGCCCACTAACTGTCAGCACAAAGGACTTAACATCAGATCCTGTGTATAAGTGAATAAACTATGCCCTTGAAGAAAAAGACCCTCCTAAGGGCTAGTCAGGAGCCATAAGCTCAGTGACCCACAAGGAGCAGAAAGACTACGCATTGTGGGTCATATAGGCCTGCTAGTCTTCTTTGTAATGACTAAAAAATTCTTAGTTCAATGTCTGTGAATGTTCTCATTCATCCAGGTCATGGTTATCCAAAGGAATTGAATCAAGTGCAGCTGGACTTGGTATAAATCCATGAAGACGTTTCGCCTCTCATCCAAGAGGCTTCATCAGTTCGTGCCTTTCTGACTAGACCAAGCTAGTCTGACTGGCTAGTGATGAAACTCAGATATTTATCCTCTTTGGAGTCATTATCAGAGCTATTGATGTCCATGGCTCTTGTGTTCCGATGTTTAGCCACGCCCGTCGTTATCAGAGCTATTGATGTGCATGGCTCTTTGTGATCCAATGTTAAGCAGCGACGGTCATTGGGGGTGTTAGTTTCGACTTCATTAGTGCTCCCTTCAGTGGTCATGAGTCGTTGGAGCCGTTAGTGACCGACTGTTGTTCTTGGAGGCTAAGCTTCTTGAGTCTCCAGGGTAGAGATGAAAGGACGGCATTGTAAGTGGGAGATAGGTGGCGTCGCAGACCTCCTCCTCTGTTGAGGGATGGTTTTTCCAGTTTCACATAGATGGCTTCCTTCACTCCTCTTTCAAACCATCTATCTTCCCTGTCCAAAATGTGTACGTTGCTGTCCTCGAAGGAGTGTGTCTTCTCCTTTAGGTGTAGATAAACTGCTGAGTCTTGTCCTGAGGAGTTTGGCCTTCTGTGTTGGGCCATCCGTTTGTGTAGTGGTTGTTTGGTTTCTCCTATGTGTAGGTCAGTGCAATCCTCATTGCATTGTACAGCATACACCAGATTGCTTTTTTGGGTGTGTGGTACACGGTCTTAGTTCAATATTAGTGAACAGCAGGTATATAAGCAAACTAATCAATGCAAACCAGGTGGGGTTCATTGGGGCAAAATAACATCAAAGCCCTAAATGTACAGTAACTGGCAAAAAAGTCTGACCAACCTTCAGTGCTACTTAGCCTTGACACAGGGAGGGCATTTGATAAGGTGGAACAGGAATACTACTCATTGGAGTAAATTGACTTTTATTTGATGTTTATTGGTTTGCTTAGAACTCTAAACAACAAACAAGACTGTAGAATTAGACCAAATGAATGCTGCCCCAACTTTTTTTAGATTGGGAAGAGGCGAGAGACAAGGAAACCCATCCTCACCAATATTATTTGATTTAACCATGGAACCACTTGCTGAGTTGATACAAAGGGATGATCAAAATGAATGAGTACTGGATAGTAAAGGAATGGTCCATAGGATTACAGCTTGTGGATGACATTTTTTATCTATAAAAAATCTGAGGACATCCTTTCCAGCACTTTTACAATCCCTGGAGATTTTTCGAGAACTGTCAGGCTACAAAGTAAACAAAAAGAAATCAGTGGTATTAATGAGTACAATGAGTTGGCCTGAACAACTACCCAAAGGAGATTGGATCAAATTGAGCTAGGGTATGTGTCAATTGTTAACCTAGAAAACTTCCCCTGCCTCCCATTTTTCCGTGATACACCTATCCACTTTTTCTACAGTGGAACACGAGGCATATTCTTCTTCTAAGGTGGAAAATGATGGATATGTGTATTATGAAAATACTTCAAAACTGTACACAGATTTTTAGGATTTTGCATCTACTACTACTACTACTACGACTGCTACTAATTTCGGCTGCTCCCGTTAGGGGTCGCCACAACGGCTCATCTGTTTCTATTTCTTCCTGTCCTCTGCATCTTCCTCTGTCACACAGCCACCTGCATGTCCTGCCTCACCACATCCATAAACCTCCTCTTTGACCTTGCTCTTTTCCTCTTCCCTGGCAGCTCCATATTCAGCATCCTTCTCCCAATATACCCAGCATCTCTCCTCCATACATGTCCAAGCCATTTTAATCTTGCCTCTCTTGCTTTGTCTACAAATCATCCAACCTGAGCGGTCCCTCTAATATAATCATTCCCAACCCTGTCTTTCCTTGTCACTCTCAATGAAAATCTTAGCATCATCAACTCTGCCACCTCCAGCTCCACTTCCTGTCTTTTCGTCAGTGTCACTGTCTCCAAACCATATAACATAGCTGGTCTCACAATCATCTTGTAAACCTTCCCTTTAACTCTTGCTGGTACCCTTCTGTCACAAATCACTCCTGACACTCTTCTCTACCCACTCCACCCTGCCTGCACTCTCTTCTTCACTTCACTCTCTTCTTCACTTCACCTCCCTCTCATTCAACATTCAACATTCAATTCAAGATTCTTTATTTGTTATCTCATTATGAAAATATAAGAGAGTAAAGTTCTTGAATGTTCAGCTCCTCAACACTGCAGCAACAATTGCAATAAAATAACAATGAAACAGAACAAAAAGCAGTAATAATAATGTGTGTATGTAGGCCCAGCCTTAATAAATGTGCATATGTGTGTGTAGTTGTTTGCATATTTGTGTGTGTTTGTATATGCCAAGCTTCTTCTGTGTGTGTGTGTGTGTGTGTGTGTGTGTGTGTGTGTGTGTGTGTGTGTGTGTGTGTGTGTGTGTGTGTGTGTGTGTGTAAACTGATGATCTGCTGAAGACCATAGGTCAGTACCATCAGTCCAGCACCAGGCTTAGTGTCTTTTAATGTTCTTTGTTCAAAAGCCTGGTTGCTTGGTGGAAAAAGATGTTTCAGAGCCTACTGGTCCGGGTTTGAGGCTGCGGTACCGCTTGCCTGACAGTAGCAGCTGGAACAGTCCATAGTCGGGGTGGTTGGGGTCTTTCATAATCCTACAGGCTTTGCTGACACAACATCCATTGTATATGTCCTGGATGGAGGGAAGCTTGCATCCACTGATGTCCTGGGCGATCCGCACAACACTCTGTAGTGTTTTGTGGTTGTGAGCAGTATAGTTCCCATACCAGGCAGTGATTCATCCAGTCAGGATGCTCTCGGTTGTGACTCTAGAAGGCCTGTAGAATCCTGAGCCCTATGCCAAACTTCTTCAGTCGCCTAAGGTGAAAGGTGTTGCTTGCCTTTTTCACCACATGGCTGGTGTGTTCATCTCAGGTGAGGTCCTCGGTTATGTGGACACCAAGGAACTTTAAGCTCTTGACCCTCTCTACAGCAGTCCTGTTGATGGCAATGGGGTCCAGCCTCCCCCCTTTCTTCCTGTAGCCCACAATCAGCTCCTTGGTTTTGTTGACGTTGAGAGAGAGGTTATTCTCCTGGCACCACATTCACACATAGGTACTCCGTCTTGCTCCTACTGACTTTCATTCCTCTTCTCTCCACTGCATACCCCCACCTCTCCAGGCTTCCTCCTTGTTAATCCACTGCATTTCCTGATTCACTATCCCCAGATCATCCAACGTTCTCTCTTGCTCGTTTTCTTCATTCATCAGCACCTCAAAGTACTCCTTCCACCTTCTCTCAGCACACTCTCCTCGTTTGTCAGCACATCTCCATCTCTGTCCTTGATCACCCTAACCTGTTGCACATCCTTCCCAGCTCAGTTCCTCTGTCTAGCCAATTGGTACTAGTCATTTTCTCCTTCCTTAGTGTCTAACCTCTCATACAATTCACCATACGCCTTTTCCTTTGCCACCTCTCTCTTTGGTTTATGCTGCATCTCCTTGTACTCCTGTCTACTTTCTTCATCTCTCTGACTATTCCACTTCTTCTTTGCCAACGTCTTCCTCTGTATAATGTGCCGTACTTTCTCATTCCACCACCAAGTCTCCTTGTCTTCCTGTCTCTGTCCTGATGACACACCAAGTACCTTCCTAGTTGTCTCCCTTTCTATTTCTGCAGTGCTTGCCCAGCCATCCAGCAACTCTTCACTACCATCCAGTGCTTGTCTTAACTCCTCCCTGAACTCCACACAATAGCCTTCCCTCTTCAACTTCCATTTGATCTTTGGCTCTGCCTTCACTCAATTCCTCTTCTTGGTCTCCAAAGTCATCCTACAGACCACCATCCAATGCTGCCTAGCAACATTCTCCCCTGTCACCACCTTGCAGTTTCCAATCCCTTTCAGATCGTGCCTTCTACATAAGATATAATCCACCTGTGTGCACTTTCCTCCACTCTTGTACATCACCCTGTGTTCCTCCCTCTTCTTGAAATATGTGTTCACCACAGCCATTTCCACCCTTTTTGCAAAATCCACCCACCAACTGTACTTCCACATTTCTCTCCTTGACACCATACCAACCCATCACCTCCTCATCACCTCTGTTCCCTTCAACAACATGCCCATTGAAGTCTGCTCCAATCACCATTCTCTCCTCCTTGGGTACACTCTTCCACCACTGTATCCAACTCACTCCAGAATTATTCTTTCTCTTCTATCTCACACCCAACTTGCGGGGCATATGCGCTGATAATATTAATCAATACACCTTCGATTTCAAGCTTCATATTCATCACTCTGTCCGACACTCTCTTCTCCTCCAGCACACTCGACATTCTTTTCCTTCAGAATTACCCCTACCACATTTCTTCTCCCATTTGCACCATGGTAGAAGAGTTTGAACCCACCTCTGATGCTCCTGCCCTTCCTCCCCTTCCACCTGGTCTCTTGCACACACAGTATACCTACCTTTCTTCTTTCCATCACGTCAGCCAACTCTCACCTCCACACTCCTACCCTTCCTCCTCTCTCGCTCTCTCTGGACATACCTTCCCCCTCTCCTTCTCCTCCACCCAACAGTAGCATAGTTTCTACCGGCACCATGCTGGCCAACTTTACTGGTGGCGGTCATTGGTAATCCAGGCCTCAACCGACCCGGTATGGAAATCTTATTTATGATCCACATATTTGATTTGGCAAAGATTTTACGCCAGATGCCCTCCCTGACGCAACCCTCCCCATTTATCCGGGCTTGGGACCGGCACTAAGAATGCAATGGCTTGTGCATCCTCAGTGGCTGGGTTATTTTTTAGGATTTTGCATATACTTCTGAAAATGTACATTAAGAAAATTTGTTGATGCTAAGATCCATCCATCCATTATCCAAACTGCTTATCCTGCTCTCAGGGTTGTGGGGATGCTGGAGCCTATCCCAGCAGTCTTTGGGCATCAAGCGAGGAGACACCCTGGACAGGCTGCCAGTCGTATTAATGATCAACTTCATCTTTGAGCTAAGCCCAATTTCTTAAACTACGTTTTCACAAGTACATGCAAAATCTTAAAAAATTCATCATAGTTTGTGCTGAGTCTCATTCTTGGAAGACATAGAAGCTGAATGAAAAGTAGTCTGATCAGTATGAGGAACTGTTTAGGTAGTTTGATATGATCACATTTCTTTGTATATAGTGAAATGAGTGACTTTATTAGTGTTTACTTTTGCTAGACCAGCCATCCATCTTTGAAGTTTGAAGGTTTTTCCTTCTTGTTAGAGGAGCTGCCAGCGATCCATGGTAGATATCCAGCAATTGAGCTAAGCTAATCAAACTGCAAACGCAGACATCAAAAAAGGTATCTACTAGTTTGTCTGACTATGTGTAAGGAGGACACATAGTAAAAATCCCAGAAACTGAACTATCCCTTTAAGAAAGCATCTGTTGATTGTACAATGGCAGCATAGTGTTGAATCAGCTGATAAGCACTTCAGCACAACAGCTCTGCACAATCTAAAGAAAAAAAATTGAGGCTTGTGGCTAATATTCAAGACCTGTCTCTCTTCAAAACCTACAGTCTGAGCAGAGTTCCCACACTGTGCACTTTTAAACCTGCAAAGCTTAATGGAATTCCATGTGCCAGGTATACAAAGATATGCAGCTGTCATTTGCTCATTCCAATAATCAGTCCATTGTTAATGTAAATCGAACACAGGCATGCATTTTTTTTAATCTTCCTTCCACAAACATTAGAGCATGGAGATGGCTTTAAGAACAGAGGCTCCTAAAGGAGGGGCCTTACATTTGGATTGGCATGTTGTATCTCCTTTCTATTCTCTAACTCCTGACAGCAATTAACAGCTACAAAAATTTACCAAACAACCTGAGCTAGGATTATTAAACACCTATCATTACATTCAGCCTATTAGAGGATTAGCTCTGTCTGCAGAATGGATGTCTCCACTCTCCCACTTCGCTTTATCCTAACAGTGTTTACACTGCTAAAAATCCTGGCAGAACGCACTGAATTCATAAACAGCAGGACACATTGTGTCATGATGATCAGGATAACATCAAATTGGTAATGAACTGTTTTTGCATTTTATTTTTTTTCTGTTTCTGAATAGGGGTAAAAAATAGGTAAGACTAAAGAGAGTAATGTAGATACAGACCTAATGTTTGCCAAACCACTCATAAAGATATCAGTGTATTCCTAGGGAGACAAGATAGAGTTTTTGTTTTGAACTGATTAGACTTTGCCAGAAAAAAATAACCTTGCACTCCAGATATTGGAATTGATTTGCTCCTCTGGAGTGGTCCAGATATTTACCCTCTTGCTAATTGCAAAAGGCAAGGCTCCTTCACTGTAGGAATTTTAAGACTTACTGAGGAGCAATGCACTTTCTATGCCTGTTGGACTGGTGCCACACTCCATTTGAAAGGTCTTTCTAAGTGGCTTGCATGGAATTGCCTTGTCCAAATTGAGCTGCTTTAAAAAGTGGGTGGAACACTATTTGAAAAGAGTTGGCAAGATGACAAAAAGTATTTGTTACTGTGGGGCATCTGTAGCAGTGCATTGCGATCATGTCCATTATTTTTTTTTAAAAAGTTAAGTATTAGCTAAGATTTACGGAGTTCTTCCTAAAGATAATTTTGCTTGTAACATTATTTTTGGCTTTGATATTTAGATGGAGTCATTCCTATCTCTTGTTATCATCATTCTTTCTCACCAAATTGCTGTGAAGAACATTTGGTCCACAGACAGACAAACGCACAAGCAAATAATTCTCTTAGTTGCTCAAAAAGGAACCATGCCAACCTTAAAGAGGATACATTTTTCCTCATTGTGATATGTAGCTGCAGGAATAAGAGATCATGTTCCATCAAATTCCTCTGGCCTTGGTCGTGTGGCTAATAAAGCAATTTTATCTATCCGTCTATCTATCTATCTATCTATCTATCTATCTATCTATCTATCTATCTATCTATCTATCTATCTATCTATCTATCTATCTATCTATCTATCTATCTATCTAACTACTATGTAGGTATGTTTTAGATTGGGTATTTCTAATGCATGTATGGAATTCTTTTCAAACTCTCTAAAGACTACATGTTTGTGCTGATACTTGTGTCTGAGTTAACCTGGATACTTGTGTCTGAGTTAACCTGGATGCTTGACGAGGTTAAAGAGATTGTAAAACCTTATTAATTTTTTTTTTGGAGCTGAAAACATGTTGGTTTTTCCATAGGGTAGTAAAACTTATTGTCTGGTGATGAATTCAACAAAAAACAAGACACCCTCCCCCAAGGTTTGTTTTCATCAGGGCATCAAAGATACAACACTGTACTCCATTGCCAACACACGTATGAGACCGATAAAATATGACGCAAGTAGAAAGGCGACATGCTGGTGTTAGGCATCTAAAATCTCTGGTTATACTTGTGAAAAGCTGACGTGAGGTGTTCTATTACAGTTATGCCACCTTCAGCTGCCCCCCCCCCGCATACATACACACCATCATCATCACTCTCCTCTATATCAACACCCATTTTTTTTATCCTTTTTCTAAATGCGAGTGGGTGTAGACAGGCTAAAAATTTATGTTTAAATACTCTTATACAATGATCAAAATCATTCTCAAACACAGATGTTGCTCACCTTTTATTGATGTCACCATATTGAAATAAATGAAAAGAAAATGACTGTGGGTGTATTGCACAATAGCCAGTAACAGCTTGAGTAAAAATTTGACCTTCACTCATTGTGTTGTCTTTATCTTTAGTGGAAAAAATTAAATGTCTCAAACTTAGTATGTAAATGTAACCTATGTGTAGATAAAGTATATGTTTATGTAATGTGTTTAACATTACAATGACTCTTTACCTTACAGATCAGGAACGGATAGGAAAAGACTCCTCCTATGAACAGGAAGGAAAGGTGCAGTTTGTCATTGACGCCGTCTATGCAATGGCCCATGCCCTGCACAATATGCACCGCCAACTGTGCCCAGGAAAGGTGGGCCTCTGTTCGAAGATGGATCCCATCAATGGCACTCTTCTGCTTAAGCATATACGTGGCCTCAACTTCTCAGGTCAGTCAACTTTAGGTGGAATTGAAAGCATGTTTGTTTATCTAAGATTTTTTTTTTCTAAACCAAACATACTGCAGGCCACAATTTGAAAACTGTCAAAAAGAGGTGTTTAATAGGGACAGTGTAATGACCTCTGTTCTGTCAGACAACTCTGATCCCGGTGCAAGCCTTTTGAAGACTTTTTCGTTTTTCTTTTTTTTTTTATTCATTTTTTTCCCTGTGGAACCATATTTCAAATGATTTTTTCATGACCAAAGCTTTACTTTTTCAGATGAGACTACAAAACGTATGACCTTGTTCATTTTATTCATCTAGAATCAACCATGATTATCTAAGGCTAGATAACCTAAACATTTCTGACTATACACCCAGCCCAGACATTGAAAAGCAGCTTGTTTATTATTTCATTCACTTTGCCATTTCATTGTATTTCTTTCTTATCTCATGCACAATTACATATCAACACCTAGCCGTGCATTACATAAACAAATTATTTGTTTCTTGAGAACAAGAGTTGGGGTCCAAAATTATGCAGGAATTTGCTGTCTGAAGCAAAGTCAGAGGTTTATCTATTTGCGCAGGGTTGAGAGCATGTTATGACAATTAAAGTTCTTTAATCAAGACTTGAGGTTTTTTATACAAGTAAGATTAATTTCAACTTCTGCCTTTCCAGCAGAATTAATTTAATGAGATGAAATAAATCCCTTTATTTGTCATTCTAATATCCACTTGTTGAACTGGCAGAGTATCAATTCAGTGTTTAATTCATATCAGCTTATTTAATTTAATGTTGTCAACAAAAACTGACATGTGCTTGATTTATGGCAGAGTATCAGCTAAGGCAGACAGAGCTTTTAATAGTGTCATATTCAAATACTTTTTACATATAATACTGTGTTGGTAAATTTTGATATATCAACTATTATTCTCCACTCCTAGGAACAGGAGAGAACAAAATGTCTCACCCACAGTGGTGCAATGCAGCACCAATGCACATGACTGTTGCAACTAACTACACGTCATCAGTAGTGTAAAATTAAATTGTTCTTTTTTCCATTACATACACTGTTCAATTCTCTGTTTGTAGCACTGGTGGATATGCTAATGATCAAACTATTGATGGAAATTGATTGATTGTATTACTACTATATATATTTATCGTGTTAGCCATACCACATGTATTTGAACTTTCAAGCATTTTGATATATTAATATGCTGAAGCTGAAAGATAGTACTTTAAATTAGACATTTAATATTTACTTTCTAGTGGAATATATATATATATATATATATATGTGTGTGTGTGTGTGTGTGTGTATATATATATATATATATATATATATATATACACTACCGTTCAAAAGTTTGGGATCACCCAAACAATTTTGTGTTTTCCATGAAAAGTCACACTTATTCACCACCATATGTTGTGAAATGAATGGAAAATAGAGTCAAGACATTGACAAGGTTAGAAATAATGATTTGTATTTGAAATAAGATTTTTTTTACATCAAACTTTGCTTTCGTCAAAGAATCCTCCATTTGCAGCAATTACAGCATTGCAGACCTTTGGCATTCTAGCTGTTAATTTGTTGAGGTAATCTGGAGAAATTGCACCCCACGCTTCCAGAAGCAGCTCCCACAAGTTGGATTGGTTGGATGGGCACTTCTTGCGTACCATACGGTCAAGCTGCTCCCACAACAGCTCAATGGGGTTCAGATCTGGTGACTGCGCTGGCCACTCCATTACCGATAGAATACCAGCTGCCTGCTTCTGCTCTAAATAGTTCTTGCACAATTTGGAGGTGTGTTTAGGGTCATTGTCCTGTTGTAGGATGAAATTGGCTCCAATCAAGCGCTGTCCACTGGGTATGGCATGGCGTTGCAAAATGGAGTGATAGCCTTCCTTATTCAGAATCCCTTTTACCCTGTACAAATCTCCCACCTTACCAGCACCAAAGCAACCCCAGACCATCACATTACCTCCACCATGCTTAACAGATGGCGTCAGGCATTCTTCCAGCATCTTTTCATTTGTTCTGCGTCTCACAAACGTTCTTCTTTGTGATCCAAACACCTCAAACTTGGATTCATCCGTCCACAACACTTTTTTCCAGTCTTCCTCTGTCCAATGTCTGTGTTCTTTTGCCCATCTTAATCTTTTTCTTTTATTGGTCAGTCTCAGATATGGCTTTTTCTTTGCCACTCTGCCCTGAAGCCCAGAATCCCGCAGCCGCCTCTTCACTGTAGATGTTGACACTGGTGTTTTGCAGGTACTATTTAATGAAGATGCCAGTTGGGGACCTGTGAGGCATCTGTTTCTCAAACTAGAGACTCTAATGTACTTATCTTCTTGCTCAGTTGTGCAACGCGGCCTCCCACTTCTTTTTCTACTCTGGTTAGAGCCTGTTTGTGCTGTCCTCTGAAGGGAGTAGTACACACCGGTGTAGGAAATCTTCAATTTCTTAGCAATTTCTCGCATGGAATAGCCTTCATTTCTAAGAACAAGAATAGACTGTCGAGTTTCAGATGAAAGTTCTCTTTTTCTGGCCATTTTGAGCGTTTAATTGACCCCACAAATGTGATGCTCCAGAAACTCAATCTGCTCAAAGGAAGGTCAGTTTTGTAGCTTCTGTAACGAGCTAAACTGTTTTCAGATGTGTGAACATGATTGCACAAGGGTTTTCTAATCATCAATTAGCCTTCTGAGCCAATGAGCAAACACATTGTACCATTAGAACACTGGAGTGATAGTTGCTTGAAATGGGCCTCTATACACCTATGTAGATATTGCACCAAAAACCAGACATTTGCAGCTAGAATAGTCATTTACCACATTAGCAATGTATAGAGTGTATTTCTTTAAAGTTAAGACTAGTTTAAAGTTATCTTCATTGAACAGTACAGTGCTTTTCCTTCAAAAATATGGACATTTCAATGTGATCCCAAACTTTTGAACGGTAGTGTATATATATATATATATATATATATATATATATATATATTAAAAAAAGAAACTTATATAACATCATGGGAGATTTGTCACGTAAACCCATGCTGAAGGGTTCTATTTTGTAATATTTTGTCAGTGCTGATAGTGGATTAACTGTATACAGAAGGTGCAGTACAACATTAAACCAGTAAATTAGTAGCAATATTATTCATTTCCATATACTATATATTCTACTAATTCTGTATTTTCTCAGAATCAAGTGTAACGGTGATGTATAGCATATAGTTGGAGATTGTTGTAGCACAATCATTTTGGTGTAGGAGCAGGACCAAAGGTATAATGCAACCAATTCACATTAAAAATGTCTTTTATATGATCATCTGTTTGTCCAACACTAACAGAACTGATCTTGTGAATGGGAAAAGTTCTGTTCAAAACCCTGGGTGAGCTGTAAAATCTAATTGGGAAATGTAAACAAACAATGCTTCATCTTCATTCAGAACAATGCCAAGTTGCATATGAACTAGTTATTTAACTACCCAGCTGCTTCGGTGGAACAACCCAACAACCGGGAGCATGAGTGAAAAAAGGAGCATATGTGCTCAGCAAAAAAAAATTTCTCCCATGATTGATGTGAAAATGGGAAAATATGAACACCTGATGACAAGGTTATTTTTGCTTACAATCCATTTCACATGCTGTTCCATGACAGGCAGTATGCACTTTGCTATCTCAGACCTTCCAAAACAAGCTGTCTGATATGACATGTAACAACATTTAGTTAACACTATTTTTTTTTTAATTGTCTGAACTTTGACTGAAAATAATTTCTAATATTTTGTTTGGACAGCAGTATTTTTTTCCCATTTACTGCATACTGACTTACAGTGTTGTTTAATGTATATATCCTATTCAGAGCTAATTTACAATCAAATTTATCAGTGCTAATTTTTCGCTTCCTTGTTTTTTTCCGTCAAAATGATGTCGACGATAAAAATGATGACTTCAAATGACATACTTGCCAAAATGTCAGAAAAAAATTTTAAGGATGTTTTTATTCTTACTCTGTTTCAACCTTAAAGCTATTTTGTTTTATTCCATATATTTTACTTGCACTTAAGACATCACTGAGCTTCGCACAAAGTCCACAGTGCAGATTTTCATGCCACCATGGAGCAACATGATCATTTTCCATCCCTACTGACTTTTGACATTTGATCTCATCAGCAAGTAATTTTAGAGATACCCTCTATTAAATACTCCCATACAATAGGAAATGATCTATGACTAACATGATATGAAAGCTTTTTGAACAATATATGATGTTCACAGAAAGTTGAATCAGTTCATCTGGACACAACATTTATTGAGAGAAATGTTTCATCACTCATCTAAGTGACCTCTTCAGTCTCAATGATTACAGGTATCCCCACCCTTATAAACAATACAGTGGCGTAATGAGCGAAAACAACAATCGGTTTCATATGCAAATTGTTGTGACCAATAACTAGAGTTTCAATGGCCATGTGTACGATTCACAGAGGATTTGGGAGTTTGCAATCACAGCATTGCAAGATGGCGACATATGTACTCCTAGGCTCCCCCCTCGGTTCAGGGATGGTCATTCCCTCGTCACATAGATGGCCTATTCTACTCCCCATTCAACCAGCATTCCTCCCTATCAAGGCAATGCACATCCTCACTCATCCTTGAAAGAGTGGCCACTGGTCTATAGATGGGTGTAGACTGCAGAGTCCTGGCCTGACACGTTAGCTCTCCTATGTTGTGCCATCCTCTTGGCCAGTGTCTGTTTGGTTTCCCCTGATATAAAAGTCACGGCAATCCTCCTGGCACTCAACAGCATACACTATATTGTTCTGTTTGTGCTGGAGGACCCGATCCTTGAGGTGGACCAATTTTGGTCGCAACGTGTTTTGGTGTTTGAAAGCAAATGAGATGTGGTGTTTGGAAAATATGCATCTCAACTTTTCCGACACTCCCACTACATACAGAATCACCAGTGGTTTATGCTTAGCTGGTGCACTGTTTGGGCATCTTCCTGGCTTTGACAAACATCCAGTTAGGATAACCACACCAGGGCCTATTTAATGTGGGATTTCTCACCGCTGTGTCAGTGGGGGCATTGTCAGCTCAGTGGAACAGCATCCTGATGACTTCTAATTTGTGCTCCAGTGGATGATGAGAGTCAAACCTTAAGTACAGATCAGTATGTGTTGATCGAAAAGAAGAAAAGAAGAGAGCTTTTAGAGCTGGCAGTAAGGAGGAGTTGAGAAAAATCCAACGGGACCTTATATTAAAGTGAGAATCAGGGAGGCTAAAGATAACTACAGGAGGAAGTTGAAGCAAAAACTCCAACAAAACAACATGAGAGAAGTCTGGAGTGGTATGAAGACCATCACTGGTTTCAGGCCGACTGGCAGCAGAGCAGTGGAGGGCAGCTTGGAGCGGGCCAATGAACTTGATGTGTTTTTTTAACAGATTTGACACAATGACCCCTCCCTGCCCCCCCCTGGTCTCATCTGTTGCCTGCCCTCACCAACTGTCAACTTCACTGCCCCTCCCTCCCCCCCTTACATCCCAAAGCCTCCAGTGGGGCCCCTACCCCCCCCCCCTCCTTGGGTTCCTGGACTAAGGGCCTTCTCCGTCCTGATGACCCCCCCCCCATCTGTAACACCTACAGTGTGCTTCACAGTTGACCATGTCAGAAGACAGCTGGTGAGACTTAATGCAAGCAAGGCAGCAGCCCCAGATGGTGTTAGCCCCAGGGTGTTCAAAGCCTGTGCCCCTCAGTTATGTTGAGTGCTTCACCATGTCTTCAACATGAGCCTTAGACTTCAAAGGGTTCCCACCTGCCTCAATCCTGTGCCTAAAACATCTTATCCCAGGGACTCCAAGGACTACAAACCATGAAGATGCCGGAAAGACTCATCCTGGAGCAGCTTTGGCCCATGGTCAAGCCACACTTAGACCCCCTCCAGTTCACCTACCAACCCCGACTGGGAGTCATTTTACTGCTTAGCTGTGCCTACACCCACCTGGATAAGCCAGCAAGCACTGTGAGGGTCATGTTCTTTGACTTTTCCAGTGCCTTCAACACCATCCGGCCAGTTCTACTGGGTGAGAAGCTGACAGCAATGCAGGTAGATACCCCCCTTGTGTCCTGGATTGTTGACTACCTTACTGGTAGACCACAGTATGTGCGCTTGCAACACTGTGTCAGACAGGGTGGTCAGCAACACTGGGGCTCTGCAGGGGACAGTCCTGTCTCACTTCCTTTTCACCCTCTACACCATGGACTTCAACTACCACACAGAGTCCTGCCATCTTCAGAAGTTCTCTGATGACTCTGCTATAGTCGGATGCATCAGTAAGGGTGAGGAGGCTGAGTACAGGGCTGTGGTGGGAAACTTTGTCATGTGATGTGAGCAGAACAATCTGCAGCTCAATGTGACTAAGACAAAGGAACTGGTTGTTGATCTGAGGAGGGACATGACACCAGTGACCCCTGTCTCCATCCAGGGGGTCAGTGTGGACACTGGAATACTATAAGTATCCGGGGGGTGTATATAGACAATAAACTGGGCTGGGCTAAGAACACTGATGCCCTCTACAAGAAAGGGCAGAACCGTCTCTACTTTTTGAGGAGGCTGAGGTCCTTCAACGTCTGCCAGACAATGCTCAGGATGTGGTATGAGTCTGTGGTGGCCAGTGCTCTCCTGTTTGCTGTTGTGTGTTGGGGCAGCAGGTTGAGGGTAGCTGATGCAAACGGGCTCAATAAACTGATCCGCAAGGCCGGTGACACTGTGGAGGTGGATCTGGGTTCTCTGGCGGTGGTTTCTGAGAGGAGGACGCTGTTGAAATTGCATGCTATCATGGACAATGTCTTCCACCCACTCCATGACATGCTGGTTGGGCACAGGAGTACTTTTAGTAATAGACTCATTCTGCCAAAAAGCACCACAGAGCACCTCAGGAGGTCATCACTGCCTGTGGCCATCAAACTTTACAACTCCTCCCACAGACTCAGACTGTCAGACACTGAGTTAATGGTCATTGGACTGGCCCTGTTGAGTTTTATTTGTGCTGCTTGTTGTGTGCTACGGTAGTGCCATATAGATAGGGTGTTATGTGCACCATGCTTGTTGATATGTTTTGTTCCTATTTCTATTTCTTATTTATCTTTTATTTCTATTTGTTTCTGTTTCTATTTTCTTATCTTGTTAGTTTATAGGTATTAGAGTGTGGGTGTCTGTAACAGAACCCAATTTCCCCTCGGGGATGAATTAAGTATTCTGATTCTGATTCTGAATTACGGTAAACATCAACAATCAAATGTCCCCCATCACCAATTGCAATTTCACAGTCTAAGAAGGCTAATCTGTAATTTTTCTCATCCTCCCTGGTGAACTTGATGTGGTTGTCCACCAAGTTAATGTGGTCGGTGAAATGTGGTACGTCCTGAGATTTAAATTTAACCCAGGTGTCATCCACAAATCTGAACCAATGGCTGGTTGGTGTCCTTGAATAGGACATCAGAGCTCTCTTTTCCACTTCCTCCATATGCAAGTTAGCCACTATAGATGAAACTTGGGAACCCATAGCACATCCATGCTTCTTCCTGTAGCACTTCCCCCTGTATGTGAAGTACATGAGGGGGTATAAGTGTGTGGATACCTGCAGTCAGTTGAGACTAATGAATTCACTTAGATGAGTGATGAAACGTTTATCTCAATAAATGTTGTGTCCAGATGAACTGATTTGACTTTCTGTGATTTATTTACCTGGATTATTGAGCATGCATAAAGACAATACACGATGTTGAAAAATACTGATTGTGTGAGATTATTACCATAAATTTCCACCAACTGCATCTATTTATTCTCCTTGTTCTGCATTGAGTTAGAACTCATAAAGTATAAAAAGGAAAATATACATGGAAAAGAATGATGTATTTATGTTGTGTTAATTCAGAATTGTGTTGGTTCACTCATAAGGAAAACCAAATCTGATATTTCAGAACACAATTGATGACTGAGGGAAGTGAGGTGCATGAAAAGGAACAAGACAAAGGTCAAAACCTAGTATATGGCTAGACCATGTATGGTCAATGTTCGAAATTGTGGCCTATTTGTTATAGGGATAGTCAGTGGTAGTGTCTACAGTGTGAATTCCTGGATATTAAATGTTCATCTACAGGACTTCCGGTTATGGTGTGGTGCTAAGAGGTTGCAACTTTTTGGCTCTGCTGCTGGCATGTAATTGATCCTTCAATGATAACCAGAATTTAATTCAAAGACAAGCAACATGTATATAAGAGTACTGGGTGTTAAAAATGCCATGAAAAAGATGCAAAAAGGACAACAGGAAATGACAATGCGAGGACACACATTTTGAGGGTGAAGAAATAAACAACACCATGGCCACCAGGGATGACGACCTCGACGAAGGAGATGGCAAAATATTGGACTCAGGCGAAAATAGCAATCAAGATATCATGAAAGCCATAATGTCCTTAAAAGAGGACTCTAAGAAAATTGATGTGATTCAAGCAAAAACTATTGATATAAGAAAGCAGGTACAGGAATGCACAGGGCGCATTGGGCATGTGGAACAATGGATTTCTGGCACTGAAGACAACGTTAATGGGCTAATATCCAAAGTCAGCACATTGGAAAGCACTGTTAAATCTCTTACCAACAAAGTGGGAGACTTGGAATGCAGATTCCGATGGAATAACATAAGACTGGTGGGCCTACTGGAGAAGTCAGAGGGCCAGGATACAATTACATTCCTGGGAAAATTGTTACCGAAAGCTCTGGGACTGGAACTGCGGGAGGTCTTGGTAATTGACCGCGCTCATAGAATTGGCACCCTGCCAAACAACAACTTACACAAGACACATCCGAGAACAATTATTATGAATTCCTTGAACTTTAAAGAGAGTGAGTGAGCATGGAAAGTAGCCAGAACCAAAGGAAAAGTCATATTAAACAATGAACAAGTCTTGGACCTCTCTGCTAGTGTACACAGGATGCAGCGCGGCTATGATGAGGTGTGAAAGAAGTTTTGAGACAAGGCGATCCATAAGCACAGAATCATCTTTCCGGCATGGCTCCTGGTGACACACGCTGAGACATCTCTCACTTTCCGAACTCCGGCTGAAGTGGACAAGTTTGTCCAGTCTCTGAATGATTGAGGCGGACCTGATGATGAAATGCTCCGTCAGGAAAGTGTAGTGGAAATACTGATTATTCTATTCATATCACTTACACACAAGGTAATAGGATGATCCTTTTTGTTCTTTTCCATTGGATAGGACTGCGTATCGTTTCTCTTTCCATTCTCATGGCTAAAATAAATGTTCATCAGGTTGGTAATAGGGAAAACAATGACATTTATGCGCCCAAAAAAATAGACAGCTGAAATGTCATTTGCTTACAAGAGACATTCAACCAATCATGGACTTCACGTGGCCAACAGCTGTATTATTCAACTCTTTTGAATGTTTCTACATCCATCAGCATGGGTTCCAGGCATGTGAATATTTGTTGTGTGCCGCTTTGACTGTTGTGTACAGGTTGCAGATATTACATAGTTCATGTTTACAAACTTTGAGAGGTTAGTTAGCATTCGGTTAAAACAGTTAGAGAATAACTAAAAGTGAGAGATACGGTTCCTGGTAGTGCATAAGCCCATTTTGCCCATAAGCAGTAGTTAAGGAATGGGAAAGGAGGGGGGTGTTCAGAGGACATGGACTCCACTGGGGATTCAGGGTGGGTTTTACTTTTTTATTTGTATTTTTATTTATTTATTTATTTTGGTCTTTTCAACTTTTTGTTTGTGGGTGATTCTTGATGCTATATTATATAATGTCTAATAGTTGGAAGGTAAAATGTACCTCATGGAACTGTAGGGGTTTGAGAAAAATCACAAAGGTGAAACAAATGATGAGCAGGATAAAATTGTTGCAATCAAAAAAAGTTTTCTTACAAGAAACCCACCTGCTGAGGGTGCCAGGTGTTGTCTGCGCTCTATACCACCCATGCTACGGGGGTTATGATACTAATTCATAAATCTGTTCCACTACAGATCCAAAATATAGTTACCTTCTGGTAGATATACAGTGCATCCGGAAAGAATTCACACCCTTTCACTTTCCCCACATTTTGTTGTGTTACAGCCTTATTCCAAAATGGATTAAATTCCTTTTTTTACTCATCAATGTACACACAATACCCCATAATGACAAAGTTAAAAACGTTTTGTAGAAATTTTTGCAAATTTATTAAAAATAAAAAACTGAAATATTGCATGTACATAGCATGTACATAAGTATTCACACCCTTTGCTATGACACTCAAAATTGAGCTCAGGTTCATCCTGTTTCCACTGATCATCCTTGGGATGTTTCTACATCTTGATTGGAGTCCACTCGTAGTAAATTCAATTGATTGGACATGATTTGGAAAGGCACACACCTGTCTATATAAGGTCCCACTGTTGACAGTGCATGCCAGAGCAGAAACCAAGCCATGGAGTCAAAGGAATTGTCTGTGGACCTCCGAGACAGGATTGTATCGAGGCACAGATCTGGGGAAGGGTACAGAAAAATTTCTACAGCTTTGGAGGTCCCGAAGAGCACAGTGGTCTCCATCATTCGTAAATGGAAGAAGTTTGGATCCACCAGGACTCTTCCTAGAGCTGGCCGCCCAGCCAAACTGAGCAATTGGGGGAGAAGGGCCTTGGTCAGGAAGGTGACCAAGAACCCAATGGTCACTCTGACAGAGCTCCAGCATTCCTCTGTGGAGATGGGAGAACCTTCCAGAAGGACAACCATCTCTGCAGCATTCCACCAATCAGGCCTTTATGGTAGAGTGGCCAGACAGAAGCCTCTGCTCAGTAAAAGGCACATGTCAGCCCGCTTGGAGTTTGCCAGAAAGCACCAAAAGGACTCTCAGACCATTAGAAACAAGATTCTCTGGTCTGATGAAACCAAGATTGAACTCTTTGGCCTGAATGCCAAATGTTACATCTGGAGGAAACCAGGCACCTCTCATCACCTTGCTAATACCATCCCTACAGTGAAGCATGGTGGTGGCAGCATCATGCTGTGGGGATGTTTTTCAGCAGCAGGAACAGGGAGACTAGTCAGGATTGAGGGAAAAATGAATGGAGCAAAGTACAGAGAGATCCTTGATGAAAACCTGCTCCAGAGCACTCAGGACCTCAGACTGGGGCAAAGGTTTACCTTTCAACACGACAACAACCCTAAGCACACAGCCAAGACAATGAAGGAGTGGCTTTGGGACAAGTCTGTGAATGTCCTTGAGTGGCCCAGCCAGAGCCCAGACTTGAACCCCATTGAACATCTCTGGAAAGACCTGAAAATAGCTGTGCAGCGACGTTCCCCATCTAACCTTACAGAGCTCAAGAGGATCTGCAGAGAAGAATGGGAGAAATACCCCAAATATAGGTGTGCCAAGCTTGTAGCTTCATACCCAAGAAGACTTGAGGCTGTAATTGCTGCCAAGGGTGCCTCAACCGAGTACTGAGTAAAGGGTGTGAATACTTATGTACATGCAATATTTCAGTTTTTTATTTTTATTAAATTTGCAAACATTTCTACAAAACCTTTTTCGCTTTTTCATTATGGGGTATTGTATGTAGATTGATGAGAAAAAAATGAATTTAATCAATTTTGGAATAAGGCTGTAACATAACAAAATGTGGGGAAAGTGAAGGGGTGTGAATACTTTCCGGATGCACTCTATCATGGTCCAGGGTACTTTATTATTTGAAAATATAAATCTGATAAATTTGTATCGCCCAAATGAAGATGATCCTCAATTATATGATGATCTGTTTCTGACTGTTTCAAATCTCCCTGGGCAATACATAATAGCTGCTGACTTTAATTGCATGTTAGACCCATTGAGAAACAAATCATCCAGCTTAGTTAATACTCACGCCAGATCGAGGCACCATTTTATTAAATAATTGAATTTGGTGGGATATTTGGAGACATGGTAAACCAAATGCAGTAGAATATTCCTGTTATTCCAACACTTATAAAACTTACTACTTTTTAGTCTCAGTGCTAGGGCTGAAGGATTTGGGAAAAATATCTAATTGCGATTTTTCTGACAGATATTGCATTTGCGATTTGATTTGCAATATAATTTTTGAAAATCAAACTTCAGTTCATTATTCACTGTATAATACATTTAAAATGTGATGGAGCCTCACCACTTGAGAACATTTAAATATTAATTGCTCTTTATAATATTCCAAGGAAGAGAGTGAAAATGTATGAATGGATTCAAAATGTATGTATTAAAACAAAAAATGGTATAGAACATACACATATGAAGACACATAGAACAATTATCACAAAGTTTTGACTGTTAATTTAAATAAATAAAAAACAATAATGAAAGTAAACAATTCCAGAATATAAGAAAATGTATAAAGTAATTTCAGAAAATATGACGTTTTGTAAACATTCCTTTCATTTAACATTATTTTATCCATTGTTTTTATGAGATTTCGAAAGCCCTCTTTGGACACCGTATTTATTGCCACCATGTCTTTGACGAGGTAATGAGTGATGGCGCTTGTTATCTTGCGGTGTCTCCGTGAACTCTTGTCATACGGGGTAGCAGCTACAAAAGACTCCGAAATTGTAGTTTGCCTACTTTTATCTGTTGTGGTGGCAGCAGCATCGCTTTTCTCAGTCTTCTTTTTCGAACACTCATCATATGTGTTTATGATGGCCTTTCAAGTGCTGGTACAAGTTTGTTGCGTTACCTCGGGTGGTAGCCACTGTTCGACGGCAGGTTTTGCAGAGCTCCGTCGTTTGCTGCACATTGTTTTTGAAAAATCCAAAATACTCCCGAGACCCAAAAAATCGAAGTGCCACCCTTCTTTGGCACTAACTCTTCTGGTGTTTCTCCTTCCGCGGCACTGGCAACCATTTCTAATCTCTTTTCTCTATTAAGGTTTGCATATGACGTCACGGACTACAGATGGAGGGCAGAAAGTGATTTTCTACATAGGAATCACTATCACAAACTTTCGAAATGCCTATGTTTGGCGTCATTAACTGAGAATCCACATGGAGTTTTTATTGAGTACCAAAAGTTGTTGTTCATGAGGGGCGAAAAATGCACGAAACTGACCGAAAACGCCGGGAAAAAGTGGCTTGCGAACCGTCGTCTGCGGTCGGGAGGAGCGGAGTCGGATAACGCGCGTGTGTATGCAGTGACCACTTCGTCAAAAAAAACCACTCTTCATAACGTAAGGATCATGTCCAACATATCGTACTTTCTGCTTATACCTTTCTGTGATAATATCGTCTAAACTAGCACATTTCGGGCTAAACTAGTGTAACCAGTTATTTTCTAACTCTGTGCGGAATTCGATACGGGGTGTACTGCACCACAAGGCGACATCACTAACCGCTCGGCTAAAGGGTCAGACCCGTTAGCTAGGGGCTAACGTGTCTTATTAGTAGTTTACAGTCGTCACCCTCTCCCGGAAGCGCGCCCTCGCGCTTTGTTATTCCCGCGCTCCGAAGAGACTTCTGAGGATCTGCACACTTACGGATCCCACCGCTGCCACCAATATAACCGGTTATTTTCTTGCCCGGTGCGGGATTCGAATTGTTCCAGAGAGGACCAGAAAAATAGCAGACAATTAAAATAATTATAATAATTATGCATAATTATGCAAAATATGCATTTTCTAAATGGTTCTGAGCATTTGGGGGGAGGGAGTTGGAGTGGGGTGGGGAGGCGGTTAGCTGGCAGGATGAAGAGGAGGGAGATTTAGACGGGTGGATAACCAAACCGCTACATTGTAGCAGGGTTCTTCTATATTTTCGTAATGTGTGTGTGTGTGGTGTTAGTGTGTGTGTGTGTGTGTGTGTGTGTGTGTGTGTGTGTGTGTGTGTGTGTGTGTGTGTGTGTTAGTTAGTTAGTGTAGATAGCGGGACCGAAAACTAAAGCATTTATGATCCTAATTCTTTTTGGAGGTGGTAGGTATTGTTCCAGAGAGTATGAGAAAAATCCCAGAAAATTAAAATTATGCATACATATGCAAAATATGCATTTTTCTAAAAATGGCTAAAAACCACTTTTCTCGGCGTTTTAGATGATTCTGAGCATCTTTGATTTTTTCACCTATATAAAACAATTTCTGGGACTTAATGCATTTTTGCAAAAATGCACTTATAATCCTAATTTTTTTTGGAGGTGGTAGGTATTGTTCCAGAGAGGACCAGAAAAATAGCAGAAAATTAAAATAATTATAATAATTATGCATAATTATGCAAAATATGCATTTTCTAAAAATGGCTAAAAACCACTTTTCTCGGCATTTCAGATTCTGAGCGTTTGAGGGGAGGGAGTTGGAGTGGGGGGGGGATTTAGGGGCAGGGGGAAGGCGGTTAGCTGGCAGGATGAAGAGGAGGGAGATTTAGATGGGTGGATAACCACACCGCTACATTGTAGCGGGGTTCTTCTAGTATTATATAAAGTCAAAGATCTCCTGCATCAGCCAGTACTATACACCTTGTACTGTTCCTTCATACTTCCATATATCACCTACTGTGTGGAAGTGTGGGGGAACACATACAAAACAAACACAGGTCCAATCTTCATCCTTCAAAAAAGAGCCATAAGAATTGTTAACAAAACGACTTACAGAAAGCCTACAAACCCACTCTTTATCAAACTGAAATCACTAAAATTTAAGGATTTGGTTGACTTAAAAACGATTCAAATCATGTACAGAGTAAAAAATCAGCAGTTACCAAACAGTGTCCAAAAGTTGTTCCAAATGAGGGAAAGTAAACATGATCTCAGAGGAATATGTGTATTCAAAAAACAATTAGTGAGGACAAATCCAAAACTTAATTGTATATCCATCAAAGTAGTTAATCTATGGAACAACTGTAAAAAAAGAAATTACATGTAAGGTGCCTTGTTTGACTTGTGCTGTTTTTTTTTTTATTTTGATCTCTATTTATCTGTATTTCCTTTTTTCACTTTTGTTTTATCTTGAAAGTTCTGTTTTGGTTTGATTTGATTGATAATGTATAAGAAAGGGGTAGGACAAGAAAAGTTATTGACTTCATCCTATGCCCTTTTCGAACATGGCCCAGTTATTACTTGTGTTGTTACAGAGAGTTTGCAAAATATGTTCACTGTTATTTCCATTTGTTCTTGTATTCCTGCCTATATCTTTTATTTTGTTATTTTAACATGTTCGAAATAAAATCAATATCAATATCAATACTTCTTTCCAAAATTGATGAATGTCATTATAGCAGTATGGTTCTACATGACCATGCAGCTATATCTTTGAGTTATAAAGATACTAAACTTGTGAGTCGTCCCCTGAAATTGCACTTTCAACCAGGGTGGTTTATGGACCTCACATTTTTGTGGATAAATAAATTGACTTGTATTTTGAATGTAACACCTGCTAAACATCTGCTAGCACAAGATGGGAGGCATTCAAGACATGTATTAGAGGTCAGATAACTTGTTTTACCGGCTCAAAAAGAGTGTCCAACTTGAAAGACATTAGATGAGAAAATAAAAGAACTAGAAACAGATATCTACCAAAACAGGCCTAGCTCTATAGATGCACATGCAAAAATACTCCTACTTAGATCACAGTATAATGAACTGTCAGCTAACAAAGCAGCTGTCAATTTAATGAGACACAAACAGTCCTGCTATGACCAGGGAGAAAAGCCTGGGAAACTTTTAGCATGGCACGTTGAACAACAACAAACAGAAAGGTATATTAACATCATTGAAACTTCACACAGTACAACTATAGTGGACCCAACAGAGATTAAGGAGGCCTTCAGGGTCTTCTATGGGAAATTGTATAGCTCTGAGTGCTCTTCCAGCCTGGACATGCAGACATTATTCCTAAACAACCTTAATATTGCTAGAATTTCTGAAGAGGAAAGTAGAGCATTAGATAGAAAATTAACAAAACTGGAAATTGCAGAAGCGATTGGCTGCACGCAGGCTGGAAAAGTGGCACGTTCAGATTGCATCCCTATAGATATTTATAAAAAAATCAGTCTACATTACTTTCACCCCTTTTGGAGCTGTTTCAGGAGTCCTTCAGGAATGGTCTTCTCCCCACTTCTATGAGGGGTACCCTAATCACATTACTTCCAAAACCAGGAAAAGCAAACACAAAATGTGATATGCACCCAATTAACCTCTTAAATTCAGATACAAAAATACTTTGCAAAGTTTGTGGAAGAAGATTGGAGGGCCTGCTTCCTTGGGTGGCGGAAGAGGACCAAAATTGATTTATTTAAGGTAGACAGGGCTTTCACAACGTCAGACAAAGTGCTCAATATTTTACACGGCCAGAGAGGAGCGACAGACACAGCCTTACTCTCACTTGATGCAGAGAAGGCCTCTGACTGTGCTGAATGGCCTTATCTGTTTGAGATGCTTACACACTTTGGCTTTAGGGATACATTTTGTAAATGGGTTAGCTTGCTTTGTACTGTGCTCACTGCAGAAGTTTTGACCAATAATGGGGTCTCTAAACCTTTTAACATCTCTAGACGTTGCCTGCAAGGAAGTCCTTTATCACCATTGCTATTTATTCTTGCAATAGAACCATTTGCTATAGTGGTGAGAATGCATAGACATTTATGGAATTTAAGAAGGTCATTTAGAACATAGAGTAGCACTATTTGCCAATGATGTAATCTTGCTCCTAAAAAATCTAGACAGTTCTATCCCCGCAGTAATAGATCTCATTAAAACATTTGGAAAAATATCTGGATACAAAGTTAATCCTTCAAAATCATCTATAATATTACTTATGCTTCTATTTTCAACCCAACGGATAATTCACATATATGGGTATAAAAGTTGTCCCTAAGATGAATAAGATCGCTCAGATAAATTATGGCCCAATTTTTGAAGCTACTACGTCACTAGTAGAACGTTGGACATCTTTACCTATCTCAATGATTGGCAAGATAAATATTCTCAAACTGAACATACCCCCTAAATTTCTCTATTTGTTCCAGAATATCCTCTGCGACCTCCCTCATCTTTGTTTACTAAAATTAAGAAATTGTTTACCAACTTTATTTGGCAAAATAAACACCCCAGACTACACATACCTTTATTATATCTACAATACAACCAAGGAGGCCTTAAATGCCCCAACATCCAACGGTATTACTGAGTCAACTCAACTGCAGTCAAACATGTTTCATTTTTAATCTGAAAACCCTCCTGCTTGCATGGATTTGGAATCTTCTTCTGTTATGCTAAGCTTACCATTGCACTTGTATTTATATTCAGCAGATCGCAAATATGTGAGAAAAAAATACAGACAAACTTATTGTATTGAATATGATTAATGTTTGGTTTGACACTTGCAAATATTTGAATATAAACTCCCTGGTCATGCTTCAGTCCCATTTGGGGTAATGTTAACTTTATACAATGGAAATGTGACTCAGGATTTCGGTAATGGGCTGAAAAAGGGTTAAGGAAAGTGCAAGATACGTACAGCGAAGATAAAGTACTTATGTCCTTTGCAGAAATATCAACTAAATGTGATATTCCAAAGAATCACTTTTTCAAATATCTTCAGATTAGGAGCTTTATGTTCTCATCTCAAAACCATTCATTAGATATGCCTGTTATTTCCTCATTATAGGCAGCAGTTATAGGGCATTGCTATGATATTGGTTTAATTTCATCTTTGTATGGTTTGTTTGAATCTTGGTCTGATGAATCCTCAAAATCAAAACTGAGATCATGGAAGGAAGACATAGATGATGAAATATCTTTAGAAGACTGGCTTAATACATGTAGGAAGGCTCAGAGGCAGACACTTAACAGTAGCTTGAAACATACAGTATAACTGGCTGATGCATACATACATAACTCCTGTTAAATTGCACAAGTTTAATGATAAAATTCCTGATACCTGTATCAAGCGTAATGAGGCAAGAGGGACACTACACCACTTTATATGGGAATGCATGAAAGTGAAATCCTTTTGGCTAGATATTATTAATATGATTGATCAAAGTTTATCAAATGAATTACTATTGGATCCTAAGCTTTTTATTCTGGGAATATATCCTATCAACTATCACTTACAAAGCAAACAGTTTAAATCCATCAACCAGCATATATTACAAGCTAAACTTATAATTGCTCCTAATTGGAAAAAAATGTTAATGGGCCAAGAATCGGAATGTGGATTAAAGAAATGGCTTCAATCATGTCAATGGAAAAGATAACATCTATTGTTAGACATAAACAAACTATTTTTGATGATATCTGGAGAATTGTTACCCACAGTTCATCTTTGAGCCCACAAAAATCTTCCCCTTGGCCTTCAATTGGAACTTGTAAATGGACAGTGCTGTTAGTAGAGGCCTCCGCTTTTTCGAAGAAAAAGAGTTACAATTTTTTTTTTCTTTTGAGTAAGGAAGGACTACACAACAAATATAAAACATACAATACCAACAATATACACTCACCGGCCACTTTATTAGGCACACCTGTCCAACTGCTCGTTAACGCAAATTTCTAATCAGCCAATCACATGGCAGCAACTCAATGCATTTAGGCATGTAGACATGGTCAAGACGATCTGCTGCAGTTCAAACCGAGCATCAGAATGGGGAAGAAAGGTGATTTAAGTGACTTTGAACGTGGCATGGTTGTTGGTGCCAGACGAGCTGGTCTGAGTATTTCAGAAACTGCTGATCTACTGGGATTTTCACGCACAACCATCTCTAGGGTTTACAGAGAATGGCCCGAAAAAGAGAAAATATCCAGTGAGCGGCAGTTCTGTGCCTTGTTGATGCCAGAGGTCAGAGGAGAATGGCCAGACTGCTTCGAGCTGATAGAAAGGCAACAGTAACTCAAATAACCACTCATTACAACCGAGGTATGCAGAAGAGCATCTCTGAATGCACAACACGTCGAACCTTGAGGCAGATGGGCTACAGCAGCAGAAGACCACATCGGGTGCCACTCCTGTCTAGGGATGGGTATCGTTAGGATTTTTTCGATACTACTACTCTTATCGGTACTGCTTATCGGTTCGGTGCTTTATCGATACTCTTATCGGTTCTTTTTGATTATTATGCAAGAAAAAAAGACAAGAACAGAATCGACTTTGCTTTATTATTCTATTATATAACTTTATATAAATATAAACAAATATTATTTATTCAGCAGCAACAGCAGCAGCAATGTTTTAAATGCGTCTGAATTATAGACTTTATAATCAACATTCAACAACAACAAATAAGATAAGAAAATAAAAGTAGATAAAGATAAAGAAAAAATATATTAAAAATAAATTTTTACAGCAAAAGGCTAACAGAAGTTCAAACAAACAAGAACCTAGAACATTATCCTAACAGTTCTTCTGCAGAAAAATCAACATATCTGCCTTCTCCGGCAGGAGTCGTGGTCTCTCCTGACTTATAGTGTCCCCGGCTATTAGCCTAGCTAACTCCGTATCTATGGCTTATATATTTGTAGCTAAACATTTAGCTAAGCAATTATATTTTATTTATTGGCCTATTCGTAATAATTCGTTATTAGCCTAGCTAACTCTGTATCTATGGCTTATATATTTGTAGCTAAACAATTAGCTAAACAATTATATTTTATTTATTGGCCTATTCGTAATAATTCGTTATTAGGCTAGCTAACTCCATATCTATGGCTCATACGGCTTACCTGCAGTGGACGTGGATGGAACACTACGAGCAAAGCAGTGGAAAACTCCGCATTTCTGCAGATTAATACCATGTTTCGACAAAAGATGTTTCGACAGATTGCTTGTATTGCCACCCTTACTGGCAAATGATTTGTTGCACTTGTGGCAACGAGCGTTGTTGTCATCGACTTGAAAAATATACCCAAACTTTTGAACGTTTAGTTCTCTCCTCCATGATGAGCCCTTGAGCAGAGCTGTCTGTGCGTGTGTGAGCGAGTGTGTGGAGCACAGCACAGCCCCGCCCCTCGCGCAGTAAGAGAGCGAGACAGAGAGATGGAGAAAACGGCAAACAAGATTATGTTCGCGACGTTTAAATTCCTCGAAAAACACAATTGCCACAATATAAATCTCACTCCATGATTTCTCGAGTACCTACCGACTACCGATAGCAGAACCGAAAACGTCGGATCTTAAAAATGCTCCGGTTTTTACTAATTTAGAACCGGTTCCCATTTAGAACCGGGTTTCGGGGGGCATCCCTACTCCTGTCAGCTAAGAACAGGAAACTGAGGCTACAATTCGCACAGGCTCACCAAAATTGGACAATAGAAGATTGGAAAAACGTTGCCTGGTCTGATGAGTCTCGATTTCTGCTGCGACATTCGGATGGTAGGGTCAGAATTTGGCGTCAACAACATGAAAGCATGGATCCATCCTGCCTTGTATCAACGGTTCAGGCTGGTGGTGGTGGTGTAATGGTGTGGGGGATATTTTCTTGGCACACTTTGGGCCCCTTAGTACCAACTGAGCATCGTGTCAATGCCACAGCCTACCTGAGTATTGTTGCTGACCATGTCCATCTCTTTATGACCACAGTGTTCCCATCTTCTGATGGCTACTTCCAGCAGGATAACGCGCCATGTCATAAAGCTCGAATCATCTCAGACTGGTTTCTTGAACATGACAATGAGTTCACTTTACTCAAATGGCCTCCACAGTCACCAGATCTCAATCCAATAGAGCACCTTTGGGATGTGGTGGACCGGGAGATTCGCATCATGGATGTGCAGCCGACAAATCTGCAGCAACTGCGTGATGATATCATGTCAATATGGACCAAACTCTCTGAGGAATGTTTCCAGTACCTTGTTGAATCTATGCCACGAAGGATTAAGGCAGTTCTGAAGGCAAAAGGGGGTCCAACCCGGTACTAGCAAGGTATACCTAATAAAGTGGCCAGTGAGTGTATATCAAGCAACTACAACAGGGACTAAGCAATAAAGAAGGGACACTAAGTTGATACTTGACAGTTAGTTTAAAATATACTTACACATAGTTCTAGCTGGCAAATCTATACAACTGAATGTTGTAAAACCAATTAACCAGGAGATTTCTTTGTGATTACGCACATCCTCATCTCACTGCATTAGCATGTACAATGGCAGAATTCTGAATGAGTCCACAGACACACAACAAGCTGGCCAGTGAAGCTTCCTTTCAAAGACTGTATTTATTTATTTTTATTTTTCCCCCCCCTTTTCTCCCCAATTTAATTTGGCCAATTACCCCACTCTTCCGAGCCATCCCGGTCGCTGCTCCACCCCCTCTGCCGTTCCAGGGAGGGCTGCAGACTACCACATGCTTCCTCTGATACATGTGGAGTTGCCAGCCGCCTCTTTTCACCTGACAGTGAGGAGTTTCGCCAGGGGGACGTAGTGCATGGGAGGATCACGCTATTCCCCCCAGTTCCCCCTCCCCCCGAACAGGCGCCCTGACTGACCAGAGCAGGCGCTAGTGCAGCAACTAGGACACATACCCACATCCGGCTTCCCACCTGTAGACACGGCTAACTGTGTCTGTTGGGATGCCCGACCAAGACGGATTTAACACGGGGATTCAAACCGGCGATCCCCATGTTGGTTGGCAATGGAATAGACCTTTACTCCACCTTGACACCCGGACTGTATTCATTTCTATATCATGAAAGCTAAACTTGTGAACCAACGCAACATCTGACACAACATAGTGCAAACAAATATCTCTTGACAGGTAGGTTAGAGCAGGTCAAATCCTTTATCGTTCAGTGGTGATGAATCATTCTTGAGACCAGAGGCGCTGTTTGGATCTTGAAACATTAGGGGCTTAGCCCAGCCCAGAAATCTTTAGATTTTCACCCGATAATTGCACCATTTCCAAGTTATTTCACAGTAAAATGAATATTAAATGTGAGACACTGTGTTCTACCAAAAGGTTCCAGTCAGGTGCGCACACTGGCTTTCACAACGTGAAATCAAAATAAACAAAATGAGTGCAATCTGAATTCTCATTCGACTTTGTTATTATTTTTTATTTTCAGCAGCAGGAGTAAATGGTAAATGGACTGTATTTATATAGCACTTTTCTAGATTCAACAGCCACTCAAAGCACTTTACAATGAATGAATGCCTCACATTCACCCATGCACACACACACTCATACACCGATGGCAGTGTCGACCATGCAAGGCACCAACCAGCTCATCAGGAACAGTTAGGGGTTAGGTGTCTTGCTCAAAGACACCTCAACATTTTTGCATGGAGGAGCCGAGGATCGAGCCAGTAATCCTCTAGTTACCAGATGACCTGCTTTACCTCCGAGCCACTGCTGCCCTGAGTAAAACCCTAAGAAAAAATAAGAGCCTTGATGTTGATAAAGCAGTTATATGCTAAATTGTACGTTGCCAATGCTTTGTTCAATTTTGAAAACTGACCAATCCTGGTCTCATAGCTTCCACTTCTATTGTGTGACAAGGGCTCCTTTTGAACTGTGACAAACTGCGTTAACGCGGTGTCTTATCTGTCCATGTCCCAATCCCAACCCCTCCCCCGGCCCTAACCCTAGTTGTGAAGTATACTCTACACGTTTTCTTTTTATATATGTCTTATAAATCCAAATAATTTTTGTTATCCTGGGTTTTTCTTTTTTTTTTACATGGCGATGCTGGTCGCGTGGCTTTGGTCCTGGGCTGTTCCGGTAGCGTCTGGACACTGCTTGGCATCCTGCGTATCATATTGTTCATAAATTTTATAATTCCATTATAATTCTGTTATCCTTTCTGTTATCCTTTCAGTATTGTATTCTGTAAATTGTGTAAACACAACATCTATTGCACGTTGTCCATCTTGGGAGAGAGATCCCTCTGTTGCTCTCCCTGAGGTTTCTTCTTATTTTTTCACCGTTAAAGGTTTTTTTTTTAATTTTTTTTTTAGGGAGTTGTTCCTTATCCGATGAGAGGGTCTAAGGACAGGATGTTGTGTTGCTGTAAAGCCCACTGAGGCAAATTTGCAATTTGTGATATTGGGCTCTACAAATAAAATTGACTTGACTTGGGTAGTGGCCCTTCAGAACAGGAACAAGGGATAGGGCTTGAAATCTTTACTCGGTACGTCATCACCATCATCGTTTTTATTTTTTATTAGTTGCCTGGTTTGCTCAGGAATCCCTTGAATGTTACAACATGGTTATAACATTATAGTACTATAGTACTATACATTCTATATTAAAGCCTGTCCCTTGCTACCATTATCAACTATTATAGTGACAAATCAAGCCAAATTTGCAGGACAGAACAAGACAGATTAATGTATTGACAATAGCCAGGAGGTATGTTTGCACATTGGCTATTTCATTGTTGTCCTGCCCATAGAAATGTCTGCCCTGCACTGATATCAGCTGAGCGGGGAAGTGCAGAAAACTCGCTGCTGGATCATTTTTCAAGCTTCCTACACAGGACATGGAAATAATTGTGCTGTCACTCACAAATCGTTGTTTACAATAAGTTCTATTGACTTTGTGAATAGTGATTTTTCAGAAATGCTTATTATAAAGATCCAATTACATATTCCTTTTCATCTACATTAAAAGAAGATATTCCAGCTGATTTAAAAAAATTGTACGTGATTATTTGCGAAGTTATACACATTTATGGACTTCTTTCTCCTCACCGGTAGCCATGTTCCATGTTACACTGCCTCAGTTTGCAGTTCGCAAAGCATTCTGGGAATGTTCTTATACCACTCCATTTGGAGTCTGCATCTGAAAATGCTCAATTTGAAGGGCCATTTGGAGGGCTAGATGACCACTACCCCTCGATCCCCAAAAGAAATGGGACACCTTATCCTATGTGGCCACGTACAAAACAGAGGGGTAGGGCCAAGTGGTAGGGGCGAGGGGGGGGGATTGGGATTGAGCCCATCTGATACCCTCCTCTTCTTCACCTCTCTAGTAGCTCTTTTGATAACTCATCTGTCTGTCGCATTCCTCATCCCCTCTGTTTTCTCCTCCTGTTCTCCTCTCTCCTGTCCTGGTCATAAAAAGGATGCAATCAGCATATGACAACCAAAATCTAACCAAAGCTCTCATTTTTTTGATTATGATTAGATCATAAACACTTGTTATTTATCAATTTATTTTATACATGGACATATACATAGACTTAACCAATTATTTGAACACATCAACCAATATCAGATTATACAAAAGCAAGTAATTAATGCATTTTCCATCCCATAGGGGCTAAATAGTCATCACTGCTCATTATTCCATATGGGCTGACAGTCACACAACACAGCAACACTATTGGATGACAGGTACAAGCCAATAGTCAATGCAGCAACAAATGTACATCAATCAGCATTCTATTGCTATTTATTGCTTACTGCAGTGTAATCAGTGGATTCTGTGCTCTCTCCATCTGATAACATCTGTCTTCACAGCCTCATCCCTTCCTCTGTTGTGATCTTGTTGCTCTTTCAGTTCGTTCGTTCGTTCTCTCTCTCTCTCTCTCTCTCTCTCTCTCTCTCTCTCTCTCTCTCTCTCTCTCTCTCTCGTATTGTATCCATTAACATTGTGGCACTCTCACGTCCTGACTCATCGGCTGCTACAGCAACAGAGGATAACTCTTCCTCCCCCTCTTCTAGCCTTGCCTGCGCATTGTTGCCTTCACCCTTTTTCTTTTTGAAAAAGCTTCTTATAGCCATAGCCTTCAAGTCTTGCCTTAGTGAATTAGCTAGCAAGCTTCCACCAGATACCAACAATGACAAGCCCTGTATCCGGTGCAGCTCTCTCTCTCGCTTACGCAGAGTGTGCACATGTGAAGTAATATGAAGTAGATCTGCTGCTTAAATGACACATTGAGGACCCAAAATGTACTTGTGTTTTTGATCAGCAATCGGAATGACAGACAAATAGATCTGGGGCTATTTCCATCCATCCATCCATTATCCAAGCCACTTATCCCAATCAGGGTCACAGGGATGCTTGAGCCTATTCCAGCAGTCGTTGGGCCCCCCTTTTTCTCCCCAATTGAATCCGGCCAACTACCTCACTCTTCCAAGTCATCCCAGTCACTGCTCTACCCGCTCTGCCAGTCCAGGGAGGGCTGCAGACTACCACATGCCTCCTCTAATACATATGGAGTCACCAGCTACTTCTTTTCACCTGACAGTGAGGTGTTTCACCAGGGGGATGTAGCGCATGGGAGGATCATGCTATTCCCCCAGTTCCCCCCTGAACAGGTGCCCCGACTGACCAGAGGAGGCGCTAGTGCAGTGACCAGGACACATACCCACATCTGGCTTTCCACCCGCAGACACGGCCAATTGTGTCTGTAGGGATGCCCAACCAAGCCGGAGGTAACATGGGGATTCAAACCGGCGATCCCCATGTTGGTAGGCAATGGAATAGACCGCTACGCTACCCATATGCCCCTATTACTACTACTATTATTATTATTAGTGTTTGTAATTTTTTTCTTTTTTCAAATCCAAGGCTATTTATAAAACATTGCCTGTTATCGTTTCTTGAAAACCAACTCAGGGATGTTAAAAAATAAAGAAAAATCACTATATTCTCCGCTGAACTGCTCGTTTGTTGTTGGGTTTTTTTTCCAGGCTCTGTTGTGTCATCTGCAGCAGATGGATTGTGTTTTCTCTGGCTGCATACATAATAATGCACATCTGATGAAGGTCAATTGTCAGAGCTCCTTGAACCAAAGCTCTGCTGTAATTAGAAAATCATACTATGGTGGCTATAACCCGCTTGGCCTTGCAATCTACTTATATATAGTAATATCTTGGTCTCTGGGTCTGGGGCCATCATACACATGTGACTGTAGCTGATTACAGATAACCTTAAAAGACCACAAGTTACCATGCAAAGGTATCTATTTTGTCTGGATATTACTACTAAACTGGTGATATACTGTCTGCACCTTTTCTAAAGAGACTCCAGAGTGCATACCTCCAGTTACATTTCTTTCACATGCACCTATCTGAATCTGAAGCTTTGTGGCTTTTTCTTCATGCTAAATCATCCACTCTTCAAGTGCTCATTTTGGCTCATTCAGCAGCAGTCAGAGTCAAAGCATATAAAGCAGAAATATCAAACAGCTTCAATTCATTGTCGTGCTCCGTTTGACACACACCCCTCTCCCCTCAATTATTCCTTCCCTTCTTGTGCCCACCTCCACCTTTGATGCAGCTAAGAGTAGTTTGAGACATCAGTGGGGCACAACTGAATGAAGCTTCCCCTCAGTGTTACTCGTCTCCACGTCAGAGAAAGTCTGCCACAGACAAAGGAGTGGCCTTTCCACTGTTATTCTCACCAGACAATGCAGTTACAAGCGTGGAACAAAGGCAAGCTCTGATCTGTTTTGTCTTTTTTGTTTTGTTTTTTTGTTAATCTGCCCTATCTCTCCTCACAAGGGTGTGAAGAAGCTTCATGGTGAAATAATCAGTTTCTTCTTGATGCAACACGTCTGATTGTCTCAATCCTGCTTCCTATCACTGTCTTTTGACAGCATCAAACTAGACAGTATAAGGGGTTAGTCTACATTTTACCTCACACTACAGTATTATCATTATCCCACAGTTGATGTATGCTTGCTACAAATTGACATATAGACATCAGAGGGCTTTCCCATTCCCCTTAATTTATCATCTGCACTGGCATTCCCAGCATCATAACCCAAACACATGAAGTGGTTTCAGCCAAAACCCTGTAGAGGTTCTGACAGATGTACTCCAAAGAGCATGTCCCTTGTGTAAATGCCGTGTTTTACCATTTTACATCCAGTTTCAGAGCATTCATATATAGCAGAGGCTGATTTATTGGAAATGCATGATTATGCAAATGTCAGGGCAGTGATTGAAGGAGAATGATAAAAAAAACTCTTACTGGAGCAGAGTGGATCCGTTATATATTCTGCAAGTGGCTTGCTGGCTTACAGGTCATTAAGCACTAATGACCGGTGTAGAGGGCAACAAGCTGTGCCGCCATCCGCCAAGGTGTCCTGGTTGCTCATTGAAGCGGAACAAGCACATGTTGGATTAATGATCACGAGCTGGTAATTCTTAAGCATGATTGGGTGTGTGTGCTTGTGGGAAGTATCTGGTGTGAGCAGTACCACAATCAAGCTTTTACATATAGTGTAACTCAAGGCCATTCATAAACCCCAACATTTCAGGGGAAAACACAGTAAGGAAGCCAGGTTATAAGTGGGTGGTCACCCACATGCGCAGCACAGGCATACACTTGTGCAATTGCTCTGTCATATTAACGCACACACTATAACGCTGGAGTGGCAGATCCCTCTGTGGGATTCATTAGGCTCCTGACTAGAATATAACCTGTTTAGACAAGCAGTTTGTACCGTATGACAGGCTTAATTCTTCATCTGCAACTCAAACCTTGACCAGACTGCCCCATTACGCATTATTCACCAATGTAAATGAGGAGCATTAAGACAACACCTTAACAAGGCAGCATAGGGAGCAGCATGGATCTGGGCCAATGTTTGCCCATGCTCCCTCAAGATCAAGAGAACATCATGTCAAACCACTGTTCCTTTACATTTATCCACTTGCATTTGCAACATTGAAGAACAGTCGCACCAGCACAATTATACACACACTTTTACTTCTGGTTAGTGAAGTGATAAAAAAGCTTTGTGTTACAGGCAATGTATGTTTTGCTATTCTAGCAGAATATCCCTGCTATTGGTGAAATAAGAGGACTAATAAGAAGAATTTTTTTTCTATCCATAAGCAGAAAGGCATCTTGTTAGGCTGTGAAAAAAATGCTGGGTATGTCTCAAAAGCACCTGGATAGTATATGCCTTAGAGCAACAATGTACTGCTTTCAGAGATATTAAAAGGAAATGAGCACAAAATTACATTTAATTAAATTATTATTTTTTTAACAGGCTGGATTTCTTAAGAACCCTATTTGCATAAGAAAAAAATACACGTCTAGATCTTTAGTAGAATTGCTTGATTGCTCTATATGCTTGTGAGATTTTGTTTACTGAACAAACCAAAATTTGAAACTGAGGGTTTGGAGGTTTGGGTTTGAGGGTTTGGGAGGGTTGGTCCAAAGACATGTCGGTTAGGTGAATTGGCCTTACTAAATTGCAGAATGTAAGTGTGAATGTGTGTGTGTGTTGGCCCTGTGATGGACTGGCGGCCTGTCCAGGGTGTCTCCCCTCCTGCAGTGACTGCTGGGATAGGCTCCAGCATCCCTCAACCTGACTTGGATAATGGATGGATGGATGGGTTTGGACACATCTAGCAGCACATCCACAGCCGGGGTAACAAAACTGTCAGTCTCAAGACAAGACTTAATTTGAACAGCAAGCATGACCAAAAGACCCCATATGCTTTTAAACATAATCATACCAGTGCTGTTAGGCCATAAGTATCACTGCATTAGTCTTTTGAAAGCAGGAGTGAGGAATTTGTGATCCATTTTCCTCTTTCAGAGGCAGCAGGATGTCCATGTCAACACTTATAGGCTCAAACACACAACCCCAACCAGGACAGGCAAAAGGCAAGCAGCTTCACAGCTTGTCAAACAACTTGGGAAATGGGAGGAAGTAAATGTTATGATTAAAATACTTCATGGAATCATGACAAATCTACAACAGGGATGTTGTGTTTTGTATGTTTATATAAATGTAAAACCTATTTGCTTCATAAAATCACCATAATCCCCCCATGATCAGTAAGTGCTTTGTGATGTGGGCAGCATTGTCGCAGAGGCATGGCTGAGTTAAACGGTAATACCTTAATCCAGCACGACTGACTCATCGAGATGTGGATTAGGGTACCCGCATCCTCTGGCAACTAAACAAAGAGCAAAAAATACTCATCAGCAGAAATCCAACTGCAGCAATTGGATACGTTTCTTCCCTTGTTCTCAACTCAGATGCCCACTGTGGATTGGATGTATTAATAATAAGCCAGGCAAGACAAGAAAAATAGTTCTTGGAGTTTTGATCGGTGCATGAGGGTAGATGCTGTCAGAGTAACTGAATGTTGAGGAGATTTTAGGCAGGGAGTCACCATGTGTGCCTGTCGAGGAAAGCTCTGATACACCGGTGGCAATTATTAAATGTGTTGATGGAATAGACATGTAGAATTAAATAAGGATAGCTTGTTACTGAGTATTATGTGATACATCACTAGAACATGTCTTAAACAGCTGATCATTATAGATATACTGTGGTATGCTGGTCATTTTTAAAATCTCTCAATTATTTTGGGATACATACAGGCTGAGATAGCCTGTGTGG
Source organism: Lampris incognitus (assembly GCF_029633865.1). Classification (NCBI taxonomy): domain Eukaryota; kingdom Metazoa; phylum Chordata; class Actinopteri; order Lampriformes; family Lampridae; genus Lampris; species Lampris incognitus. The sequence goes on from NC_079212.1 coordinate 113,227,905, forward strand.
TCAGACAAAATTCATTGTGAAGAAAATAATAGTTCAAGTATCTGCACTACCTGGTAAAAAATGGTCTTGAAAGGTAAAAGAGTTGCATGTAATATCAGCTACTATCAGGGCTTTGCCTTTTTTTTTTTTATTCCCCCCTTTTTCTCCCCAGATGATCCGCTGTGGCGACCCCTAACGGGAGCAGCCGAAAGTAGTAGTAGTAGTAGTTTCTCCCAAATGTATCCGGCCAATTACCCCACTCTTCCGAGCCATCCTGGTCGCTGCTCCAGCCCTTTTCCGATGTGGGGAGGGCTGCAGACTACCACATGCCTCCTCTGATACATGTGGAGTTGCCAGCCGCTTCTTTTCACCTGACAGTGTGGAGTTTCACCAGGGGGATATAGCATGTAGGAGGATCACGCTGTTCCCCTCACCCCCCCCCCCCCCCAAACAGGCGCCCCGACCGACCAGAGGAGGCGCTAGTGCAGCAACTGGGACACATACCCACATCTGGCTTCCCACCCGCAGACACGGCCAGTTGTGTCTGTAGGGACACCTGACCAAGCCGGAGGTAACATGGGGATTCGAACTGGCAATCCCCACGTTGGTAGGCAATGGAATAGACCACCACGCTACCCAGATGCCCTTTGCCATTGATTTCTAAGTATGATTGTGATTTGGTTTTGTGGTACTGTCCAGTTTGCCTGGAAAATCCCCTCTCACTTGTGCCACTACTAGTGATCCACTAGCTACTAACTTAAGCTAGTTGAATTAGAAAGGACATGTGCTCGTGAATGATATTATCTCTGTTCATTGCTCTAAGTTGCTTGATTGGTACATGAATCTGCTAACCTACTAACTGCTAACTTTCTTTGAAAGTCGCTTTGGTTAAAAGTGACTGCTAAATGAGAAAATGTAAATGACATGCATGTAAGGACTCCTGTAAGGTGTCTCGTTGGTCAGCAGTACAAGTCAGTCTTTATTTGGTATGATTTTCACATCAAACCACTGAATAGAATAATCCTTAAGTATTGCAAGTGTAACTTTGGTTTCCAGTGTGTATAAGTGAAAACTACCCCCTTGTATTACTGTCACAGTATGAAAGTATGCTCTCATAAATTCACTTATGTAGTGTTATTGGTACAAAGAAAACAAGTATCTGATTTTAAAGTAAACAACATGATTACGCTCTCTTGTAGGTATAACTGGCAACCCAGTACTCTTCAATGAGAACGGAGATGCTCCAGGGCGTTATGAGATCTACCAGTACCAGATTCGAAACCGATCAGCTGAGTACAAAGTTATTGGCCACTGGACAGATAAACTCCATCTCAGTGTAAGCTTTACTTTTTCTTTTATTCTTTACACACATACTCTCTCACAGAGGACTTGATGACATTCATGATCATTCATATTCCCAATGAATATTCCATTTTGTTAGTGTTTACAGTGGAAATCCTCGTTTCTAAGCCGTTGTCTCCAGTTCTGCAGCTATGTTTGCTGAGTAGTTCCTCCCAAATCATTTGATAACTGCTTAGTACCATCTTCAAAGGTGTAAATATCCAGAGGCTGCTTTAAACGATTAACAGGGCGGCTTGTGATGAAAAGAAAGCTATAAGTGCTGAAGGGCAGATATATTTACTATAATCACTGCAGACGCCATCACTGACTTCGAAAACAGTATAGTGGGCTAAGGATGTGATAGAGTAATGGTATTATAGCAATTAATTACATGAAGGATTCCAAAACAAATCCTGTTTTGACAAAATGAAGCGGCAGCCTTGGGCAAGCGTAAAGCAGCTTGATTGGACCTTTGTATTTTATTACCGCTTTCAACAATGTGTGCAGAAAAAAAGGGAAACTTTTTTCTTTTCTTTTTTTGAGGTTGGCTCCTTCTGGCCACTTCGTTCATGCGACAGTTTTCACTCCAAAGCTGCTTTTAGTTAATTAGTATTCTTTGAGCTCTTAATTTAATGCACATTTGGAGAAAAAAAATAACAAGCTTTGAGTGTAAAAACCCCCACCCAATGAGAAATGTTAATAACATCAAAAGTAAGCTTTTGAAATGAAAAATTTAATTAATCTATTCAAGCTCACTTGAAGGGTAAAATCCATGGTAATACAGATTTTATTTCATTCCTATGATCTTTTTGAAGTGAGTATAGATTTAAAGGCAAAAACAAGTCCCTGCTGAGACAAAAAGGAGAAAGATGTGAGTATGTCAGTGCCCTTCAGAATGATCAGTCAGTAGGTGTTGATGAGGAAACCAATTAATACATTCTCTATAAGCTCATGCCTAAAGCTCATTCCTTAGATAGCAGCCATTTCAGGACCTATGTTGCATGCCACCCAACCACTCTCATCCCTGTGTTCCCTGTAAAGCTCCTTCCTGTCATATCTTATAAAGCAAAATATTTGACATTTACAGGTGTCCTAGTGGCATACCATGGGGCTCAGTCCTAATAAAAGTTTCCTGGGTTCTTAAAGACTGAATGCCCAAGATGCATATCATATGATTTTTGTACAGGTTATTGTCCTAGAAACTGATAAATCAGAAAACGAAAGCAAAACCTGCTCCAAAAAAAAAAAAAATTAAGAGTTTATCCCCTCTTCTCTGACCTCAATGTGCTCTCCCCTTGACCCTTTTTTCCAATACAAAGAAAGTGTACAACATAAAGGAAACATGTAACCTGAGAGAAAGAAAAAAAATCAGACAGATAGACAGACAGACAAACAGATAGATAGATAGATAGATAGACAGATTTGGAGTGATTAGGGATTGTAGCTGAGCTAGCATTCTGACTTCACTGTAGACAAGGGGGCAAATGAAAAGACCAGGTTCCCCTTCAGTAATCAATACTCGCTTAGAAGAGTACCTCCTGGCTTTCTATCGCTATCTCTTTCTGTGCCCCCTTGTCTTTCACTATGTTCTCTCTCTCTCACTCTCTCTCTGTGTCTCTCCTTCAATCTTCCTCCCAGGTTCGTTCAATGCAGTGGCCAGGTGGTGTCCGTCAGATCCCCTTCTCAATATGCAGTCAGCCCTGTCAGCCGGGCGAGCGCAAGAAGACAGTGAAGGGCATCCCTTGCTGTTGGCACTGTGAGCGCTGCGATGGCTATCAGTACCAAGCAGACACTTACACCTGCAAGATGTGTCGCTTCAATTTGCGGCCCAACAGAAATCACACGGGCTGTGTTCAAATACCTATTGTCAAGCTCGAATGGAGCTCTCCGTGGGCAATCATCCCTGTGCTCATTGCGATTGTTGGCATCACGGCAACTCTGGCTGTCGTGGTAACGTTCATCCGCTACAATGACACGCCAATAGTTAAAGCATCTGGCCGAGAGCTGAGTTATGTGCTGCTGACCGGCATCTTTCTCTGTTATGCCACCACTTTCCTCATGATATCTACACCCGATGTAGGGATTTGCTCCTTACGAAGGATCTTCCTGGGTCTGGGCATGAGTATCAGTTATGCAGCCCTGCTCACCAAAACCAACCGTATTTACCGTATCTTTGAACAGGGTTCTATGTCCGTGAGTGCACCAAGGTTTATTTCCCCGGCCTCCCAGCTGGTCATCACATTTACCTTAGCCTCCGTGCAGCTGCTTGGCGTGTGTATCTGGTTTGTTGTAGACCCCTCCCAGGCCATCATTGACTATGAGGACCAGAGGACATCTAACCCAGCACTTGCCCGTGGCGTACTGAAGTGTGACATCTCCGACCTGTCTCTTATCTGCCTGCTGGGATACAGCATGCTGCTCATGGTCACCTGTACAGTCTACGCCATTAAGACCAGAGGGGTGCCAGAGACCTTCAATGAGGCAAAGCCCATTGGTTTTACCATGTACACCACCTGCATCATTTGGTTGGCGTTTATCCCAATCTTCTTTGGTACCTCACAGTCAACAGAAAAGGTAAGCTGAAGACTGTTACTTTAATACTATAGCAATGTGTTTTCCTTTGTTTGCCTCCGCCTGTTTATTTCGTAGGTGATGGCAATAGTAAGTAGAATCTAACCTTCCTCAGTCTTGGAACCCAGAGGCTGAATCATCTGATGATGATTGAACTCTGGGGAAAATGGACAATATTTTGGGGCTTCTAGTGGAGCTGCTGGCTGCTCTTTCCTATGAAGACTTCCTCTCCCATCATGATTTAGTCAGATTAGCAACTTGACATGCGAGAATGGAGTTGGGAGTTGAGAGACATCATCTACGACCAGGTTGTTTCACAAGTAGTCAACATGAGTCGACCATTTCTCCACACAGTACACAAAAATCAATACTTTTTGAAGGCATTTGAGGTCCAGACATTTCAGCCAATGTGTTCCACCTCTTTTTCTCCCCACATGGACTATTACCAACATGCAACCAAAGCATGTTCTTGTAGAAATAGCTGCCTACTCAAACGTGTTTAGTCAATACTACTTGGACTAAAATGGGAATGGAAACCCAACTGTTTCCAATGCCAAAATTTTGTCCCGTGCCAATAATATGTATTTTTTTTTTTTTTCACTGACCATACCTTTCTCTCATGCTATATCTTTTCGCTTGTTGATGGTTTTGGTCCGTCCTTTATCTTGGGTTCTTTAGAAGTATTTTTCAACAAACTGTCCTCATGTCAGGATTTTGCAAGAGTAGGTGGATACTTGCTTTGAAATACAAGCAGTGGGATTTTTTTTTTTTTTTTTTTAAAGCTGCAATACAAGACTTTCCTTGCTATTTTATCCATTTGAAACATCATGATGTTGTGGTGATTCTGCTGGGCAGACAATCAGTTTTATAGAAGAAAAGTGTTCCAATACAGTTCAATGTAAGAGACCGAGTGGATAGACCTGTTGCAATCGATATACTGGGACCACAAACAAGGCAGAGGTAGGACCGAATCATTGTTTTCCAAGTCACAAGTAAGTCTCAAATCTTGGCACTCAAGTCCCAAGTCAAGTGTAAAGTCAAAACAGGTCAGTGCCAAGTCAAGCCACAAATCAAGATTTATAAGTCCCTAGTCAAATGCCGAGTCCTAAACATTGAATTTCAAGTCTTACATAAGTCATTATGTAATAACTTCATTGAATTTAATGGCATTTCAACACCAAAGTAATTTAATTTACTAAATATATGCAAATCATTGATGTTTTTTTTTTTACAGGTTGATTCAAAGTGGATCTGTAATTATGGAAATAAAGAGCTTAATGGCCACACACTTTTTAAAAGCACTTTTGTCTCTGGGTTTGGAGAAGGTTTTGAGTCTTGCAAGTCAAAATGCTCAAGTCCAAGTGAAGTCATGAGTTATTGATGTTAAAGTCAAAGTTGAGTTGCGAGTCTTTTTCAGTTTTGTGACGTCTAGTCTAAAGTCATCAAATGTGAGACTTGATTCTGACTCAAGTCCAAGTCATGTGCCTCGAGTCCACACCTCTTAAACATGGTGTTTAAGAGGCCTTGGTTGCCTGTGTGCCATCAGCTAATCAGTAAATAGTCTGCATCCTTTTAAAATTGGGATCCTCGGATCAAAGCTAATGAAGTCAGTCTAACATATTAGTCTTCATCAAAATATATTGTAACACTGTTGTACAGTGATATTGATTGTTTGTCCAACAGAGACATCACCACATTGGCATTGGATTTCAGTCTTTTTACCTGCTGGAGTTGTTTCTAATGCATATGTGTTTGCCACTGCACTAGTTGGTGCGACCGAACCAAAACCATTGAGTAGCATTATACAGCAACTGGAGAGTGTCTGCAACCATGGTAAGGATACCGGTTAGTATTATATAAGCTGCATGATCCAGGTGGATAAAATGCTGATGTATTACAGGAGAAAAGTTGCAGATTTTAGCTTTAAAGCTACTGTGCCATCAAAGGAGGTTGAAACTTTAAGTGCAGTGCGATGTTAGCTTGCAAGTTTACATTTCGTATTCTTAGGTAATCTTACACCCACATTCTTAATTTTATGACACGTGAAATTACTTGTTACTTCTCCATGATATGCAGCAAAAGTGATGACATGTAGAAACAAACAAATGAGAAGAGGAGCATAACAACTTGGGGTGTTGAGTTTTGTGAACACACTCTAATATACTAACAATGCAGGCACTTGGGTAAAACAGCACATAAGCCTCTGACTCATACATATGATGGTTGTATGCCACTGTGCTTCAGACGCCCACGAGCTGTTTACATAACCACAAGCTCACACTCATATTACCATGTCAAATCGATGTGTCTGGCCTCCTGAACCATGTTTGTGGATCTGAACCAGTGAAAATACTGGTAAGCGACAGGTTAAGAGGAATCCAAAAGGGACGTGGAAATTGAGGTTGGGCTTGAAAAACATGAATAGATAAGAGTGAATGGGTACAGAGCCAACGACCACAACAATGGTATCGTAGAAATATATGTACGCCCGGTTGAAAGAGGTCTTTTGGCCAAGCTACAGAGCTGGCTTGTCAGCAACAAGAGAGGACACTGGTGAGGGAAAGCTTCAAGCTGGCACTATCAGAGGTGCCAGATGCAACAAATTAATCCTCAACTCCTTCCCTATGGGATTAAAGAAAACAATGTGTCTAAATCATTGCCTGGTAGGCTTGCTGTGATAGTTTCTTTTGTGACAGGCACTCTTTAGAGAGCAAGTGTGTGCATCGTGTCATGCCCAGCATCCCAAAATCATCTCTGTAGTCTATAGAACTGCATATGACTATAGTCAATTAATAAAGATAAGAAGAAGAAGAAGAAAAATAAAAATGTTATTTGTACAGCACTTTTCAAAATACTCAACGCTTTATATAAGATAAAATAAACAAAAAAAGCAACACACCAAAAGCATAAAACACACAACATTAATCACACATTAAAAGCAATTCTGGAAAGGTGAGTATTGATTAATGATTTGAATGTGCAGATTGGTGCAGTCTCTGATGTGTTTGGGGAGGGAGTTCCGGAGGGTGGGGGCAGCTATGGAGAAGGCTCTGTTGCCTCAGGTGTGGTGCTTGGTCCTGTGTGCTGTAGACAGGAAGTTGGCATCGGAGGAACAAAGGCTGCGGGGAGAAGTATGGTAATGGAGCAGGTCAGTGAGTTAGGAGAGGGCCTGGCTATGGAGGGTTTTGTGAGTGAGCAGAAAGACTTCGAATTGGATCCACTGTGGGACAGGAGCCAATGGTGGCAATTAAATTCCATCCATTTTTTTCCCCCATTGGTTTGTTTTTTTAATTTCTTTTCTATTGAAGTAATTATTATCATTATTGTTTCACAAATAAACCCTTCCTTCCTTCCCATCCCAACACCCAAGTGATACATTGAGACAACTAGAAGAACCAATCGACAGACAATCAGACAGAAAATAAATAATTTTGATAAATTAAGTATTAATTAATTATTTTGTTGTTAATATATTAATATTGTTATTTTAAAAAAGACAGCTGAATAGAGTAGACCAGGAGACAGGAAACAAACAGACAAAAATGGACCAATTAATTGGTTGATGCATGTTTTTTTACACTCCGTTTTTCTTTCTTGTCTTCCTTCTCTTCCCCGTTTCCTTTGCTTTTTACAATATTAAAAAAAAAGTGAGAATATTTGTGAAAAGTGGAGTTTTATGGAGTGTAGATTTACAGTGTGTGTGTGTATGTGTGTGTGTGTGAGAGAGTGAATACGTGAAGTGGTTTAATTTATGCATCAAAATGTATATGTGGGTTGGGGTTTGGATATACTTAACAAGAAAATATATCTTACCTCTGCTCAGATCATGTACCCATGCGGATCCACTTCCTCAAAGGATGTCCCACCTCATCTCAAAGCATCATACACATTCCAGCACCTCATCAGATTTTTTTGATGATGTGCATTTGGATGTGTAAGGATAGGAAAAAAAATGTTTGATGTTATCCACGAGCAACAGTGTGCAATAGGTAGTTCAGTTTCTGGGGTTTTTACGGTGTGTCCTACTTACATAGAGTATGACAAACTCATTGATACCTTTTGCTGTGCTAGTAGTTTGAAAGAATGTTGAACGATGAGTTTAGCCTAGCTTTGCTCAGCTGCTGGATGTCTACTGGGATCATTAGCAGCTCCTCACTAAAGAAGACAAATATACCTTCTCTGAAGCCAATCGTTAAGGATTTTTACTTGTTAGCAGTGTTTTCCCATAATGCCTGTGGCCCACGAAACTGCAGTGTACCACCTAGTTTGCCATGGCTACTCTTTAAAGAGTAAATGATATTACAACCAATATAATATTATCCACCCAACGATGGAACAGGTGGAGGATGATAGCTGACTTTAGGGAAACATCACAACGACTGGGAAGGCGGATAATGGCTGCAGCAGAAATGGGCCCCTAGTCATCTTGGACTCCATGCCACTGGAGCCTGACCCAGATCTGTCAAGGACCGTGTGGTGGCTGTCTGTGCACCAGTCTCCCCACATTAAACAAAGCCATGCGCAGGCATCCTCCATGAAGGGAATTCACCCTAACATCCCAGATTAAGTCCTATGGCGACTGGCAAATGGCAACGGGGACAGGATTGTGAGATCTGGAAGCCCCTAGTCATGAGCCGCCACACAGGCGGTGGGTACTAGATTCAGTTGCTGGGCTCTTGGAATGAAGTAGAAAGAGACCTTTGGTAGTTGCACCCACAACTGAGTAGCCCTCTTTAGGATCCACTCTGCTCGCCCCACCTGGAGAAGGGGCTAGAAAAGGTGCCCTAAAAATAGCCTGCCTCAAACCTCTTGACTGGATTACCGCATCCAGAGGGATCACCACATGTGGTCAGAAACAACAACATTTTTAACAGAATAGATGTCATTTCCTGTATTTTGGTGCCTTTTAACAGGTGGTTTGATACTTTTATCTGGCTATACTGGCATGAGAAAATTATGGGTACATTTTATAATTTCATCCAAGATTCATTCATTATCCAAACTGCTTATCCTGCTCTCAGAGTCGTGGGGATGCTGGAGCCTATCCCAGCAGTCATTGGGGGGCAGGCGGGGAGACATCCTGGACAGGCCGCCAGACCATCACAGGGCTGACACACATGCACACGCACACACACACATTCATTCACACCTAGGGACAATTTAGTACGGCCGATTCACCTAACCTATATGTCTTTGGACTGTGGGAGGAAACCGAAGCACCCAGAGGAAAACCACACAGTTAGAGGGAGAACATGCAAACTACACACGGAGGACGACCTGGGATGACCCCCAAGGTTGGACTACGCTGGGGCTCAAATCCAGGACCTTCTTGCTGTGAGGTGACCGCGCTAACCACTGCACCACCATGCCGCCCCAAGATTCAATAATTTATTGTCATATCAACTTTACAGTTGATTTGGAATTAGTTTCAGTGTGCTCAGAGAAAACAGTAAACATACCACACAATACATACAAGGAGTGTCCACAAAAACATACTATTACAAATATAATTCAGTCAATGCAACCATATGCCCCGTGCCCTTAAAGTGACAAATTAAAGTGTATGTGCTTAAGGAGACTAAACTTGTACAATCAGTGAAGCATTTAGGATGTGGATTGCTGCAGGGTCAGTGGTACTGTGGAAGCAAGACGTTCTGGTCTTGATACTGTGGAGTCTTTTACCCGAAGGGAGATGATTGAATAGGGAGTTGTCCTTTAAAATTTCGAAACCTTTCCGCTGAATGCAAATATGGTATAATTAGGAAATAGTAGGGAGTTCACAGCCAATTATTATTGAAGCTGTATGTATGACTCTGTCCAAAAGTTTGTTTTTGTTTTTTTTTCTCGTGGGCTGTATGATTGCCATACCTTACAGTTATTAAGAAAGTGAGCATACTTTCTATTACAACTCTGTAGAACTGTAACATTGCAACCCTTGACACTCAAATTTCCTAATAGTGAGGGAAAGTTAGGAAAATCTGGGAAGTAAAGCATTACCAGGAAATTTCTTCATGAATGTGTTCATAGAGGTGTGTAATAACATGTATTAAAATGTTGAAATTCAACTGCAGGGGGAAACCCTGAAAAAACCTGACCAAAGTTGGGGTATTGACACCAGTATTAAAAAAAATCAACTTCCGGTTTAGGAAAAAAGGCTACCAAAACATTTTGTACATAATTTTCTGAACAAAAAAGTCTCTTGGGGTAAGTCTCTAACTCACTCGTGTGATTTTTTATGATTTTTAAAAGATTTTTTATTTTTTATTCTTTTTATTTTTTTATCCCATTCTTAAGGCCCTTTCCATCCACCCCCTCCCAGTGAGAGACCCTTGTTCTTTAATTCATCTATTCTTTTATTTTCATTTTTTGTTTTGAAAATATTGTAGTAAAATAGAGAGGAAGTGGAGGAGGGGGGGAGTCCAGGTGAGGGTGATTTTTTGAAAAAGATTTAGATAAATCATTTTTTATCATAACAAATCACAGCAAGAGACTTACTTTTGTTTTTTTTTTCATGATTCTGAGTTGATTGCTAGCATTTAATTTTCTCTAGATCTACTCCTTAGTGGAATAACTGCCATGCCAAGTTTTGCATATATATTTTTTTGCATTTATTACAATAGTCAGAGAAAATCCATGTCAAATGCTTCACAAGTCAATGTCTGAGTCTTCTTCAAGACCATCATGAATACCATTCTTGCATGTAATGCCTTTACAAACTCCACATGCTGAGATGCACTTGACACCATTCTTCTTGCAGCTGCATCGCCTGTTGCTGCAATCTCCATTACAATTACAGCTTGTGAACTGGAGGAGCTCCTCAGGAGCCATTGGGTCTACTGTTGGAACTGGCTCATAACCATGAACACCGAATGTCCATCCATAGTCACTGGGGTCCAGAGACATGCTCTGTAGAAGAATCCAGTCCCGGGTCTGTAGGTAGGCACGGAGAGAATGCTGTGCAGCCGCACCCTCTGTTGGAGGTAAAGTCTCTGGTTTGATCAGCCCAGCCACTGCCTTCCGTGAGAACATGGTGTACCAAATTTCATCCAGAGTAGTACCTGGTCCATTGTAAATATATTGGAAGATCGCAGTTCCAGCCTGAACCACTGCACCCTTGGTAGCATGAATGTCCATGAAGATGTCCATATGTTTATCAATGTCCCCTGCACAAAACCTGAAAAAGTGCATTTCAAGGTTTTTTAAAGATATTTCAATATACAAATATTTCACTAAAATACAATTACTTTTATTATTATAGGCCTACTATTATTACTTTTATTATTATAGGCCTACTATTATTACCTGTCAAACAGAGTTGTTTTCCCATGGCCAGAAATAGCAGAAACTGTATCACACCCAGTGAACGCATGACAAAAGAGCAGGTAGCGTCTCTTTCTTTCTGAGAGAGCTTCCCGGATCTTCCTGACATCATAAGAGCCCTTGGATGTGGTTAAGAAGAGTGGGTGGTTGGTGCTCGAGCTATGGTGCACCAGCATTACCAGCACGTCTGCGTCTTCTGCTCGCAAATGTAAAGAGAGCATGTGAAAATATTTTAAAAAATCAAAACTCTTATTTTAAAGTAGTTAAGCAAATGAAAGTTAAATATCTACACAAACTACTGACCTCAACAGAGCCATCTTTAGCAGCAACCAATGCCTCTCTCACAATCGAAGTGTCAGCATCATTGTCAGTCTGCTCCACAGTGATGTTAAGTTTTCTGAACGTTGAGGAGAGGAGGTGAATGAGTTCACTCTTGTTATGGATGTTGTCCAAGAACTTTGCTCTTGGTGTCCAGTGCATCATATCTGGTTGAATCTGAAGATCACCGCATGATTTCTTGCTACGTCGGATGTGGTCATGATCTTTTGGTGATCTGTTATAGCCATCAAAGACCACAATAATCCTTTGAGAGTTATAGCCAAGACGCTGCACGTACCTTAGGTAACTGTTGGCAATCTCCTGCCAAGTCTGGCCTTGTTCCCACTTCACCATGTAGAGAAGCCATCCTCCATCAACCACCAAAGTGGAACAGGGTTGGTTAGTGCGTTCAAGTGGATCAGTCAACTCCTTCAGGCTAGTTTTGGAAAACCCTGCCTTGTTTGCCTTGTTCATTTTGTGATCTTTGTTGCTGAAAAGGGACAATGGGACGGGAGTTAGCTCATACTCCAAGCTTGTCTCAACTGTCATATCCCGTTGAGCAAAAATGATCAGTCGGTTGAACAACTTGATTGAGTCAAGATGAATCTTCTTCTCGTTGATCTTGGGAATCTTTCTGAGTGATGACAGGGCTTGTACATTTGACTTCACCTCCATGGTTGATGTTGCTGACTGTCCATCCAGCTTTATCTGCATCCCTCTACCTACTTCAGCTGCTCTCTCCGCATTGACTGAGTCATCCCCCGTGCTTGTGAATCCTGTAGAGAAAGATACAAGCATATTCTTGTCTCGATCGTGGTCGAATGGGTTGTTCTCTTCAAACCATTGAATGAAATGGGGTGTTTCCACTGACAGAGACAATGTTTAAATCTATATTGTCCCCAACGAATTGAGTGACTGCATTGTTTGCTTCCGCAACCTCCATGGAGACCACCTGATTGTCACTTTCACTGGCGGTCGGAACCGTTGGATCCTCAAGTGCGGCATCAATCGCAGCCTCATCATTGATCTGGTCATCAGTTTCTTCTACAATGGTATCAAGTGTGCCAGATGTATCTGGGATGCCATCTCCATTCCTGTCATTGAGGAAGCAGTATTTGTAGTTTTGTGTCTCTGAGTAAGACTCAGTGTATCCTAGCCGGTGTAACTTGTCGATCATCCATTTTGACCCAAATCTATGATCAAGTTGTATGGCAAGCCCCATTTGGTATGGCAATACTCCTGATCGAGGCCGACGAGCCTTGATAAAGTTCTGCCCCCAAACAGCTACTCTTTCATCGGTCTTCACTATTGGTCTCAAGAACATCTGGAGGCTCTCAGGAACAAGTGCAAGCTGACTCTGGATATCAGCCATACTGTATGCAGTGGGTATGACTTTGGATCTAGATTAATCATGGCGATGTCGTTGCATATGAACTTTAGTGCTGTCTTTATGATTTGTGTCTTCTCATCTCCTTGCTGAAGATTAGCATGATGCTCTCGCAGAATGTTGCTTGTGTTATCTTTGAGGCAGAGTACATCTGACCTTTTCGACTGTGATGTGAAGTACAGTGTGTCATGATATTTCTCTTGAAGTTTCATCCTTAGCCATTTCTTTGAATAAGAGAGGCTCTTATCGGGTGACTGATCAAACTGCTGCATCTTTTCGTGGACTTGGTCAAGCGTCATCACCCCATGCTCGAGTTCTGTGTCTAGCCATTCGCATAATTCAATAAAAACAACCTCTCACTCATCATCTATTTTCTTTTGTCCTCTCTTCCTTGGTCCTTCATCTGCAGTCTTGGAGTAAGGCCTACCCTTTTCAAAAAGAAGTTTGCTGCGCAAATGATACAAGGTTTCTTCTGCTACTAAGTCATTGATCCCTTCCAGACATTCAAGGACTTCTGTGCCCCAGTCATCTTCACGACTCCTTGCTATCTTCAGCAAGCTTGCCTTTAGTCTATCGGCAGTCACATTGTCAGGCACTCTATATTTCTTTCTAGCGTCTGCTGGTTTATGTTCGTAGAGATGAGTGGGTTGGTTGCAAAGAATGCATACATTCTTGTACAGAAGCTGAACGGACCGTGAACTTGAAGAGGTGCATGCAGTTGATGCACTGAACTCAGAGCAAGTGTGCCTTCGCTTCAGCTTTGCTGTCTCTTCCTCTGCCTTTGATGCTTGAGCTGACGTCTTGGTGACCTTGACAAACTTGTTGTACAAATAATATTTACACTTTATGTGGTATCTAAGTCTTCCTTCATTTTCATCCTTCTTCATACGCTCCAAAATTGTAGCATTTTCCATGGCTTCTGCATGTTTCAATAAAGTAGCGTAGCCTTTAGAAGTTCCTTGCAAAAGCCTCTCACCTGGCATTTCCAGGCCTTCACAGAAGAAGCACTTGAGCAGAGGTGGGTTCACATCGTCTTCCATATTAGCCTACTGAAGACCCATAGCCTACACAAAGTAGAATAAAGACCGAATCTGTCATAGAGGCATAGTTTCTGAAATATTGTACTGAGGTGTAAAAGAATAGATTTGCTTAACCGTAACAATAAATTAAAAAAAAATCTGAGGCAGTACAGGCTACACCACTTTAACCTAGCTAGGTAGTTAATGGAGCAGACAGCTAGCATTTAACTAAATAAATAAATCAGATGTAGGTTTTGGAGTATAGTACACACATGAGAGTCAGACAACTTACGACAACTATGAGCCAGCTAACAAGTATTGTTAAGCTAGTAATGACAACTTTTAGTGGAAGTTAACATTTACGTTAGCCGATCATATTACTTACTGTTAGCTAGCTAACAAGAACAAGCAAAGTTATACCTTTTATGTAACAAATGAGACAAATCAGTGTTGTGCAGAGAAACATTTCAGCTTGTTAGAAAAATAGTTGAGAATACGTACGTATCAGGTGTTGAAAGCAGTATATTCAGTCAGCCCGTGATCAATAGAGAAAAATGATGTAAATGGCTTCAACATGTCGGGTGCCCTCTACGGCATGGGGGGGGGGTGATGAGTGGGAAAGTGGATGTGAATATTTTTCTACCAGGGTCTTGGTGAAAAATAAATGCTTGCAATCAACTTAGAATCCTGACAAATTCCTAGTTTGACCCCTCAAACGTAAGTTAAGTCCAATTTAAGCTTTTTTCAATTTTCGAAAATCTGTTATCGGTACCCTGAATTTGAGCAATTTTTTTGGAGGTTACCCCCGGGAGTTGAATTTCAACATTTTAATACATGTTACTACACACCTTAAGGAACACATTGGTGAAGAAATTTATTGGTAACACTTTACTTCCCAGATTGGTCAAATTCCTGCTAACTTTCCCTCACTATAAGCTGATCTAGAAAGAATAGTATTTGAGCTTTCTTCTGGATAGTGGTGAGGTTGTCTTCCCATTTCAAAGAGGAGGAGATAGTGGTCCCAAGGAATTTGATTCACTCCCTCTACCACCTGGTTGTTAATGGCCAGTGGTACTAGCTCACCCTGATTTTTACAGAACCACAAGTTCTTTAGTTTTTTTGATGTTCAGTTCCAGATTGTTATTGCTCACTAGTCAACAAGACAGGAGACAGCTGTTTTATAAGCTGTCTCATCATGACAGGAAATCAGTCCCACCAGTGTTGTATCATCAGCAACCTTTTTGCATTTGTCATTTTGCGTTGCATTTGTCATTGTTACAGTATCAGAGTGTGAAATACAGTCAGAGGAAATACAGAGGAAGTGGTTGGTCCCAGATCACATATTTAAATATATTAAACAGCTAAAAGTACAGAAATTCATTCAATGACCGATTCAGAGCCATATTTAATAATAACCATTCATTATTTATTTAAACTTGAGGATCTCTTTATGCTTGCATACAACTGTTAAATGAATGTTCTTAATGTCATCAAATTAATGAATAAAGTGGAGAGGACAACTTTAGTCAAAGTGCCCTGATGTATTCTCCTATAAACTACGTTAATCTTCCGATCATTTCTACTACTATGAAGAGTCACCAGGACCTGAGACCTGTTTCTCAAAGCTAGATTATGTTGTTAGCCAATTATTGTGGTGGCTTTGTTTGCACACACATTTTTACAAACATAACACTGCTACCAAGAAGCACAACACATAGTAAATATTTAGGACAACGTTTCATGACAAAAGGCATCAATATAACAACCAATAAGTCATACAGAATGTAAATACAACTGACTGAAGTACCAGGCTGTGACACTGCAAATTTAGAGTACCCAAAGTCCAAAGCAGTAGGCCAAAACTTGCTCCTCAAAAAGTATTATATGAGTCAAATAGCATCTACTACTGCTACTACTTTCGGCTGCTCCTGTTAGGGGTTGCCACAGCGGATCATCCATTTCCATTTCTTCCTGTCTTCTGCATCTTACTCTGTCACACCAGCCACGTGCATGTCCTCCCTCACCACATCCATAAACCTCCTCTTTGGCCTTCCTCTTTTTCTCTTTCCTGGCAGCTCCATATTCAGCATCCTTCTCCCAATATACCC
This sequence comes from Lampris incognitus, assembly GCF_029633865.1. Lineage (NCBI taxonomy): Eukaryota > Metazoa > Chordata > Actinopteri > Lampriformes > Lampridae > Lampris > Lampris incognitus. The sequence goes on from NC_079212.1 coordinate 113,243,948, forward strand.
AAAATCTCTCCTCCACACATGTTCAAGCCATCTCAATCTTGCCTCTCTTGCTTTGCCTCCAAACCGTCCAACCTGAGCTGTCCCTCTAATATACTCATTCCTAATCCTGTCCTCTTTGTCACTCCCAATGAAAATCTTAGCATCTTCAACTCTGCCACCTCCAGCTCCGCCTCCTGTCTTTTCATCAGTGCCACTGTCCCCAAACCATAGTATAACATAGCTGGTCTCACAACCGACTTGTAAACCTACTGTTTAGCTCTTGCTGGTACCCTTCTGTCACAAATCACTCCTGACACTCTTCTCCACCCACTCCACCCTACCCGCACTCTCTTCCTCACCTCTCTTTTGCACTCCCCATTACTTTGGACATTTGACCCCAAGTATTTAAACTCATGCCTTCATCACCTCTACTCCTTGCATCCTCACCATTCCGCTGTCCTCTCTCTCATTCACGCGTTGGTATTCCATCTTGCTCCTACTGACTTTCATTCCTCTTCTCTCCAGTGCATACCTCCACCTCTCCAGGCTCTCCTCAACCTGCACCCTACTCTTGCTACAGATCACAATGTCATCTGCAAACTTTGTAGTCCACAGAGACTCCTGCCTGATCTATCCGTCAACCTGTCCATCACAACTGCAAACAAGAAAGGGCTCAGAGCCAATCCTTGATGTAATCCCACCTCCACCTTGAACCCATCTGTCATTCTAACTGCTCGCCTCACCATTGTCACACTTCCCTCATACATATTCTGCACTACTCCTACACACGTCTCTGCAACTTCCGACTTCCTCATACAATACCACACCTCCTCTCTTGGCACCCTGTCATATGCTTTCTCTAAGTCTACAAAGACACAATGTAACTCCTTCTGGCCTTCTCTATACTTTTCAATCAACATTCTCAAAGCAGACATCACATCTGTAGTGCTCTTTCGTGGCATGAAACCATACTGCTGCTCGCTAATCGTCACCTCTCTTTGTGTGTAACAGAGATAGCACGCATCAGATAAAGCTTAAAGTGATATTGGTGTCAGTCTCAGTTTGGGGCTTGGGCTGAAAAATTGCAGACTTTGTCGGGCTGGAGCGAGGCTAGGGCTTGAACACTACTGGCCAGAACCTGGCTAGGGCTGGCATTTTTGGCCCATACAGGGCTCTACTCCAGAGTTGGAAACTATCTGCTGGGGAAGAGTGATTCCTAATTTCGTTCACACATTGTTCATATTATGCCCAAGCGGCCATCGGCAAACTCTGACGTAAGGTCTTCCAAAACAAACACCTCCACCTGACACCAAAGTTGTCATTTACAAAGCTGTGTGCATCACAACTCCCCTATACAGCTGTGAAGGCTGGATCACATACAGCCGCTACCTAAAGTTGCTGGAGCGGTTCCACATAAGGTGTGTGCAGTGAATCATGGGGCTCATATGGCGTGACCATGTTCCCCATGCTGAGATTCTGTCTAGGACAAACTGAAACAGAATAGAAGCCACGGTCACTAGAAAACAACTGAGCTGACTTGGACATGCCATCAGGATGCCTCAAGAATGTCTGCCACGTCATGTCCTGTACGGACAGCTCCATCTTGGTCACCGGTCCGCAGGTTGTCTGAAGAAGTGATACAAAGACCACCTAAAAACATTGCTGAAGAAGTGTTGTATTGACCCCTTGAGACTGGAGTAAGCTGCCATCAACCATTTCAACTGGCGGGAGATCTGCCACAGAGGTATAGAACAGCTGAAAATGGAGAGGAATGTGAAAAAACAACAGAAAAGACTAAGGAGACACACAACCATGCCTGCCCCCGCTAACTCAGACCTCATATGCCCAATGTTCAATAAAACGTGTGGATCAAGAATTGGACCCTACAGTCATCAAAGAACACACCGTTAATGAGGAGGGATGTCATCATTTGACTCCAAGGACTACCAGCAAGCAAGTGTGGGTATGAGAGAAAGAGAGAGAGAGAGAGAGAGAGAGAGAGAGAGAGAGAGAGAGAGAGAGAGAGAGAGAGAGAGAGAGATATTATGAGTGAGTTTTTTGAGAGGAAAAATATGTTGGGGAAAAACAAATTTGTTTTCACCAAGCATTAATCGTGATAAGTGCACCATCAGCATTTTAGGAATCGATGGGGATGTTGTTTGCATCATTGCTGTGAGACAACATCTCCATGATGTTCCCTTTCACAGTCAAACCTCCTTCTCTATGAAAAAAAACCAGCAAAAATGCATAGAACACATTCGATGATAAACATAAGAAATGGTCAAAACATGGAGAGATACATTGATGAAAATATATAAAATATACACTACCGTTCAAAAGTTTGGGATCACCCAAACAATTTTGTGTTTTCCATGAAAAGTCACACTTATTCACCACCATATGTTGTGAAATGAATAGAAAATAGAGTCAAGACATTGACAAGGTTAGAAATAATGATTTGTATTTGAAATAAGATTTTTTTTACATCAAACTTTGCTTTCGTCATAGAATCCTCCATTTGCAGCAATTACAGCATTGCAGACCTTTGGCATTCTAGCTGTTAATTTGTTGAGGTAATCTGGAGAAATTGCACCCCACGCTTCCAGAAGCAGCTCCCACAAGTTGGATTGGTTGGATGGGCACTTCTTTGAGCAGATTGAGTTTCTGGAGCATCACATTTGTGGGGTCAATTAAATGCTCAAAATGGCCAGAAAAAGAGAACTTTCATCTGAAACTCGACAGTCTATTCTTGTTCTTAGAAATGAAGGCTATTCCATGCGAGAAATTGCTAAGAAATTGAAGATTTCCTACACCGGTGTGTACTACTCCCTTCAGAGGACAGCACAAACAGGCTCTAACCAGAGTAGAAAAAGAAGTGGGAGGCCGCGTTGCACAACTGAGCAAGAAGATAAGTACATTAGAGTCTCTAGTTTGAGAAACAGACGCCTCACAGGTCCCCAACTGGCATCTTCATTAAATAGTACCTGTTAGAGCCTGTTTGTGCTGTCCTCTGAAGGGAGTAGTACACACCGGTGTAGGAAATCTTCAATTTCTTAGCAATTTCTCGCATGGAATAGCCTTCATTTCTAAGAACAAGAATAGACTGTCGAGTTTCAGATGAAAGTTCTCTTTTTCTGGCCATTTTGAGCGTTTAATTGACCCCACAAATGTGATGCTCCAGAAACTCAATCTGCTCAAAGAAGTGCCCATCCAACCAATCCAACTTGTGGGAGCTGCTTCTGGAAGCGTGGGGTACAGTTTCTCCAGATTACCTCAACAAATTAACAGCTAGAATGCCAAAGGTCTGCAATGCTGTAATTGCTGCAAATGGAGGATTCTTTAACGAAAGCAAAGTTTGATGTAAAAAAAATCTTATTTCAAATACAAATCATTATTTCTAACCTTGTCAATGTCTTGACTCTATTTTCTATTCATTTCACAACATATGGTGGTGAATAAGTGTGACTTTTCATGGAAAACACAAAATTGTTTGGGTGATCCCAAACTTTTGAACGGTAGTGTATGTCAAGTCAATTTTATTTGTATAGCCCAGTATCACAAATTACAAATTTACCTCAAGGGGCTTTACAGCAACACAACCTCCTGTCCTTAGCCTGAAAATACTTTAATGAAAATACATTAATACAATAGTGCCAAAGCTATCGAAGTTATTTTTAAAGCACACAAGTTCATTTTATTTCTGTTTGATTTTTTGAATTCCTTTCCATTTGCAAGTTGACATTTAGAACAGCCAGATGATGATGTCCATGTCATAATACAGCTTTCAGTTTTCCTCCAGAAATTACATTATGCTTCCTATTTTCCAGGAATTGTTTCTCACTGGGACAATACTTTGTTTTTCTTGGATTTTGGGAGGGAATTGGTGGTTCAGACTGTAATCTGTTCCTCTCAGTTCCCTTCCTTTGCTATATGCTCATTGATGCCCTCAGTGATGCAGTATGTCACTAGAAATACAAAGTACTCTATCGAGTCTATACAGAAAGATAAAACAAGTGTTGAGGTGGTGTCAGTCCAAAGTCTGTTTCCGACCATGTGAGCTTTGTTTAGACTAGTGTGGTATAACAGATCTAACGAATGCAGACATATACGTAAGCTCTCAAAAAGAACACTCTTGAGACCAATTCAATATGTCTTCCTTCAAGGGAAAATTCACAGATTTTCAACGTTATCTCTGACTATTTGCAACAGGGATAGCACATGAAAACAGCTGCAGTTATTCCTGACGTGTTCTGCATCTCTGGGGCGGCAGTGAAATTGAGTTTTTTATGACAGCTAAGTGGCATATCGTGACATCATTTGGCAGCCAGAAAAACTAAATACAGCCTAGCAGGGTAACTAATACTCTAATCTACTCTAAACATGCCTGTGGTGTTCCCAACACAGAATATTAACCATTGTGGTTTTATTAGTTTTGAATATACACAGATCAATGTGATTGGTACTGAATAAGGTGGAGGTCATCTATTGGTTGTTCCTGAATAGTATATAAGGCAGAATCGCCACCAGGGCGTTCTCTTGGTACTCCGCTCTACTCTGGATAGCTAGGTTGTTACAGTGTAATAATAAATATACTACATTACTGTCATAAGTCTGCCGTGTGCACTTTCCAGTTATCTGCTTAAACAGCTTAGAACATTATTAGTGTTTCATACACGACAATGCCGTTCAAAAAACATCCTCATTCTCCCAGCTAAACTACATTTCCGATGGTGGAAATGATGTCCCACAACATTAGCACAGACAATTTTACGGATGACAAAAAATACAGCGGCTTACACACAGCAATGCATTCTGGTATGTGTAGGCACTGTGGGAAAGACTGAGCAGGAAAACATCGATTTCTCCATCAATGTAGTACACAGTGAGGGTTTTATTGCTCCAATTTACTACATTACCCATTACTCCTCAGTACTCATTGCACATACCCAAAACCATCAGTGAACTTCCGCTTAAATGTATCACCAACTATCATCACTTTATGTTCATGATCACACACACACACACAGCTATAAACTTTGTAATCACAGCCATAGCTATCATAACACCAATGCAAATGACACTTACTGAAAGTGTGAAACAACATTACTTGTTAATGTGGATGATGCTCATTGGTAGACGCAAGTCAACAGCAGCCACGGATAACAGTGACTTCTTTGTTTAAGCATTCCATTTCCTTCCTGTGAAGATGAAAGAGAATCCTAAAATAGAGGAGAGATTTAACATCAGCTTTTTGGGGGATGAGGTAATCCATTAGCTCACATGGCTTTGAATAGTAAAAGAGGAAGGGGAAAAAAGGAAAACTTTGAAGAGCAACCAAAGCCCTACTTTTGTTTCTTCCTGCAATCCCTGCAACAAATTCAGTTTGAAAACCTAGAATAACTTGGCTCATTCAGGCTTATTGTAAGATTCCCGTTTCTTTCTCCAATTTTCATTAGTCACTCATTAATTATTATTTCCTGTAGAAAAATTCGCATACAATAGCTTGGAGATAGCTTACTTTTAATCGTTAGAAAAAGTTCCACCATTGCCTCCAGCTTGACAAGGTAAGACATAAAATGAAAGAGAAAATGGAAACTCTGCTTTATGGAAATTTACTTCATTTATTTGATTTTTTTTCTTCCTTCATCTTGGGTTTTGAGGCAAATCACGTTTAACATGACTTAGCAAAGGGGTTTATGGATGTAGGCTGGAAAAAAGGGATTTTAACTTGCACTGCAGTATTTAAGAAAAAACATTCAGCAATAACTTAAATTGTTGTTGTAATCTGCTCATACCGGCTGTCTGCATTTGTTAGTCTTATTTTAAGCGGCAAACAATGCTGGGGAGGTGATCTTGTACTTGTTTTTAAGACAGAAAAAAGGAGCGCTTCAGCAGATTATGTGAGCTGTTATATAAACAGTGTTCTTTTTTTTAAGGAATTAACATGTCAAAGCAAACACACCTCGTAATCATCGTACTGTAAATGACAGGCACAACAAAGCAGCTCAGCCCCACGTCTTTCAGAGCAATTAAATGCCCCACTTCCTCTGGGTCCTGATTTACCTTATCTGTCCGCCTAGGCGCTCATCGCCCTTTTAAAGTGGGCCTCAGCACTACGAGCACAGTTATTTATTTGTCATCTGGTGTCAGGATAAATGTAATGAATGCCGCGGGAGGCTTTCTCTATCATTCAAATGGGTACATCTGGCCTATCTGTGGAGTGTGATCACCAACTCTGATGCCAGCTTTGGAATAGACCTGGCACCTACTTACCTGGAGAGATGGTCTAAATTGGGGTCTTTCCCATAAACAGAGAGAGCAGAAGGGACACTGGGGCAATGGAAACCTTGGGAGAGAGGTCTCAGCACATGGCCTCAATTCAAATTCAGTCAGCCCACACAAAGGGGTCCTGCCATTAATGGTGTATGAAAGGGTTTGATGAAGTGAGTGGTGTTGTTTATTTCACTATGAAGTCTCCATCACACGATTGGTGCTGTCAAGTTAATGATGAAAACTGCTGTCAGTGCACTAGTCAGACAGAGAGTGAGAGTGATAGCCAGTTCAGCAACACCAGATGTCACACAGGAGTGTGCTCGCGACAATATCAGATTCCTGCTCATCGCTGCATTGCATTGACTTCAACCACCCAAGTTTCCTCTTGCGACTTGTCTCCGTTTATCTCTCTCCCCCTCTGTTTTTTCCTCCCTCCTTCTTTTTCTCAAAGATAAACATTACTCACATTAGTGTCCCGCAGGCCCAATAATACACAACGCAGATTGATGGTACAGAGCAGAGGGAGCTGAGCAACATCTTGGATATCAGTGATCAGTTGTGCCATTCTTCAGGCCTGCAGCACACCGGGTTTCTGGGTCTGTGCTGCTGACCTCTCAATTCTTAGCCAGGGAGACGAACTGGGCCCGGGGCTAATCAGTGCAAAAATATATGTAATCTCTGTAAATGACAGCCTCTAATGATTCAACATTACAACAACCCCTAAGGTCTGTTTATTTATTAGTTTAATTAGAGAGCAGTCATGGCAAATTTTGATGGACTATACTGTTCTACTGAACATGTCCATACATTGTGAGAAAAAAGATCACAGTGAGAGTTATACATGCTCTGCAGTTGCAATGGAGTCAGTAGATTGGATCTAAAACAATCGGCTCACTAAAGATACTGGTGGGGTTAAAAAAAAAAGCAAGATTTCACATTCACTAATCCTCAGATCAGTCTTACTTCATCAAATTCTATTGTGTGTTGCCACAGAGCTGGAAATCTCCTAAGACCTCCTATCATGTGCTGTTACAATCTCATCGTCTTTCACGCTCTTAGATCACTCATTAGTGTTACCATGCAACGCTGTTTCTATGTATGCTTTGCCTCTGGCAAGTTCAGTTGATGACAACATGATGATAGGTGTGCAAAAGAAACACCATCTTACTTTTATGAGCTCCACTCTGTGCATGCTCCGATACAACACAATCAGGAAGAAGCAAATTAATGAACCAGCTACAGACAACTGCAGTGGGCTTGCCATATTGAAAATGGAGTTGCTCTTCAAGTTCACACTGGTCCCTAATAGATTATTTTAGCCCTTTCCGCTGAAACCTCGGTAATATTTAGATGAATTATACAACAGCCATTCAAATAGTATTTTCAGTTGGTAGCTACATAATGGGGTGTAATTTGATTGCTATTTTTATTTTACTATCTTACAAGTTAGTTTCAAGGTAGAAGACCTCAAAGATTGATTTTCTTTAGTGAGAAGAAAACACAACATTCATCTTTTACTTTTTTATTATGTGGGTAACACCTTGGGTTCTGCATCCAACACCAACACCAACCCCCTGTCGTACACTGAGGCCAGAGCAATGGGCGAGTCAACACTCTTTACAGCTAGGAGAGGGAGAAGGGTGGCTGTCTTTCACTCAAGCAGTCATCCTTCCATTCCTCTATTCTTACCACCAACCCCCGTGGTACCTGGACTGGTGGGGTTGAGATACAACCAACCTCGATGAGGAGCACCACAGAGAATCACAAGCAGTCAAACTAAACACATTATACCGAAGTAGAGGTCACATCTGGGGAGTAGACTGTTATTTTGTTTTGATGAAAAACCAGCAGGACTCTACCACGGTCAGTCCATCACTAATAAAAATACAACCCATCGAAGGGAAGATTCTATTTTGAGAGTAGCATGTAAATGATTCACTGCTGTAACACACATAGACTATGCAACGAGGGGATTAATTGATTTTTATGAGATATCGGGTGTGAGGGCGTGCTGTTATGGTGTATGTGGTGGTCCTTGGTAGAATGGCATGCTTTCAGGATGCATTTGAGTCCATGGTATCTTGCATTGTATCCAACATAATGACTCTTACAAGGGCAGTGAGGCAATCAATACTACAATATATAGAACATGCACTAGCTTTCCTTCCCTTTTAACACTCCCATTAAGAGGTCTCGTTAATTTGCTGTTGCTTTGCAAACAATTAAACGGAGTGGAAGAGATTGATACTCAGCAAGGACCTCCCCCACTATTCTGAGGGTTCAGTCGTGTACACACTTTTCATGAGGTTGTTTCCCTCTTGTGGGCCTACTTCTTGTGAATCAGAATAGGATGCAATTGACTGATATCTTATTTGTATTCAGGTTGTCATGATGGCTGTATTAAAAGAAGTACTATAGGAAATTGAACAAACAAGGTGGCCTTGGTTGGTTTGGCACACCATCGTAAAAGCAGAGGAGTAACTGATTAAAAGGAGCATTTCATGAAGTTATCTTGTCCACTAAATAGTTTTTTGTTTTTGTTTTTTTTTGTTTTTTTTTTAGCCGTCAGAGTATACAGCATGAACCACTTCAACTGCAGCTTGACCAACGCTCGGGTCATTGGGTACTCTTAATTCGAATGATACTCAACAGATGTCCCTTGTACTGTACAGGCCACAAGCCACATAGAACAATCAGAGTGCAGCGATGCCAAAAACGACTCGTAAAACATCCCGATGGAGAAGGGCACATCTGTAAAGGTCACTGTGATGGATCATAGACTCAGAGGGCCTTAACTTGTTTGTGTTTGCATACCTATTTTTGCCTCTGCAGATGTACATCCAAACGACCACGTTGACCATCTCCGTGAGCCTGAGTGCCTCGGTGTCCTTGGGGATGCTCTACATACCGAAGGTCTACGTGGTGCTCTTCCACCCGGAGCAAAATGTACCCAAACGCACACGCAGCCTCAAGGCCGTGTTTACTGCTGCCACCATGTCTAACAAATTCAACCCCAAGGCCAGTTTGAGACCCAATGGAGAGGCCAAGACCGAGTTGTGTGAAAGCCTGGAAACACAAAGTAAGACAAAGACAAAGATTAGGAAAGTTATGACCAATAAGAGGGACAATTTATTTACATTCCATTACAATTTATATTTATTTTTTTCTCAGCCATGCTTTGTCCTTCAAGCACTGTAAATCATAGAAACAAATTAGTGTACTGCAGAATTAGAACCCAGAACGCAAAATCATTTTTTTATTAGCATGTGTACTCCATGTTATTTTTCACTTCAGAGAATTTAGAAAATTTGCCATTATCACCCATTGTGTTATAAATAAATGGATTTTGTTAGTAAGTCAGGAAAAAGCTTACAGGGTTCTTAAGTATGCCATTGCAGGTGGTGGCCAATGTCATGAAGAAATATACTCAAAATGTTCGGACAAGACATACCCTGCAGAGTTCAGTAATTAAACAATAGAATTGCAATCGTATTTCTGTTTTACTCTATGAAAAGGTACATGGAGGAGTTTCATTTTATCCTCTGGATTTCAGTAACACCAGACATGTTTGATAAGCTATAAAAGTATTTTGTTCCAGCTCTCTCTTTGAATATATTGTCCTATAAGGCTGTCTCTTTCCTTTTTTTTCTGTCTGTTTCTTTCTCTCTCTCTCTCGCTCTCTCGCTCTCTCTCTCTTTCTCTCTCTCTCTCTCTCTCTCTCTCTCTCTCTCTCTCTCTCTCTCTCTCTCTCTCTCTCTCTCTCTCTCTCACTCTCTCTACATTCACACTCCAACACTGTCTGAAAGCACTGTTAATAATCAGGAGGCAAATGAATTCATTTTCTGAACTAGCTGAACAGCTCTCGGTGTGCGCCTCCCCCTAATTTCAATACCAATAAAATTGCTTGGTGCTACTGTAACAGTGACAGACAATGGATTTATACAACTGAGGTAAATAATGCCTTGAGCAATTGAGTCAGCAGAAATTACACAGGTGATGTCCTAAACACACTCCCTGTGCTTGCCTCGGGCTGGAAAAGGGCTTCAATTTGTCATCTCTGTCAACAGGGATAGTTCAATTTACAGGCTATCGAAAAATTGGTGCACACTCGTCTTATATTTAGGGCTGCATGTAGTCCTTGGCTTGTCTGCAAGTAATTGCAACAAACTTTTACCAAACAGACCAAACAGACAGACCATATGTATACTTTTAGTAATTAAAGCAAAACTAATTAGAAAATCGGATCATTTTATCATTTTATCAGTGATCTTTTGATGCCATTTTTTGACACTTTGTGAACACCCTGTGAAAGATAGTTAATTCCCATTTTCCTTTTCATTTTTAAAGCTTATGAGGCCTTTAATTTTACATTAAGTGGTAGGAGGGAAAAGACACAAATATGATTGCCAGCTCCAATTCATCCTGATGGGGTTACCATTTACAGGGGCTATGTGGTGCATGGGTATATGAATAAGCACCATTTGTCATTGTCATTGCCAGTGCGGACACATGGCTTGATGAAATTGAAAAATTCCTGCCCGGGCCAGCTCCCCCACTGCCTGAATCTGGTGGTGATATGTCAGGATTTATCTGCTCCACCTCAGCGAATCAGCTAACATGGTCTAGGGAGACAACTGGAAAGTTGAGGTCTGATAGCTCTGCATGAGGGAGGAGGTGGGGGTTAGCAGGTTTTACCGAAGTTCCCTAGCCATGCCAGTAAAGCAGGATGTTTTTAAGGGCAAAATTATAGCCAGAGAGAGTTGTTTTTTTGTAAATGATTTATATTCTTACCACACTATTGCATGAGTGCAACTGTAAATAAGATCTAAAAACATTTTTTCAGCCATGAGATTTCATGATACATTTTTCACACCAGTGAAACTGGGTCAAATAACAATGCACACAAGGGTGCTTATTGACATTCCTATTGCTTACTGTACTCTTTATGTTGTGGGTTATGATAGCTCACCTGCACTCCATCATTCTGACACTATCTTATCAATCTCCTCTTTCAGATTTCCCAACAAAGCAAACATACATCAGCTACAGCAATCATGCAATATAGGAGGCCATCGTCACTGTTTAGGATTTCCACCTGACGGTGAAAATGTACATGTGCAGAGATGAATTCAGGCGAAATGGATGTGACATGGTGTTAAGTGGGGGATCAAAGAGGGATTTCCCATTGAAGAGATAAGATGTACTGAGGATGACCCACACAGAGATGCAGGGAGGGGACCCCGGGGGACCAAAGCAGATACAGTACATTTGTATTGTTCCGTCCTCTGTCAAACTCACCAGACAAACACTTGCATGGCAAACGCCAGGAGTCTTAAGGATGGAGCTTTACCTTTTGAGTGTTTACATTGCAGCTATGCCCTATTTCAAAGACTCCCTTCACCGTGAGCAGCACCACCAGCCAACGTTCAACCAAGATCAAGAGTTGTCAGGTGCGCTTAATGTTGTCTGCCACTTTTTGTGAACAAAAAAATTGATATCAAAATCCTCAAGGCATCGCAAGGGATTAATCAACACCAAAAAGGCATGAAAATATGGTCTATACATTTCTAAGAGGGATATAATTTTATTTATTTTTGTTTCTTAATATAGTCCAGTCACAAGAATTGCAAGGCTGGAAATGACGATCATTCCAAACATTGCAAGATATCTGTGTTAGCCTCTGTGTATTTTTTTTCCTCTTCCAGATCTCCACTGAATTAACAAATATGATGATGACTTCACCTATGGAAATGGTCTTTGCTGATTTTTAGCATGCCAGTTTGAACATCCTGTGTTGTGTTGTTACAAAAAAAGGAAAAAAAAAGAAATACTACTAATAATCTTTGGAATGCATTCAAACTCTGTTGCAGTGTTGTTAACAATTGTTTGGGCCCAAGCCTGTTGTATGTTTAAATTGGTCTCAAATGGTGAAGGTCTAGTGAGTGAATTTTCTTTTGTTTATCTGTGCTAAAGTGAGGCCAGGATTTGTATTACCAGCTAGCCTAAGGCTGTCACTGCCCTCCGTGTCTGTGCTTTGAAACAGTGGCTCATGGCTAAAATGAGTAGTATTTCAGCCCCCCGGGACCCTACTGTGAGTTGTCATCCAGGATGACCCACCCCCCCCATCACTGCCACCAGTTATTCCCTTGGTCCAAGATAAGAGAAAAAAACATAGTTGTGCAGAACCATTAAGATGGGTATTAAGATGAAGTATACTCTTGAGAGCAGATCAGGAAATATGCCCTGAAGGTGATACCCGTAATGCACCGGCTATTGAAACTACTCATTACTTAACATGTCCTCCTCAGGCGATCTTATGTTCAGGAGGAAGTGGCAGAAAATTGTATGGTATGCCGGGAATGAAATTCTGATTGCAAATATCTACATTATCTCTGTCAATCACCCTCAGCTTGCCAAACAAATCAAAGATGGCTTAATGCAGTACAAAAGCCCTCTGATGTATTGGGGAAAATATTTTGGGGTCATTTGTGTTGTGAATTCATTCCCGCTTTTCATGCCTCCCACTGTATTACTTTCAACACCATTTGTGTTGCAGAATAAAATGTGAGTGCTGACCAAATTAAATGGCAAGTTAATGTATGTTATTAAATAGATTGATGATGTCTGCTTTATGTCCTGACATATCCTAAAATAAGGGAAAATGTACAAAAAGAAACAGTGCCTGGCTGACTGACTTATGTATTTGTAAAACCTCATGAAATCTAATGAAATGTGTGGAGCATGTTCAGTTATTCTTTTTTTATACAACATTTTATTTCTATTAAAAATGTTTTCAAAGGTACAACTTCAAGGACTTTGTTTTTCAGTCTCATTAAAAGCGGGTAATTTCACCAGTTTTCTCTGTAATTAGTTTATTCATCATACTAATAATCTTTGTGTGTGTGTGTGTGTATTTGTGTCCACACCTGTGTGCATGCAGCTGCTGCAGAGGAATACTATAAATAAAGCTACCTTTGTAAGCTTTTGAAGAAAAGACAACGGCTGAGATCCTCTACATAATGTGTTGCTACAAATGGTCTGATAATAGCATCCAAAGGACAGGGAATAGGTGGTGGGAAACATAAAATTATTTTAAATGAATGGTTAGTCTGTACTTTAATCCAAAACCCCTGCATTCAGCTAGCTCCCTGGATCTACCATCCTCTTCACGCCTCCATGATACTGTGAGCCTACGATACAAAAGGCAAGAAAATAACAGTTGTTATATAACCATCATCTTAAAAGGATGACCAAGTGAACATAAGGACATTTCTGCAAGATATCAGTGTCAACCTCAGAGAGCCAATCTATGTACCAGCAATTTGACGGTGAATCTTGGGGGACAGAAATGTAGATATGTGAGACACCGACCGAGAAAACACCAGCATAGTCTTTGGAACACAGTAAATAAGTAAATTAATAATAAAGATAATTATGGTGCTTGGTTCTGAGTCTGCTACAAGGGCATTTCAGACAGCAAAACTTATCCATCATGGCCCAGCATGTGACAACCATAACCCAGAGTAAAACAAAAATGAGAGAGCAGAGTTTCTCAAACCCCCTAATCTTCAATGTCACATTGACACTTTGAGAATCAGTTGGACAAAAACAAACAGTCAAAACATACATGCTAATTCCAGTGAATATGTTTTTGGAGTACATTTTCAGATTAAAAATGGTGGCACGGTGGCCCAGTGGTTAGCGCTCTCACTTCACAGCAAGTAGGTCCTGGGTTCAAACCTCGGGGTTCTCCAACCTTGGGGGTCATTCCAGGCCGTCGTCTGTGTGGAGTTTGATTGTTCTCCCCATTTCTGCGTGGGTTTCCTCCGGGTGCTCTTGTTTCCCCACCATCAAAAGAAATATGCATGTTAGGGCTTATACTACTGTAACCGAGGGTTTGTAGATGTCGCCTATACTGTATGAAACTATAAAATAACAAATACGGAGGTTCCACTTTCACACGAGGACCACTTTATTTGGATTCTTCCCCCAACAGAAGTCCACAGCAACAACACTGCGTACAGCACTTCCGCTCTCTCTTCAGCCTTCAAAATAAGAGCTCAAGGCATATACTCTGGCAACAGCTTATAACAGAAACTTAAAATCACTAACAGGCAAGTCCAGAAAAATAGGTTACACTACTGTCTGTGCCCCTGACCAAGGCAATGGGAAAAGAACTGGAGTTGGTCCACGAGCACAGCATGAAGGCATCAGCCCACTACTCCTTGCTACACAGATCACAGCTAGGATGAGTTAATTTGCAGTAACTGAATTTTCCCAAGGAGATTAATAAAGGAAAGTTAATCTCAATCTCAAAATACCTTTAAAAATGAATTCTAAAATCTCTCAAAACATGTATCGCTGTCCTAAATTCATGCAACACTGTATTTCCAGTATGTGCACTATAAGTACATTGCAGGATTTGGTCATAGTCCTCTGAGTTCAGTAACACAAGCTGTGTACATCTGACCACTGCTATTAAGTAAATAGGGTGACAGAACAACCAATGATGTTACAGGTTTCTAACTATACAAATGAAACTCAGCGTACCAGAATCTGAACCTCTAAATGATTTTATTAGCATATATTTCATCAGATTACAATACACTGCATTTCAACTGCGTGGTGCAGATCTTTGTGAAATGCTGGGGATACATAAAAGAAACAGTTCCGCTATGCTCGGATACACAGTAAAGTGATAATAATGATAATAATAAAAGAGGAAGATGTTTCTGAAGGAAATGCGTCCACAGAGAACAGTGGGGCAGTGTGCTGGGGATGAACTGAGTAAGGTGAAGTGGAAACTCGATTTCAAAGAGTTGAAGGATGTGGAGACATCCAGGATGAGATTCATATTCAGAGCAAACCAAGGCTGGCCCATGCCAGTGTGCC
The DNA here is from genome assembly GCF_029633865.1 of Lampris incognitus. Lineage (NCBI taxonomy): Eukaryota > Metazoa > Chordata > Actinopteri > Lampriformes > Lampridae > Lampris > Lampris incognitus. The sequence goes on from NC_079212.1 coordinate 113,259,092, forward strand.
ACCCTTTACATGTGATAGTCTAATTATTGCCAGTAGAATTGATTTTATTTTTTATGTAGCCAGCATTTGACAACATTTTGGTATTGGTTGGTGTACCTTGATGGAACTAATATGTATAACTTTTCATTTGCACTTCTTAAAGGCATGTCGTACAGGAAAAGAGGGAACTGTAAATAAATAGCTGCTCTCTGTGTGTGTTGAGGGGGTGTAAGCTTGATTTGCTTGACAGAAGATGAGGGAGAGGGGGCGGCAAAAATCTGAGACACTAAGCCATTGCATGAAAAAGCTCTAAGTAGGACTACTGATTAAAGATTAGCTTCCCTCATCCATCCTAATCCTAGTAGATCAGCTAATCTTCTGGGGTTGTTGTTTGTTAAAATGTCGATACGCAGTAGGATATAGAGTCCCTGAGTTCAAGACAACAGTTGATAGTGGGAAACTGACGTCTACTGCCACCACACCAACACACCCGGTGGGCCCCTAAACTGGCCTAATGGACCCGGCAGCTGTCGGTGCAACCTGTGACGTGTTGCTATCACCACATAACCTCAACCTTGAAGCCCCTGTATCTCCTTTGTTCAGTAAACGCAAAGCTTAAGCACATCTTGTCGAGATGCAAAGTATATCCTGACCAAGAACAACATGTCCGACAGCATAAAAGAAAAGCAGTAAAGCAAACAAAAATTTTCAATCTCAAAGCTGTTTTTTTTTTTTTACTTACCTTAAGCCATCTCAGAGGAATGAGAACAACCCTAGGGCCCGCGTCTACTGACAAGGGTGTGATGCCAGTTGAAGACAAAACAAAATTGAGTAAAATTAGTCCTTTGGGCATGAAGAGTGTTTCCAGCCTGTTACATACAAATTAACATATGGGCTGATAATTGATTAGAATAGTGAAACTTTGCAGACTGAGAAAACTACAAGGAGTCTAAGCAGTTATCTCCAGCGGAGGTGTTACATGTAGCCAAACATTTAACATTGAATGGCTTTTGTGTTAGAAAAAAGATAAATAGTTCAGGGCAAAGAAAATATTGATTATGAAGCATTTTACACAACTCCAGGGCTCCCAATTTGATTTACAGCATAGTGTTGGTTAAATGAGAATTGAGGGTAAACATGGGTTTTTTTTCCCCAATTACAAATGCGTGAAATCAATATCTTATCAATGAAATTAATTGATAAGATCTTGATTCATTGAATGAATGAATGATGATTTATTTTGAAAATGTAAATAAGTAGGATATGAATGTGTGTGGGTTTGTGTGTGTGTGTGTATGTCGGCCCTGTGTGACAGTCTGGCGGCCTGTCCAGGGTGTCTCCCTGCCTACCACCCAATGACTGCTGGGATAGGCTCCAGTATCCCCGCGACCCTGAGAGCAGGATAAGCGGTTTGGAAAATGGATGGATAACATACAGATAAACCACTGCCAATAATCTGAAGTGATCAACAAATCCACACATCAAACTCAGCGAACAAATATCCGTATGCATCAGATTATTTATTACATGTTGGAAAAGAGGAAGGAGGAAGGATACACTTGTTTTTTCCTACCCCTTCTCACCTACTCTTAAGTTAATTCAGCTACTATACATTTCAAACTCAATTCCCACTGTACTGTATAGTTCAAATTCAATGCAAGTTGCACTGCACAATACAAACTCAACTACTGTGAACAACAAGAGAAAAAAACACACACATCCAAACAAGAGAAAGAGAAAAAGGAAAAAGAAAAACACATCCTAATGTCATGTACCAAGAATAAATGGCTCTCAATGCTACGTACAACCCAAATACCCACCCGGTGTCAGAAAATGAATGGGAAAAAAAAGTAATAAGAAATGTTCAGAGATAAATAAAAAAACAGTGAACACAACTCTTCATCATCCCTATTTCTCTTGATAATCAGTCCTTTGTATTTCTTGAACTGCATATTTGTCTTTGTTTGAGTTCCATGCTCAGGCTGTTCCACAATTTTATCCCACAGATTGTTATCAAAGATGATTTCGATCAATCATCCCCTGACACACATAGTAAAAATGTTGGTATCATTGTAATTGTTTCCTGCAACTCTAGATTTTGTTATTTATTCCCACTCGATTTTTATTCATGGGCCTTTTAAAAATTAAATTGCACTAATTTAGTCAGGCTATTTGCGTGACAATCTGCATTCAGACAATCTCTCATTTCGTCACTTTCTTTAGCAATGCATCTGTCGAGCTACGACCCTTTCAGCCGCGTGTCCCCGCACACAAAGTTAAGACATTCCTTTTCAACTTCTTAAATACAGTGTGCAATAAACTGATAATAGCTGACCTACAGCGACGATAAGTCTCACCCATCACTAATTCACATAATCCCTGCACTGTATTTTTCTCCCCAAGCGACAAATCTATCGTTGTATGAAATCCATGTGTCCAGAATTTCTACTTGAAAAAAGTGAAACTAAAAACAAGTCAGTTGGGGAATTAAAACCCATGGAGTTTCTTAAACTAAAACATGCTATCTTTTATGTGGTAGCAGCAACATAATAAGAAAAAAGGGTCTTATTTATTTAGAATGCTTCAGTGTTTTTGCATTAAACCAATGTTTTATTTTGCCCTGCCTTTGTGTGTGTTTGATCATGTATGTGCTGTCATGGGAAAAGGTTTTTGCCATGGGAGGAATTATCCCAAACCATAATAAAATAAATATAAATGGAAAAAGAAAATTGAATACCACAATCCACAAATCTGTATAAAGGTTGTTAAATGCCAAAAAGTGGAAACAGAACTATATCTCTCCATCCCCAAGTAAAGTATGTTCCGGGTGTTATGTAATCCAGTGAGTCAAGTAAATTCTTTATGAGACAGTACAAGCCTGTTTCATGCCATAAGCAATCATCATCTGTCAATAAAGCTACTCCTTTATTTATTTATCATCCCTTTATTATTTATCTAATAGTTTATACATAACTTGTGTTCTGTATAAACTATTAGATAAATAAATTTGACATTTATGTGATTAAATATTGTAACGTGCATGGATAATAAGACACGCTGGCCGCTGGCTTGCGGATCTGACCCTTTAGTCTAGTGGTTAGCGATGCCTCCTGCGGTGCGGGCAATACGGGTTCGCTTACCGGCCGCGGCAGTTCCTGTTGTTGCGTTGTCCCCCGAATTCGCTACACTATACATTTTTTTTAGCACTATTATGTTTGCAGTGCCTAAGCAGTTATTCAGATGTTGAATCTGCGTTTGTGAATCAAGAAACGTGTGGATCAGCTTGAACTTGGATACCTCTTCTTCGTGCGCGGAGTTTGCGGGGGGGGGGGGGCAGGGGGAGCACTGCCCCCCTGGTGGCTGAAACGGGTAATTGCATTGTTTCAAAAAAGAGTGGAATAATTACGTTTGGCATGACCAGATATTTTATCAATATTTTAAATAACACAAAACAACTAAATGGTACTAGGTAATACATCTGAGTTCATATACTGCTTTAGTAAAAAAAAAAAAATGTTCAGGGCTCCGGGTCATGTGACGAGTGACACGTACGCTAACGTAAATCGAACCAGCGATTCTCAGCTAGCATACATGGTGTAATGATCTGTGCCCTCTGGCTATGTTAACTTATAACATTAATAAAGCAAGGACGACTTCTCTCGTGCTGGGTGTTTATTCACCGAACGGATTCCCACTGACGTTGTTACGTACATCACGTGACTTTGTTGTGGCGCTACGGAAAGCCGTAAGGGACATTAGCAAATCACATATTACTAGCAAATATTACATCTCCCTTTTTCTGAAAAGTGCTGCTTTCTCTGCAGAGATACAGACCACGTTGAGCACGTTTATAAGCGAATACAATCTTAATAAGAAAGAATATGAAAGTGGAACTCTTATATAACTGGACTGCAACAAAGTAGTGTAAAACATTTCCTTCACTGTCTAAATGTGACACCGTAATAACATTTCATCTTTTTTTTTCATTTCATTACTGGTAACTGCAAACAGCAGGTAGGTACACAAGGTAAGTGAACGCTGTAAATATTTCTTTTCAAAACATAGCAGGTATAGTACAGGTTGGTGTAAAATTCTCTCTTTTTTTAACATTCATAAGTCAAGGATTTGTCTTGGTTTGATCGTGCGACCTGACCTCGTGGTGTAACCAGGCTGTGTGTCTGGTTGTCGCTGATTGTTCGTGTCTGGAGGTTCAGCATGCTCTTGCTGATGGGCTTGTGTGTTGTTGTTAGCGCTGGTAACAGTCTGCTGTGAAGTGTGTGTGTGTGTAGTGTGAGTGTTCACTCTGCTTTGTCGCAGGTGTTGACGGTTGCGTTGGTAGATCTGACCTTCTTTGGTTTGGATGTGGTCGCTCCTGTCTGTGTTCGCTGGTCTTTCCACAGTTGCAGGTCTCCAGGATCCATCCTCCTGCTGGAAGCGGATTGGTGTGCCTGCGGGCAGGTGGGGCAGAGGTTTGGCTGTTCGGTTGTAGTATGCCTGCTGGCGCTGTTGACATACCTCTCTCCTTTTGTGAACATCCTCCTGACTGGCGATCTGTGGCTGCAGGTGTTTTGCTGTTGATGGGAGAATGGACCGCAGCCTCCGACTCACCAGTAGCTGTGCCGGTGATTTCAGGTTGTCCACCGGTGTGTTGCGATACTCCAGTAAGCTCATGTAGGGGTCTTTGTTCTCAGCTTTGGCTTTGTCCAGGATGCGTTTGGCCATCTGGACAGTCTTCTCGGAGAGGCCGTTGCTCTGTGGGTAGTGGGGGCTTGTGGTGGTGTGTGAGAAACCCCATGTCTGTGAGAAGTTGCGGAACTCACCAGAGCTGTAGCACGGACCGTTGTCGCTGATGATAGTCTCGGGGATTCCGTGTCGAGCCATTGCTGCTTTCAGCTTCATGATGACGGCAGATGAGGTGCAGCTGTAAAGTCTCTCTAGCTCGAAGAATCTGGAGTAGTAGTCCACAGTGACTATGAAGTCCTGTGAGTTCCATGTGAATAGGTCTGTGCCTATCACTTGCCACGGCCGCTCGGGTATGGCGTGTGACATCATTGGTTCCTTTGCATTTGCGCTGCGCCGTTCTTGGCATATGCTGCAGTCTGCTACCGCATCCTCGATCTGTTTCCCCATGCCAGGCCAGAACAGTAAGTCTCTTGCTCGGCATTTGCTTTTTTCCACGCCAAGGTGGCTGGCATGGATGCGCTGTATCATGTCCTTGCGAAGCTTTTGGGGGACAATGATTCTCTCACCTTTGAACACGATACCGTCCATTTCTGAGATTTCTGCTCTGTGGTTCCAGGATTCCTGGATGCTGGGCGGGCACTTTTTCTTTGCGTCTGGCCAGCCAGTGAGTGTGGCTCCTCTGAGTGCGGTGAGCTGTGGATCTTGCGCTGTTTCCTGCTTGATTTCTGTGAGTCTTGTGTCACTCACAGGGATGTTGCTGAGGACTGTGTGCACTTGGGCCTCCATCCCTTCCTGTAGGTCACTGTCGTGGTGTTCTATTGACTTGCGTGACAGTGTGTCGGCCACCGGTATGTCCTTAACGGGGCGGTGGATGATTTGGATGTCGTATTTTTGGAGCGCCAGGATCATCCGTTGCAGCCGGGGTGGTGCTGCTGCCAGTGGCTTTTTTAGTATTGCCTCCAGAGGCTTGTGGTCTGACTCCACAATCACTTTTCATCCATACATGTACTCGTGGAACCTCTTGCAACCGAAGACCACAGCGTAGAGCTCCTTCTCTATCTGTGCGTAGTTTTCTTCAGTGCTGTTGAGTGACTTGGACGCATAGGCAATTGGTTTGCCATCTTGGAGCATGACAGCCCCAAGGCCACTTTTGGATGCATCCACTTGGAGTCGCAGCTCTTTCTGCGGGTCGAAATATGAGAGTACTGGACCTGGGTGCTGTGTAATGAGATTCTTCATCTCTTGGAACGCCTTGTCGTGGACTGCATCCCACACAAACTCACTGTCCTGTTTCAGAAGCTGTCTGAGGGGTGAGTTTATCTGTGAGAGGTGTGGAGCGAATCTGGCGAGGTAGTTGATCATGCCGAGGACTGTCTCCAGCTCTGCTTTGTTCTGTGGGGGTTGCATGTCCTTGACCGCCTTCACCTTGTGTGGGTCTGGTTTGATGCCTTCGTGTGAGAGCGTGTGGCCGAAGTAGCGTACCTCGGACACGCATATGCGACACTTGTCGGGGTTGAGCCTCACCCCTCGCTCCCTTGTGCGCTTCAGCATCGCTCTGAGATGCTGGTCATGTTCCTCTTTAGTCTTGCCGAACACTAGTATGTCGTCCACTATGGCCGTCACACCGTCCAATCCTTCATATGTTTCATCCACGCGTCTCTGGAACTCGTCTTGAGCGGACACGATTCTGAATGGCAGTCTGAGGAAACGATACCTGCCAAACACTGTGTTAAATGTCGTCAACATTGAGGATTCAGTGCTCAGTTTGATGGCCCAATAGCCTGACCGCGCGTCTAACACGCTAAAGTACTCAGCTCCAGCGAGCTTTGTGGTGGCGTCCTCCAGCGTGGGGAGGGGGTAGTGAGGTCGTTGTATCACTTTGTTAAGAGCTCTGGGGTCTAAACACACTCTAAGTTTGCCTGTCTTTGGCTTCTCAACAATGACGAGTGCGTTCACCCATTCTGTGGGTTCTGTTACCTTACAGATTATGCCGCCTTTCTCCATGCTGTCAAGCTCGTCCCTCAGTTTGCTGCGTAGGGCGATGGGGATTCTGCGTGGCGGGCAGACGACCGGCGTTGCATCTGGTGTGACGCGGAAGGTGCACTCGCCTGGGAACTCTCCTATTCCCTGGAAAACATCTGCATACTCATCCATTATGCTCTGTGATGTGACATTGTTTTCCTCGCTCACAGCCATCACTATTTTTACCAAGTTTAGGTCACGGCATGTTTTCATTGCCATGACTGGTGGGGCGTTTGTGTCAATGACGTAAAAGTCCAGCATCATTGCATTGTCTCTGTACTTACATTTGAGTTTGCATGTGCCTTTCACGCTCAGCGCGCCTCCTCCATATTCAGTGAGTCTGTGTATTGCTGGTTTCAGTGTCAAGTTTTTGAACAGCGCCTGGAACAGGTTGGTGGGAATAGTATTGGCCTGTGCCCCAGTGTCTAGTTTAAACTTTACCCTCTGTGGAGGTGTGCCAATTCCAACCTCTACGTAAGCCTGCTCGTTGCTTTTTCCGTTGTTCTCTATTGAGATGCAGTCTATGTACAGCTCTGTCGGTTCTCCCACAGCGGTGCTCTCCACTGTAATGTTGTCGAAGTACAGTTCTTCCTGCTCTCTGTCAGTGGTGTACTCTTCTGGGTTCTCTCCGACGGCATGTACTGTGCCGCGGTAGTACTTTGTCTGTCCCTGGGAGCTAGACTTGCATACTTTAGCAAAATGATTGAGCTTCTTGCATTTAATGCATTGTTTACCCTTAGCTGGGCAAGTGGCTTTAGCGCCGTGTAGCCCTCCACAATAGCTACACGCCCTGGCGGCGGTGCTAACGTTACCCTCCCTTTGTCTGAAGTTAGCGTTAGCTGCTTTGGGTGCGTTCGGTTTGTAAGTCTTTCTGCCTATTGCGTGCACCGTTTCATGTGTGCTGCCCTGGCCCATAAACTTTAGCTGTTGCTTTGCTAGCTCGTGTGAGCGGGCTACATCTATGGTTTTTTCTAGCGTTAGCTCAGCTCCCTGGCTAAGTAGCTTTTCTCTCACTCTGGGTGAGTTGGTGGCAAACACGATGTGGTCCCTGACCATCTCGTCGGCATTTGGGTAGCCACAGTCTTTGACTAGGAGCTTTAGCTCAGTTACAAATTGTTCGAAGGATTCACTCTCTCCCTGCATCTTTTCATGAAATGTATATCTGGCATAAATCGGGTTTGCTTTGGGGGTGATGTACTCAGCGTACTTATCGTAGTACGTTTCTAGCTTCTTGGCTTGTTCTCCGCTGAGTGTCCAAGTGTTGTGCACATCGCGCCCTTTTCCCCTATCCAGAGCAGGAGGTAGCTGCATTTCTCCTCTTCGTTCTTCCCGCACAGGGGGCCCTTGAACATTAGCTCCGTTGTTTGTCGAAATCGTCTCCATGCTTCAGGTAAGTTCGCCGATTCCCAGTCCATCCGTGGAGCTGGAACGCCGTACGAATCCATATTGGGTATTTAAACTCCGCTACTCTGACACCATGTAATGATCTGTGCCCTCTGGCTATGTTAACTTATAACATTAATAAAGCAAGGACGACTTCTCTCGTGCTGGGTGTTTATTCACCGACCAGATTCCCACTGACGTTGTTACGTACATCACGTGACTTTGTTGTGGCGCTACGGAAAGCCGTAAGGGACATTAGCAAATCACATATTACTAGCAAATATTACACATGGGTAATAACGTTGTAGTTATCCAGTCGGCACGAAAATATGGACATGAGTTTTTTTAAAACGTCGAGCTCCAGACGACACACATGATCAGCCATCGGGATCTAACAAGGATACAACACAAACATCAATAACCGATGATGACGATAGGCAAAACGATACTGTTGTGAACTTGGAGGAAACTTGGAGCAGCTCTGGATTAGCAGCAACTGCTAGCAGTCCTGACGGTCACCCCGCAGACGCACGAGCCGAACTAGGTAACACAGATGATCTTGGAGAAAAACACGGCTGTCCTAAGCAACCTACTCTGCCCCAATTCCCCTAAACATGTTTTGGGAGTAAAAGCGATCGTTTTCCACTTAAGTCGAACACTTCCTTAATTCCTGGAGATGCCCCTTTGATTTAGGACTTTATTTACGTTGTGGCTGTTGCATTTAGTTTAATTTTGAAGTGTCGAGGCATTCCGCCAACTTGTTCTATTGCGTTCCAAGACAGCCGTGCCGTGATTGGATTTCATAAAGGCGAATTGTTAAATTGTTACTATGTAATTTCAAATCTGCTTAAAAATAAACATATATGTTTGTTTAACATGTTTGTTTTGTCCATATCTGTTCGTGCTGTGTTCCCAGGGTGGTAGGCCAGGTCTCAGCTGTTACAATTAGTTTTTTTTTTACCCCCCTGGCTCGAATGTCAAACCCCGCCTATGCTCTTCTGTGACACACAGGCTGCATCCACAATCACACACTAGCATACTATTCAGCTATAAACAAGCTGTCTGTTAACAAAGCAAGTGGTTTAGATCATATTACTGCTGAACACCTTAAATATGCCAGTACGAGGATAGCTCCTCTCCTCGCTATTTGTTTTACTGGCTTTATGGCCCATGGCTTGTTACCAGACTCAGTGTTGTCTGTACTGTTAGTGCCAGTCATTAAGGACAAAGCTGGTAAAGTTTGCAGCCTAGACAACTACAGGCCTATAGCTCTAGCCAGCATACTGTCAAAAGTTCTAGAAAGAATCCTGCTGGATAGAGTGCATGAATTTATCAACTCCGCATATAACCAGTTCGGTTTTAAAGCTAAACATGGCACTGACTTATGTATATATGCCTTAATGGAAATCATTAACAAATATAGAGTCCAAAACTCATCAGCTCTTATGTGTTTGATTGTGTTTTATTGATGCTTTCAAAGCTTTTCAATCGTGTTAATCATAGAAAATTGTTTGTTTGAGTGAAAGAGGGGTGCCTAAATACATTGTGAGAATCCTGGCTTATTGGTAAGCCCACCAGGCTATGCAAATAAAATGGGGTAATAGTGTTTCACCTTTCACTATGATAAACAGGAAGTTGTTAAAATCAATGATTATTCTTATGTTTTGGAAAAAAATGTGGATCACCACACCGGTGGAAGTTTATACACAGTGTGTCATCATTTCCCACAAAGAGTTGAAAGAATGTGGCACAGCTCTGTGACAAAGCAGTATGAAGCCATTGTACCTTTCACTCACACACTAAGTGCATTGGAGGACATATGTACTATGAAGTACATAGTATGTTATTTCAGATACAGCCATAATGTTGTGGGGGAATATCTAATGGATGTATGGAGCAGCAGAGGAACATTAGACTTTTTACGAGAGAGAGAGAGAAAGAAACACCAAATGTACTACACTCCTACTGCATTAGGAGGGTGAAGGGAATGGGGCAGCATAGTGGCCCAGTGGTTAGCACTGTTGCCTCACAGCAACAAGGTCCTGGGTTCGAACCCCAGGCCATCCCAGGTCCTTTCAATGTGGAGTTTGCATGTTTTCCCCGTGTCTGTTTGGGTTTCCTCTGGGTGCTCCGGTTTTCCCCCACCATCAAAAAGACATGCATGTTAGGGTTAATACGCCTGTCTGTGCCCCTGACCAAGGTAGTAGAAAGAAGAACTGGAGTTGGTCCCAGGGTGCTGCAGCTGCCCACAGCTCCTATACAATAGGATCGGTTAAATGCAGAAGACAAATTCATTGTATCAATACAATTCATTCTAAGAATACAATGAGAAAATAAAGTGGCTTTCTTTCTTCTTAGCACCATAGGAATTTATTTAATATATTATCTTGCATTATATTAACATGTGGTCACGTCTCCACTGGGTATTTAGTCAATGTACGGTTGCCTTAAAACCAAGTTTTGAGGTGGTTTAAACAATGACTCACAGACTCATGGGTGTTTGGTTCAAGATCTTCAAAGGTAAAGGTTGGATTTTTTTTCTCCGCAACAAAATGACTGATTTTTCAGCAATAAATTTCAAAATAATTAAATGTATTTTGCATGAAGTTAAAAAAAAAACAAGGTTAATTAACACTTGTCATTTTTCCATTTTTTATTTTTTCTGTCTATAGTAAATTATAAAGTGCTTCAATGTTTTCTAAAGATAGTTGTTCCATACATTTGAAAACATGGACAGCAGACCAATATTAAAATGGATTGCTGCTCATTAATTTATTGCTTCATGTGCAGCAATAAATTACCAAATTGGTCTGCTGTCTATGTTTTCAAATTTTGTTTACATTCACTTTGAAAATCCAGCAACCAGACTAGAAGTAGCCTCTACTCTGAAATCCAGTCATATCTGTCGCTTCCATTGACACCAAGATCATGTCCTCTGTATGTTTTTTTTGAGGATTTTGGGGTAATAGCGACCTAAGGTCAAAAATGCTATAGGCCTGGTGGGAAGATGAACAACTCAACATTCCCTCAATAAAAGGCTCAAATTATCAATGCCCTCCAATACCAACAAATATAAAATGGGAAAAAATAAATTGAGGCTTCATAGCTAAAGTGGCAATTATTCGACTAAGATTTTAAACCATGATATTTTTGCAGTTTTGGAATACATTCCATGCACATTTCCCAGCATATTGGGGCTTGCATGAGTCCTACTTGTCATCTTTGAATGGAAATATTTCTTCCCGAGACATCCTCACTAGCACAGCAGCTAACCAGTACCATTTTGCCAAGCGGTCCCATGTATTCATTGATATGAAGGTCTGTGTTTACAACAGTATTGACTGGTACTATGACACCAGTTGCCAGTGCTAAACACTAAGCCACCATTTTGCTTGTGCTTGAAGTCAGCCGAGCTTTGGAGGCACTAGTTGGAAGGAGCAGAACAATCCCTTGTGGTTTGGGCCAACAACAAAACCTTCAGTATATCTAAGACACCTGACGTCTAAACTATCAACTCTTGTTTCATCTCACCAACTAAACTGACCCCTCAATTGGAAGGCTTAGCAAGCTTTGGACGGCCTCTGGTCAACCATGATCTAAAGGTGATGCTGAGGTGTCTTCCAAACCTGCAGCATGCAACCACACCGGGCGGACCCTCATCGTCATCATAATCCTCTGTTTTGGACAGGGTAGAGGGTTTCATTATGTATGCAGGCTCTCCTACTTGGTGTTGAGTCCTACAGGTGGGCTCTCCATTCATTGGTAGGCTAAGGGTTCAAAACTGTTTTATCAAATACAAATCCAATTTCAAATTCCTTGTTGAATGTATCTGTAATTTGCACACTGAAGCACATCAAAGATTTTGATACAGGAGATCAATGCCATCCTGACAGACCTGGTGAAATGTCAAGACCCCATTCCTGGGGGAGAGGGTCCTATAAGGGTCTCTGCTTCTTCCTCAGCTGAAAGATAGATGGCAGCAAATGACTGTTTTTTTTCCAAGCTAATTATGTTTATTAGTTTCACCTATTTTCAGTGCATTCAAGTTCTGTTGCTTGTGTTTTATTCTGTTCTCTGCCTCGATTGCCCTATGCATAAAGTCATATGCCTTATGTTTGAGCACTTTGTAAATATGTTTTATTCTCAAGAAAATATTTCTAAGTTTTCTGCATATATTATGACTCTTGCCTCATCTCTGTGTTTTGGTCCATATTTCTGGGGCACGTTACATACACAACATTTACTGGTATTATTTGGTCCTCCACTCCACTGAATGAAAAAATAAATAAATAAAAAATATATATCCATTATCATCTGTTTCCATATATAAATAATCTCCCTCGCACCCTTTTTCGGGTGGTGTGTCTCTTCCTCAAGCTCAGGTCCTCTTCCAGAGGCCTGTGAGTTTGAGATATATATAGCGTTTTTTTTTCTTTTCCGGAAACTGTCAATGGTGTGTGTGTGTGTGTGTGTGTGTGTGTGTGTGTGTGTGTGTGTGTGTGTGTGTGTGTGTGTGTATATACACACACACACATATTTGATTTGGCAAAGATTTTACGCTGGATGCCCTTCCTGACGCAACCCTCTCCATTTATCCGGGCTTGGGACCGGCAAGAAGAATGCACTGGCTTGTGCATCCTCAGTGGCTGGGTTGAAATCTTGTGATTTCAACTCAGCCAAAGAGGATGCACAAGCCAGTCTATTCTTAGTGCATTTTTAGTGCCAGTTTTAACTAGATTGTTTAATGTAATCTTGGAAAGTGCCTGAGGAGTGGAGAAGAAGCATACCGATTTTCAAGAACAAGGGCGATGTGCAGAACTGTAGCAACTACAGAAGTATAAAGTTGATCAGCCACAGCATGAAGATATGGGAAATAGTAATAGAAGCTAGGTTAAGAGGAGAGGTGATGTTTGCTTTGAAAATGTTGATTGAGAAGTATAGAGAATGCCAGAAGGAGTTACACTGCGTCTTTGTAGATTTAGAGAAAGCATACAACAGGGTGCTGAGAGAGGAAGTGTGGTATTGTATGAGGAAGTCGGGAGTTGCAGAGAAGTATGTAGGAGTGGTGCAGGATATGTATGAGGGAAGTGTGACAATGGTGAGGTGTGCGGTTGGAATTACATATGGGTTCAAGGTGGAGGTGGGATTACAGGTTGACGGACGAGATCAGGCAGGAGTCTCCATGAACGATGATGTTTGCGGATGACATTGTGACCTGTAGCGAGAGTAGGGTGCAGGTTGAGGAGAGCCTGGAGAGGTGGAGGTATGCACTGGAGAGAAGAGGAATGAAAGTCAGTAGGAGCAAGACAGAATACATATGCATGAATGAGAGGGAGGACAGTGGAATGGCCAGGATGCAAGGAGTGGAGGTGATGAAGGCATATGAGTTTAAATACTTGGGGGTCAACTGTCCAAAGTAACGTGGAGTGCAGGAGATGGTGAAGAAGAGAGCAAAGGCAGGGTGGAGTGGGTGGAGAAGAGTGTCAGGAGTGATTTGCAATAGAAGGGTACCAGCAAGAGTTAAAGGGAAGGTTTACAAGATGGTTGTGAGACCAGCTATGTTATATGGTTTGGAGACAGTGGCACTGATGAAAAGACAGGAAGCAGAGATGGAGGTGGCAGAGTTGAAGATGCTAAGATTTTCACTGGGAGTGACAAAGAAGGACAGGATTAGGAATGATTATAGTAGAGGAACCGTTCAAGTTGGACGGTTTGGAGACAAAGTAAGAGAGGCAAGAATGAGATGGCCTTGGACATGTGTGGAGGAGAGATGCTGGGTATATTGGGAGAAGAATGCTGAATATGGAGCTGCCAAGGAAGAGGAAAAGAGGAAGGCTAGAGAGGAGGTTTATGGAATAAATGATTAAATAAACAAGCAAATCATAATCTGTTGTCACTTATTGCTGTTAACTAATAAATGGCAATTGTAGAACCGTTGTATAAAAGCAATATCACACGCGAGGTCTTGCTGTTATACTGAATATCAGCACGGCACTCCCTCTCATGTGATATTGCTTAATTGTGTTCTTACAATGAATGTGTTCTCTGCATTTAACCCATCCTATTGTATAGGAGCAGTGGGCAGCTGCAGCTCCTGGGGACCAACTCCAGTTCTTTTTTCCATTGCCTTGGTCAGGGGCACAGACAGGAGTATTAAACTTAACATGCATGTCTTTTTTGGTATATATATATAATCCATTGAGTCAAGTAAATTCTTTATGAGACAGTACAAGCCTGTTTCCATTTCCAATGAACCACCCCTTTGGCTCAAGGAGAGGTTCATTGGAAATGCAACCTTTGTACTTCGCAACAAAGGTTTGTACGTCTCTATTTCAGCTAGAGTGAACGCTGGCTTTTTTTAATGAAAGACAATCTATTTTATCTGAAATATACAAGACCAGTGTTACATTAGCTCAACTGTAAAACTGTTGTATTTAATAAATGAAAAAAAAGCTGATGAAACTAGTCTTCTAATAAAATAAAAATGTGATGTAGCCTTCAAAAAAGGCTTTTGAAAGATGAACCTTGAAAAAAGCTGTTGGATGAAAGTACAATTTGCTCTGCTAACCTAAATGAATTTTAATAGCAAGCTCCTGGGTGCTGTCAACCGGATGACTGAAGTTTTGTGCTGTTGGCAAAGTCTTAAGATGTTCATAGAGTCCGTTATGTGGATTTCAAATGACAATTCTTTTCATTGGCCGGTTAGCATGCTTTGATATCTGTGATTGGCCAGAGGAGTGACCAATCACCATCAAGCCATTACTCCTAGCTTGCTTTGTCCTGCATTAAACATATTTAGAAGAACAAAGTTATTATTATTGTTATTGTTATTATCATTATTATTATTATTATATATACCCAGGTTCAATCTCACCGCTGCCACCAATGTAGTGAGAATTCAGCGGGCAGCTGTGAATTGAACCTGGGTTCCCCGCACCACAGGCGACTGCGCTAACCATTCAACTAAAAGGTCCGACCCATTAGCCAAGGGCTAGCGAGTCTACACATCTGTGATCATTACACTGTTACACTATTCCCCTCCTTCAGGAAGCGCATCCCTGCACTTCAGCATACCAGCTCTCTCACGCCTCTGCATCCCACCGCTGCCACCAATGTAGCGAGAATTCAGGGGGCAGCTGGGAATCGAACCTGGGTTCCCTGCACCATGGGCAACTGCACTAACCAATCAACTAGAGGGTCCAACCCGTTAGCCAAGGGCTAGCGAATCTACACATTTGTGGTTGTTACACTGTTACACAACTGTGGTTAAACTAACTATTCAAGAACTTCTCAGAGATGGCCACCACATTTCTCATCATGCACATAAACTGAGACTTCAGTTATGCTAACTAGGGACTTTACTCAATGCTATGGGGAAGAAAACATATGAGTATGTATTATTTCTTGAGCAGATGGCCTCTTCTTGCTTCGGTGAGCCCCGGAATGAAAGCCAGCAATTTTCAATAAACTTGAAGAATATAGGGCAAGTTAAAGTGTACAATAAAGAAAAGGGTATAGATTTTTCCTTTTTTTTTTTTTTGGCAGGCAAAATGCCATGTTGACTGCTTCAGTGGGAAAGTAATTGTTGGGTGGGTCATTTCAATCTTCTCAGCTTTGATTGCAAATATGTTGCTACAATTGCTCATAAAGATAGAGGTTGTAAAGTTCATCCACACAAGCCAGTGAGTTCAATATGACACTATAAAGGAAAAGTTACAAGGCTGATTAGACAGTCTTATAGGGTGTGGAAGTCTTAATGGACACTTGATTATGATAAACTTGGTTTGAATGACTGACAGCTTGTCAGATTTAGATGATAGCTTTGTTTTAGGATTCCTCCTGAGTACAGCTCCAATGGCACCCCGGCACATTGACAGTTACCATCACTTCACAATTTGGATTAAATGGAAGCACTGCAGTGATGGTTTATTTCAAGAAATAACACAAACACAAACCAACAGAATCTAAAACAATGTTTGCAAACCTTGTTTACGCATTCACAAGTTTGCATTGCAACAAATCTTGTTGCAAAGGATTTGTTCCATATGCAATTTTAAATTCTTATTAGATTTTTTTTTTCTTGAGTAGGTGTTCGCATGCAAGTGTTTGGCTGGTACACAGATTATGGAGGGTCCCCCTTGGGACCTTCACCTATCCTCCAGCTGGGGTGAGGGATAGTTGACACAGGCCCTAGGGGTCAGGAGAGTGGGGAGTCTGCCTCTGGAGTCTCTGGGAGTGAGAGCTCCTCTGGTACTCCAAGACCAGACCATGACTTTCTCACTTCTCACCACTTCAGTGGTGTTGTTTGGGCCCCTGAATCTCCATGACAGTCCCTAAAAAGTTGAAATCCTGTCAATATGTCCCTGCAGCATGAATGAAAACAATACTAAGTAGATAAATAACTTAAATAAAAAACAAGAGACTGAGAAAAGAATTTAGTTAATTTCCCTCATCATTGTCCATTCCTTTATTTCAGTTTAAATCTGATCTGGAAGGATAAGACAGGGGAATGTTCAGGATTCAAACTGTCCAGTTCTCATACAAATCTGAATGGGCCATGAGAGAAAATGTGTGTGCACTTGATACAATTAGTGGCCCATTTCCCCATACACCTGAAGATAGTGCAATACAGTTGCCCCCAGCTGACAGAATGAGTCCAGGAGCAGTGCATAATTGTCTTGTATTAGCACCAATATAGAACTGAAAAGAGCACTGCAGTTGATGTTTCTCTCTAGAGTTGTTAGACAGGGTTCCCTTGATTGTACTGTGCAGCTATTCTTTTTCATGCCATCGAGACACAATAGTGACAGACCTTGCTTTTCACTGAAAATCTGACATGAAGGTTAACTATTTCAAAACAGGATTTATAGCTGGTCGTGGAAGACGAACAACTTATGTTGTTCGTGATGGAACAGCGAGTTGAAAGAGGGGAAACAAACAACTATGTAGGTGTATATACACTGAAGAACGAGAAAAAACATGTAGGCATGCATAAAAGAAATAATCAGAATGAAAGAATAAGGGATCACCTCTAATATTCTCTTTTCCATAGTGTTGCAGACCTCACATATCAGTGACAGCCTCTTCAAAACATTTAACAAATTCACCCTTTGTCTCCAGACGATAGCAATGACGGATCAGAGACGTGGTAGCTTATACACATAAAATACTGTATGTTGCTAGGAAACAGTCCTCATGAATATTAGTTATTGCACAAATCAAAGAGTAATGTCCTGACAGTCCAGTGACTGGTTAAAAGCACTGTGTTGGGTTAATATAGTTCCATAGAAAGAAAAAGGATGTTCAAGCCAGAAACACATTAGATGAATACTAATGACTCAACATGCAGTATTCATGGTCCCTATAACTGTACTAATTCAATGAAATTCTGCTCAGTGTTTGCTGAAATGTAGATATCATCTTGGGGAGTGGGGGGATTAATTGTATCTTGTTAAGACTCTTCCACTCAAGGTGTAACTTAACAAAGTACTTTTCCTCTCACTGTAGGATTTGAATTCATACAAGTCCACTTTGCGTTTTTAACCACCTTTCATTGTTTGTCATCACCTGCACACTTAACGTGAACATGTAACAGTCATTCACGGCACAGAGAGACATTATGCATGCATGGGGTGGCATGGCTCAGGAGGTAGATCATCTAGAAATTGGAAAGTCACTGGTTCGATCCCCGGCTTCTGCAGCAAACATGCCGAAGTGTCCTTGAGCAAGACACTGACCCCTTAACTACTCCTGATGAGCAGGTTGGTGCCGTGCATGGCAGTCTCTGTCATCAGTGTGTGAATATGTGAATGTGAGGCATACACTGTTAAGCACCTTGAGTGGTTGGTAGACTAGAAAAGCGCTGTATAAAAATGCAGTTCATTATTGGTTCCTCCTATCTTCAAGTTTGTGCTCTTAAAGAAAACATCCTCGTCTGTCTGTAATACACTGTCAGCAATCATTTCTACTTTGGAGTCCGCCAAACAGTGTTTGTAATTGAGCCCCAGGGGGGACAGACTGCTGTGCTAAGAGAACCCCAGGTTAAGAAAAGACTCTGGGAGCATGTTTCCCTCAGGAGAAGAAAAGAAAGTGTAAGGAGGTAGGTGAGGTCTTTGCAATGAAACTAGGCCAACCTAACAAGGACTGGGGAAGATGATGGCAGTTGAATGCGGCACCTACTGTACCACAGCCAGCATTTCTAATATTCACTGCCAATATCGCTTTCAGTTGCTATGCACCATTTTGCTCTTTCCTTTAAGTCGTGCCAACTTCGAATACACGAAGAAATATGGTTAATATATGTGTCTATGGTGCATACCTCGGGTAATCTGTCAGATGCCTGTTTTACCAAGTGTTTTCTGAATCTATATTCATTCAAAGTAATACCAAGGAGAAATTCAAAGTAGCATGCCTGTGCTGATTCTACAGTAAAGCATCAAATATCTAAATTAACATAGTATGCCTTATCTTGTTATACATAAAAACAGTTAGAATTGAATTACTAAAACCTTACCTCTTTTACATGTTGTTACGATTAAGGGTACCATCATATAGTATTTCTGAATGATTGATTTGGATTCTAGAGAATTTATGCACCAGGAGCCATTCAACACAACATTATGGGAAAATGGTTTAATGTTGTTGTTTTTTTTCTTTTTTTTCCCTTCTTTTCTTTCTTAAGGTAGAATTCCACACTGGAAGAATTTTTTTGTTTTTGACCAAATGTTTATTGAGATGAAACACAACCCACAACAAAAACATGACTTCTTTTGAGTTTATCAACAATAACAGAAAATACATGTTTTATAAACAAACAAATAAATAATGATTAATTATAGTAATTTAGTAATTAATTATTATGAAAAGGGAATGCACCTCCCCCCACACACACACACACTCATGTCCCAGCAACATTAACACCGAGTCTCAGTAGGGACGTTTGCTGTTGATCACCAACACTCAATGTGATTAGAAAAAAATTATACATATCCCCAACACACACACACACACACACACACACACACACACACACACACACACACACACACACACACACACACACACACACACACACACGCACGCACACACACCCACACACACACACACACACAGACACACAGACACACATACACGGGGATATGGAGAAGTTCTCTAGAGTCACTTTGAAAGGCATTAATTAAAGGGAAGGATTCACCTTAAAATACTTTTAAGTGAGTCTGCTGCAGAATGCTAATTGTTTGAGCTAGTCTCACTAGCCCCATTAATTCTGGCAGTTGACATCTCTAAATAAATAGCATCAAAAATGTGAGGAACCAGTGGGGGAGTGAGGAGGCTTTCATCACAGCACAATCATCTTTTTAGCAGCTGTCAGGCCAGCTAGTAAAATGTGCATTTTAAGCTTGGTGATATTAAACTGTGACAGATTATTTAACAAGACAGTGATGGTCACTGGGACTAAGTCTAACAGCCTTGCTGCCACTTTAGTCCAGAACCGTGAAACTGGTGGACAGCCCCATATCATGTGAAGGAAAGTACCAGGGCCTTCATAGCGCATTAACTACATAAGGAATCATTTATCATTCTCATGCAGTGGAGTTTACAGGGGGTCAGATATGTTCTATGCACATAGTTAAAATTAATCTTTTGGTGGTCATGGTTGCAAGAGGCCTCCTTAATATTTGCCCAAACAACCTTCCAGTCAAAATCAGGGTCCAGGCTTGGGCAATCATATCTCCATAGTCTGTCTAGTGGTAGGCTATCATAGGAAGCCTCCAGAAAGAATTGATACTGTGTGGACACCATACCTCTGTTTTGTTGTTTTTTGTTGTTGTTTTTTTTACCCCTGTGTAGTAAATAATTTATAAAGTGGATTAATGAGCAAAGGTTGTTTCCACATAAAACCATATGCCTGGAGAGCTGATCTGAGCTGCAAATTGTGAAGGGAGTGCAAACCCATGTCATGATCAATGTCATGTAAGTAGTGAATGTTACTGTTATTCCAACGAGAGGCTGAGATAGGTCTCCCTCCAAATGATAGATCCTTGTTAAATATCAGCAAAAGTATATGCCACTTACAGGAAATCTTACATTGAGATTCAGCTGTGTGCCAGGTCTGAATGACATGAGAAATAATTGGGCCAAAGCATAGTTGACATTGCTTATTGGATATATTGGCAAAAAGAACATCCTGTAAGGGGGACACAAATGGGATATTGAAAAGAGCAGGGGACCCATCCCCAGTGGAAATTATGCCCCAGTATTCCAGAAAAATTGTGACATATTAGAGAGGATTTTGTTCCAGTAGTTGACAGGGAGAATTCTGGGCAAAATATTCATTTTGACTATAGAGATATGAGCCTGAAGAGAATTGGAAAGTCTAGTCCATATGTCCAAGTCTGCTTTAATTTTGTTCCACGTTTAGTAGTAGTTGTATGTCACAATGTGGCTCAAGGATGGTAAGATTTGTATCCCAGGATACTTAAAGTGTTGGACAACTGAAATACAGAAAAATACAGCATTTTAGCTGGGTTATTTAGGGGTAACAGGGCAGATTTGGACCAGCTGAACTTAAAGCCAGAAAGATATCCAAATTCTTCAAAAATAGATAGCAAGCTAGGCATAGACTATTATGTTTTCCAAGAAAATCAGGACGTCATCGGCACATAATGCCAAATGGTGGTAAGTGTCATGAACTAAAATAGGTTGCATAGTAGTGGACTGATGAATCATTTGGACTGGAAGAAATGTTATGTTAATACAACTATTTAGGTGATTTAGAATAGATATGTGTAAAAGTCACTTGCATAGCTAGAAAGAGAGAAGACCTCTTAACTCTCAGCAGTGGCAATATGTTCAATAAGCATCATGAATAGGATACTGTGAAGCAACAAGTAACGGCTCATGTCAAATCTTTTTGTAATACACTACAAGTTAATCATTGTAAATCCCATTTTGGTGGCCTTGCGCATATGAAATAGATAGCGATTGTACAGAAAACGGCTTGTGTTCTATTGTAACAGGTGTCTGAAATTCAGATTTGACCAGAAATGTAAAGCGTTTTGAGTGGCTGTTGCAGCTAGAAAAGCGCTATCAAAAATGCAACTTGATTGATTGATTGATTGAACAAGGATGACTGTTCTAAGCATACAATATATGTACATTCCATGATTAGGTTTAGAGTTGTTTGCATCAAAATCACAGTCTTAGCCTGCTTATGGTGACAGCTGTTCTTGTTCACAAGTTTATACTCTTGTTTATGCTGATTGAGTTATCTGTGATAAAAGGAACAGTAAATGTGAATTCTGTATTGTGGTGGATTTCCCCAATTAACAACTTGACACAATGCAATTTACATTATGCACAAATGCCTCAAAGTAGTAAACCGTTTAAAAGTACTTTACCATTGGATTTGATATGCTTTGGGGCTCCTAGAGGTCACAATTATCTGAAAGCCACACTTGGTGCTTTCATATTCTCAAACTGAAGTTTCGGGTAACGTGCAGAGTGCTGTTGTCTCCTGTGATCCTCTAACAAGCCTATAAGTAGCTTTAATTTGCAAGATGATAGCAGGCAAAAATAACTTTATATCTCCGTACTATGAAAATAGAAGTCTTACGAGCAAATCAACTACATCTACAGTTAAGCTATTCCACATGGAGTAAGATTTAGAAAAATTAGAGGGGCACTTTCTCATTCACAAGAGCTAGGGAACTGATTATGCAGCCTCTCGCTGCTGAGCCAATTTCTGACCTGAATGGCTTTAAGGGTAGAGTTAAGAGTTGGCTACCGGGTAGGACACTTGAGTAATTTGGTTTAAAGCATTGTGTGGGGGTTTGTATTTAAAAATTGTAGGAATTTTTTTTTGTTTTTGTAGTGGATCAATACTGTATGTTCCCTGTACAGGGCCCTCTCGACAAATTGTCATTTATTTTATCCTACCATAATGAACTAAACTGGAGTTATCACAACAAACTGAAATTATCTGTACAGTATATGTTTACGCATTCACTTAACAAAAAAGTAATACATAGTCACCAGTCACTTTCTACGTGCATCCTGGACATTATCTATACTATAATGTGTGAGTGCTAAGCATCCATATGGTTTTACAATTAATGACTATGTACCATAGAAAATGTGCTATATAATCCACTATATAAAAACTATTTAATTTACTTATATGTAAAAAGTGCTATTTAATTGGACTGTTTTGTTTAATTGCACTGTTTTGTATTGTCTGTGCCTGCAACATGTTTCAATATACTTGTTTATGGAGTGTGCTATGACTCAAGGAAAAGGTTTTTTGGAGTTTCTTTTTTGGGTTGTTTTGTTTCACAGTGTATTTTAACTGAATATGTGGAACATTGCTGTCATTGTCTGTCAAAGTCCTTAACTTTATTATTCAATATTTGATGATTTAAATATGCAGATTTACCATCTGTTCTGACATCATCTAACATGATAAAATTATGAACTACTCTAGAAGTTCATCTTCCCACGGTGAATCTTTTTTTCAGGACATTGGAAACTATTCTGAATAGCAGGTGGTACCTTATCATGGTGTATGCAACCCACTGACTGGGGTCATTTTGGGGAGACACACATTCAGCCTTCAACTCAATCTGGACTCTTCTTTTCTTCAAGCTTACAGAAAACAAGTAGCTGTTTTTAAAATAGCTACTTGGTAGCTTGTTAGGATTTTTCTCCATTTTCTCCATGAGAAACCACCCGTTTCTCATGTAAAACTTTTCACAATATGATACCGTAGAAGAATGCCTTATTTTCCATTGTGAGCCAATGCCAATGAAAATTAAAACAAGTCATTAAGATTTAAGATGATGATAAGAATTTAAGGAATGACTTATCTCTAAAATCTAAAAAGCAGTCATAAAGTAAAGTCTCTCTGTGGAAATCCCCTCATAACACCACTGTTCTACTGTTCACTGTCCTACTATGGTGTTTTCAATATCTGGTATCTAATTTTGATTCTGTAATAATGCAGCTCAGTTCTTGCAAATGTCTGTCCTGGAGGAATATGTCTAGTGGTGTCTGAACATATATTGCAAGACTGATAAGCCAGGAGATCATCAGTCGGCATGTAGTGAGAATGTATGCGGCAACATCCCACTGGAGGTAACACTCACTTCAACACTCTTTGCAGAGCTTGATGATTAGCTTCATGTCTTGGTAGTTTGCAGGCTCTCCAATGCTTATGAAAATAAATAACTGTAATGTCCGTAGACGCCTTGTCTTACTGACATAAGAATAAGTCAAGAACGAGCCGACTTCGTAGGTTCTTAACTGTGTAGCTTTTACTAGCGTTCATCCGACATACAACCTTCATCACATGCGCGTCTCACTTCCTGTATACGTCACACGCACTGCACGTACATCCGTGAGTAGGTCAAGTTAAACACGTGACCTTTCATTCATTACATCTCCCCCTCTAAGATTATTTTCTAAACATTTCTCTGAACATTTACTGCCAACAATTTTAACCTGTATATCACCCCCCTTTTCACAAAAAATTAAAAATCTCCCACAGTACACAAGTCCATACGCCTCACAAATCCAGCCGGATTGCTGGCTTGCTCACCCTGCCAGAGCGAGTAACATATGGTGTGGAAGTTGGCATTTCTGCTGCTCGGGACTCATCCGTGTTTCCACTCTCCCCTGGAGTGACATGGTCAGGATCCCTGCTGACAAAGGTGAGTGTTTTGGGTGTGGCCAACAGGTGGCGCCTGTTCCTTCTGTAATGTTCACCTTGAGCTGTCTCCACTATGTAGGATCTGGGAGTGGAGCTCTGACTGTGAACAACTGCTGGCATTGTCCATGTTTTCTGTCCATCAGGTTTGGTGAGTACTGCGTCACCCGAGTTCAGTGGGCGCAGTGTCCGCACGCCGTTCCTGCGGTTGTAGTAGAAAGCCTGCCTCGATTTGGCTGCGGCGTCAGCGGTTTTGATCAGTTCCTCTTTAGGCCAGGCCGGTTTCAGGTTATGCTGCAATGTGGGTAAGGTGGTTCTGAGTCTCCTACCCATGAGCAATTCCGCTGGACTGGCTCCAGTGGAAGAAGAGGGTGTAGCTCTGTATGTCAACAGGGCGAGGAGAGGGTCTTCCTGCCTTAGTATGCTTTTGGCTATCTGAACAGCCCTCTCTGCCTGTCCATTACTCTGGGGGTAGTGTGGGCTTGAAGTCACATGGATGAAATCATAATCCTCACTGAACCTCCTCATCTCTTCTGAAACTAGCTGTGGCCCATTATCACTAACTACAATTTCAGGGATACCAAAACGTGCAAATGTAGCCTTCAGCCTAGCTACAACCTGACTGCTAGTAGTTGTTGGTAGATTTAGGATCTCCAAAAACCTGGAATAATAGTCAGACACTACCAAGTAGTTTTGCTTTTTGTACTCACACAGGTCTATGCCAACTTTCTGCCATGGTCTGGATGGGAGCTCACTTGACATTAAAGGCTCTTTTCTCTGTGTGTTCTTGTGTTCTCTGCAGAATTGACATTGCTGTATCTTTGTTGTAATGTGCTCTGTCATTTTGGGCCACCACACTGACTGGCTAGCTCTCTCTCTGCACTTAACTATCCCCTGGTGCCCGTCGTGTATTCTGTCTAAGATCACCTCCCTCATCTCTGTGGGAATGACGATACGACTGCCTCTGATGACTAAACCATCTACCTCAGATAACTCCCCTCTAACCTGATAAAAGTCTCTGACTGTCTCCGGCACTTTATCGACATACTCAGGCCAGCCGTGTCTGATGAAGCCCAACACTGTCTGGAGCTGCAGATCCCCATCCGTGCTCTGTTTTATCTCCTGCATCCTTTGAGGTGTGGCAGGCACCTGGCACACGATGGCATCAATGTGCGCTGCAACATCATCATGAGAAGCACCATCTCCGTAGCGCTGCTCTGGGCCTCTGGAGAGTGCATCAGCCACAGCTAAAGTTTTGCCTGGTGCGTATTCAGCCAATGCATTGAAACGCATCAGCCTCATTAACAGTCTCTGGCACCTAATGGGCACATTATCCAAGTCTTTGCTGTTCATGAGGGGCACTAGTGGTTTATGATCGGTGACAAGTCTGAAATTGTCAAGCCCAAACAAGTACTTCTCGAACCTTTCACATGCCCAGACGCTGGCTAAGCACTCTTTCTCGATCTGTGCGTACCTTGTCTCTGCGTCACTCAGCCGTCGGGAGCAGTAGGCCACGGGCTTCCAGTGTTCCCCGTGCTGCTGGAGCAGAACGCCTCCCAGCCCGTAGCTGCTGGCATCTGCTGACACCACCGTAGCCTTAGTGACGTCATAAAAGGTGAGTACCGGGGCGGTGGCGAGTGCTGCTTTAAGGTCTTGGAATGCTGTGTTCTGTGCAGGTCCCCACAGCCACTCTGTCGTTGCTTTAAGCAGTCCATAAAGCGGCTGACCTACAGTGGACAGCTCTGGGACGTATTTTGCCAAATAGTTCACCATCCCGAGGAACCTCTTGAGTTCCGTCACGTTCTGGGGCTGAGGAAAGTTCTCTATTCCGGCCACTTTGTCCGGGTCAGGTCTGATGCCTGCCTCGTTGATGATATGACCAAGGAAGCGGACTTGTTTCTGTTTGAACTTGCATTTCGCTTGGTTCAGTTTGAGACCTGCTGTTTCAATGACCCCCAGCGCTTCTGCTAGGCGCCGGTCATGGATTTCCTCAGTCTCTCCATGTATAAGGATGTCATCCATGTACACCTCTGTGCCCTCTAGCCCGGTCAGAGTTTCCGCCATCTTTCTCTGGAAAATCTCTGGAGCACTCGTTATACCAAATGGAAGGCGGCAGAAAGCATACCTCCCAAATGGGGTGATGAAAGTGGTGAGCCCCCTGCTGTCTTCATGCAAGGGGATCTGGTAAAACCCACTTGCTGCATCCAACGTTGTGAAGAACTTTGACCCTGCGAGCCTTGGCATTATTTCCTCCATAGTGGGCAGCACGTATTTCTCACGTTTCACCGCTCGATTCAGCCTCCTGAGGTCAGCGCAGCAGCGAACCTCTTTCTTGTTCGGTTTCAGCACCGGCACCATAGCGGCGCACCATTCTGTGGACTGAGTCACTTTTTCAATAATGCCCTCATTTTCCATGCGCTGCAGTTCTTTCTTAACCAGTGGTACAAGTGGCAGCGGTATCCGTCTGGCTGTATGCACCGCGTATGGCTGGGCACCCTCCACCAGAGCTATTTTCACTGGGTCTGTTTTCAGCAGTCCACTTGAACCGAAAACTCCACTGACCTCATTCATCCGCTTCACTAGACCCATCTCCACTGCCTCTGGACGACTCAGCAGACAGCTGCCTCTCCCCTTGATCACATACACTGGAAAGGAGTATTGTTTCTCCTTGTAGTTGGTTGTGGCTTGAAACTGTCCTATGCAGCTGATGTTTCCACCTGGGCTTATGAAGCATGTGTCAGGAGGTCCCAGTTTTATGTTTGGCTTCAGCTTTTTAAATGTCCCTTGGTTGATAACAGTAGCGTCAGCCCCCGTGTCAATTTTAAAGGTTATTGGTACATCACTTATTGTTAAACTAACAGTCCAATCTTCCTGACTGCTCTCTTTGCCAACTTCTCCCAGAAAGTACAGCTGTTTAACCTCTTCAGTGACTTCTCTCACCGCTTTAGAGTGACATACACGCTCCCAATGTCCCTTTTTATGACACTTGTTGCACTTACTGTTCGTTGCAGGACACTTCCGCTCATCGGTGTGCTGCGTCTTGCCGCACCTCCCGCATTCATCTACTTTGTTGGTTGCCGGACTGCCGCCACCATGACGCTGTCCGCCCTTTTTGTTTTGGCGTTCGTCCCGCCATCGGACAACATTGACGTTAGCCAGCAGGGCCTCTGGTTGGTTAGCTTGGAGGCTGAGCTGCTTTGTTATTGCCTCCGCCTGGCGCACTTGTTCAATGACTTTCACCAGAGTAAGGTCCGCTGTGAGCTGGAACTGACGGGAGAGCACCTTGTCTTTTATGCCCACTACCAGACGATCTCTGATATGTTCATCCCTCTTGTCCCCAAACTCACAGTGTTCAGACAGCTCATACAATGTCCGGATGTACATCTCCGCTGTCTCTCCTGGCTGCTGGCTACGTTGATAGAAGCACGCCCTCTCATGTATGATGTTACGGCGGGGAATAAAGTAGTCGTCGAACTTTTTCAGTACGATATCATAGTCCACTTTATCACCCTCCGCCGCGAAGTCAAACGAGCTGAATATCTTTTCAGCCTCGCTGCCCATTGCATAAATCAGCGAACTCACTTGAATCTCCCCGTCGTCTTTATCCAGCTTTGTCGCGAGCCTGAAGCGCGAAAACCGTTGTCTCCACTCCGGCCATTCAACGGGGCAGTCAAACTTGAATTCACTCGGCGGATTAAACTTCGGCATGACCGCTCGTGTTCAGATACACAGACTATTCTGACACCATGTAATGTCCGTAGACGCCTTGTCTTACTGACATAAGAATAATTCAAGAACGAGCCGACTTCGTAGGTTCTTAACTGTGTAGCTTTTACTAGCGTTCATCCGACATACAACCTTCATCACATGCGCGTCTCACTTCCTGTATACGTCACACGCACTGCACGTACATCCGTGAGTAGGTCAAGTTAAACACGTGACCTTTCATTCATTACAATAACAATTAAAAAAGTTAAAAAAAAAACCTTATTATCATTATTATTATTATTATTAAACAAATTTCCTTAACTTCATGCCATAATACAACATAATAACCGGGCCCATTCCTTGGGCTTAGGGTTAGAATGAGGTAGAAGTCTATTTGATGGATAGTGCCTTTCTTATGAGATGTTCCAAGTAGTGTGATCTTCTGTAGTTCTTGTTTATTATTATTATCATTATTATTATCCATCCATCTGGCCATCCATTATCCAAGCCGCTTATCCCAATCGGAGTTGCGGGATGCTGGGGCCTATCCCAGCAGTCATTATTATTATTAGTATTAGTATTATTATTATATCATTATATTATTATTGTATCATACTGGCTCCAACTGTTGCCCACATAATGTTCAAAATGTTGTTTTTAGATTTCCAAGCAGTTCAACAAACTGCACCAACTTACCTGTAAACCCATATAAACACTTCTGTTTGCCCTCTTTTTTCTATCTTTGGAAGGTTACTGTTAGTTCCCTCATCAAAAGGACCAAGCTCTGTGTCCAGACTTTTCTCTCAACTGGTCCCAATATTATTGAATGAACTCCCAGCTTTAGTAAGACTACTTCACTAAAGAGTTTGCTAAAACTTGCTTTCCTAGATTTACCATAATCTATAGATGTTCACTATATGCATGCCTGTTGAACTGATTTGTGGCACGATGCAGTTGATTTGTAATTTCAATCTCATCAAACTCACATCACTGTTGGTGATCTACCTGTTGCACAGTTACACTAATTACACATGAAATGCATGCTTGGCTATGTGAGAATAACTATTCAGTGCTCTGACATACTTGTAGGTTGACACACAAATATATCTGCTAATTGCTGACTCCCTTGTAAGTCGCTTTGGATGAAAGCATCTGCTAAATGAGAAAATGTAAATGTGAATGTATTGCTATTATTATGCTTGCCAACGCAGGGGCTTAAACCCTGGTCTGACTGTTGAGGAATGATCACTGATAACACTTTCCCTCATTGCTCCCAAAAAACAGAAGTCCAGCCACTTACAACACAGGTGTTTCCCAATATTTACTACAACTACATCTGACCTATATTGTGGCATACAAGTCATAGTTCATATTCACATGTAATGTTAGGGCCGCAGTGCTATGATGAATCCCACCATAGAGGATTCACTGTGGGGCTCACCTCTGCCATCAACACCTTAACAAAACTGTTTTCTGTTTATCTGTCAGTAAGGTCAGAAATAAGAACTTGCATTGTGGTTGTTGTGCAACACTTCCAGAGCACAACAAAGCATATCTCTCACAATAGTGACAATTTCTACATTATAAGACTAGCATCTGCACAGGGACTAATGGCCATTGATAACAAAGAAGGGTTAAATAGCACTGTGGGTGCATTGCAAGGGAAATTTTTGTGTGTTGTTTTGCATTTTTTCTTTGTTTTGTTTTGTTCTGGGGGACTACTGATCATGTCCTTGAAGCCGGCCATGAAGCAGGAATCTTTAGTTTTAATATCCAGTCACACATTAATCAACTAGAAAAAAAAGTTAAAAAAAACTCTAAAATGTACTCTTAGGCAATTATTATAAACTGTATGCAACTATTTCATTAACTTTCTAAATGGACTAATTTAAATTCTTAAGCACTGCAAGGTTTCAGAATCCAATGTGGATCCTCTGTTTCAAATGTTATAAGATACATGGACAAACAAACCTCAGACAAATCTTGAAAACATTCAAATAATCAAGGTAGCCAACTACTTTGAATGTGTTGCATTTCAGAGGCCATCGAGAATCAATAAGAATTGCTCTGTGGTCTGAATGGTACATGCATTTTTGCAAGGGTGAAATTTGTGCTGCAAATAAATATTACCCTTGAGTAGACTTGATCCAGAGACATGCAACACACAGAAGCATGCAAGAAAAGGCATATATACAGTCAATGTGACCTGAAGCTGAAGTAAATAAATGGTAACCCACATTGTTTTCCAGTTTTCTTTCACCCTCTCCCTCTCTCTTGTGCTCTCTCTCTCTCTCTCCCCCCATCTTTCAATGGCTCATATGTCTTCTGGGAGTTGTTGTTGAAAGCACAAATGCTCAACGCACTACCTAATATATTACCAAGTCACCGGTCTTTCAATCTCAACACCTAACACTTCACCATCACCAAAACATCAGGCCGACCATAGGGGTCCTCAAGTACTGTAACGTGAGTTTGCTGTTAATGGGTCAAAAGATGAGCCCAGTTATGAAACGGATAGCTTAAATCAAGTAATCTGATTGGTTGTTAGCCATGGTATAATGACCATATGCAACAGCGATGATATATAATTCCTTTAGCTAATTCAGTATCACGCCATGTGTGAGGGGGGAAAAAAGTTACCCTAATAAACTAGTTAGCTAGTACCTTGCATAGCAGTCACCTTGCACTATGTGCAGGCAGCCAGGAAGGCCTATTTCTTTGTAAGAACAATGCTTTATGAACATGTTAATAAAAATGGTCTTTCATATTGCCATACTTGCTCTCTCCAGGCTGTGATATTTTGCGATTATATCACAATATACCACGGCCTGTCATGAGCTATTGCTTAAATATAGGATATAGCTCGTCAGGGCTGGCTAAAACATTGGCCATACAGGTGGTTGCCTAGAGCAAAGGAAAATAAGTAAATACATTATTTTCATTCATTCATTCATTATCCAAACCGCTTATCCTACTCTCAGGGTCATGGGGATGCTGGAGCCTATCCCAGCAGCCATTGGGCAGCAGGCAAGGGCATACCCTAAGCCAACAAACAAACAAACAAACAAATAAATAGAAATTTACCAGTGTGCGCCCTTCCTAATTGTCTGCCTTGAGGCAACAAATGATCAAATAAAGAAAGAAATACAGAAATACAGCACATCTTTCTTAAAATGTAGAGGGAATGTATGGGGTGCTGTTTGTAAAGAGTTTGGTTCAGGTGACATACTGGTGGAGGCATGGAGAAGTTTAGGAGAGGTGGCAGTGGAGTATTTTTAACTAGAATGTTTAACTCAATCTTAGAAAGTGAAAGGAAGCCTGAGGAGTGGAGAAGAAGTATACTGGTACTGATTTTCAAGAATGAGGGTGATGTGCAGAAGTGCAGCAACTACAGAGGTATAAAGTTGGTCAGCCACAGCATGACGATGTGGGAAAGAGTAATAAAAGCTAGCTTAAGAGAAGAACTGATGATTAGCGAGCAGCAGTATGCTTTCATGCCACGAAAGAGCATCACAGATGCAATGTTTGCTTTGAGAATGTTGATTGAGAAATATAGAGAAGGCCAGAAGGAGTTACATTGTGTCTTAGTGGACTTAGAGAAAGCATATTGCAAGGTGCTGAGAAAGGAGGTGTGGTATTGTATGAGGAAGTTGGGAGTTACAGAGAAGTATGTAGGAGTGCTGCAGGATATGTATGAGGGAAGTGTGACAGTGGTGAGATGTGCGGTTGGAAAAACAGATGGGTTCAAAGTGGAGGTGGGATTATATCAAGGATCGGCTCTAAATTCTTGTTTGCAATGGTGATGGACAGGTTGACGGACGAGATCAGGCAGGAGTCTCCATGGAATATGATGTTTGCGGAGGACATTGTGATCTGTAGCGACTAGCAGGAGTAGGGTACAGGTTGAGGAGAGCCTGGAGAGGTGGAGGTATGCACTGGAGAGAAGAGAAATAAAAGTCAGCAGGAGCAAGACGGATTACATATGTGTGAATGAGAGGGAGGACAGTGGAATTGTCAGGATGCAAGGAGTAGAGGTGATGAAGGCGTATGAGTTTATATACTTGGGGTCAACTGTCCAAAGTAACAGGGAGTGCAGAAGAGAGGTGAAGAAGAGAGTGCAGGCAGGGTGGAGTGGGTGGAGAAGAGTGTCAGCAGTGCTTTGCGACAGAAGGGTACCAGTAAGAGTTAACGGGAAGATTTACAAAATGGTTGTGAGACCAGCTATGTTATATGGTTTGGAGACAGTGGCACTGATGAAGACAAGAGGCAGAGCTGGAGGTAGCAGAGTTGAAGATGCTAAGATTTTCACTGGGAGTGACAAAGAGGGACAGGATTAGGAATGAGTATAGTAGAGGGACACCTCAGGTTGGACAGTTTGGAGACAAAGCAAGAGAGGCAATATTGAGATGGCTTGGCCATGTGTGGAGCAGAGATGCTGGGTATATTTGGAGAAGGATGATGAATATGGAGCTGCCAGGGAAGAGGAAAAGCAGAAGACCAAAGAGGAGGTTTATGGATGTGGTGAGAGAGGACATGCAGGTGGCTGGTGTTACAGAGGAAGATGCAGAGGAAAGGAAGAGATGGAAACGGATGATCCGCTGTGGCGACCCCTAACGGGAGCAGCCGAAAGTAGCAGTATTAGACGTAACATGCTTTAAATGTGAGTTAACATCAGCAGAGAGAGAAACTATTCTACCGTTTCTGTAGCTATGATTGACAATTTCTTGACCCTCTTTCCCGATGACCTATGAACTCGCACAAGGTTGTCAAAGGCAGCATACGATGATTGGGTACAATCAGGGTTATACATGTAGTGTTGCCAGTCTCCCGGCCTAGACACGGCAAGAATTTATGGCACTTTGATTGCCTTATCTGACATGGTGACCGGTTTTAGGCAACTAGCTTAAACAAAAACATTCACTCGCACTTAATATGATAGTGGTACACAGTGAGGGCTGGTAGTGATATTGGGCGAGTGGGCTAACAAATATAGTATACTCATCTATAGTTTGCACTGCAGCAACAGCAACATAACATCTGAGATACCAAGTTAGAGCAACAACACTACATACCTTGTTATAGCAAGTGCTATACAACAACACTATAGAGAAGTATACGTATGGTGCCAAAAAACTCACATGTGTGTGCGTGCATGCATGCACACACACAAAATTTGACTATTTTTCTGTGTACATATTAGCACATGCCATTTTAACAAGAACAACATATGCAAGAATGATGGAATCATATGCTACACAGCAGAACAGAATGCGGAATCACGTAGCATACAATGTCAGAAAAGGGCTCACCTAAGGATGCACAACAAAACATGTCCCAACTGAAACGACTGCCAATAAATACTGCAACTGTTTTTATCACAGCTGTTTTGCAACACATTGTGTTAAACATGTTCGAATAAAACAATTTGGTAAGCACAGCAAAAACAATGGTCTGATGGTCTTTTATGGGGTCTATAGGCATGGGCCTACCTTATTTGAAGAGAAGTTCACGTCGAAAACCTTTCTGGGATGCAAACAGGTTAATCACCATGTCATTGAAGTCCTGTGATTTTTGGATGAAGTCCCACTCAATAGACAGCATAGCCAGGGCGTTCAGCCTACCCTATCCCATAGTACTTCAGAGGAATGATTTGATTCTCTAAGTGTACTGAACCACCTCTCTGACTCTGCAGATGTCATGTGAGTTGTGATGGCTATTTGTGTTAATCTCAATGTTTCAGAAAAGGTGCTCTGAAGATTGTTCTTAGATTGTTCCCTGAGCACAATCACGCACTGGCTTACACATGCCACATTGGTTGTCTCATCAGCTTGCACAGCCACAAATGGCGCCTGCAATATTTCATCAGCCAATTTTTGTACATAAATAGCTAACATACAATCAAGCAACTCGCTTTGGCTTGTCTTAGACATGTACTTGGCAACCCGTGTGTGTGACAGGTGATCGGCTAACTGACTATTCGAAAAAGAGAACTGGTCAACGAGGTCCAGAAACATGCCCCACTGGAGTGAAGACGGAGATTCGTCATTGGACCCCCACAGAGCTAGCTCATGTGCCCCACAAAAATGTAATGCAGTCCACAATCCGTGATAATGAATGAATTTTTCTTTATCAGCTCGTTGTGTCTCTATATAGAAATGCGATGGCCCTCATCAAGTTGACAGGTGATGTTAACTTTACCCAGCATTGATAGCTTTATGCTATTTCCACTTTGACTTGTGCTGCATTCATGTTTCCTAATTTTGTCAGATACATGTTTCAAATCCACAATTCCTTGTTGGGTCCAACTGTCCAAGCCGTGTCTCCCCCAAAAAGCAAGCATGGGAAACAGAAAAGTTAATTCTTAGCTACACTTGTCGTTAGCCAGTCCTTTCGTTGTAACCAAGTTAACATAAAACTTATGAATTTGTCGTTTGTCCTTTTGTGTTATTTGAACATCGTTTGGACGATGTGTCCCCAGTCTCTTCACTTCCAATATTTACTCCAAAGACAATGAAAATTGATAAGAAAATAAATAATCCACCTCGTTCATGCTAACGCCCGCGGTCGCCATTGCCACAGTCGCTCACTCTTCTCCCTTCCCACTGTCACACAAGTAGCATGTCACTGTATGTGCTGTCATTGGTCAAAAGTCAGTGGCCTGTGGGCTGATTGAATTTAGCCCCAAATCAAGGGGGCATGCCAAGACACCTGTCACTCACGTAACATGAAGATGAATGGAAGCTGATGCAATTGTGCTTGAGCTGTAAAAAAAAAAAAAAAAAGCCCATTTAGATGTATTTTGTGTTTTTCTTGTGACTATTTAGTGCTGTTGCTGCTCTTTAGTTCCACCAAAATTTAAAATAATCTGTTCTAAGGTTTTTAACAATATTTTCTCATTTTTATTGTAAAAGATAGGGAGGGCTTAGCCCTGTTATCCCATTTATACCAGCCGTCCCTGGTGGTACACATTTAAGGGACTTGGGGGGTGGGGTTGTGGTTTAAAGGTCGCTTGAAATGAAAAGTGATTTTTTGTTCTTCTTACCTCTTTTATCCGCACTTAACTTACATCTATCTATTTAATGCTATTCTATAAATTCACCAAAAATGTTTCATTTTGTTGCAGTGTTTATAAGAATAATATATTTTTCTTCCTGACAAATACAGTATTTTTTGTTATTATTATTATATGGTCCTGCACTTGCAGGCATACTGTATGTACTAACAAAACACATCCAATGAATGGAAGTGAGCTTGATCTTCCACCACCAAAATGAAACAAGTCGATTGAATATAGATGTCTACGTTCTTCTAAAAAAGTTATTGACTGTTAGTCAAATCAAACTCCCTCTTCTCCTTTAATCCCACCCGACTCTTCCATTTCTTTCAGATATACATCAAACTGAGTAAGTTTACGGTCCTCTACATGCTGTTTCATCAGACTCTTATGTGTTGGTTGGGAGGGAGGCTTGTAGAATAAGAAATTGCCCATCCGGTCAGTGAAGCACACCGTGCCTAATTAACCTCGCTATAGGTTTGTATGTGGGTGGTTTTAATAAGAAAAATTGAGGAGCCTGTGGACCTTTTTCCACACTCTTTCTCCGGTGCAGCTCTGAACCAATGAAAATATTGAACAGTAGCTTACAACCCTTGAGATGGGAGAATTATTTAAAGACTTTGGGGTTGCCTTGAAAAGGAAAGATTGAACTGAGTACTGGGCTTGCTTACTGAATGTGTATGTTGTGGTGAATGAAGTAACATCTCTTGCATTAGCATGTTCATCTCACCACCTGTGTCCATTCCTTAGTGTTGGCTAGCTCACAATCCCATCCTGGAACTGTTTCCATCATTTTCAAAACAACCTCATAGAGGAAGGTCATCAATGAGACTCTAAGAAATAAACAGATGGCAACTGAAACAAAGTCAAAGATGTTATCACTGTACAAGTATAATTTAGGTCACATTCACTGCACTGGATAGGAATCGTCTTCTTCTTTTGGCTGCTGCCATTAGGGGGTCGCCACAGTGGCTCCTCCATTTCCATCTCTTCCTGTCCTCTGCATCTTCCTCTGTCACACCAGCCACCTGCATGTCCTGCCTCACCACAAACCTCCTCTTTGGCCTTCCTCTTTTCCTCTTCCCTGGCAGCTCCATATTCAACATCCTTCTCCCAAAATACCCAGCATCTCTCCTCCACATATGTCCAAACCATCTCAATCTTACCTCTCTTGCTTTGTCTCCAGATCATCCAACCTGAGCTGTCCTTCTTATATATTCATTCCTAATCCTGTCCTTTTTCATCATTCCCCATGAAAATCTTAGGATAGGAATGTGACAAACAATTATGACAAAAAAAAAATGATCCAAAATGTCCCAGAATACTGAAATCCTCTGCACACACCTTAAACCCAACAAAGGGTGCTTGACAAATTATAACATGTTTACCCAGATACAAAATGGTTGATCATACCATAACACTTCTTTTGGTTATATCTGCGGACACATTAATTCTTGTTGCAAGTAGACACACCATCGCTAAGAGCAAATGTGCTTGCCTATATTTAAACGGGAAAGGACTAAAAGAAAAAGGGAGACATGGCACCAAGTCATTATTGTACGCAAATGTACCAAAGATTGAAGGCCATTAACAGCAGACAGCATATTGAGGCGTAACTCCATGAAGCTACAGAAGGTATTGACCTTTAGCTGCTCACAAACGTTAACAGTCTTAGCATTACCAGCAATTGCTGTCATCTGTCAGGAGCCCAACTCCGTTTCAGACGGACGGGGCCCCTGTCAGGCATTGAAGGTGCCATATCATCCACTGAAATCAGAGCTAGGGGGACTTTTCTTTGTGAACATTTTACTTAAGACATGGGGTTTTCTTTAGTTTGGGGAGCCTGTAACATACAGTGCATCCGGAAAGTATTCACACCCCTTCACTTTCCCCACATTTTGTTATGTTACAGCATTATTCCATAATGGATTAAATTCTTTTTTCCTCATCAATCTACACACAATACCCCATAATGACAAAGCGAAAAAGGTTTTGTAGAAATTTTTGCACATTTATTAAAAATAAAAAACTGAAATATTGCATGTACATAAGTATTCACACCCTTTACTCGGTACTTGGTTGAGGCACCCTTGGCAGCGATTACAGCCTCAAGTCTTCTTGGGTATGAAGCTACAAGCTTGGCACACCTATATTTGGGGTATTTCTCCCATTCTTCTCTGCAGATCCTCTCAAGCTCTGTAAGGTTAGATGGGGAGCGTCACTGCACAGCTATTTTCAGGTCTTTCCAGAGATGTTCAATGGGGTTCAAGTCTAGGCTCTGGCTGGGCCACTCAAGGACATTCACAGACTTGTCCCAAAGCCACTCCTTCATTGTCTTGGCTGTGTGCCTAGGGTCGTTGTCATGTTGAAAGGTAAACCTTTGACCCAGTCTGAGGTCCTGAGCGCTCTGGAGCAGGTTTTCATCAAGGATCTCTCTGTACTTTGCTCCATTCAGCTTTCCCTCGATCCTGACTAGTCTCCCAGTTCCTGCCGCTGAAGAACATCCCCACAGCATGATGCTGCCACCAACATGCTTCACTGTAGGGATGGTATTAGCAAGGTGATGAGAGGTGCCTGGTTTCCTCCAGATGTGACGTTTGGCATTCAGGCCAAAGAGTTCAATCTTGGTTTCATCAGACCAGAGAATCTTGTTTCTCATGGTCTGAGAGTCCTTTAGGTGCTTTCTGGCAAACTGCAAGCGGGCTGTCATGTGCCTTTTACTGAGCAGGGGCTTCCGTCTGGCCACTCTACCATAAAGGCCTGATTGGTGGAGTGCTGCAGAGATGGTTGTCCTTCTGGAAGGTTCTCCCATCTCCACAGAGGAACGCTGGAGCTCTGTCAGAGTGCCCCTCGGGTTCTTGGTCACCTCCCTGACCAAGGCCCCTCTCCCCCAATTGCTCAGTTTGGCTGGGCGGCCAGCTCTAGGAAGAGTCCTGGTGGATCCAAACTTCTTCCATTTACGAATGATGGAGACCACTGAGCTCTTCGGGACCTTCAAAGCTGTAGACATTTTTTTGTACCCTTCCCCAGATCTGTGCCTCGATACAATCCTGTCTCGGAGATCCACAGACAATTCCTTTGACTTCATGGCTTGGTTTCTGCTCTGACATGCACTGTCAACAGTGGGACCTTATATAGACAGGTGTGTGCCTTTCCAAATCATGTTCAATCAATTGAATTTACTACGGGTGGACTCCAATCAAGATGTTGAAACATCTCAAGGATGATCAGTGGAAACAGGATGAACCTGAGCTCAATTGTGAGTGTCATAGCAAAGGGTGTGAATACTTATGTACATGCAATATTTCAGTTTTTTATTTTTAATAAATTAGCAAAAATTTCTACAAAACCTTTTTGACTTTGTCACTATGGGGTATTGTGTGTAGATTGATGTGAAAAAAAAGGAATTTAATCCATTTTGGAATAAGGCTGTAACATAACAAAATGTGGGGAAAGTGAAGGGGTGTGAATACTTTCCATATGCACTGTATGTTCTACATCTGCTGGCTCGATGTGAGAGACAGAAGAGCCTGTAGAGATTACTCTTTCTCCCTAACATCAGCTTCTTTCACTTGAACCTCAGGGCTTCACTTGTCCCTCTCACCTATTCACATAGTGGTGACAATTTGGTGTAATGAATAATTTCTGAAATGTAACCCTAGATTAATTCCTTGGCGATAAACTCAAGTGATAAAACCGTTTCCAGTACTTGGTTGATTTTTTTTTTCATTCAATACTTAAATTTATGTTGCTGTTTTTTTTTTTTAATACAATAAGAAAAGTTTAACATTTGTTTGGAAAGATGAGAGAATGAATGAATGTTGTGAACAAAAGTGACAGACTTTACACTTATATTTTGTTTTCACTCTGCATTGCTTTGTCCAAGGTCAGTAACAGCATTGGCAGCAGAAAACATTAAAGGAGCAACTCTCCCTTCTTGAGACGCATACACACACACACACACACACACACACACACACACACACACACACACACACACACACACAGACACAGACACGCACAAACACACACAAACACGCATACATGCACAAGCACAAACATGCACACACGTGCATGCACACACACTAACACACACACACATATGCACATGTGCATACACATGCACAAACACACATGCTAACATACACACACATGCACATACACACGCACACAAACATGCACGCACACACACAAACGTATGTAAACACAAACACACAGTAACACACATGCACAAGCATGTGTTGTGAGTGCACATGCATGTGTGTGCATGCACAAGCATGTGCGTGCATGTGATCATGCACACGCACACACGTGTGCACACAAACACACACATGCATACACATGCACACACACTAACATACACACGTGCACACATGCACGCACGCACACACACACACACCAATCAAACAAAAAACTTAAGTCGCACAAGATCTCCTTCTTCCCCTGTAAATTGTTTCACAAGCTATCATTTATCTCTTAAACTCGTAATCCATCATACTTGGGAACAAGGTGGCTGCTCTATCAGAATTCCACCACAGCCAAGATGAAGGGGTAAATGGGTAACTAGCCCAATTCTGCTTGCTGCTTTCGGTCAAGGAATGAAATGAACAGGTTGGTTTGGTGTTAAGTACGGCATGCTGCATGTTGCACTGGGTCGGCACTGTAGCCCCCAAAACACTATTCACATACTTAAGTTGCCAGATGGGGGTGACAGGTCACGTTACAAAAGGCCATCTGATTTCTCATCTAGATTTCAATTGCCCTTTTCTCTACCTAGTCCATAAGAAGAGACAGAGGGTAAGTATCTCACATGGCAATTATTATGAGGCATATAAGATGGCTCATAAGCTAGAGACAGATGAATGGCATACAGTGCAACTCAAACAAAACATATAAGCAAAATATAAAGATATTAGCTGTATGTGACAACTGCTATTCACCCTGACAAAATATAGAGCAACTTGGTGGGACTCATGTAAAGAAATGACTTTAAAGACAAAACATAAAACAAAAACAAGAACAAATGGTCGCACTGAGAATAAGTGAAAAATATTGATTTACTGTGGAGTGGAAAGGCATATTTCAGCCTCTCCGTGATTATAATTTGAGGACAATGGAAAGGTGTATGTATTTAAGTTGGGGGGGGGGTCAGAGTTTAACCCCCCCCCCCAATGTGTGAAATTGCATAAAATGTATGCATAAAACATGAAACACTACCAAGGTATGTTGCTGTCGTAATCTTTTTTGCAAGTTTTAAAATAGAAATAAAACAGAAATGTTGGCCCCATGAAAATGAAGTTTGAGTAAAATTAATCTTATAGAGGCTTCAGAGAGCTAAACAAACTGCTCTGCATTCATTCACTATTTAGCCAGTTCTGATATACAGGTGAGCCAGTGTTCGGCTCTGTGTTTTTCTTTTTCTCACAATATTCTCTGCAGAAAGGACCTTTTATTAAAGAAGTGTGTTTTATTAAGAATATTTTTCTACAAGGGGGGCTCGTCCATCATCACGGCTGCGTAGAAGCCCATTATTAGGGCAGAGTTATCGCTCCTGTCCCCAGTAACACTGCAGTACTCAAATGGCTACTATAAGGAAGAGTTATGGAGTCCAAGACAGAGTGATATATAGCGGCCAGACATCACAAGATAAATTACTGCTTTGGCTGGGCTTATTTGTTGGTACTTAGGGTTATCTATGATATATACCAAAAAGCTGCAGCATGATGGGGGGGGGGGGTCATTTGATCCTGAGTCAGTCTGTCATAGTTGACTATCAGATAGGGAGGGTGTTGGTGTACAAAAAAAAAAACATCCAGATTGTTTTTTACATCTAACATGTAAGGCTTACTTCACTTGTGCTCATCCATCATCAAGACACAGTCAATCTATCCATGCTTTCAGTGGAGACGTATGCATTTAGAGCCATTCCACAAATGTCTATTCATGTCACCTATAGGACAATACAGTTTCTGACAAATTACATTGCAAAGCTAAGTAGGATAGTGTAGCGATATGGTCAGGCATATTTGACAGAGTTCAGATTTGGCTGGGCATATTTTGCGCCCTCCAAAGACATCATGATATAATATATCAAAAATCGGCATATTGCTATACTGGGTGAGGAGAGATGTATCCTTGCTAGAGTATTTTAAAAATGGCAGTGAAAGCATATTATTTTCAATACTATCTAACCAGTCCACAGTTAAAAAATGTTTGACATGCTTAAAATTACCGTGTGGAGTTACCCATGGTGCAATCATACCCGATTTATGAATAATTGAATACATTGAATTAAATTAAATCTTTTCATTCATCACCTATCTAGATCTTTGCTGTAGATGTTCCTGAAGTACCAGTAGCTAGTGTTTTCAGCAGTATAAACTATGGATAGACCCACAAAAGCATTTGCGTTTGTATTGTTTAGTCCGATATTATTAGTCTTAACTAGAGGAGCTTGATACCATTTCTCTTCCTGTGTTTTGTTTGATATTTATTTGTAGGAAGAAATACAGAGTGATGACTGATAGATTTTTTCCCATTCCGCACAAAAACAATTCACAAATTGTTATTAAAATGATTGGTGAGTTACATTGGCAACTGCAGAATTTCCCAAACCTGACACGTTTTTCACGGTGACAAACAATGCATCAACATGAGCGGCTTTTCATTTCTATGAAAACACATTCGTGTTGATCGCCTTGTGCAATCCAATTTTGCCTCTACATTCAATATACTTTGTAAGTGATCCATGCCCGCTAAGAAATGGACAACCATTAAGAAATTGGAGTCTTTCTGAATATGAATAAAGGCCTATATAATCCAAGATACCACTTATCATCTAAGTGAATTTCATAATGCAATCAATACATAATGGTCCCGCCACTGCATCAACACAATAAGGTATGCCTCAAAACCACACTGCAAGTCAAGGTCTATAAATCTAGACTGTTGTTTCCTAAACCAATCGACATGTTTGTATTTATAATGGATTGAGCTCATCTCCCCTCATTTTTGAAGGGAGCCGTGTCCACAGGGAGTTGGTGTGGTACAATAAAGCATAACCTTGCCATCTAGTGGACCTATCCGATGCAAACTATTAGCCTACATTCAAAGCAAACAACACAAATGTATGGCTCCTTCGCATGTTCTTGACCTGCAATGTGAGAACAACTGGTATTTCTCATGTTGTATTCATGTAATGTCAGTGGGAAAATTGCTGACAAGAATCTTCATGTCTTGTCCTCCTTCCAGCTAACAGCTGAAATGTAATCCGTGCAGTTTTCACCGGTGCTCAGCAGTGACGATCAGTTTCACAGGCCTATTTTAAACCCTGTCCCGCCATGCACGGAGCACCCATAAGGACATGTCTGCCCAGGGTCTAGGGTCCTGCCCCATGTCTAGGGTCCTGTGCTGTACAATGTCTAACCCTATGTATTAGTGCTGTTTCGGATCACGATGATAGTGTGTACAGGGATCCACCTTTTCAAAATTAGCTCCCACACTTAAGGCCAACAAGCATGTTGACAGACAAAGCTAAAAAGCTAAACGTCTACAGAAGCATAGGCTTAGCGATGCATGAGGTTGTACGGAGATATCTGTGTCCCGAATGCAGGTGATAATCCTGACATGTCAAAAGGACTCAAATTCCACAGTGGGTTTGAAAGACCCGATGCCACTGATCTGGTGACACAACCATGGCTGAAGGCCCTGCCATGTCTGATGCTGGCAACTGAGTCAAGCTGAAAACAAGTTGTCTGTCTGTGACTGACTGTGTCTGTCTGCATGACTGTACATATGTCTGTATGTCTGCATGTCTGTAAATCTGTACACGTGTATGTATTCAAGGATATGTGTATGGATGTATGTATGCATGTAGGTATGAAGGCTTTGAAAGAGAAAAAAATACCTACTCTTGAAATAACTTTACTTGAAACAAGATGAACTTTGATTAAATCTGTTTCTCATTGGGACACACTGGGTTGCCCTGGAGACTTAACAGATAAAAGACAAGGATGACCATCAATGCCAGCGTTTAAAAAGCTTAAAGAGAGTTGTTATTTTGACTAGTGATACCGACATGGATAGGTTATGATTTAATGGGAAAGACATGTTTTGTGAAAGTGAAACAATACACTCTACTGGTCTGGTAAAGTCTGATAGATATGTTCTGATTTTGTGTGAAAATTAAGCCTGTTATTTCCTCTGTTCCAGAAGTGGATAGGTTGAAAATTAATATCTAAGGGCTAATTTAAAATTTTGCATGGCTAGATTTTGTTTTCTCACATCTAATGTGCAATATCACTTCAACAAGACTTTGATTATGAGATGAGAAGATGAAGAAAAAGCTATCACAACACTTTAACTTAGAAACGCTGAGTTATGTGATGGTGTTTTAGCATCTAAAAATCATGGCTGGAGGAAGATGGAAGAGGCTGAGCTTGTGATGATCTGCAAGCGGCTCCAATGTCACGTCACATCTGCTTACCGTTGCCGAGGAGTCAGATTATAAGTGGGTGAAACGCTTTGCGCTCACATATCATCCATCATCTTATGAAAGGGAAAGTTTGGTGACACAGCAGCTCATCATTGTATTAGAAAATGTATCAGAGCCAGATATTAACATGTATGTTTCCTGGACAGGGCAGGGGTTGGGTATCTGGGTGTCACAACCTTTATCACAGAGAACGGTCATGATACTAGTGGCATGTCTAAGAAGTCCCTCAACATGTGCAGAAGACACAAAGATGCACCACAATTCAGATCACAGGCAAATGTTGTATATTCCAGGTGTAATTTATGGCACTGCAATGTGGCCAGTAAGTAAATCAGTTGATTTTCGCAATGCATGTTTCAAACATGCAACAGGTGCAAAAAGTAAGTCTCAATGCAAACTAAAACTAAACACAGACTGAAATTGGACCCACCCACCCAATAGCAGCCTCATTAGCATTGAGCAAGGACATGTTTTGAAGATCAGTAGTATCTGAGATCTCCCTTTTCTAGCTTATTTCAGGATGCCTAAAGATGCCAAAACCACTGTAATTGGTATAGGACTGTGACCTAAGGGCCCAATTAGGCCTACATCATCTACCCTAGAGGAATGTCATTCATATTATCAAATGCACTTTTAGAATATAAATCCTTCCTTTACATTAGTAGGTTATTTGTCCACACTTTATTCTTCCACTGGCTTCAAAGCTTTGATTCATTGATTAGTATCCTGTGTGTTTAATTATCAACCTGCCAGGTTACAGCATATGCCTATGGCAAGACTAGAAGATTACCTTGATCGCAACACTTCTTCCTATACTCCTTGACACTTTTATTATGAGTAATTGAGTTTATTTGGTTATCACAAGTGAATCCTACATGCTATTCCACTATGTCTCCCACTATATCGTGGGAGAGAGAGGTCCCTCCTCTGTTGCTCTCCCTGAGGTTTCTTCCTATTTTTTCTCCCTGTTAAAGGGGTTTTTAGGGAGTTGTTGCTTATCCGATGCGAGGGTCTAAGGTCAAGATGTTGTGTTGCTGTAAAGCCCCTTGAGGCAAATTTGTAATTTGTGATACTGGGCTATACAAATAAAATTGACTTGACTTAACTATAGCACTTTAGCAAGATTAAAAATGAAATAGGGATTTTTTTTTTATAGTTTTTGTGGTGGGAGTTATAGGATGGTCATTCTAATGGACAGGAAGTGACAGTAGCTGTTTGATTGTTAAAGAACAGTCAGTTGTTACTAAACAGCGGGGTGTTAGCTTTGCACTTTGGTAGCTTGTATAATGTCTGGCTTTTATGCGTCAGCATATTCCAAATATGTAATTACAACTGCAATAATTACAAGCTCAGGTAATCGAACTTGCAATTAAGGTTGGGTTGAAGTTGTCTGCTGCTATGGATTTCATGTGCTATTGCAATTTTCTTTTCACATTAGGTGCACTTTGTTAAGTTGCCGAATGTTACAGTAACAAAACGGGACAAATAATAATAAAAAAAGCTATTTCAGAGCACCCTAAATTTTCTGTGGGGAAATTAGTGGATGATTACAATTATTTCAT
Organism: Lampris incognitus; assembly: GCF_029633865.1. Lineage (NCBI taxonomy): Eukaryota > Metazoa > Chordata > Actinopteri > Lampriformes > Lampridae > Lampris > Lampris incognitus. Next base: position 113,303,680 of record NC_079212.1, read on the forward strand.
AACATCAGCGAAAAACAAAATCGCCTCATAATTCAGTGTCAAAACACATATATTCCAATTTTGTTTTTTGTTTTTGTGTACAGCGTACCCAAAGTTAATGAACTAATAAAGTGGGGTTTTTTTGTTGATAGGGGTGTACTGAACCTGAGGAGTATGCAAAATAAAAACAACATACACATTATTTTTCTCAAAAAGTCACATCTTTTACCAAACCAGCGTACAGAAAGCCCGAGTAGCCTAGATGAGCTGCTGCAAAAAAACATGGCTTGAGATGACTCATGGGAATATCAGCAGTAACAGAAATCAACTGCCTGTGTTTTTATGAGGAAAGTCAAGATGCTGAGCTATTCACATATTACATGTCATTGATCAACAGCTCTGTTGTCAAAATCAGACCAAACCCAACCATAAACTGTCTGGCCTCCTACTGTGCATGCTAACATGTGCACTCCTGCAACGCCGCCTGCTGACATGCAAAGAGAAGCAAAGATCTGTTTTAAATAGCAGCAATATACATTGCAATAAAACTTTCATTGCAGCACAACACCTCAAAGAAACACTTGGGGGGAAAAGGCAGCCCACTGGTAATTTTTACCCTGTTTTAAGTGGTGAAAAAATGCGAGATTCCAAGATTATAGGTGTTGATATGAAAATATAAAGTGTGTCTTACTATTTGTTTGTATGTAATGCTCTACTTAAACGGTTGAGCTGAGAAGTGATAATAGAGTGAAAGTAATTTGACAGAGCTTGGTCAAATAGCATTTTTTAAACATCCCAATATGTCTCATTTAATACCTTTGACTAGCGGAGCCAGGTTTAAGATAGCTGGAGCCTAACAATTCACAGTTATGAAAATAATAATCATTAAATAAATTATTTAATAATTATTATTTTGTATATTTTATTTTGTGTGTGTATACACACACAAACACAAACACACACACACACACACACACACACACACACACACATATTAATATTGAGAACAGGAGTAAGAGGGAGTTAAGGGGAAAGAATGAAAGGGAAGAACATCCTTGATGTAATGGTTGCTCTCATTTGCATTATGTCAAGCAAAGGCTCTACAGACAGGGAGCTCTACAGGGAATGCAGTATATACATTCCTCACTCTCTGGATGTCTCATCCATTAAAGTGATACTGTGTTGATCCAAGCACTGCCTAACAGCTAGCCATGGGCATACCATCTTTCACCTTTTTATGTTATTATTTATGTTGTCTTAGCGCCGGAATGAGTGGCATTAATTGGACACATGTCACCAGTGAAAGGACATCAGAAGGGTCAGGTCAACTGAGCAGTGCTGTGTTTGCAGTATTCCCACTTAAGTGTCCAGGCATCTGCAAGCAACAGGTGGACCTTTTATGAGTGCGCTCTGACTTGTACCGTATGACAGGGACATGCTGGGGTTTATCACCAAGGAAAGACAGCGGAAGGCAGAGGGAGCTGGGTCTGAATATCAGTGAGACACTGAAGTGCGACTATGTGAATTGTGGGTAATGAGGAGAGGGCATGCAAGAGATCATCTTAGTGGCATCTGAGAGGGGCAAAAAGGAGAAGAGATAATGTCACATTAGTTTCCCCTAGACGGGGTGTTAAAAAAGAATTAGATGCTGTCCGCTCTTATTCGATTATAGCATCAAAAAATGAAACGGATCATTCCTTGGATAGAAATAGAGACATCTCAGTTAACCCTAACCCACACCACACGATATGGAGAAAATACCATGGAGGCCGCCTCTCCTCTCCTGACGAAGCCAAAAAGGACCTCTGATGGCGAGTCAAGCTGGGGGGGAGGATCCTAAAGTATCCAACCCCAATCACGATTCAGAAACCACATGGTTTACCATAAACTGATATGTCACTAAATTGGTCACGCAACCTCGGACTCTACCAGTCTAGTCAACATGGAAGAAAAAAAAGCCACTAATGCTTTCAACCTTAAAATACTGTCAATAATGAGGCTACAAAAACATTCTGTGTAGTGCATCTAAACATAAGACTGAGCATGTTCATTCATTGCAATTCAGTCATTATAAACAGTCATAAACAAGGTCATGTAGTGACGTGATATTAGTGAAATGTTCATCGAAACCTACAGATGAAAAACTAATGACCAAGGTTATTCAGTTTTACTAGAGATCATTCACTTTTCCTCTAACATTAAGTTAATCTGCAGGGCTTGTTATGTCTTCTACATCTCCTCACATCATATACAGCAACCAGCCTTTTAGTATATCAATATATAAGCCATGGGCTTTATATTAAATCTCACTCCCCTGAGCAGCCTAGGGTGAGAGGATTAAACCAACTCCCGCTTCCTGTAATAATTAACTGCCAAGACATTAACATGTCACATTTCTGCTAAATTCTCAGTTAACATGTTTGCAGTTGGTATCGTCTCTCATCTATTACTCTTCTACACACTTCTGCTCCATCTGTCAAAGCGCGACATACCAGAGCAGTGTATAGGGGAAACGAGTGCTCGTTGTGTAGCTGCTGCACAGGCGGCCGCCCGCCTCCCATGAAGATCGTGCCAACATCCACAATGAAAAAGCTTATTAATAAAAACCCAAATTTAGATTCCCCCCAATGAATTTCCGTTTGTTAGCATAATTTGTTAAAAGATTAATTTGGTCTCAGTTCGGATGGTATCAAGTGTGGATGATTATCTGCTGAAGAAATCATTCTAAAAAAAAATAAAAAATACTGAATCACTATTTATTTGAATATCCGAGTTCATGTTATGCTATGCATGGTATATGAGCAACTTTCACCGTTTTTATACCCGAATGCTTCTTTGTGCATGCTTTCTCAAAAGTACTATATATATTCTTTAGGGAAAGAGCAGAAAAGAAAAAGGTAAAATTCTTCCACGTGCTATGTTTTTCTGACTTTGACAGGCATTAGCCAAGTGGAATGTGCAATCTGATTAATTCAGTTTAATTTCATTCAATTCAGTTCACTTCAAATGCTTTAATGAACCCAATTTGTGTGGGATGGATTTGTTTCCATTACAGCACAGTAGTTCACTTCCACTGCCAAAACCTGACAGCAACGTCCTCATGGCTTTAGACCTATATTAAAAAAAAAAAAAAAACAACAACAACAACACACTGTGCAAACATCGCAGAGTGTGTTACATTGGACAGGGTTCATACATGATACAATAAAAAAATAAATAAACAAACAAACAAATAAAACAAGTGAAGAGCACTGAATGCAGGATACAAGAGGGCAAAGGATTTTCAGAGTCTGTACAGGGGAAAGAAGTATTCAGTCCGAGGTATAGTACAGGCAAAATCACGTTTTGGGCCAAAAATCTTATTTTTTTTCTCAGATATCACCATCTGAACAACAACTCCTGTTGTTACAAGCTCCGTAAAGAGGATTTCATCATGTAACAAGTTGGCAACAATCTGCTACAACATTTCCCTAACCTTCAGTTAACTGGCTGCTCAACAACCATGGATTTAAAAATACCTTGTGATTTATATGCTGCCACCGACTGACCCGATGGTTTCAGCATAGCTAAGATGGCAGAGCAACAAGTCCAACAGGGTGTGACCTCATCAACCACTCGCCCCTTATAGCAAATGAGGGCACTAGTTTTCTGATAACACTACGCAATTCCTCCAGATCCAAGACACCGTCACTGGTTGATAAAATAAGTCCTAAGCTTTCATTTCAGTTTTTAACTATTGTTGACATTCAGATTTCATCTTTCAAATCAACAGTCCATTTTAATTCTGACATTGTGTTATAAAGAGTTGGTATAAAGATTCACACGGATATTGATATCTGACGGCTTAGGGAGCAGTGTGTGGCTTCTGATGGTACTTTCCAAAACTTGATAACAGCCTTTGGCTATTGGCTAATGCAATCTAGCTAGTCTCAAGGAAGAAACCAATTTTATGTGATTTAACCACAATTACTAATCCATTTCTGAAATTTTACACTGTCATGTCAAAGCAATCTCGACATATATATATGGGGAAAAAAGGATTGTCAAACACCCCAGACAACCTTTAAACCGAACTTCCTATGTTGTCTATCGTTGATATTCAAGAGGACTAAGAAGGGTCAAACTAATAAAATGTAGCATTCCTCAGAGAATGCACACTGACGTTGGCACACAAATCAAAAATTGACAGACACAGATGGCAAATGGGTTGGAGAGATGGGATGGAGTCAACAGGGGGCCAGAGGAGGTGGAATGTAAATTATGAGACGGGCCATTCGGGACAGATGCAGACAGTTTTAAGGGGCCAGTTGGCATTGTATGTAGGTTGAGGGATTTGAGAAAACAGACATCATTGTACGAGGGCTGTGTCTGAAAGCTTTGCAGGACTATTGCAATGTCAGAGAGTCAGAGTCTCATGTCGTAGTCTACAGGGTGTGAAATGTGGAGCATTTTGGAAGAAAACCTGATTAACGATGTTCAGGGAAAAAAAAGCAAAGTGGAAGAAACAGCAAATTTCTGGGACACGTTGGACCAGAAAGTTGTACTGAATTTATATGGCTGAAGACAATATCAAACCTGGAAGCTGGTCTGTGATTATGTGGCCTGAGCGTATGTGAGACATTCATCAAATATGTTGAAATCAGCCTGGCAAGAGATAAGCTGACGCATACTACTTTAACGCAAAATTTATAGCAACAGCAAAGTGTTTTTCTTCTATTTCTAATGACTCGAACTGATTAAAGAACACATACTTTGGCTTCATAGAAAGTTATGCAGTTATTGTTACTTTGTTAACATACAAACAAATAATACAGATTGAATTACTGTGGACTTTCCCATGTGGTCAACACAAATTAGATCAGCTGGTAACTAATGGTGGTAATGTGTTTTTTTTAGGAAAAAAAAAAGTTAGTTTCATATGCTTAAACCCAAGTATATCAACATCTTATGACATTTATTGGGAAAAAAGGTTAAACTAGCTCTCCTACCTTGTTTGCTGCATTACAATACCATATATATATATATATATATATATATGCAGGAACTGTCAGTTTTAATACTTATTATTAAGTGGTGGCTGCAACAAACGGTGAACACTCCGTATCATCAGATCTCTAGCCAATAAAACATAATCATGTGCAAAACATTCCTATGGTGTCCATTTACAACATGGAAAACAAACCAGTTCCTAAACAGTGAACTGGTTGAATCGTGTATAGCAGACAAGTTGAGGTGTTAAGCAAACCCCTTAAATTGTGACTGAATGACATCAATAAACATCCGGACCACCAGTGTCATTGTGTTTTACACTGTATATTGTAATTATGTATTGATTGTTGATATCATTTGGGCAGTTACTGTTGGAGTTCATCGCCATGCTGATTCATTGCTCCTGTAACAGTTTTCTGAATTCAAGTTCAACTTTTTTGTTATGTGTATGAGAATACAATGAAATTCTTGTGCTCTGGCTCTCTCTGTCTTAAAATAAGGGACACAAGAACACACCCCCCCCCCCCAAAAAAAAACACTAACACCACTGCAGACCTATATAGACTATGCACACAATGAATTCATACATTATATACACAATATACGCTATAGGATAATGCTATGATTTGAGGTGCATATGGATGCATCAGCTAATTGATTATTTTGATTTTAGTTTTGATATACTTTATTAATCCCCGTGGGGAAATTCCTCTCTGCATTTAACCCATCCTAGCTGTGTAGCTAGGAGCAGTGGGCAGCTGCTGCGAAGCGCCCAGGGACTAACTCCAGCATCTTCTTTCCATTACCTTGGTCAGAGGCACAGACAGGAGTATTGACCCTAACATGCATATCTTTTTGATGGTGGAAGGAAACCAGAGCATCCAGAGGAAACCCACCGCAGACACAGTGAGAACATGCAAACTCCACACATAGGATGACCTGGGATGACCCCCAAGGTTGGACAACCCCGGGGTTCGAACCCAGGCCCTTCTTGCTGTGAAGCGACAGCGCTAACCACTGGGCCGCCATGCTGCACAAAAAGGGTCGGCCCCTTTAGCTGACTGGTTAGTGCAGTCGCCTGTGATCCGGGCTACCCAAGTGTGATTCTCAGCTGCGTCGGCAGCTGCCTAGCTGCCTCCTGAATTCACTATGTTGGTATCTACATCTACATTGGTAATTGTGCCCTAATTCTCTGAACTGTTCAACAGTTGTTCATAAGTTCAAACCAAATCTCGTGTCGAGAGTTTGAAAATCATAAATGAAGCAGAATAGTTTCAGTAGTATCTGCATGGATTCAATGAAGCAACTTAAAGGCAAGGCAAGCCGAGCAAGGTCTGTGAGAAAATTGATATCTGAAATCATATTTCTCTAAGTGTGACAGGTTTATGATTGTTATTTCTGCTGAGTGTAAAGTTCAGCTGCTTTACTGTTTAGAGCACCGAGGTTATGGCAGGCCTCGCGACTTGCACCTGGGGAAAAAAAAAAAAAAAAACAACACAAAAACTCAGGGACACCTCTCATGCCTGTCTCTCTGGGGTGCAGTCTTGCTCTGTGGTGCGGTGCTCTGGTAAGCCTCTCTCTTCAACTAGGCGTGTCAGTTTGTTTAGAGACAGCCATAAATGTAGTCGTAATATTTACAGGCCATGTGCAGGTATGTTCCCTGGCAGCAGTTCGTTCCCAATATAAACACACACAATAAACCGAGGGCATAACATCGGACACCAGAAATATTTAGAGGGCAAAACTCTGAACTTCAACTTGAGCAGTCAAAGAACAATCAAATTATATTTAGGTTAAACAAGAAAACAATGTGTAAGCTGTTCATCACGTCTCATATCATACTGTGGCTGTGGTTCTGTAGGCACACAATGCAGCAGTCCTCTTAAACGTGACATTTATGCTGTTCTGTGACATAATAACATTAAATTTAGCCCTGTTGATTACTACTGTAAGTTGATGAGCGACCATGAATGAGAGCATCATGTGTGTGGATCACTGCTTGGCATGTGGTTTGCATTTGTAGGGTTATAAACACATCTTAATCCTCTCGGTCATGGTCCATATTTTCATAGGGTCAAGAAAAAGCTCATACCAGGTCCCCCATATACCACATGACAAGCGATGGGGTAGACATAATGTGACACACCTAACATGGCTTTCCTTACTCGAGTTGCAATGGAGAGATGCCACCAATTTTTACTATAGGTTTTAAAATAAAATGACAACTGTACTTACATAACACAATTCCTGCCATGCAATTGAAAATGAAGTCAGTGAGTATGAGAGTCAATGTGGGAGAGACATAGCCTAAATCAGATAAGGCCATTTTGGTGCCATTTTATTTTTTGCTGCACAGAAGCTCAGAATGACATTCACTGTGACAGCCCATTAGAGATGATGCTAACATGAAAATATGAATGTGAAAATCCAGTTATAAATCTCCATATTAGAAGTGCAATAAATCACATTCAGTAAATTGTGTCCTCCAATAAACAAGCTAACATACAGACAACAAACTCCTTTAACACCTGCTTAGTTTTATTCATCGTCTCATCTCATTTACTTCTTGCGTAGTAAGCAAATTACTAATAATCATGTCTTACTACATTAGGATATCACATTATATGTTAATGGCTAAAGTATGCCAGTAAAATTAATAGCAGAGCTGTACATAGCATGCTCTCCAGGAAGTGTAAGCTCACACTGCATATACCAGTTTGAGTTGTTCCACATACTCCTGTTTTCATTAGTGTCATCACATCGACTTTACTGGGACAAAGGATAAACTATTCCAACAGTACTCATTCGTTAAGTACTATTCTACACACCCTTTGACCCACCCCTCATTGGAGCCCCCTTACCTCACCACCTACCCAACCTCCAACGTGTCTTTGAGTTACCACAAATACAAAAAAACCTAAACTGTTTTTGGCAGTCATTAGGTCAGGGCAGTTGAGCAGCACCAGGCAGAGACTCACACGTTGCTTGAAAGGATTTATTACCTTGCAGAAATCGGGAGCAGGCACTCGAGTATCAGTGTGGCCAGACTGCTGCCTGACAGGAACTGAGCTGAAAGCAGTGAGGACTGTGAGCAGGTAAGTTGGGTACCAGAATTGAAGTTGGATGAAAGATGGGGCTGAGCAGGGGGGAAACAATGGTTTACAAGTCTATGTCAGAACTGTTTATATGTCAGTGCCTAGGAATATGATGGTGATAAATACATCGTGTACTGCATATAATACCACTGTCTGCATCTGGAAAGACAGCAAGTAGTTAGCACAAATAGTAAAACCACTGATTAGATGATAAAAGGCGTCATAAAACAGCTGAATCATCGTGCATCTGGGAGGGTATGCCTTTCTCCTCCTGCCACACGAAAGGTTGAATACTTTTTTTTATTATCAACATTACTGAGGGTGAATAAAATTTTAAATGGTGTCACGCCCTTTAAATTGCTACTGCTCACTCTAATGGAATGCGCTGCACTACCACATCAGATTTTCAGCCTATGTGTTGAACGTCATGTTCACAAGCTAGGAGACCAGCCGATTCGGTGGTGGGTGTATAAAATCGTTTTAGTTCGGCATGCCGAGTTCTCAGTTTGAATTTCACAGTTTGGAATCTGTGGAGCTGAATCGTGGCCACGAGGTCGTGAGGTTGCGAGGTGATGGCTAACTTTAGATGGTGGTGTCAAATCAATACGTGGCCTGAGTTTTAGAGACTACCATAGAGGGTGTGGGGTGAATTTTGACATAAAAAAAAGAATATTTTGAGTGGGAAAAAAATACACGGGGGTGTGCTCGAGATTATTCCATTTTGTGTGATCCTCTCTCTCTTGTGCGCTCACTTTCCATCTTCTGTTACTTAAATGTTTGAATGTGTGTGTGTGTGTGTGGGGGGGGGGGGCAGGCTCCCTGTTTGCGTCTCTCTATGTGTAAGTAATGTTGTTATAGATATTCAAAAATAAATATTATATTTCTCAGGTACCTGAAAGTAAACAATCAGATTGAATGCCCGAATGACAGACAAAAGAAAGGAGTTAATCACCACAGTCTGAATAAATAACTGAGCTACATAAAACATGATTTGAAATTTGACATGCTGCCTGTTGTGTTATCAGTAAAGCATTCCCATAAATGCCTTGTATGATAGATACACATCAACTTGTCACTTCTCTTGATACAAAACAATTAACCAATCAACCGGGAAGTTCAAATAGCGCTATTAGCACTCATTTGTTGCCAGGCCTTGTCAACATGGCGGCTTGATGTGAGCTATACAGCAGTTATAGGTTGTGTTGTGCGGGCTTGAGTGATGTGAGAGGCATTGCAGAGAGGAACACTTGAGACCCCACACCATGCCATTTGGTCGCTGGTATGGTCGTCCATGGTGGTGACCTGAATCGCTCAGTTATGTCAAGCACTGCTGTGGCATAAGAAGGCAAATTTGTTTGTTTGGCATTCAACAGCTAAAACATTATTCCCACAAACTCTTAGAAAACTCCACATTGATTTGTATCTTCATCACGTCACTGGAACGAGTGTTCAGCTTGATTCATTAGCCTCCAGTATGGTGGTATACACATGGCAACCAGAAATGACAGCCAAATTTCATAGAGTTGTCCCATGCATGATCTGTTGTAATTACATTTAAACACAGATGTCGATGTTGCAATTACATTACTCAAAAAAAAAAAACCATCGGGCCCACTTTTCTAGCTAAAGTATAATTAACAATGATGATTAAACTACTTCTACCAGGGAACAGAACCGGCACAAGGATTAATTTATTATAAAGTTAATTAATGTTCAATTAAAATTTTGTCCAGCTGATGTATTTGCCCTGTATAAATATGTCAAGACTAATTATATCTATCACATAATTCTGTACAACTGTGTGTACTGTACATAACACAGTGAAATAAAGATAACCATACCATATAGAAGAAATGCATGAGGATGCAAATACTTGGGCCAGTAACTACCTCTGTTGTCTCTGCTGTTTGCACCTCACATAGACGCTGTAGTTTTTAAATCCCTACTCCTCACACAAATATGTCATTATTGAGTTTATCTGGGCAGCATATTTCTGCTGCTTTACTGTTAGGTTTTGCTTTCCACAGGCTCAACCACAATGTTTGCATACTTCACACGTATGTTACTGTCACATCATATAAAGCAATAAATTATTTAACTATTTGTGTCTAAAGTAATGCTTATAATATATTTCCATTTTAGATGCAAACAACTACTTTTTTCACAGGGTTATTATTCTCGTTAATTGTTAAACAAATATCATAGAGGGACTTTGCCAAAACAATATTTGCTGAATACTTCAAGATTACCTTTGTCTAGTGTTATGGTGGTGTTATGCATGAGTTAGCAGCTGTCTCACAAGGTGGTTAGGCGTCCATTTTTTTTGTCAGCGACAAAAACTTTTTTCTTTTTTTTCTGCAGGACTGCAGCATATTATCTGTGAAATCTCTAGAATAGTGACTATCGCAGATGCTCAAGACCTATTGATGGTTGTCAGCGACAAAAACTTTTTTCTTTTTTTTTTCTGCAGGACTGCAGCATATTATCTGTGAAATCTCTAGAATAGTGACTATCACAGATGCTCAAGACCTATTGATGGTTAATTTGGTCACATGGCTCAGGAGTTGGTATTTATTAAAGCAGATGAGAGCTGCTGCCAAACATCAAACTGTTAATGTAACAAGCTCATCACATGTCCTCTATAGCAAGTTATTTAGTGGGGGCCAGGGGGCTGGAGTGTTCCTTAAAGTGAAGGGCCCCCTGCTCAGGCTTCTCCTGTTGCAGGCTGTATTGCTTTTACCATGTGTCGAGCGGTTCATTTTCAAGACTTACCAAAGAGCCAAGACCCCTGCTAGGGCCCAGTTCCTTTTCAGGACTTGGGCTTAAACATATATACGGCAAAAAATAAAACTGTTAATTTTTAAGATGTGTGTGTTTGCATTTTCATCAACAGCCCAAGAGAACATTAAAAAATAATTTTAAATGAAACACATTAACACATTTACATGGCATATTAAACATTCTAGGCAAACATAGTAAAGGTATGCTCTCTGGGTGGGGACGATACACAGCAAATTAATTTTCTTCTCCTCATGAACATCAGTCTTCAGCTTCAGTTTTGAATTTCAGTAAGTGCAAAATGTCATGGAAGTGTCATTGCCAGGGTATAAATAAGTGGGTAATTCTCTACCCAATTAAAGCGAACTTGCATAGAAAAAAAAAACTTTAATCAGTTTTCATCTATAAACCTACCAGTGTAACAAGAGCAAGAGCAAAACATATTTTTTTCTCAAGACAAATGTGCAAATGCTGGATAAAAAATTATATTAAAGTTGACAGGTTTTAAAATAGGCAATAAAACTATGAAAAACAGCAGGCTTAAATTGAACGCTCTTAAAAAAAAACTAAAAAAAACCCCAGAGAATGTCAAGGTAGCAAATTGTGTGTCTTATATTGCTGGATAGATACTGGGGACAAATACAACAAGACAACCAGTACTACTAATGTTCATGCACAGTGCCCATGCAACAAACTGTATGAATACAATATAATGCAATGCAAAGGCAAGCAAATATTGGATATATCTCACAGAGCCCTTTGGATTAGGGATTTTACAGAACATAATATATGGCTGATATTTAACATAAGGAATAATAATTGGACATAATCATTCATGATCATATTAAAACCATACTTGTATTCATTATCATGATAAGCATCATTATAATATCACAATTCTAATCATGCATGTTTAAGATCACTTATTCTGCACTGTAGGAAGATCACAGTAATACTGTCATGCAATGTTTTTTCCCCCACACTTCCCACTTACCTTGACATGTCATGTATTTTCCACAAAAAAAAAAAAAAAATCTATGTTGAGCTGTAAAAAAAGATAATTAAGTGTACACATGTAACTCCACCTACTTGAAGTCCTCATCCAATGATAGACTTGAGGCAGCTTTACATGACAGCCTGGTCAGATCTTACAAGACCAAAAAAACAAAAACAAAAACAAAACAGAAATGACATACTATAAAAGTAATGCCTTTGACCTTTCATAAGCCATAACATGTCCTGCCAGTATCTTGTGTTACGCCCATCCACTAGACCTCTGAATTTTCATTTAGTTTCAGATTACATCTGATTTGGAAAAACAACTTATATATATATTCATTATTTGGCAAATCTTCAAAACAGCAAAATATGCTGCTGTCATTATCTCTTTTTTTCTTTGTTGTTCTCCAGCTGAGATAATTTATTTTTATCATAATTGCATACCATAATATTATTGCATTGTGTTCTATCTAGGACTAGTGGTATTATCTGGGCTGATAAACTGTGGCACTGCCTATTTTGTTTATCTATCCTCACAGTCCATCTTTTCCTCTTTAGTTTAGTGGGTACTTCAGCAAGTCCATATCTTCATTAAAACATGTCAGCAAAGCATTCTTGGTTTATGTAGTCATCCCCTGTTAGGGTACAAGGTTAGAAGACACTTGTTGCTGCCTCTTACTGACTGAGTCTGGTAACTACACTGAAGGAAACGTGATTCCTGCCTGGCCCTATATTATATATTTAACTGAAGAAGCAACATAAAAGCACTGTTTACTGAAAAATTTCCAAGCAAACATCTTAAAGAATCGTTATGAATTCATACTTCGGTGGATAAACCAAAATTAAACCACCAATATCCCTTTTGAAAGGCATGTTCTTGAAATATTTCTTTTTTTGTTTTCTTTGTTGCAGAGCCTTTCTGAGTCAGTAGAGCTCAAGAGGATTTCAAGATGTGGAAGAAGTCGAAAGTGACCGATCACACTGCCACTGGGCAGGGGGGTAAGTGCAAAATGACAGATGTCCTCTCTGGGTCTTTTCAGTTAGGGGTTGGAGCTGCAGCTGTCCAACACCTGCACATCCTTGTATCCCATCCAAGATCATCCCAGTCATGGTTGTAGGTTCACACAACTTCCCAGGCAAATTTTGATACTCTTGTAGGAAGGCTTAAAGCATTGAGAATCTTCTTACGTTGCATTCAAGTCACAGAAACATGGGAAACACATGCAAACCTCTGGCAAGCAGAAAATGTGCACGCCTATATGTCTCTCCTGTCCAAATTCATCATTTCAAGCATTTGAATCACGTTAGATGCTAATCGTTTCCGCTTGGAGAAAACTGCTATTTCTTTTGTGAAGTGACAACCCTTTGAGGAATACCTATGAGTTTTCAAGGCCCCTGAAAAACACATTATCTGTAATAACCTCAAGAAAAAAACATGGCAGGAAAGAGACCATTTCCATGTGGTTGAAGACACTCTCACTTTTAAAAAGTGGATGGAAGAGATTCATAATCTAAGAAAAACCTCAAGCATGCTTCAGTCTGAAAGTGACGCTTTGGTCCCATCTATGCCATTCATACATTTTCTGTCTCTTGGATTTCATTATGAAGATGTCAATCAAAATGAGGCTTGCGGCATCACCAAATTAAAGATAGTTATTATGCTGTGATCATTAAAGAATATCCATCCATCCATTCGTCTATCATCTGTACCCACTTAATCAAATTCAGGATCGCAAGGGGCTGGATCTTATCCAAGCAGGTGTTGGGCGAAAGACAGGAAGAGCCCTTGGACAGGTCACCAGTCCATCACAGGGCAACAAGTACAGTCCATCCACACATATGGGCAATTTGGAGATCCAATTCACTTAACATGGATGACTTTGGACTGTGAGAGGAAACCCACATAAGCTCAGGGAAAACATGCAAACGCCACACAGATGGGCTGGAATTGAACCCAGGACCCTTGTTGAGAGAATATCATGATTCAAAAAAGAAAAAAAGAAGTGAAAGAAAGGAGGTTCTTCACTCAAAGTAATTTTAAGTAACACCACGTATCGCAGTATCAGATTGACACAGAAGGGGAATCACAACCAAAATCAAGATCATCACTGAGGATCAAGATAACTGCTGTCAGACTGGTACACCGTGGGAGAGAAAACTGAAATATGAAAAGTCTTTCTTGTTTGATGGAAGACCAAAGCAAGGAGATCTGATGTAAATTTGTCCAAGAAGAACAATTTTCTCCAAAGGCTCACACATATTTCACTCAAACAATGTGTCTGCGTTGGGTGCAAACAAGACTCATCACTAACTCGCCAACAGAAGCCTGAAGAACCTTGAAAACAAGTCTCTCAAATTAGCCGAACAAAGCAACACTTGGGTATTGTCATTTCATGTTTTCCAACTTTCTTACTAACATATTATATTTTGTCCACTACTAATCCTATTTTATTGTAGCGTGTATGATGTCTTTTTGAGGGATTCCCTCTATTCAATGTGTCTTTTTTGTGTTTCCTGTCGTGTTAAATGTTGTTGTTCTGTATTTAAGTGTATATATGTGTCCATAATCCTGTCAAAGTTCCTAAACTTTCATGGTACTTTTGTCAGGATTAATATTCTCTTGTCCCATTTCCTCTCCTGCTGTCATGTTGCGTGTTAAGTCGACGATTCTGAGGGAGTTCAGCTGGATGAAAAAGGTATGCAAGACAAAAGCAAAAATGGCTTCAACAATCATTTTACATGGTTTTCAAACGCATGACACCCTGGTGGGTGAGTTGCATGTATGTTGTGGTCTTAATTTGTCTTTGAAAGGTGTCATCCAGACTGGATGATTCAACTTTCAGTTTCACAACAGATGCAACCAGTTGTGACATTTCAAACCAACTACAAATAAGCAGGGGCAACAAATGCTGTTGGCAGACACTGCGGATGACTACCATACGGTATACACTGATTTAGGTTAGAGCTGCTACAAGGAGTTTTGGAATTTTGTTGACTTTGCATAGCCCTATCGACAAAGGTGGGGGGTTTTCGCAGAAGGACTTTATTTCACACAAGCATTGCCTCTTGTCGTAAATATCTACATTTACCCTCTGGTAGCGTGTGCATTCGTTTTGAAGAGAGCAGTGAGAGATGTAGTAATGTTTGGGAAAAACAGGTATCTGAGAGATATGCAGCGATGAGGGAATATATCATCACTGTATATTGTAGCTTTGTATTCAGTCTGAGGTGTAAATCATGGCATCAGATTTTGTGGGGAATCCGTCCCAGAGAATAGCATTTGAAATTATTATAGAGCAATATCTAATCTTCTCGATGATGGTGTTATTGGCTTATGTTTATCATATAGACGCATCAAAATTGAGACTGATAAATAGTCTTTAAAAACTCCTCGGAGCAGCTTTAAAGGAAAATGTCAATGAATTTCAGAACCTTTTCTTTTTTTTGCACGTCTTTTACTCCTCACACTTAACACAGCTCAATGTGTATTTGTGAACTTGCTAAGGGGGGTGTATAACCACTACTGACATCAAATTGACCACCCCATTGCCCCCTTGCTTTGTTAAAAACACAGATATGTTTACATTTAATTTAATGACTCATTTTTTAATTTGTATTTTGATCATCTCTGTTAATGGCAACAAGCATGAATTTGGCATCACTGAAAAAATGACCTTTAAATTTAAATACAGAGTTCTTTGGCTACTGAGACCAGAGCAGAAGCTCTTTGAAGTTTGCCTTAATACATTATTTAGATGCGTCTCTCTCGGGGTTCACTGTGGCCACAAGGGATGCCACAGATACTAAATTCCAGTATTGAGTATTTCTCTACGATCCTAGCAGTTCAAAACAGGTCTAAGATGGCCATATACTCATATGACACCAAGATGTTTTGAGGCCATGAAATTGTCATTGGCAATGAGGTACATGACTGCTGGAAAGCCTTGAGCCTCACCAGACTTTCATTATCATATTTTCTGGCCAGACTTTTGTATTTGATGGTACTGTGAGAACTCAGCTGTAGGCTGCACAGCTGGCACTGGACAAATGACAAGAGCCAGTGTTGTAGTGCTCAAAATTGCTTAAAATTACCATATGCTTGTCACAGAACTTTAGGGAGGGCTTAAATAATTGTATTTACACTACTGTTCAAAAGTTTGGGATCACCCAAACAATTGTGTTTTCCATGAAAAGTCACACTTATTCACCACCATATGTTGTGAAATGAATAGAAAATAGAGTCAAGACATTGACAAGGTTAGAAATAATGATTTGTATTTGAAATAAGATTTTTTTTACATCAAACTTTGCTTTCGTCAAAGAATCCTCCATTTGCAGCAATTACAGCATTGCAGACCTTTGGCATTCTAGCTGTTAATTTGTTGAGGTAATCTGGAGAAATTGCACCCCACGCTTCCAGAAGCAGCTCCCACAAGTTGGATTGGTTGGATGGGCACTTCTTTGAGCAGATTGAGTTTCTGGAGCATCACATTTGTGGGGTCAATTAAACGCTCAAAATGGCCAGAAAAAGAGAACTTTCATCTGAAACTCGACAGTCTATTCTTGTTCTTAGAAATGAAGGCTATTCCATGCGAGAAATTGCTAAGAAATTGAAGATTTCCTACACCGGTGTGTACTACTCCCTTCAGAGGACAGCACAAACAGGCTCTAAGAGGTACTATTTAATGAAGATGCCAGTTGGGGACCTGTGAGGCGTCTGTTTCTCAAACTAGAGACTCTAATGTACTTATCTTCTTGCTCAGTTGTGCAACGCGGCCTCCCACTTCTTTTTCTACTCTGGTTAGAGCCTGTTTGTGCTGTCCTCTGAAGGGAGTAGTACACACCGGTGTAGGAAATCTTCAATTTCTTAGCAATTTCTCGCATGGAATAGCCTTCATTTCTAAGAACAAGAATAGACTGTCGAGTTTCAGATGAAAGTTCTCTTTTTCTGGCCATTTTGAGCGTTTAATTGACCCCACAAATGTGATGCTCCAGAAACTCAATCTGCTCAAAGAAGTGCCCATCCAACCAATCCAACTTGTGGGAGCTGCTTCTGGAAGCGTGGGGTGCAATTTCTCCAGATTACCTCAACAAATTAACAGCTAGAATGCCAAAGGTCTGCAATGCTGTAATTGCTGCAAATGGAGGATTCTTTGACGAAAGCAAAGTTTGATGTAAAAAAAATCTTATTTCAAATACAAATCATTATTTCTAACCTTGTCAATGTCTTGACTCTATTTTCTATTCATTTCACAACATATGGTGGTGAATAAGTGTGACTTTTCATGGAAAACACAAAATTGTTTGGGTGATCCCAAACTTTTGAACGGTAGTGTACCTTCTAATTTGAGTGCAGCTTTTGAAATGGAAATTAGGAGAACTCAGTGCTATAATCAATTAGGTCTACCTTGAAAAATATTCTTTCTTGAGAATGATCCTTTGAGCTGGTTCTCAAACTTTGTTTAGGGAGTCACAGAAAGTTGAATCAGTTCATCTGGACACAATGTTTATTAAGACGGACATTTCATCACTCATCTAATGCCCTTTTTCCATGACATGGTACTGGCTCAACTTGACTCGGCTTTTTTGTTTTCCATTATTGGAAAGTACCGACATTTTGGTAACTGTTACCACTTCTGGTACCACCTTTGTGTTAGGGTTAGGGTGTATCTGGTCAATGCAGACCAGATACACTGAGGGTGTACTGTTACGGTAATGGAAAACGACACTCTGCGAGTCGAGTCGAGGTGAGCCGGTAACATGTAGTGGAAAAGGGGCATAAGTGACCTCTTCAATTTCAACTGACTGCAGGTATTCCCACCCTTATAAACAATACAGTTGCATAACGAGCGAAAACAATGATCAGTTTCATATGCAAATTACAATAACCATTAAAAAGAGTTTCAATGGCCATGTGTACTATTCACAGAGGATTTGGCAATGTCTGCAATTACAGCATTGTAAGATGGTGACAGATGTACTCTTAGCCCCCCCTCGGTTCAGGGATGGTGGTTCCCTCTTCACATAGATGGCCTCTTTGACTCCCCATTCAAACCAGCGTTCCTCCTATCAAGGATGTGCACATCCTCATCCTTGAAAGAGTGGCCACTGGCCTGTAGATGAGTGTAGACTGTGGAGTGCTGGCCTGACACGTTAGCTCTTCTGTGTTGTGCCCTCCATCCCCTTGGCCAGCGCCTGTTTAGTTTCCCCAATGCACAAGTCACAGCAATTCTCCCGGTACGTAAAAATGTACACTATATTGCTCTGTTTATGTTTGTGCTCAATAAACGTTGTGTCCAGATGAACTGGTTCAACTTTCTGTGATTTCGTTACCTGGATTATTGAGACTGAATAAAGACATTTATTTTGGCAGCAATTTAACAAATCTTATTTTGCATACTACCTGTGATTAATTCAGACACAAGCACAGTCCACAGTTAAATATCACATGAAACAGCATTTAGGGCATTGCGAGCTTCCGTCATGTGACGCATTTCTGAAAGAAATTGACCCTTGGGTGGGCTTTAAAAAGGGGCAGCCAGTCGATTTGGTTTATGGTCTAACGGGAATGAACTCCAACCATTACTATTGCAGCCACAAGTTTGGGTTTCTCCCAAACTGCTGGATCAAAGAAGGTTGAATCAGATCAGCTGGATACAACATTTATTGACAGATATGTTTCATCATTCAGCTAAGTGACACCCTTAGTCTAAGCTGACTGCAGTTATCCCCACCCTTTATAACCAATACAGTTGCATAATGACCGAAACCAACGACCAGTTTCGTGTACAAATATGGGCGTGACCATTAACTAGAGTTTCAATGGCCATATGTACTATTCACAGATCATTTGGGAATGTTTACAATCACAACGTTGTAAAATGGTGACAGATGTCCTCTTATCCCCCCCCCCCCCGATTCAGCAATGGTTGTTCCCTCTTAACATACTAGATGGCCTCTTTGAATCTTTGGCTTCTTTGACTCCCCGTTCAAACCAGCATTCCTCCCCATCCAGGATGTGCACATCCTCATCCTTGAAAGAGTGGCCACTGGCCTGTAGATGGGTGTACACTGCGGAGTGTTGGCCTGACGTGTTAGCTCTCCTGTGTTGTGCCAATCTCTTGGCCAGCATCTGTTTGGTTTTCCCAACCCATAAGTCATAGCAATCCTCCTGGCACTTAACAGTATACACTATATTGCTCTGTTTGTGTTGGGGGACCTGATCCTTGGGATGGACCAACTTCTGGCACAGCGTGTTTTGGGGTTAGAAAGCAACTGAGACACGGTATTTTCCAAATACCGTGTCTCAACTTTTCCGACACTCTCACCACATATGGAATCACCACTGGTTTACGCTTAGGCAGCTGTTGTCCTTCTCCTCTCTTCGATTGGCTGGTGCACTGTTCGGGCGTCTTCCTGGCTTTGACAAACGCCCAGCTAGGACAACCACACTTAACCAGGGCCTGTTTAATGTGAGATTTCTCCCCTTCCCCGGCCGCTGCGTCAGTGGGTACATTGCCAGCTTGGTGGTACACCATCATGATGACTCCTAGTTTGTGCTTCAGTGGTTGATGAGAGTCAAACCCTAAGTACTGATCAGTATGTGTAGGTTTATGGTAAACATCAACAATTAAATTTCCCCCCATCACCAATTGCAATTTCACAGTTTAAGAAGGCTAACCTGTAATTTTTTACATCCTCCCTGGTGAACTTGATGTGAATGTCCACAGAGTTCATGTGGTCGGTGAAATGTACATCCTGAGATTTAATTTTAACCCAGGTGTCATCCACAAATCTGAACCAATGGTTAGGTGGTGTCCCTGGATAAGACATCAGAACCCTCTTTTCCACTTCCTCCATTTACAAGTTGGCCACTACAGGTGAGACTGGGGAACCCATAGCACACCCATGTCTGCCTATAATTCTGCCCTCTGTATGTGAAGTATGTGGACTGAAGGCACAGCTTCAGGAGCAGACACACTTGCCCAGGGTGGTCCTATTGCGAAAGGTGGGGTCATTTTGTAATTTCATATGGACTACCTCCACTGCTCCATCAACAGGAACACACGTGAAGAGGTAAGAGACCATTGTTTGAAACAATGGACTGAATGAAACAATGGTCACACAAAGTGTGTTTTTGGAATTTGAAAGCAACCGAGATGCGGTGTTTGGAAAATACTTGACTCAACTTCTCCAACACTCCAGCCACATATGGAATCACCACTGGCTTGAACATAAAACAGTGGTGATTCCGCAGGAGGGCTTTTTTTTGTTATTTCTTTTGGCAAATAGCGATAGACAAATGAGAACTGGGTGCAGATAAAAGGGATAGAATGGAGGAAAAGACATTTTTCATTTAAGATGGTCTTTAAAAATGCTCCTGAAGGGTGTCTGGGTAGTATGGCAGTTTATTCCGTTGCCTACCAACATGGGAATCATCGGTTCGAATCCCCGTTACCTCCAGCTTGGTCAGGCGTCCCTACAGACACAATTGGCCGTGTCTGCAGGTGGGAAGCCGGATGTGGGTAGGTATTCTGGTCACTGCACTAATGCCTCCTCTGGTCAGTCGGGGCGCCTGTTCGGGGGGGGCATGGGGGGATAGTGTGATCCTCCCATGTGCTACGTCCCCCTGGTGATACTCCTCACAGTCAGGTGAAAAGAAGCGGCTGGCGACTCCACATGTATCGGAGGAGGCATGTGGTAGTCTGCAGCCCTCTCTGGATTCAGAGAAGGTGGAGCAGTGACCGGGACGGCTTGGAAGAGTGGTGTACTTGGTCAAGTACAATTGACCACTGGAGAAAATGAGGGAAAAATCCAAAAATACTCCTGAAAAGATTACCACACTACGTTAACTACATAAAAATAACTTTAATAATGAGTACAGAGGCCATCTTTAACCTGTGAATCTTTTCATATCAAATTCATGCACATTAAGCTCTAAAGAATGGTCAATTTAGATTGTCAGCAAAATGGCCAATTAATAGCCAGCTGGAATAACTAGCTGTGATTAATGTTAGTATTACATTAATGTGCTGATTTATATCTCCAAGCACAGACATTGCTTTATGCGTTTGCTGCCTCATCCTCACAATTCTACTGGAATTGGAAACTAAGCTTCATTCACGGTAACTGAAAGAGGTTATGAAAGTAACAAAATGCTCCAATGGAAAGTGACAACTGAGATGTTTGTACAAGTAGTTACAAACAACACCCTGATCCCAACATGCAGGTGAACACAAACTATATGGAAAAAACATAACCTGTCTTCCACACCCCTCCCCAAAAACCACTCTGAATACATGCCCTGTCTGTCTATCAGAGAACATCATCGCACATGACATGACATTAAAAAAAGGCCAGAAACATCCAGTCAATGACAGGCGCTGAATATACTTGAAACTTATGTCAAGTGTGAGCCAGGTAGAAATGAGCAGAAAATGACTACTGTGGCTATTTATCAGTAAGCAGCGGAACATGTGAAAATTGCCAGCTGTAGGGATGAAGTGTTATGGTAGCGCACATCCACATCAGCAACCTGTTGAGCTACAGAGTAGGTCTAATAGGTCAGCAACAAGCATTATATATATACAGTGAATCTGGAAAGTATTCACACCCCTTCACTTTCCCCACATTTTGTTATGTTACAGCATTATTCCATAATGGATTAAATTCCTTTTTTTCCTCATCAATCTACACACAATACCCCATAATGACAAAGCGAAAAAGGTTTTGTAGAAATGTTTGCAAATTTATTAAAAATAAAAAACTGAAATATTGCATGTACATAAGTATTCCCACCCTTTACTCAGTACTTGGTTGAGGCACCCTTAGCAGCGATTACAGCTTCAAGTCTTCTTGTGTATGAAGCTACAAGCTTGGCACACCTATATTTGGGGTATTTCTCCCATTCTTCTCTGCAGATCCTCTCGAGCTCTGTAAGGTTAGATGGGGAGCATCGCTGCACAGCTATTTTCAGGTCCTTCCAGAGATGTTCAATGGGGTTCAAGTCTGGGCTCTGGCTGGGCCACTCAAGGACATTCACAGACTTGTCCCGAAGCCATTCCTTCATTGTCTTGGCTGTGTGCTTAGGGTCGTTGTCGTGTTGAAAGGTAAACCTTCGCCCCAGTCTGAGGTCCTGAGCGCTCTGGAGCAGGTTTTCATCAAGGATCTCTCTGTACTTTGCTCCATTCAGCTTTCCCTCGATCCTGACTAGTCTCCCAGTTCCTGCCGCTGAAGAACATCCCCACAGCATGATGCTGCCACCAACATGCTTCACTGTAGGGATGGTATTAGCAAGGTGATGAGAGGTGCCTGGTTTCCTCCAGATGTGACGTTTGGCATTCAGGCCAAAGAGTTCAATCTTGGTTTCATCAGACCAGAGAATCTTGTTTCTCATGGTCTGAGAGTCCTTTAGGTGCTTTCTGGCAAACTGCAAGCGGGCTGTCATGTGCCTTTTACTGAGCAGGGGCTTCCGTCTGGCCACTCTACCATAAAGGCCTGATTGGTGGAGTGCTGCAGAGATGGTTGTCCTTCTGGAAGGTTCTCCCATCTCCACAGAGGAACGCTGGAGCTCTGTCAGAGTGCCCCTCGGGTTCTTGGTCACCTCCCTGACCAAGGCCCCTCTCCCCCAATTGCTCAGTTTGGCTGGGCGGCCAGCTCTAGGAAGAGTCCTGGTGGATCCAAACTTCTTCCATTTACGAATGACGGAGACCACTGTGCTCTTCGGGACCTTCAAAGCTGTAGACATTTTTTGTACCCTTCCCCAGATCTGTGCCTCGATACAATCCTGTCTCGGAGATCCACAGACAATTCCTTTGACTTCATGGCTTGGTTTCTGCTCTGACATGCACTGTCAACAGTGGGACCTTATATAGACAGGTGTGTGCCTTTCCAAATCATGTTCAATCAATTGAATTTACAACGGGTGGACTCCAATCAAGATGTTGAAACATCTCAAGGATGATCAGTGGAAACAGGATGAACCTGAGCTCAATTGTGAGTGTCATAGCAACGGGTGTGAATACTTATGTACATGCAATATTTCAGTTTTTTATTTTTAATAAATTAGCAAAAATTTCTACAAAACCTTTTTCACTTTGTCATCATGGGGTATTGTGTGTAGATTGATGTGAAAAAAAAGGAATTTAATCCATTTTGGAATAAGGCTGTAATATAACAAAATGTGGGGAAAGTGAAGGGGTGTGAATACTTTCCGGATGCATGGTAGGTATATCTTCCTCTAAATCAACAGCAGGTTTCCTTGTTTACAGTGGACAATGTTCCTAATATGAGCTACACCTAGCATTTTGCAGGGCATCTATGATAAAGGCCTCTATGTTAACTAACGGGTTAGATTTTTTTTCCCCTTGATTTTTTGAGAATATCTTTGTCTAGAATTATGTTAAAATTCTCAGGTAGTCTAACAATGTTTTGTTTTTTGTTTTGTATTACATGAGAAAATTGGGCCCTCCTTTAAATTACAGGCGATTCATCACGTGGAAATTATCAAGTTAGATACATGTTTTAAAGATGTACAGTTCTATAATGAGAGGTAATTACCAAGTATACAACCATAGTAAAGGCAGCATGACACACACTATTCATCTTAATGTTCAAGTATGACAGCTTCTATCACTGACCAAAAAAAAAAAATCCTTCCAGATAGTTGTTTTGTCCAGTGTGATTGGTAAATTTAAGCCATAAAACATTTAATGTGGATTATACTGAAAACGAATTTATAATGACAAGAAAGCAAACTTGATTTATACAAAAGCCCCTATTTCACTCATGTTACGCAGTAATTATCTGTTACCAATTATGTCTATTTTATTCATATATTACTTGGCTATTTCTGCATAATTATTGGCCTGTAACTTAAAGAGTTACTGACTCTTGTCATCAAATTGAGATGCCTGTGGTTGCGTTGCAACTTCGACTTTTCATGTTGCAGTTAGAAAAGTCAATAAAGGCTCATGTATGGACATGAGAGCTCAGGTTTTTGCTTAGCTAAGCTTTTACTGTCAAGTTTGTTTTTGTGGTATGCACTTGGATTGCAAAATGCCCAGCACAATGTCTGTTTTTAGCACACTTATACTTGATTTTTAGTTTATATTAGTCTATCTAGTAAACTATCAAACACAACAGGGGATTCCTGGTGGAGCTGAACCAATATGATGAATAACTTATAGAAGAACACAGTAATAACTGGCAGTGGACCCTACCTACTGTGTTTTTTCCTGGCATTAACAGTCCTAATCTCAATAGAGTTTTAATTTGTTGAGTAACTGAGTCCATCTGCACCTTTTGAATTTACGTCTAACAGCATCTTATAGTATGAGCAGTGCTACTGGTAGGTAAATTAGGCATCCCAATCCCAAGACCTCTGAGGTGCACTCAACCCTGCTTCTTCAATTCAGATGGACTCATTGCATTTGTCCTCAGTGGCTCCTTAGCTAACACAATGGACAGTCCTCACCAGCCCACATTGAAATCACTGGCCTTCCACAAAACATATGAAAAACATTTATGCACACTCCTAGATGGCGTTTCCAATTTAGACAAAAAAAAAATCTTGTTGATCATGCTATAAGAACTACTACAAGAAAGTAATTTGTGAGTTGCAGTATTTCTGATATTTTCAACAGGGACAAAGGGATTACTGGATTTACTGCAGCACTGCTGATTTATGGGGGGTTTGTTTATTCCAAAAATATTAACCAGTTACCTGGAGGTGTGTGGCAATGGGATGAATGAATACTAACTTGTATCATTAGCTCAGCCAGGAGGAGAAATCGTCCGAAACTCCATTCTACCCTAGAAAACACTCCTAAAGGCTGCTTTATAAAAATGCTCTAAAGACAAGGAAACTTAATGAAGAAATCAACATCTTCACTTTTAATTTTATAACTTTTTGACAATTCGAATAAACTACATTCGTCATCATTGGTATTCTTTAGATAGACATTATCAAGGTAACTTACAAACAAGTTCCCTAAGTGTTCATTTGCTAGATAACAGAGAACGGATAACAATGCCACAGTAAAGCGTTACTCTTCTTGAACGTTAAGTTTGATCTTCTTGAGTCTTTTTCCTATGCATTACTTGTGGCCAGTATTGGCAGTCAAAGACTCAATACTTATGTGTCAAGACCAGGCAGCCATTGGCTTGTTAGCTCACATATGGACAATTTAAGAGGGGATATAATGCGTTCTTGTGCTAGGGGTAATGAAGTGCCTTTTCTGAATTAGAGACACAGAATGTAGTTGAATATGGGTTGCTGTGGAGGCTTAAGTTCAGTGGGTAGTATAAGTGAACATTTCTAGGAGTCATGCTGCTATGCAGTTGTGCTTTTAGTTATCAGGTTTCAAACTGAACTGTAGGACATTTCTTAGCTCAAAAATTCATAGGTCCATAGAATAACCTACATATATTCAGTCTGCACAGAGGTGGTTCTTCAAAAATCTCATTAACATGCTGTTGTGGAACGATAAACTGATACTGGTTTATTTCTCTAAAAATATATTTTAACTCTCACTCATGGGATATGTCAATCTTTGTTTGTCTTTGAGAGGTATATATTGGTGTTATAAGTCTTCTACATGCCAACTTTTCTAATATTAATGTTTTCTTTATTTATTTGAGCAGGCATCAGGATGAAGTCCAAAGTGCCTGGTGTTATGATCACACAGTTTATGGAGGAACTTCCAGAGGGAATGACCACTCCAGACTTTACTCGCAAACCCATCGCTCTTACCATTCAAGAGGGTAAGTCTCCAATTCTAAGTGATATAGTATTACTGAGCATGAAGACCAGCAAATGGAAAGGTTTTAATTGTCTCCTTTGTCTTTGGTCAATGCATGAAGTAAAATAAAATGCAAACTCAAATTACACATTTACTTTTATCACAAAATCAGTATCTACCTACAAATTGATAAATACATAAATGCACACATATATGAGCCCATACATACATACATACATACATACATACATACATACATACATACATACATACATACATACATACATACATACATACATACATACATACATACATACATACAGTACATATGTACATACACATATACTGCACAGACAGTGGACACACAGAGAACAGCCTTGACTTTAAGAAGCACCAAAGCCGCATGAGGACTTTATAGAGAGAGAAAGAGAGAGACACACACATAAAGCCATCCAACAAGTTTAAAAATGAGTTTCTTCTGGAGGATCATTTCTTTCTCCAACTATGACATGTAACACCAGCAAAAAGGCAGATGGAAATGAAATGCAATTTTCTCAGAGGGGTTTTTTCACCCCACTCCCAACTTTGCTCAATATATGAAATGGGAATGCACATAAATATGACGACACTGACAAGGGCGGATCTAGGGCTGTGTCGATATTTTTTTTTCTACCGCAGTGAAAAAGCAACGTATCCCCACAGCTTGGCGGCCAACTCCCCCCCCCTCAAAAAAAGTACTTTTTTTTACAAATGCAGCATATTGCCTTGTCCAAATTTGATGGTTGACCTTTGTCATCACGCTCAAGGCCAAAATGTGTCCAAATAATCACATTTGGCTTTGGAACTAGATTTGTCGCCATTGTTGAATGGAATAATGTCTAGCAGCTAGCGTCAGTTGTGTGGGCGTTACCATATAAGAGAAGTACCTGCAATTAAAATCTAACTCCAGCTGTTTACTTTATGCATCTGTTTGTTATGTCTGAGTATTGTCTGTATATTAGTGTTGCGTGGATCGGCTCTGACATCATCCAAATCTGCATACGCATAATTCATCCATCCGCCCCCCACCCGAACAAATTATTTTCTCCGATTTAGAGACCCTCATCTGATCACACATACAGCGCTTCGCAGCTGTTGTATAGCGCTTGACTCGTTAAGTATCACTAAATCACTGCCACATGGAACTTTTCTGTCCTTCCTTTTATTTTTCTAATTCTCCTTTTTTAATTTTCTCTCGGATCTTTATTTCCCTCCATTGACAAATGGGTGTCAAAATTGGCTGCTAATTTGTGCCTAACGAAAAAAGAAGCTTAAAGAGAGACTGACATGCCCTTTCTGAACACATTTTTTTTGCATTGAGCATTTGAATCACAACCTAAAATAGGTGTGTTTTTAAGAATTCAAAGTTATTGGCTACTGTCTTCCTGGGTGGGTGGGGCTCGTCACTTGTTATTTCCAAAATGTCGGATAGCGAGAGGGAGATCCTCTGCGAGGGTACAGTTTCGAGGAGGAGCATTCGGTGATACAAATAACAATCGATAGATACATCGTAGCAAGATCGATAATAAAGTCTCAGGAAACAGCACAAACTCGAGCCAAGTAGCTAGCAGGAGGGGGTGAAAGAACGGCTTCTCCATGGTTTTATAGCATCTTGCTAGGGACACTCCCTATATATGCAGATTGGTGTCTACGTATCCACCGGCACAATTTGACATTGGACACCATCTACAGTCAATCACAGATCTCTCGAGTGGCTGCAGACGCGCTGTTTTTGCCACTGAATTCCTCCGTGGTCATGTTACAACTCGAAATATAGCCTATCAATAGGAATTTTCAGATTTTTATATCAGTATCACATATGCTCACATTTTTGAGAATGCAATTAATATTTTCTTCATTAATAGGAATTTCACCCACCTGCAAACCATCCGCTATTAATCACAATTTGTATGACTCGCCCTGCCCGATCTATGGCTTACCCACAAATATAACTCCAATCCTTGTCTCCGATTCTGTTTGTAATACTCATGGACAGGATCTCAAGGCGCAGTGAAGGTGTGTCCGTTTTGGGAACCTCAGAATTGCGAGCTGTTCTACGCAGATGATGTGGTTTTGTTGGCTTCATCAGAACGCGACCTCCGGCACGCACAGGGGCAGTTTGCAGCTGAGTGTGAAATGGCTGAGATGAGAGTCAGCACCTCCAAGTCTGAGGCCATGGTTCGCTACCGGAAAATGGTGGATTGCTCCCTCCAGGTTGGGGATCAGTTGTTGCCTCAAGTGAAGGAGTTCAAGTATCTCGGGGTCTTGTTCACGAGTGAGGGTAGGATGGAACGGGAGATTGACAGACGGATTGGTGCAGGATCAGGAGTAATGCGGACGTTGTACCGCACCGTTGTGGCAAAGAAGGAGCTGAGCCCGGAGGCAAAGCTCTCAATTTACCAGTCAATCTTCGTTCCAATCCTCACCTATGGTCATGAGCTTTGGGTAGTGACTGAAAGGGTAAGCTCGCGGGTACAAGCGGCTGAAATGAGTTTCCTCCGTAGGGTGTCTGGGCTCAGCCTTAGAGATAGGGTGAGGAGCTCGGACATCCGGAGGGAGCTTGGAGTAGAGCCGCTGCTCCTTCATATCGAAAGCAGCCAGTTGAGATGGTTTGGCATCTGATTAGGATGCTTCCTGGGCGCCTTCCTTTGGAGGTTTACCGGGCACTATGAACTGGTAGGAGACCCCGGGGTACACCCAGAACGCGCTGGAGGGACTACATGACCGATCTTTCCTGGAAACGCCTTGGGATCCCCCAGGAGGAGCTGGAGGGCGTTGCTGGGGAGAGGGACGTCTGAAGTGCCCTCCTTAGCTTGCTGCCACCGCGACCCGAACCCGGAAAAGCAGCTGAAGATGAGACGAGATGAACTGCGATCCGCGTATCACTACTGTGTATATATTCGATTGAATATTATCTGTAGATATCACAAGAACTCAAACCTAGAAATAATTAATAATAATCAGACACACACAAAAGAAATCCCCTATATGTTTAATGGACCGCTCCTTGCTCGCGAAGCTGAAATGATGAGCAACTGAGAAGTTTTGAGGGTGGCACGTAGGCGCTGTGGTTAGCGCGGTCACCACAGGGAGAAGGTTCTGGGTTCGAGCCCCGGGGTAGTCCAACCTTGGGGGTCATCCCGGGCCCCGTCCTCTGTGTGGAGTTTGCATGTTCTCCCGGTGTCTGCATGGGTTTCCTCCGGGTGCTCCGGTTTCCTCCCACAGTCCAAAGACATGTAGGTCAGGTGAATCGGCCATACTAAATTGCTGTCTGTCTGCCTGCCTGCCTGCCTGCCTGCCTGCCTGCCTGCCTGCCTGCCTGCCTGCCCTGTGTGATGGCCTAGCGGCCTGTCCAGACTACAGCGTGCCTGCCGCCCTATGACTGCTGTGATAGGCTCCAGCGAGCAGGATAAGCGGTTCGGATCATGGCTGGATGAAAAGTTTTGTTTTTCCAGAAGCTTTTGAACATGGGATGGAAGACAGTCAATTATAACTAAAGTTATTTGTGTGTTTACATGTATTATTGTGTTTAGTATATTCACATCACACACCATATGCTGCACGCAGGCGCGGATCTACGGGGTGGCAGCTGCCACCTCTGGGACATAATCTTGCCACCCCTGTTGCCACCCCATTTATAAATCAGATAATATGTTTTTAAAGTATATTTTATGTACATGCACGGTGAAGGTCAATGAGACCCGCACCAAACTCATCTCAAACAGTAGGGAACAAAATACCTTCGATGAAATCCGAGTTTTGAATAATAATACGTTTAGAATAATGTCCATTGCCCCTCTCCTTGAACCTCATGCCACCCCTTTGCCACCCCAGGAAAAAATATCTAGATCCACCACTGGCTGCACGCCTGTAACTTTCACCAGCAACAAAAAAAGAATTGTGGTGACTGGCGGTAATGAGCTCTACCCCGCGGTAAGCATCACATGACCTTGCTATTGCGGTCACGCGGTTATTGTCACAGGCTGTTTTACCGCTCCCAATCACATGCTACATGCTAACTATTCATGACCAAGGGAACAAAACACCTTATTTGGAAAGAAATGTGTCAACTTATAATGACGATACTCAAACTGGTGCCAGTCTGTCCTGTAATGTGTAAATTTGAAATATAAACGCTGAGTGTAGACTACACACCTGTTTGTTCTTAAATAATGGCATCGTTGTGCTATGCCCTGCTGACACATATATAATTGGAAACATGTTTTGTTATCTCTGTAACTGTAAAGGCCCCAACACACTGAAAGCGATAATTGACGCGCCTCATTTGACGCGCGTCATTTGATGCTCCTATGGCGCACTGCAGGCATCAGGTTTGAAATGCCAACACCACAGGACCAGCAGTATTTTGGGAAAAGGGCGCTATTTATATGTAGACAGGCACAAGTTTGTATGCTTTACAGATACCTCCCATTAATTTGCTACACATTTCTATTTGAGTGGATATATCTTGTAATTTTTTTGCTTAGTATTATTATTAATAATTCATTTCTTTAATAAAATATTGTTCTGAACAAATCCTTACCTTTTATTCCTTTTAGCTCTATCCAAACAGGTACCGCGGCTGCAGGAGAAAAAAAAAACAGCTTTGGTTGCTGGGTCCTCATTTGACGCCCCAAAATCGAAACAAGGACGGAGTGGGGTCGTCAGTGCAGTTTAACGCACTTCGTAACAATTTTTGGTGCGCGTTAAGCCATTTAAAACAATAGGTGTACAGGGCGTCCGGGTGGCGTGTCAGTCTATTCCGTTATCTACCAACACGGGGACCGCCGGTTCGAATCCCCGTGTTACCTCCGGCTTGGTTAAGCGTCACTAAGCCGGATGTGGGTATATGTCCTGGTAGCTGCCCTAGCGCCTCCTCTGGTCTATCGGGGCGCCTGTTCAGGGGGGAGGGGGAACTGGGGGGAAATAGCGTGATCCTCCCACGCGTTACTTCCCACTGGCCAAACTCCTCACTATTAGGTGAAAAGAAGCGGCTGGCGACTCCACATTTATAGGCGGAAGCATGTGGTAGTCTGCAGCCCTCCCAGGATCGGCAGAGGGGGTGGGGAGGTGGAGCAGCGACCAGGACGGCTCGGAAGAGTGGGGTAGTTGGCCAAAATTCGATTGGGGAGAAAATAAAAAAAACAAAAGCAAAAAAAAACAATAGTTGTAAGTCAAATCACGCGTGTCAGGTGCTTTCAGTGCATTTGGGCCTTAAGGCTTCAGTATTTTCCAGTAGCGGCCCGTGGCCATAAATAGTACTAGTGGGGCGAACACTGGCTCCAGCTCCAGCTCCTGAATCGCTAGCCACGCCTGTAGCGGACTCTACGGACACAACTCACCATAATCGGTTGATGTTCTGCGTTAAATAGACACGGTCCCTTTAAAAAAGTGTTTCCGGGTTGACAGGTCGGAGCTACGACTGATTGTTGGAGCAGTGCTATGACGCTCTCGCTGTGATTTTGTACGAAAAAATAAATGACATGCGTTCGCGTAGTCAATACGCCCACTTTTATCGTTATTTTAAGAATTAAGCGTATTAAATGCTTATATTAATTAGGTATAATAATTACTATATTAGAGAACAGACAGTACTGTAAACATACCAGCCAGCAGCCCACATAACGTCGCATAAGCCCACACGTTTCAAAGATGAGCAATAGGTTATCCTTTAACCCGAGTGTAAGCGACAAAAAACCCACAATAAACTAAAGCAATATCTAAAAAATAGCTTACTCCAATTTTCCATGATTATGAAAAGGACATTCACAGTTGCATTACGTGTAGCATGCAATCGAGTTGCTCGCTCTAGATACTTTCGGACATACCTTTGAAAAACGTTGCCTTTTTCTAGGTGCTCCTGCATTTCAATATCCAACGACGAAAGTAAATCCACAAGGCCATGGAAGATGCCAGGGTTATTGGATGATTCGGTCTCGTCGTGTCCCCCAAGGGCTAGTTCAAATGCGCCACATAATTTTATGCAGTCTATGAGCTCTGAGAGAACGTGCCGGTTTTTGTCCACCTTCTTTTTGTGATTCCGCACACTCACATGGTAGCTCTGGTCAAGCTGTGCTGCTGTTAGCTTGACCAAGCATGGCTAGTTGCATAGCACCATGTAGATGTGCTTTGCTTGACTCGTGTTTCTCAGCCCGTTCTGAAAAGTGCCTCAAATCACTTAGCCCTGTGTTAATCCGCATATCTCCTTGTGCTGACCCTGTTACAGATGACCGGAACAATAGGCACGGGAAACAGAATACTGTATTCCGTGTTGAGCAACCACATAGCCACGTTTCACATGACACTTTTCATACCATGTTCGCGAAAATGTCCTGTTGTAGGTTTTCCGTTTGTTCGCTGAGTAATATTAATGTCTGGTCTATCAGGGCCAAGCTGCATAATTACTAACTTGTCTCGTAATTGTAGCCGTTCAAACCGTTTTTTTAATAAACTTTACACTGTTAGACACAGCAGGTACAACAATGCTGGTCGCCATTTCTGCAGTAGCCTAAACATGTGGACTAACTCAAGAAAACGGTAGAGGGCTGCAGAGTATGGGTGTAGGACAAACTCATTGCAGTTCCCATCTTTGACCACAAGGCGCTATAATAAATCTGCCAGCGAATGCGGGGCGCTGAGGTCTCCTGCCCAAATATTGCGCAACGCACTAAATTCAGACCGAATCACTGGAATGACGATTTTAACTTTCAAAGATCAAAAGTTGTTGACTGGTTTGATTCATTTATTGCACGAAAACTAGATAATATTTATTGCAATGTAAATTGTGATGTATTAACATGTAAAAATAGTTTATGAGGAGGAACTATGTTTTTGAGTGGATGATTTTTTTTAATAATAATAATAATAAAAACCTCAAATTTATACAGCGCTTTTCTAACACTCAAAGTTGCTTTACAATAAACGGCGGTAAAACACGAAAACAGATAAACAACACAGACATACGGGATGGATGGAAAGGGGGGGGGGCTACGAGAGGGAGAAGCGGCAGCCACACACGACGCCAGCAGTACTCTCCGACTTAAACAGATACAAAAGGGCAGGGGAAAAAGCAAACAAACAACAACAACAACAACAACAACAGCACCGTAGACATTGATTTTCTTTAGGGGTTTAATTCCGTAGCCTATTCCTCTCATATCCACTAGGCAGTGGCACTATTTAACCTAGCTGGGGGTTGGTTCGTGGGTATCAAGGAATATCCACACACCGGTGGGCCTGCATACCACACGTCTAGGGGCCAGACCTCCTCCAAGTCCCTTGTAGTTCAGCCAGGGGGGCGATGCCCCACCTGCCCATATGAACGGGCCGTGCGTGGTATTTTCTATAATGTTAGACATCTTGGTGTTTCATGCATGTCTTTCCCCCTCTTTCCCCACATTAAGAACAACCATGGGCCGTCATTATGACCGTTTTGGATTTTCAAAGTTTAATAACTTTGTGGGGAAAAGATACAGAGCTTCCGCTCCCTGAATGCTCCTAAAATTGCATATATCTGCATTAAAATGAGTTTTAGATAAATTCCCCACAAAAAAAGGTTAGGATAAGATCTACCTAAAACGTCCACGACCGGTCAAAATGACTGCTCATAATTTGCGCGTGATCGTGCGCGTCATGTCACTATTTACGACGTGTGTTGGTCACATCATTTCCTTCTCGAAGTTCAATGCTCCGTCCTAGAAAAAAAGCAGCATTCTCCAGTGCAGAGTAATAGTCTAAACTTGATTTTTGATCTCTGTCAACATGTCTGGTTACAGACGCCGTTTCAGACGCACCATGACTACCACCGAGGCGTTGCAGTATTTACAGGTGTTGGACAGCGGCCATGTTAAACTACAAAATAGTGTAACGATCACGGATGAATAGGCTCGGTAGCACTAGCTAACGGGGCGGACCCTTTAGTCGACTAGTTAACGTTGTCACCCGTGTATGCGGGAAATCTGGGTTCGCGTCCCGGCTGTGGCGGTTCCCGGACTGCCCCCCGAATTCGCTACACTAGCGAATTCGGGGGGCAGTCCGGGAACCGGGACGCGAACCCGTGTCTCCCACTCCGCCAGCGACAACGTTGACTAACGGGTCGGACCCTTTGGTGGACTGGTTAACGTTATCACTAGTATTAAAATTGTTAAATGTTCATTTCGGTGTGAGTCGTTTCTTAACAGACACATGCAATCCATTAATAATCTCAACTGGGTATGTCTCTTGACAGAATATAGAGTTTAAAAACCTTGGGTCGTTCTAGTAGTTTTTAAGTTTCGTTCATTGTTTGGGACTGGTTCAATATTTATTTTCGGTTCTTTTTTTACATTTCACGTTTTATAGCCCTTGCTACCTGTTTTAGATTAGCAATATGTTTTCCGTTTTGTTTTTCAGGTAATATTTTCACTTTAAATTTTGCTATTCAAGTTCTCTGAAGTTTAAATTGTTTAAAAATGGTATCATAGTTGTTAAAATGTTAATTTTGGTGTCAGTCGTTTCTTAGCAGACATACTAACATATGCAATGCATTAATATCTCAATTTGGGCATTTATCTTGACAGAATACAGAGTTTAAAAACCGGCCGTCAATTTGATCGCCCATGGTCGTTTTAGGTAGGAGCGAAATCCCGGTCGTTCTTGTATCTTCTCTGTTCCATCTAATAAAGATAAAAAACATAAGAAAGAAAATCTTCACTTTACCATGGAGCATAGCTTTCTTTACTGAAAGAGAGGCATTGAAAACGGAAGCTGTCCTTGGTAGAGAAATTCCTAGTTCATCAAAGTGTTTTGTTTCCTATTTCAGGTAAACTTGCCGTGTTTAAAGCCATCGTAGTCGGCACTCCAACGCCCACTGTAACATGGGCCAGATCAAACGGAGAAATATATTTTCACTCTGAGACATGCATTGAAAAGTATGACCCGGCGTCTCATGAGCATACACTTGAGGTAAGTATTACAGCAGCATCCACTGGAGTCAGAATCAGTCTGTTCCCCTTTGTTATGTCATATCAGGAAATGACTTCATGGGTTTACTCATTAAGATATTTGGACATAACAAAACATTCTGAGGCGTCCGGGTGGTGTGGCAGTCTATTCCGCTGCCTACCAACACGGGGATCGCCGGTTCGAATCCCCCATGTTACCTCCGACTTGGTCGGGCGTCCCTGCAGACACAATTGGCCGTGTCTGCGGGTGGGAAGCCGGATGTGAGTATGTGTCCTGGTCCCTGCACTAGCGCCTCCTCTGGTCGGTCGGGGTGCCTGCTCAGAGGGAAGGGGGACCTGGGGGGAATAGCATGATCCTCCCACGCGCCACGTCCCCATGCTGAAACGCTTCACTGCCAGGTGAAAAGAAGTGGCTGGCGGCTCCGCGTGTATGGGAGGGGACGTGGTGTTCTGCAGCCCTCCCCAGATCGGCAGGGGGGGAGCAGCAGTGACCGGGACAGCTAGGACGAGGGGGGGGGGTACAATTGGGGAGAAAAAGGGACAATCCCCGCACACACAAAAAAAAAACATTTTTAAAGTTACATGTAGATTAAGATGATATTCCCTGCGTATTAAAATTTTGATTAGAATGTATAGATAATGAGTGTGAGTGTAGATAATGTCAATAAATTGTATATTCGAGTGGTATTAGGACAGGCTTGCCGAGCCAAAAGTAATACTACGCCAAGAAGTACGCATGACTCGGTTTTATTGAAAATGGGTAAATAAAATACCAATCACTGAGAAATTGAAATTTAACTGAAATGAAATAAACTTTTAATTGTCTTAGTTTCCTAAGGTTTCCCCAGAAGATGCCGACACCTACAAATGTTACGCAACTAATGACCATGGAAGGGCTGTTTGCCCAGTCGTCTTGAATGTTATTGAGGGTAGGATCCCACACTCTTAAACAGTCACAACTGAATTTCTAAAATGATGATTAAATTATCAGCTCTTGCCAGTTTGGCATTAGTTAAAACAATTATTGTTTATTTTCAATGCTGGTATAAAAAATGATGAATATTAACACCGATGTTTCCTTGCAGTTGGATTTCATAAAAATAAGGAGTTTCAAAGGTCCCAAGCGGAAGCTGGTAAGACTCTACACATATTTTGAATGACTAGTTTACACTACAAATCAGAGAGCCGAGAGCCCCCCCCCCCCCGCCCGCCCGCCGTAGATGTCTATGACACAGTTTTGAGTTATGCAAAGTGGATCAGAACTACCGATTCCAACACCTATGATGTAACAGGTAAAGTTCACTGTAAGCCCAAGGCTCACCCCCATACATTTCAGTGAGAGCTATTGCATTGCAATTATATATTTAAGAACTCGTAGCAACTTAAACTTTTTGCAAATGTATTTGGGGAAAACTGTCTACAACAACTCTACACTGATCCAGTGTCATCTCTGGACTTATATGTGGCAATATAAGCTGCAATATCCTGGACTGTTTTTGTTAAACAGCTTATACACTTATTTTCTACAAGGGGTCCTTTGTCATTAAGTCAAAAACGTATGTAATGATTTGAATCTGTACAAGCATTAATCAAATGTCATCAGGTGACATAATTTGAATATCACATGTTGCAGTTTAGTTTGCTGCCTTGCAAAGTGGTGAAGACACCCCAATAAATTAAACTGATTTGAAAATCTGGCGTCGGGCTGGCGTGATGGTCGATTCAGTTGCATACCAACACGGGGATCGCCGGATCGAGTCCCCATGTTACCTCTGGCTTGATCGGGATGTCCCTACAGACACGTGTCTGCGGGTGGGAAACCGGATGTGGCTATGTGTCCTGGTCGCTGCGCTAGCGCCTCCTCTGGTCAGTCGGGGCGCCTGTTCAGGAGCGACGGGGAACCTGGGGGAATAGCGTGATCCTCCCACGCGCTACGTCACCCTGGTGAAACTCCTCACTATTAGGTGAAAAGAAGCGGCTGGCGACTCCACATGGAGGAGGCATGTGGTAGTGTACAACCCTCCCCGGATCAGCAGAGGGGGTGGAGCAGTGACCGGGATGGCTCGGAAGAATCGGGTAATTGGACGGGTACAATTGGGGAGAAAAAGGGGGAATAATAAAAAAAATTGTAAATACATTGTTAATATTACCTAAAGTGGAGATTCCCTTTTATCTAAAAACTCTATTTAGTCCCAGTGGAAAAATAACCAAGTCCTATCTTTTTCATTGGCTTACATATTTACCAACGGAAAATCAAACAGCTAACTGAAATGGTTTATAGACAGTACATCTATTTAAGAATAGATCAGATAAATGCCATGTTACTCTCTGTCTCTAATTCTATTTTTTCCAATGTTTCCTCAGAGCCCATCGAGTTCAGAAAAATACTAAAAAAACGGTGAGGGAAACATTTCCAAAACAATCTATTTCACCTGTTTAAAAGCAATATGGTTTGTCTATGGAAGTAACCTGTGTTAAGGGGGATCTGTTTAGCAGATGCGTGTGCAGTTAGAGGTTTGATGCAAACCCTTTTCATACCTCAGCAACCCTGATGGCACCCGTGAACAGAAGCTAATGGAGCCCATGGAGAAAGTGTGGGAAATTCTGCTTAGTGCTGACAAGAAAGACTACGAGCGTATCTGTATTGAATATGGCATCACAGACTTCCGTGGCATGCTGAGGAGACTCACTGAAATGAAAAAAGAGAAAGAGAGGGAGATAGCACAGGTACCCCCCCCCCATTTTGTTCCAGTCAGCCAATTTCAATGAACTTTTTTGTGAACCGTTATATAAAGTTTTTTTTACTGTCCAGGAAATAGCAACTGGTTCCATCAAGTTAATGCATGGTTCACTAAGTTGTGGTTTAATGTTTCAGCAATTTAAGACTGTGCTGATGTTTTTTTTTTCATGGGTCGTACGTCATATTTCTTTTCTTTTTTTTAGAGGTCTACCAAAGATATAAAGTAAAAGCATTGTGTAATTACTTTTATAAATGAATCTTTTTGCTAATTCATGTTAATGTTTGTAAATGATAGAAAGCAAATTCATTTTTTAAAAATTATTCTTTTTCCATTGTCATAATTATCATTATCATGGTTTTATTTGTACTGCCGGTGGTAGCATTAAATTTGGATTTATTCAGTTTGAACAATAACATTTTGAATACCTACTGAACTCTGCTAAATATAACTGTGTGACATTCATCTGCTTATTTCTACCATAGTTTATTTCACACATCAGTTCATTAAAACCAATTGAAGTCAGCCATGATGACTGTGCAACAATCGAGCTGGACATGGATCTCAAGGATCCCAGTAGCAAGGTTTTCCTCTACAAGGTGAGTGTTTAGCTCCAAAATAGATATCTCTCTCTCTCTCTCTCTCTCTCTCTCTCTCTCTCTCTCTCTCTCTCTCTCTCTCTCTCTCTCTCTCTCTCTCTCTCTCTCTCTCTCTCTCTCTCTCTCTCTCTCTCTCTCTCTCTCTCTCTCTCTCTCTCTCTCTCTCTCTCTCTCTCTCTCTCTCTCTCTCTCTCTCTCTCTCTCTCTCTCTCTCTCTCTCTCTCTCTCTCTCTCTCTCTCTCACTTTTTAATACACTACAAAATGTGAATGTGTCTTTATGAAATCTCGACATGGGTATATTTATAAATGCTGCAGGATGGTGTGATGGTTCCATTCAGTGAAGATCTGGGGACGGAGCAGAAGCATTTTCTGAAACAAGTTGGAAAAAAATATGTTTTCACCATTAAAAATCTTAGTTCACAAGATGCTGGACTCTACTCAGTGGATGTAGAGGGTGTCAATGTGTTCTCCACAGATTTTAAAGGTAGGTTACTGAAGGTCTTTATTCAAAGGATTGTACATATGATGGGAATTACTATTCAAAATGGAGTTACTTACCCAGCATTAACTGTTCCACTACACCATAGCCCGTTAGGTTTATTTAGGTTTGTGTACACTTGAGTCCTGGAAATTTCTGAGAAAATCAAAACTAAAACCCCTACATATACTGTAACTGGTCATAACTGCCCTCCCCATTTTCCATTAATTATCACTTGTTCTTGCTCTCTGTCGCATTTCTGTTTCTTGCAGTTCCCAGTGTTGACTTTGCAGTCAAAATGCTGGAGGTTAAGGCAGAAGAAAGGCAAGACGCCCTCTTTCAGTGTGTCCTAACTGCACCTTTGGATGAATTAAAGTGGTTTGGCAAGAATGCTCCTCTGATAAACGATGAGAAACATGAAATCATCGTGTCTGAAGATAAGCTAATCCACAAGTTGATTGTGAGGGATTGTATGCCTTTGGACGCTGGTATCTATGCAGCTGTGGCAGGAATAAAATCATGTAATGCCTGGCTTATAGTAGAAGGTGAGCGCAATCTTTTTTAGATCTATTTTTGCTCATATTGGAGTATTCAAATGACAACCACAGAAATGTCTAAATGATAGTTTGATCTAATGCAAAATATTGCATCTTGAATGATATAATCAGGCAATTAATATCAGTCATATTTTCTTTATCATATTCATTGTAGTTGACAAGGAAGCTGCCAGCACGGGGAAAAAACCATCTCGCAAAACCACCATGGCTGGAGGCGATAATGATGAGGAATTACTGAAAATAGCTAAGGAACAGCAGGAGAAATATCAAAAAGAAATGGAGGAAAAAATGAAAGCTGCCAAGAAGGTTCAAGAAGAGAGGGAGGCAGCTGACGCGGTTGCCCGTGCCGAGGCAGAATCAGCAGCAAAAGAGACCGCTGAGGCCAAGGCCACTGCTAAGGCTGCAGCCATGGCTGAGGCTAAAACTAAAAGAGAAGCAGCCAGCAAGGATGCAGCAGCAAAGAAATCTATAAATAAACCAGGCGGGGCAGCTCATGGTGCAGCAGGTGTTGGAGCTGCCGGGGCAGCTCATGGTGCAGGAGGTGCAGCAGGTGTTGGAGGTGCCGGGGCAGCTCATGGTGCAGGGGGTGCAACAGGTGTTGGAGGTGCCGGGGCAGCTCATGGTGCAGGAGGTGCAGCAGGTATTGGAGGTGCCGGGGCAGCTCATGGTGCAGGAGGTGCAGCAGGTGTTGGAGGTGCCGGAGCAGCTCATGGTACAGGAGGTGCAGCAGGTGTTGGAGGTGCCGGAGCAGCTCATGGTGCAGGAGGTGCAGCAGGTGTTGGAGGTACCGGAGCAGCTCATGGTGCAGGAAGTGCAGCAGGGGTTGGAGCTGCTGGGGCAGCTCATGGTACAGGAGGTGCATCAGGTGTTGGAGGTGCCGGGGCAGCTCATGGTGCCGGAGTTGCAGCAGGTGGTGGAGGTGCTGGGGCAGCTCATGGTGCAGGAGGTGCAGCAGGTGTTGGAGGTGCCCAGGCTGCTGGTGGTGTCATTAGTGCCGGGGGTGCCGCTGGTGTGGCCTCTGATGGTGCCGGGGGTGCCACTGGTGTGGGCTCTGATGGTGCTGGTGGTGGAGCTGGTGGCGGAGCTGGAGAAGGAGCTGGTGGTGGTGCTGGAGGAGGAGCTGGAGGTGAAGGAAAAGTTGAAGGTGCTGGGGAGGGAGCGGATAAGGACCTTTTAACCTATTCTGATGAAGAAATCGAGGGAGAGGGAAAGGGAGAACGACGCAAAAAACGAGAAAGAAAAGGCCCTCTTGTGCCAGACACGGTGATAGGTAAGAAATCATTTTACCAAAATATATATACTTTGTGGCAACATTTCATTGAATATTCACTTGTCAAATGTCAGTGTTTACTGAGATATTTCTTAAAAAGTATATTATTTTGAATGTTGACTGAGAAAAAAAGGCATTTTTCTTTTTTACTTAGGATGCTATTCTAGAGTTAATACCATATTCACAGCAGCTCATAAGCAGAACAACCCTGAGGCTTATGATTTTAAATCTTCATTCCTTTTGGAATATGTTTAACATGACCTACATGACCAGAATTTTTCAAATCTTTTCTTCATATCTCTTCAAGTCTTTTCCACATTTACTTCCGAGACACTACCAACGAAGAATTTGGTAACATCGCATAAAAAGTCTACTTTTCGGAGGGAAATAAAAGCATTTCTTCTTTTCCCTTAACGGCAGCAACAGATGGTTCTACTGTGATCTATATGTGCATTTTCTGCTTGGGTCTATGTTTTACATGTTGCTCTTGTCGCTGATATTTTATTGCTATGTTTGTTATTTACTCTTTTTCCAGAAAGATTGTAAATACTTTTACTCCAAAACCAATCAACAATTGTCCACTATGCAATATAACATAACAACTTGTAAATCACATAGTGTTAATTTTAAATAAGGCAAGAAAGGTCACAACAAACAACAAGAAAACCACCTTCTTTAATTTTTAACATTTTTGCTCACTGAACACCAGCATAATTTTGCTTTCTAGTCCATATTTTTTGTTGGTCATGAACATTTTATTCATAACATCAGTATGACCACATAAATAAATCAATGTATTTCCCAAAATGTGGAAATCATTTCATATACATTTGGTATATATGATCTCCATTAGGAGATGATATTGATGAGGAGGATCCAAGTGAAAAGAGTGGAAAGTCTGAGAAAACCAGAAAGCGTCGCAAAAAGGGAAATCCGGTGGTCGAAGAAATCGTCGTTGGTAAGATGTGTAAAAGGTTGCATGCTCGTAGCGAAGAATAACTTTGACATCGCCTTTGATTAAAAAATGTAGAGAGCCGCAAAACTTTCTAGCTCTTCTAACTTTCATGCAGACATATTAACATTATGATAGACCAAATTAAAGTACTGACGCATTCCATACATGCGCTGAAATGCGCTGTTGGTTGCTGCATCTTGTCATAATACAGTAACAGAAATGGGCTTCTCTCAACTATGATGAATTACAGAATCCTATGGGAGAGATACTGGAAGAGTGTAATCAAGCTTCAGTGATCAAATTTGTCTGTTCCCTAAGCTCTGAGACAGTGGTGAGGGTTCAGAATTAAGTCAGTTTTCATAGACTCATAAAGAGTAAAAGAGTTTCACAAAGAATTTGGTTGTCAAATTGAGGGGTGAGGGGTGAATTGGCTTGAGGCAACAGTTCTGTTTGGTTGCCTTATAAAAAGGATACCATCATACCGGTTATTTTTATCAGCTTTTTGTGATTCCCAGGATAAGTGACTTGATGATTTATACCACAGAACTAAAATCATTTAAAAAGCCAACAATTAGAATATTAACCTTGAATGCCAAATTACACTGTGCTGGTTAGAGCACGCAACATAACAAAATGTATGTTTACTGCACCTTACTCTACACTACTGTGTTTTCTGAGAAATTAGAACATAATATGGCATGCAAAATACAAAAAAAACCCTATATTTGTGATTATGTTCTGTGTATCCTTTCATGCTTGTAGACATGTTGTGTTTTTATGTTGTAAAAGTTGCCATGTTTCATTGATATGTCAGCATATGTCATGCAGAGGGTGAACAATGGTAAAGTGATGAAGTTGAGTAGATGCAATATGTTTGCATCTTGCTCTTAAATAATTCTTAAAGAAAGTTCTTAAAGAACACACTCTCTCAAGAGCAATAAATAACACAAAACTGTTCAGAAAAAAACAGGACTTGGCCTTTCTTCATTGGGGGAATCCTTATTGCATTCAAATATAATTACCTTCTAAAAAGGCAAGCCAAATTAATATTATGTACAGCGGCTGCCTTTCCTTTCCATTTTAAATCAGACTTTGATTATAAGTTGAATAATGGTGGCACGGTGGCCCAGTGGTTAGCGCTGTCGCCTCACAGCAAGAAGGTCCTAGGTTCGAACCCCGGGGTTGTCCAACCTTGGGGGTCATCCCAGGTCGTCCTCTGTGTGGAGTTTGCATGTTCTCCCTGTGTCTGTAGTGGGTTTCCTCTGGGAGCTCCAGTTTCCCCAACCATCAAAAAGACATGCATGTTAGGGTAAATACTCCTGTCTGTGCCCCTGACCGAGCCATGGCAGGATGAACTGGAGTTGGTCCCTGGGTGCTGCATGGCGGCTTCTCACTGCTCCTAGCTACACAGCTAGGATGGGTTAAATGCAGAGCATAATTTCCTCATGGGGATCAATTAAAGTATCTCAAAAAAAAAATCTCAAACACTTTGGCCACCACCCTCGCTGCTTGCAATGAGACTGACATGTGTTGTTTGTCTTGCTATTTTTGTTGGCTATGTAATTGCTGTTGTCAGTTTTCATTAATGTTGTCCATAAGGCATATCCTAAACCCATCTAAAAACCAGTGACATGT
Organism: Lampris incognitus; assembly: GCF_029633865.1. NCBI lineage: Eukaryota > Metazoa > Chordata > Actinopteri > Lampriformes > Lampridae > Lampris > Lampris incognitus. The sequence goes on from NC_079212.1 coordinate 113,346,476, forward strand.
GATTCATGGTAATGATAATATGAATGGTTATGACAATAGGAAGCCATAAAAGTCAAAAGGTGAAAAACAAAAAAGCAAGTGATAAAGGTGATGGGGCAGAAGGTGATGAATCAGCTGAAGATGGTGAGGCGGACAGCAAGTCAGCAGCAGCTGACAATCGTTCACGACGTGCAAGGAAAGACCCGGTGGTCCAGGAACAAGTTGTTGGTAAGACTGAGGGCTGCATTAAATAACTGCATGTTAGGCACAGTCACATGTGAAAGTCATTTGATAAGTAAATGACTTTTTTTATAGGTTTGAGGGTTTAAAGAACACGTGTTTGAACCCTCAGTAGAATAGGCCTACTACATTTGATTTCTAAATGGTTAAGCAGCCTTTTAGAATGATCCGAGATTCCAGCTAGAGTGGCTTTAATCTCAGCTGTGCCTGTAGAAAGTGCTAATCAAAATCTTATGCACTAATAAGTTTTGTTTGTAGTGCAGAGCCCAGTTCTTTCTTGTTTTTGCCAAGATGGTGGGATAAATGCAAATGCGGCAAACAATATTTTAGTTATAAGATTACAGATATAAGAAAAACATTATCTAATTTGATTTCTATGCATTACAGGATAATTTTATTTCAGCAGGCAAATCAAAGGATATATAGAATATCTATGTCCCCGCCTCAGTGATTTCAGTACGCTTGTATGTTTGTCATGTGCACAGGTGTGTCTGTGCTTTGTTTCAACAATGTTGACAACTCTTTGTAAACAATCCTGAAAATTTGAGACAAGATATTGCATTCCAAAAGTGATTGCTCAATGGAATAACTGAAGATTGCCATGAAGCCACATTTTTACTAAATCAATGCAAGAATTGGGAATACTGTAAGGATGTGGAAGGAGACGAGCAATGGATAGCAGGAAGAAAGTCACAAGAATAGGAGAACATCTTATGCGCTGGTGCATAAACTGAAGATGAGCGACGACCCATTGACTTTGGAGAATGACATTGGACATGCAGCAAATCGATAGCTGCACATTAAGTCCGTCTTGCATTCGATTCTTGAATCAATACTGTCTTAACCTGACCAAGGAACCACCAGTTCTAAGTGGGAGTCTGTACCATTGATCAAATAAGATGATGGCTTTTAAGAGTAAGTATAGCTTTGACCAACAGCTGAACTAACAAAGGCAGAGTAATTCATTAAACATTTGGGAAATTACATTCTATAGATCTATTGTAAGGTTTTAGCCCTCCAACCTATGACGTGGAAATGGGTCAACCAACAACAAGCTCCAAGTGCGAAGAGATAATCTATATACTCAAGAGTCAGGAAGACGTTTTCAGCAAGTTTCAAATTGAGAACAATAGCTGATTTCTTGATTGAATTACCAATTTTATTCACTAGAAGTAGCCATTGTTTTAAACACTGTACATTCAAACATCAATATTTACATTTCATCATGTTTTATATAAATCATTGCCACAATAAAATACATGGGCTTCAAAGCAAAATGTAATTGTTGATGTTTGGCAGTGTTAAGAGTTGCGATAAGTTAGTAGACTTTGACCACATGTATACGATGTATACATGTATGCATGAATTTGCTGTAATTGTACTGTTCAATCACTCTTGTACCTAATGCCTCTGGAAATGGAGAAGTAAAAAAAAAAGAGGTATGAAATTCAACAGATGATAATTTATTAACTTAGTTGCTAATAAATCCACAGACCCGGGTGTTCACTTTCATGCTGCGCTTTCTGACTGCAAGGCCATAGTGGGCGAGGCAGCAGAGATTCAGTGCAAACTGAGCCGTGAGGATTGTGAGGGCAACTGGTACAAAGATGGAGAAGAGGTAAGGCTCAAAATCAAAATCATTGTCTGTTTGGTCATGAAGTAACTACTTTTTTTTTTTTTTTTGCTTTGACATGACCAGGAATTCCATTTGGTTCTGTGCTCTCTGTGCCCTTTTCACATAACATAGGAATAAGAAAATAGTCATATGAGTATGAAATTCAAGAGTATTCTGAAAACTAAAAATTATAAAATTTAAATGTTATTATGTTAAGATGTTTAGAAAATTACTTGATAGATTTATTTATTTCTAAACATGATGGTCAGTGTGCAATAATAATAATAATGATAATGATAATAATAATACTTCTATTTATATAGCACTTTTCTAAAACAATGCCAATGCTGTTTTAATAATAGCTATAAAGTGCAATTTCAATCAACAATTTCATGTTTACAGTTGTGTTGCATTAACCTATCACATGTTTTTCCAGCTTAAGTCGTCTGAGGATATAACCATTAGTAAGGAGGGAAGCTTCCACAGACTTAAAATTCACAAAGTCACAGAGGAGCATGCTGGGAAATATCGATTTGAGGCAGATGGCCGGAAAACTGAGGCAGTGATTGTTGTTGAAGGTAAAAACATTTTCCTTCCGAAATAGTGGCACATAAAAGATGTCTCTGAAAATTTACTGAAAATCATTTATTCCTCATCATTCTCTGAATGTCTCTGAAAGGGATTGCACTTGCACTAAAACCAACTTATGATAATTGTCCATTTTACTATTTTGCAAAATTTCAGATGGCATCATTTATTTTGCATAAGTTTTTTTTGTTGCTAATTTCAGTTTTTGTTGTATACTTTAACATTTTAGATCCACCTAGATTTGACACTGAGGAATTGAAGACTTTTACAACTCCGATAACTGTGAAAAAAGGCCAAAAAGCAACCTTCAAATTAGCTTACATCGGACGGGAGCCTTTTAAGGTTCAGTGGTACCACGAGGGTGAAGAACTGTCTGATGAAACAAACATCAAGATAGAGCACACAGATGGTTGCAGCCGTCTGCTACTAAACAAGCTACAGCGCAAAGACAGCGGTGAAATCAAGATAAAAATCAAAAATGAGTTTGGCATTATTGAGGCCCTTAGCCAGCTAACTGTGTTAGGTAAGTATAATCAATTCTCCTTGAAATTAAATGTATATCTTTATGAACTATCCAAAGTTTCTTTATTATGGATTTCCCGACAAATTTGAAATCCTTCGAAATGTTAAGTCTTGCATTGTTATTTGGGAGTAATGTGCATCAATGAATGTATTCATCACAGTGCAATGCCATCTCATCTCCGCTTTTCTATTTTAAAAAAGATAAATCTACTCCTCCAATGGGACCATTGGAGATTGTTGAGGCCTCCTCATCTGCAGTTGAAATCAAATGGAGACCACCGAAAGACAATGGTGGCTGCAAGATAGACAACTACATCCTGGAACGACAACAAGTGGGACGCAACACTTGGAAGAAGCTAGGTGCGATCGGTCCAGAGGCAAAGTACAGGGACGTAGATGTGGACCACGGCAGGAGATACTGCTACCGTATCAGGGTTGAGACTGAAATGGGCATCAGCGAGTTGATGGAAACAGAAGACGTTCAAGCTGGCACAAAAGGTAAACTTTGATCGTTATTCATTACACTATGTTGTATTTATTGGATGTTATTGTGTTTTACATGCATGTTACAGTTATAATTTTATTGTTACGTCATTTGCATGTTCCACTAAAGACCCCAATCAGCAAAAATCAAGCAATAAACGTTCTAGTATTTGGCCACTGTGAGTACTACAGTGTTATCAAATCAGTCTCATAAAATGTATTAATTGATTTTGGTGTTTAATATTTTATAATTAAACTACTAAAATGGATGGAATAATCAAGCCAGTCTCATTAAATCAGTCTCACAAAATCAGTCTCATGAACCAGTCTCATAAAAATACTAACCATTAATTTTGGGGTTCAATAGTTATAACCGAACCATTCAAATTGATGGAATAGTTGATGTTGCAACAATTGGAGTACTTTAATTGGTAGAGGATGGCTTCAGAGAGTACTGACACAAAACAGGACGTACAACGATTTACTTCAATGAAAACAATTTATTAGAACAATCAATAAAAAATCGATTAATACTAATCCGTCACAATCAATAACTGAGCAGCAATGTGATGATCAAGGCTCAAAAATATGTGATAGAGGCTTTTGCCAAGATTGTATGTGTTTATGTATGTGTGCACACGCACGGGTGCTGCCGTGCACTAAAGAGAGGAGATGTGTGAGTGTGCGCGCGAAAGGAGGTATTTGTTAAAGGCTGCTTGCAGCTGCGCAGGCGAGATGGCGCACAGAGAGAGAGAGAGAGAGAGAGAAAGAAGGAGAGCGGGAGAGAGCGAGAGAGACAGAGAGAGAGGGAGAGAAACAGAGAGAGAGATCATTGTTGCTGTTGTGCTGCTGTTTTACGTGCTTTGGCAGTATGTACAAAAACGTATGTCATGCCAATAAAGCAAATATTGATGAAAGTAACAAATGAACAGAAGGAATATACACTCACTGGCCATTTTATTAGGTACACCTTGCTAGTACCGGGTCGGACCCCCTTTTGCCTTCAGAACTGCCTTAATCCTTTGTGGCATAGATTCAACAAGGTACTGGAAACATTCCTCAGAGAGTTTGGTCCATATTGACATGATAGCATCACGCAGTTGCTGCAGATTTGTCAGCTGCACATCCATGATGCGAATCTCCCAGTCCACCACATCCCAAAGGTGCTCTATTGGATTCAGATCTGGTGACTGTGGAGGCCATTTGAGTACAGTGAACTCATTGTCATGTTCAAGAAACCAGTCTGAGATGATTCGAGCTTTATGACATGGCGCGTTATCCTGCTGGAAGTAGCCATCAGAAGATGGGAACACTGTGGTCATAAAGGGATGGACATGGTCAGCAACAATACTCAGGTAGGCTGTGGCGTTGACACGATGCTCAATTGGTACTAAGGGGCCCAAAGTGTGCCAAGAAAATATCCCCCACACCATTACACCACCACCACCAGCCTGAACCGTTGATACAAGGCAGGATGGATCCATGCTTTCATGTTGTTGACGCCAAATTCTGACCCTACCATCCAAATGTCGCAGCAGAAATCGAGACTCATCAGACCAGGCAACGTTTTTCCAATCTTCTATTGTCCAATTTTGGTGAGCCTGTGCGAATTGTAGCCTCAGTTTCCTGTTCTTAGCTGACAGGAGTGGCACCCGGTGTGGTCTTCTGCTGCTGTAGCCCATCTGCCTCAAGGTTCGACGTGTTGTGCGTTCAGAGATGCTCTTCTGCATACCTCGGTTGTAATGAGTGGTTAGTATTTGAGATACTGTTGCCTTTCTATCAGCTCGAACCAGTCTGGCCTTTCTCCTCTGACCTCTGGCATCAACAAGGCATTTTCGCCCACAGAACTGCCGCTCACTGGATATTTTCTCTTTTTCGGACCATTCTCTGTAAACCCTAGAGATGGTTGTGCGTGAAAATCCCAGTAGATCAGCAGTTTCTGAAATACTCAGACCAGCCCGTCTGGCACCAACAACCATGCCACGTTCAAAGTCACTTAAATCACCTTTCTTCCCCATTCTGATGCTCGGTTTGAACTGCAGCAGATCGTCTTGACCATGTCTACATGCCTAAATGCATTGAGTTGCTGCCATGTGATTGGCTGATAAGAAATTTGCGTTAACGAGCAGTTGGACAGGTGTGCCTAATAAAGTGGCTGGTGAGTGTAGACGGACTGTCTACCAACTCTATGTGGGTCAGTGTTCGCAACTGAATAGCCAATAAATTCAACCAATGGTACTTTTCTCAAGTAACAAGCGAAGGTTCAAACAAAAGACAAAATTAAAGAAAAAGTATTTAAAAACTAATGATCGGCCTTTTCCTACATGATTTCTATGTGAATCACAGTGTGTATCTAGATCAGATGATTTCAACAAACAACACTTTTCTCACGTGAGATAATCAGACCAACCACTAAAACTAACTCTGCCACTACACTAATAAGGCTAAATCTTGCCATGGTGCCATCCTTACTTGAGATCACTCTTCCACAAGGGTAATAATAATAATAATAATCATCATCATCATCATCATTACATTTATATAGGGCTTTTCTAGACACCCAAAGCGCATCACATTGAACAAAACAAAAAAAAGAGTTAACAAAACTAAATAAGAGTAAACAATCAGTCCTAAAAGTACATCTGTCGCCATCTTACAACGCTGTGATCGCAACCATTCCCCAGTCCTCTGAGTAGTACACATTGCCATTTATGAGACTGAAGAGGTCACTTAGATGAGTGATGAAAGATTTTTCTGAATAAACGTTGTGTCCATATAAACTGATTCAACTTTCTGTGATTTTCTTACCTGGATTATTGAGCATGCATAAAGACCCTGTATACAGTATTACTGCAACCAATAATATTACAGTGTAAGACAAGATGGTGGGTGGAGATCACCTGTGAGGTTGAACATGGAGGTAGGGGTATTGTGGTCCATGAGCAGCGTCGGTCCCTACATTCTTTCCTTGGTCACAGGGCTGAGATTCTTTCATAGTCCATGAGAGCAACAGAAGGCTGCACAATCCGTGTGTCGGTAGTCCATCAGGGTCTTTCGGCCCTAGTAACATTAACAGTTCATTTAGACTTTGGCATCTGAGTAAAGATAAAAGGCTGTGAGCATCTGGCATTCCTTCTACTTGTGTAAACTAGGTTAAACTAAGCTATGACAAAAAGCAAAACCAAAAAACATTCAGCACTTCAAGATTAACACACGTTTAATACTTGTGTGAGATAAACTACAAAAAGGAAAAAAAAGATAATTCAACATTTCAAAAATTAAACACACTACATGTACGTGGAGATTCATATGTCATTTCATCTACTCATATATTTTCGTAATGTGTGTGTGTGTGGTGTTAGTGTGTGTGTGTGTTAGTGTAGATAGCGGGACCGAAAACTAAAGCACTTATGATCCTAATTGTTTTTTGGAGGTGGTAGGTATTGTTCCAGAGAGGACCAGAAAAATGGCAGAAAATTTAAATTATGCATAATTATGCATAAATATGCATTTTTCTAAAAATGGCTAAAAACCAATTTTTCTCTGCATTTCAGATGATTCTGAGCATCTTTGATTTTTTCACCTATATGACTTTTTTTCTGGGACTTAAATGTTTTGGCATTATGCAAAATATGCATTTTTTTTGCAAAAATGCACTTATGATCCTAATTTTTTTGAGGTGGTAGGTATTGTTCCAGAGAGGACCAGAAAAATAGCAGAAAATTAAAATAATTATAATAATTATGCATAATTATGCAAAATATTCATTTTCTAAAAATGGCTAAAGACCACTTTTCTTGGCATTTCAGATGATTCTGAGCATTTGGGGGGAGGGAGTTGGAGTGGGGGGGGGTTTAGGGTAGGGGGAAGGCGGTTAGCTGGCAGGATGAAGAGGAGGGAGATTTAGACGGGTGGATAACCAAACCGCTACATTGTAGCGGGGTTCTTTTAGTTACATTATATTACAGTCATTTAGCTGACGCTTTTATCCAAAGTGACTTACAATAAGTGGATTTAACGTAGGAAATCAGGAGAACTACGAGTCATCAGAGGTCATAAGTGCATCTAAACAAGCACCTAAGAGCAAAAACAAGGCTAAAATAAAAGCATAAGAAAGATTTTTTTTTTTAAATGAGTGAATACAATAAGTGCTAAGAACAAGTAACAGGGTAGTAGTTCTTAAAGAGGTGAGTTTTCAACCTGCGCCAAAAGATGGGCAGCGACTCCGCTGTCCTGACATCAGTGGGGAGTTCATTCCACCACTGTGGGGCCAGGACAGAAAAGAGCCGTGACCGGGTCAATCGGCAGCAGGGGCCTCTGAGCGACGGGGCAACCAGGTGTCCTGAGGCAGCAGAGCAAAGTGGTCGGGCGGGGGTCTGGGCTTGACCATGGCCTGGAGATAGGAAGGAGCTGTTCCTTTCACTGCCCTGTAAGCTAGCACCAGAGTCTTAAACTGAATGCGAGCAGCTGCTGGGAGACAGTGTAGGGACATGAGAACGGGGTGTGGGAAAACTTAGGGCGGTTGAACACCAGACGAGCTGCAGCTTTCTGAACAAGCTCCAGAGGTCTGATGGCCGACGCCGGGGCAACAACAAGGAGGGAGTTGCCATAGTCCAGCCAGGAGATGACCAGAGCCTGGATGAGCACCTGTGCCGTCTCGTCAGTGAGGAATGGGCGAATCCTCCTGATGTTATAGAGGAGAAATCTGCAGGAGCGAGCAACCAATGCAACGTTTGCAGCAAATGACAGTTGGTCGTCCAGGATCACACCCAGATTCCTCACAGTCCAAGTTGGCGTCACCACGGTGTTGTCAATGGTGATGGCCAGGTCTCGGTGCGGGCAACCTTTCCCCGGGAGGAACATCAACTCTGTCTTGTCCAGATTGAGCCACAAGTGGTGTGTCACCATCCACTCCGAGATGTCAGTCAAGCAATGCATGTCTTTCATAATCAAACATTCTCCATTCAAGATTTCTATAACTTGTGTGGGGGGGGGGGGGGGGGGAAAGGAAATTCAAAATTTCAAGAGGAAAATTAAACAAACCAAGTATGTGCAAAGGGCAAAAAAAATAGGGTGCTAGTTGTGGGGTTGGCAAACCTACTCCTTGGGAAAGTTAATAGGAGAATTTAATGGCAGTCTGTGGTGTGAGGGAGGAGTGGACACCTCAGCGCCTGAAATTGTCAGGGAGGTGGATTATGGAGTCCAGTTTAGTATATAGTGTTTGTATGTGTTTGTACAGCATGTGCCTGCTGTGATTACCCAGGGGTGTTGGCTCTCAGGCCATACAGGCGATCAGTTGCATCTCTAATAAATGGGTTGCTTGGGCAGACCCAATGAATATCTTTGGTGTGGGTGCACATGTTGAAGTTGGGGAAGAAGGTAGACAGAGGGGCTGTTTTGATGTGTATGTGCAAGTTATCTTTACAGAAACCTACATTCAGGACAGACTTCAGTCTGCATATGTTCTGTCTCTCAATGATAAGTTAGTTCAGTACGAAGCCTATTCCCAGGTTTTGCAGGTTTATGAATATGGGAATAGCACTGCCAAGACTACATGCCAGATGTACTAGTGAGATATATATATATATATCACAAGTACACACACACACGTGTGTGTGTGTATTTGTTTATGTATGTATGTATGTATACAGGTGTATGCATGTATGTATACACGTGTATGTATCCATATATATATATATATATATATATATATATATATATATATATATATATATATATGTGTGTGTGTGTTTGTTTATGTATGTATGTATGTATGTATGTATGCATGCATGCATGCATGCATGTATGTATGTATACAGGTGTATGCATGTATGTATACACATGTATGTATACACACACATATATATATATATGTGCGTGTATGTGTGTATGTATGTATGTATGTGTGTGTGTGTATATATATATATATATATATATATATATATATATATATATATATCAATACAGATACAGGAAAAAAACGTTTTAATACATTGCAGTACAGGCCTGTTTCGGGCGTCGCACACTGATCATTTAGCAGCTGATGAGTGCACGATGCATGAAACAGGCCTGTACTGCAATGTATTAAAAATGTATTAAAACTTTCTTTTCCTGTATCTGTATTAATATTCCGCTCCTCATTAGTTGAGCATTTATAACAACACCATTGACGGTTTCGGAAAAAATATACTATAAATATATATATATATATATATATATATATATATATATATATATATATATATATATTAAAATGGTAGTAGATTTCAATATATTCTCAACCATGCGAAAAAAAGAACTAGGTAAGGAGGGCTGACTGAGCTGATGATCTTACTCAGCAGGTCTTGCATCAGACCTCTAACTACATGTACATATATCTGACATAATATCTAACTACATAACCCCTGACAACTTGTCTAGCGCATACAGGGTGTTATTTATACATGCGTTAGTGCAGCGGTCGGGAACCTATGGCTCGCGAGCCATATATGGCTCTTCCGGTGACGGCATATGGCTCCCAGACAATTTTGAGTTGAAAATTATTTTTTTTTCAAAAAAATCAGTTTGGAACTGATTTTAAAATACTTGTGATATTTCTTAATAATACTGTGTCATTTTAAAGTAAACAGAAATTAGTTTTGAAGATAAATTTCACGGGTCACGGGTCACCCGTGGGTCGGGTCGGGAACCAATGGCTCGCGAGCATGTCCGGGTCATTGTAAAGGTGAAGAAATCAATTTTATCAGATAGCCAACTAGTTTATCCGCTTCAACCCTTGTAACGGAAAAGATGGCGAAAAGAAAAAAAGACGATGATTACCGTGCATTCCAGGCTGCGTGGACAGAGGAATTTGCATTTGTGGAGAGAGCAGGATCTGCGGTATGTCTAATATGCAATGATAAAATTGCATCGATGAAACGGTCAAATATAAAGCGGCACTTCGATACGCACCATGCTTCATTTGCATCGAAATATCCAGCGGTGGACAGCAGGAAAAGGGCATGCGAGGAGCTACAGCGGAGAGTGCAGACGAGTCAGCAGCAACTACGTGTGTGGACCAAGCAAGGTGACGGGAATTCCGCTAGCTTTGCGGGGGCTTTGGCAATAGTAAGGAATGGAAAGTCATTCACAGATGGCGAGTATGCCAAAACATTCATGCTTGATGTGGCCAATGAACTGTTTGATGACTTCCCAAATAAAGACAAGATAATCAAACGAATAAAAGACATGCCCCTGTCAGCAAGAACTGTGCACGATCGTAGCATCATGATGGCAAATCAAGTCGAGGAAACACAAATTAAGGACATAAACGCCAGGACATACTTTTCTCTCGCGTTAGATGAGTCAACAGACGTTAGCCATCTATCTCAGTGCAGTATCATTGCCAGGTATGCTGCAGGTGACACACTGCGTGAGGAAAGCTTGGCTGTTTTGCCAATGAAAGGGACAACAAGAGGAGAGGATTTATTCATGTCTTTCATGGAGTTTGCTAAAGAAAAAAAACTACCGATGGATAAACTTATTTCTGTCTGTACTGATGGTGCACCCTGTATGTTGGGGAAGAACAAAGGATTTGTAGCGCTTCTCCGTGAACATGAAAAGAGAGCCATCCTAAGTTTTCATTGCATCCTGCACCAGGAGGCGCTTTGCGCTCAGACGTGTGGCCAGGAGCTTGGCGAGGTGATGTCTCTGGTCATTCGAGTGGTCAACTTTATTGTTGCCCGAGTTTTAAATGATCGCCAGTTTAAAGCACTGTTAGAAGAAGTTCGGAATCATTATCCCGGTCTGCTTTTACACAGCAACGTGCGTTGGTTGTCAAGGGGGAAGGTGCTCAGCTGTTTTGCAGCTTGCCTGAGTGAAATCCGGACTTTTCTTGAAATGAAAGGCGTCAAGCATCCTGAGCTAGACAACACTGACTGGCTCCTGCAGTTTCACTATCTCGTGGACATAACTGGCCATCTGAACCAGCTCAATGTGAAAATGCAAGGTATTGAAAATACAATCTCATCCCTTCAACAAGCAGTGTTTGCATTTGAAAGCAAGCTGGAAGTCTTTCTCAGGGACATTGAAACAGGTCGTCTTCTGCACTTTGAAAGACTGCAACAATTTAGAGATGCATGCTTAGCAAGTGACTCCACTCAACATCTGGATCTCCAGCAGCTAGCTGGCTTTACGTTCAATCTCCTGCAGTCATTCAAAGCACGTTTTGGAGAATTTCGTGCGCGCACTGGTCTTTTCAAGTTCATCACTCATCCACATGAGTGTGCAGTGGACAAAATCGACCTGACATGCATCCCCGGGGTCTCTATCGGAGACTTTGAGCTGGAAGTTGCTGACCTGAAGGCATCAGACATGTGGATGAGTAAGTTCAAGTCACTTAATGGAGAGTTGGAAAGTCTTGCGCGACAGCGAGCAGAGCTGGCGAGGGAACACAAGTGGACAGAAATGAAAAATCTTCAACTTGAAGACCAGCTGATTCTTAAAACTTGGAACGAGCTTCCTGTGACATACCACACAATGCAGCGTGTGAGTATTGCCGTATTGACCATGTTTGGCTCTACATATGCATGTGAACAGTCTTTCTCGCATATGAGGAACATTAACACCAACCTATGCTCACGTTTAACTGATGGAAGCCTCAACGCCTGCATGAAGCTCAACCTCACCACGTATGAACCAGACTACAAGGCCATCAGCAAAACCATGCAGCACTAGAAGTCGCATTAAAAGTAAGACATATTTAATTTATTATACGTTAAAAATACTATATGGCTCTCAATGAAATATATTTAGAAATATTTGGCTTTTATGGCTCTCCCAGTCAAAAAGGTTCCCGACCCTGCGTTAGTGGGTACGGAATGAATGTTTAAATACTAGTGCATGACTATGGTGTTGGTGATGTGTGCCAGGTTAGTGGGTGGAGTAAGAATGCTAACGTTTATCCCCCCCCCCTTTCAGAGTGGGGCCTGCTCAAAAGGTTTGTTCTGATTTATGTGGGCCCGTTTGAATGTTAGTGTCTGGTTTGTCTTTTGACACTCTGATGCAGTATGCAACTGGCGAGAGTCTACCCATGATGTTATAGGGGCCAGACCAGTTTGGCAGGAACTTTTTCCCATGGGCTTGGTGAAACTGAAGTACAGGACTTTGTCACCAATCTGGCACTCATGATCAGCTGTTTTCTTGTCATAGTACGCCTTCTGTCCTTTGACGCTGGCTTCTATATTCCTCTGGACCCAGGAGAATGTGGACTGAAGATGGTGTTGTAAGTCTGTCACAATTTGGTGTGCTGTGAAGGCTGTGGGTACACTCACATCTTCTAGCCTGTATAGAAGAAGAAGAAGTGGGAGAGTCATCTCTCAGCCTGTCATCATCTCAAAGGGTGTGATGTGGAGTGGACCTGATGGCCATCAGCATTGGGGAAAGTTTTACATCCCAATCTTTACCACTGCTGCTGACATACTTCCTAAGCATGCTTAAAATGGTCTGATTGGCACATTCAACCTGACCAGAGGACTGGGGATGGTACATGATGTGGACCTTCGTCTCGACCCAAACATCTCCCACAAAATTCTCATCACACTCGCTGTGAAGTGGTTGCCTTTGTCCGAGTCAATGCACAAGTGAAGGCCCCAATAGTTGAAGACATGGTTCACCAGCAGGACAGCTGTGGTTTTGACGGTGTCGTTAGATGCTGGTAGACACTCAATCTAGTTGTTGAACACACAGGTGATGGTGAGGAGGTATCTGTTACCTCATGAGGATTTAGGAACAGGGCCGACCCAATCCAGTTGGAGATTAGACCAAGGGAAGGTGATCCCTCTAACCTGCAGTGGGGCTTGGTTCAGAGGCTGAGACAGACAGAACTGGCAGCAGACTTAATATCCCCTGACATACTCGGTTATGTCCCTGATCATGAAATGCCAGTAAACAACCCATTGGAGTGTCTTATATGTGTCCTTTGCGCTACTCTGGTCCCCACATTGGGTGTCACGCGTGTGCAACATCATGACCCCCCTATTATCAGTTGGAACAACCCAACGGTGTGTGTTCCCTGGCCACGGGAAATGTACATGAGATGTCCTTTCTCAATCTTCATTGAGAAAGATAAAAAGAGAGTGATCCCTCCTCTGTTGCTCTCCCTGGGGTTTCTTCCTATTTTTTCTCCCTGTTAAAGGGTTTTGTTTTTTTTGGGGTTTTTTTTTTAGGAAGTTATTCCTTATCCGATGCAAGGGTCTACAGACAGGATGTTGTATTGCTGTAAAGCCCACTGAGGCAAATTTGTAATTTGTGATAATGGGCTATACAAATAAAATTGAGCTGACTTGACTTGACTTCCGGCAAAGCCGTAGGTTCTGAAGGTGGTTTAAGTCTTACGTCTGCTGTAGCTTGGGTCCCGGAACGGGGAACCTCTGGGAGTTGACTACAAACTGCTGGATCTTTTGGATCACTGGGTCACTTTCCTGCATAGCAAGCAATTAGGTTAGCATTGCCAGGCTGTCTGCCTAGGATTGTTTGCAACTTAATCAGGATTTTGTCGACTCTCCCTGGCTTGTCTGTGAGTCCTGACATTTACTGTGCAACTCTGCCATTCCTCTTGAAACTCCCTAAGAGTGCCATCCACTGTTCCTGCCTTTGCCCCGTGGTCAGCCTCATCATTGCCCGTTTTATCAAGACCTGGGGTCTGGGAGTGTCCTTTTACTTTTTTTTTCCAGTACATGGTCATGCCGTGATCTGTTAAGATCTTGTCACAAGCCAGCAAAATTCCGGAGTGCTTTAGATATTTGCTCCTAGCATTTTTTATGCCATTCTGTTCCCACGTAGGGAAGTGGGAAATTAAACTATGGCAAGCATAGTTGGAGTCGGAACATATGACTAGCTGCACAATGTCTGTTTTGCTGGCCTGTTACAACACAATGAGCACTGCTGCTATGTCTGCATACTGACTTATCTTTACCCCAAGTCAGTATTGTTGTGGTGCATCAACTGCAAGATTCACCCAAACAATGCCCACTCCTGCTTGTACACTGCTCTCATGGGGGAGTCAGCAGCCATCTACATAGACCTTTGGGAGGTCCTTGTAGACATTTTCATTGTAATAATGATGATTAAAACGAAACAAAGGGATGGTGATGAGGAGATATTGGTCCTCTGGTTCCTTTTTGTAGTCGTAATGGTGGCACTCTGCTAAGCCCTGGCCTACATCAGTCTTGTAGTGCCATCATACATGCAACAATGTGGCTATTGGACACTCTTCCTCCCCTTAACCTCTGGCTGCCTAAGAAAGAGACGGGCTGGTGCCATATCTCTATAACAACTTCTGACCACTCAATGAGGCTGCAGAAACAGTCACGGCCAGAGCGTCCATGGGGTAAGGTATTCATTAGGCCACCCTTACCCAAGGGATAGTGGGTGTAGATCGTTGTAGTGTTCAGGGACTTGTCGTTCTCCAGCGACCCCTCTGGCCCATCTGGGCGCCTGCAGCCAAGCAACCGAAAGCATTCTCCCAACGTCTCCTTCGCGGCTTGAAGGTAATGCAATCCATGCGAGGCTTCAGTTTAAAGGAAGCTGGTGTTACGACTATCTGCGTCCTGTGGAAATGTGAGCCAGGGGAGTTATTCGACAAGAGTTCCGACCATATGCCATTGGGTTAATCGGGTGGGATAAGGGGAAAAACTAGAAATAAATTTATGAAAAAAAAATGAGGCTGCAAAAATGTTCCATGGCCCAAACTGTAGCCAACAGGGCTTTCTCGCAATCAGAAAAATTCAGTTCTATGCTACTCAGGGAGTGACTAGCATAGGCGAAGACTTATCTGTCATTGTCGTACTTCTGCAACAAGCCAGCGCTTTGGCAATGGGTTGAGACGCTAGCTTCCAGAAAGAACACCTTATCCTTGTCAGGATAAGCGAGGCACAGAGCTGAGCAGACTTTCTGCTTCAGCTATTGGAAATCTTGTCCCCCCCCCCTTTTCTCTCCAATTGTACCTGGCCAATCACCCTGCTCTCTGAGCCATCCCGGTCACTGCTCCACCCCTCTGCCAGTCCGGGGAGGGCTGCAGACTACCACATGTCTCCTCCGATCATGTGGAGTCGCCAATCGCTTCTTTTTCACCTGACGATGAGGGGTTTTACCAGGGGGGAACGTAGTGCGTGGGAGGATCATGCTATTCCCCCCAGATTCCCCTCCCCCGTGAACAGGTGCTCCAACTGACTAGAGGAGGTGCTAGTGCAACGACCAGGACACATACCCACATTGAGCTTCCCACCCGCAGACACAGCCAATTGTGTCTGTAGGGACGCCCAACCAAGCCAGAGGTAACACGGGGATTTGATCTGGCGATTCCCATATTGGTAGGAAACAGAATAGACCGCTATGCTACCCAGGCGCCCGAGAAAGCTTGTTCTTGAGCACTTCCCCACAGGAATACTTTGTCCTTTTGGAGGAGCTTGGTAAGTGGTTTGGTGATCTCTGCATAGTCCTCAATGAATTGTCTGGAATAGTTGCAGATGCCCAAGAACCTTCTGAGCTCCGAGAACGTAGTTGGGGATGGTATCTTGAATGGCCTGAACTCTCCCTGTCTAGAATTCAATGCAATTAGTGCCAACAAGTAGCCCAACATATTCAAGGCACCCAGAAGGCATCCTAAACAGATGCCGAACCACCTCAACTGCCACCTTTCGATGCAAAGGAGCAGCGGCTCTATTCCCAGCTCCCTCCGGATGTCTGAGCTCCTCACCCTATCTCTAAGGCTGAGCCCAGACACCTCATGGAGGAAACTCATTTCAGCCACTTGTATCTGTGATCTCACCCTTTTGGTCACTACCCAAAGCTCATGACCATAGAGGAGGGTTGGAATGAAGATTGACTGGTAAATTGAGAGCTTTGCCTTCCGGCTCAGCTCCCTCTTCACCACAACGGTGCGGTACAATGTCGGCATTACTGTTGATGCTGCACCAATCCGTCTGTCAATCTCCCGCTCCATCCTACCCTCACTCGTGAAAAAGACCCTGAGATACTTGAACTCCTTCACTTGAGGCAACAACTCATCCCCAACCCAGAGGGAGCAATCCACCATTTTCCGTTAGAGAACCATGGTCTCAGACTTGGAGGTGCTGACTTTCATCTCGGCCATTTCACACTCGGCTGCAAATCACTACAGTGTGCGCTGGAGGTCGCATTTGCGGATATAGTTTCTTGTAAACTAGTTTAAGTAGCAATATGATTTTGCATCTTGAGCTTATCACTGACATTCATCAATTTGATTGTAAAAGACATGTACTTGCATGGTGACCACAACGTTTCAACATGGCACAATGGTCCTTCAAATTATTTGTTATAGACAGCAGAAGCTATGTAAAGCATTCAAACTTTGAGGAAACATTTTTGAAACCAAAAAAGTGAAAACCACAATATTAAAATTTCAAACATAAACTCTTTGAACTCAGATGATTATGAGTTGATATTGTATACATCATGTAAAGTAAAAAGTTAAAGGTAGATTTTGCAAATTCAAGTCATTGGCAATTTACTATACTTCACTGTATCATCCAAAACCAAGTATTTGATTATACTCATGTCTCATATCTCCATTAATGGATACCACCGAATGTCTGGATTATGATGACAAACATTTCTGTCTATGAAATGTCCAGAGACAATAATATAAAGACAGTGCCAGGCAAAATCTTATCATTCTTTTCAATCCAATTCCATTTTATTTCTATAGTGCTTTAACAAAGTGTTTGTCACAAAGACACTTTACAGACATATATACAGTTTAGAGAAAAATAACTTGGGGCATCTGTTGAAGTGTGGGGGTATCAACATATTAACCCCAACGATAGCAAGGCTATAACAACAAGGCCTACTCATATGATTTGTGTATGACAAATTATGAGGAGTTTTTGTGTGTGCTTTCCTATCATCTCCAAGTATTCCAGCCTGCAAATATATTTGTGGCCATACAAAAACCCCACCCAACCCATACAATTATGAACCATTTCATATTTCAAATGACATCCTCCTCAAAGTTTCACGCAACTGAGGAGTTATCTTGCATGTAGCCTAGCCAGCTAGATAGCTAGTTAGCTACAATTAGTTCATGTGATAGCATAACATAAGGCAATATTGCATGATGTGATGCAAATCTGACAAGCTGCACACTGTGCGAAAGCAAGTGTGGAGATTTTTATTCACAGGGAATCCCATTGGTTATACCATTCATCGTTAATCATTTCCACAACTTCAAAAGACAAAAGCCCTTTGAGGCAAATTTGTAATTTGTGATATTAGGCTACACAAATAAAATTGACTTGACTCACCGGGAGCCCTCACTCAATGTCAACAATACCAAGTTTGGATGCTACAATGTCACAAGACAGGGGTCATAGGGCATCACTTGCTTCATGTTTTTTTTTTTTTTACGGCTCTGGGCCGCCCCATCTCTGTGTCCGACGGAAGCATGCCTATCAAAAAGTAACAAAAGTTTGGATGACATGGTAATTTAATTTGGTCTAACTTTAGCAATCATGGGCTACTCGTATTTAAGCAGCTACAAAAGCAAAAATAAAACAATTATTGTAGTTTTTTTCCTCCTGAGGAGCAACTTAGCCAAAAAGGGCAAATGGGCTGTTACTTGGGCAACTTAAGCACGGCCTTGTGCCCGTCCTTGCAAATCAGTGTATGGCAGCCTCATTAACCACTATCTAAACTTAGCTTTAAACTTAACTCGTGTCACTGTAGTTGCTGTCCCTAATGTAGGAAACTCGACATTTGTGTATGCATTGCATGACATTTTCAAGTCCTGTTATTTGTGTGCCACTCACTGAGAATGTGAATCGGCAGTCCACACCTGTCACGTTGCTTCCGAGACACAAACTACACCAAGCACAGACAAAGAAGCCGTTCATGGCAGAAAAGGGCATTTGGGAGGGGGAAATCAGCTGTTGGACCATGTCTTTTAAGGCCACATAGCTTTTTTCTGCCGTAAATGTTTCAGTGCTATCTTTCAAAATTCATAAGATACCATTCAGTTTTAAAATTGATTCAACACCATCATACTCTTGGACTGGTATTTTTCTCCTACGCAACAAAATATACACTATAGCAACGTGGCTCTCGTGGGCATTTTGTACACAGTGTGTATTTCCATTTGAATCCAATCTAAGTTTTTTTTTTTAATCATAGGCCAGTCTTGTTTTTGTTTTTTGTTTTTTTTTTCTGTATGTACAGCGTACCCTGGACCCCCATCAGCACCAAAGATTGTTAGTGCATTCAAGGACTGCATCAATCTCTCTTGGTCTCCCCCTTCCAATACCGGAGGAACCAATATTCTGGGCTATAACCTGGAGAAACGCAAGAAGGGCAGCAACCTGTGGGGGCCTGTCAATCCGCCTGATGAGATGATCAAAGGTTTATCTGTCAATCATAACTCCCAGACAATTTACCTACGGATCATTTCTAACCAGCTACACAATAATATTTAAAATGTCAGATGCTTTGTTGGTGTTGTTCCCTATATTTGGTGAGGTGAGTGATGTGTTGACTAATTACAATTTTCTCAATACAGGGAAGGGATACGCTGTTAAAGATGTGATTGAGGGTCTGGAGTATGAATTCCGTGTGGCTGCAATCAATAACTCTGGAGCGGGTGAATCCAGTGCTCCATCTGAGTTTGTGTTCGCCAGGGATCCCAAAAGTAGGTCCAGGTGTTAACCATTGTTATTAGCTATTTATGCTATGATAGCCTTTATTTTTTTAACACTGATAATTTATGTATGGCTTCCAGTGCTTAACTTTGAATATGAATTATACACTACAGAGCCTCCTGGTAAAGTCATTGACCTGAAGGTGACAGATTCCACCTACACAACCTTGTCCCTCTCTTGGAACCCACCCAAGGAAATTAAGGGGGTTGAAGATGAAGCTAAGGCATATTTTGTGGAGATCAGACCAGCGGAAAACCCAGAGTGGGATCGCTGCAATACAAATGCCATCATCATGACAACCTACACTGTGAAAGGCATGAAGTCCATGGCCATGTACTGGGTGAGAGTCATTGCTACTAATGATGGAGGGGCAGGAGAGTCACAAGAATTGGATAACTACATCCTAGCCATGCCTCCCCCTGGTAAGAAAAAATATATTTCTTTGAATTAAAGAAAAAAGTTATTTGTACTGTCTCATATCTGCATTGAAACACTTCATTTAAATTAACACTACAGTTTCAGCACCAGCGAAGACAAGTGTTGGATTATTAATGCATTTTAACAATTACTGCAATACCTATTCAGTGAAAAACAATAAATTAGAATTACAATTGTACTCAAGCTTCCTTGCCTTTAATCATCCTGTTATTTTTAAACAGTAAATAGAAGTCTGAATGACTAATAAAAAAAAAGAACCTGTCTTTTTCAGTTTAGGTACAGTATCTGTTTTCCTGTACATCATTAGTCTCAACACAGAAGACTGGCTGGCATTGCACATACCTACATCTCTCTTTGAAGTACAAACATAATTATTTTGCTTTCATACTCTTCTCTATCCAGTGAGGCCACGCTTCACTGATGCCAAAATCAAGAGTTTCATGGTGGTGAGAGCAGGGAACTCTGCACGTTTCAACATTAACTTTGAGGTAGTTTAAAAATTAAAGACTACATCCATAAAAACATGAGTGTGACCGAACAATTTACAAAAATAGAAATGATTTTGGTTTTATACTGTTTGCAGGCCTCACCTTGGCCTGAAGTTACTTGGCTGAAAGATGGAGCGCCAGTGTCCAAAAGGGTGACTATTAGCAATGCTGAGGGTGCATCTCAACTTTTCATCGCTTCCGCTGAACGTTCGGATACTGGCATCTACATTGTTGTTGTCAAGAACATTGTAGGCCAAGAGACATTCAGCATTGAAATTAGAGTCACAGGTGAAATTGACAGAATAGCATGCTTAATGATCCCTAACCCTAACCCTAATCTGCAAACATCCCATAAGATGAAAACCATAATTAAATATTATTTTCAATTACTAGATGAGCCCAAGCCACCAGGTCCTGTAGAGACTGATGAACATGTGCCTGGCACAGTGACCATTTCATGGGAACCCTCTCCAGATGAGAAGCGTGACGACAGGTTGCACTACATGGTGACCAAGCGTGACTCAAACAAAAGAACATGGCATACTGTAGCAGACCACATCTTCAACAACAAATTCACAGCCTGCAACATAATGCCGGGCAGAGAGTACCAGTTCCGTGTCTATGCTAAGAATGACATGGGCTCCTCCAAACCCATTGAATCACCCAAGTGGTCAGTCTCTAGCAAAAAAGGTTTGTGAAAGATATTCTATTAACTCATCTGATAAACAAACTGATACATATTCTCATGCCAGAAGTCTACTGCGGTAGTATGCTTATTTTAATCCTAGCAGAATTCAGTTTCAGGGGTGTCCGGGTGGTGTGGCGGTCTATTCCGTTGCCTACCAACACAGGGATCGCTGGTCTGAATCCCCGTGTTACCTCTGACTTGGTCTGCATCCCTACAGACCCAATTGGCCGTGTCTGTGGGTAGGAAGCTGGATGTGGGTATGTGTCCTGGTTGCTGCACTAGTGCCTCCTCTGGTCGGTCGGGGCACCTGTTTGAGAGGGAGGGGGAACTGGGGGGAATAACGTGATCCTACCATGCGCTACGCCCCCTGGTGAAACTCCTCACTGTCAGGTGAAAAGAAGCAGCTGGTGACTCCACATGTATTGGATGAGGCATGTGGTAGTCTGCAGCCCTCCCCGGCTCAGCAATGGGGGTGGAGCAGTGACCGGGATGGCTCGGAAGAGTGGGGTAATTGGCCGGGTACAATTGTGAAGAAAAGGAAAGGGGGAAGAAAATCGGTTTCAATCAGCATCATATTGTTGTCTTTTCTCTATTTTATAAACCTTATAAATCTTACTTGACAAAGCGTATATCTACCTTTTCCAGAGAAGTTCGTGTTGAACATACCGGAGACTAAGGCCTGCAACTTGGAGCGTCCTCCCAAGTTCATTGTCCCACTGAAAACACACACTGCTCCTCAAGGGTATGAGTGCTACATGAGCTGTGCAATAAGAGGAGAGCCAACACCACATGTGACATGGCTCCGCAACAACATCAGCCTGAATACTAACACCAACTACTACATATCCAACACCTGTGGTGTCTGCTCACTGCTCATACTGAGGGTGGGACCGAAGGACACAGGAGAGTACAAGGTCATTGCTGAGAACCCCCTGGGCAGGGCAGAATGTTCCACTAAACTCACAGTCAGAGGTAAAACTTAGATCAAGACGTTTCTGCCTTTCAAAACTTCTTGCTGTACGTTTTGCATTGATATATATATATATATATATATATATATAAAAGTAATGAACACCAAGCTAAAATGCACCTTTCCTTTTTGTCTTTTTTTTTCAGAATAAATCCACACGATGAAGATGGCTATGTCCTTTTCAAATAAAATAATAGAGGCTCTGTTGTTTGTGTTCAAGTGATGCATTCTTTTGAAAGCCATCTTGTCATCTCATGCATATTGTCATGTAATTTAAATACTCTCTGGTATGTGTTTTGTCTCACAGCTAAAATGACTTAACATTTTGATGCATCAGTTCTTTTGATTTGAGTAAATTAAATTATTAAAAGCAACAACAAAGTCTTACACACACAAACACTGCCAGATGGAAAGCAATACACAGCTTTTGTTTTGATTTCCATAGTGCATATCAATAACAGGACAGTGTGATGCTAATTTGAATTAGGAATATGCAACATACGTAGACATTTTGCACAATTCTGCTTCAGAGAATTAAACAAACACAGCAGTCCTAATAGTAGTCATTTGCATTTGAGCTGATATAAACATTCAAATGTCAGGTCTGACTGAAAACGGAGTGGCCAGGATTAATGGGCTTCGAGGCTACTCGATGGTAGATATTTTAAAGTGTTTCGCTTGTAGTTCGTGCATTTTAGGAGAGCTGATCAGACGGTGTACCTTCATAAAAAGGAAATTTAAGATGTCGCCCAACTTAATCTCTCTAATTTCATTGTGATTGTCTAGCTGTATTGGTCATTTGATGTTATTTATTTGTTGCCCCCTATTTATGAATTTGCAATGTTGGTAAACAGATCATTAATTTTACTGATTTTAAATGAAGACACACAAAACTTACTCATATGATTTAATGTACTTTTCTGATGGTTTAAATTGTTTGGGAGCTTGGTGTAAATATTTCAAGCTCGTTCTATGATCTAAATGTTTTTACTTCAATTGCAAAGGCTGCAAAAACAGTGATTACCAGATTGTGCATTCATTTTAATACTAATTAATACACTATTTACCTTGATCGTTATGAGCATAGACATTGCCATACAGCATATTTCGACGTGGCTCATAAATTTCAAAAGCGAGGTCACTTTTTCACTTGCCTGAGCATTTCTGTGAATAATTTATGTCTCGTCTTCTTTAATTACTGCTCTGGGCGTTTTTGGTGGGGTAGGGTTCACACATTAGTCCAAGTTAGGAAACACTGAAAGAGAGACTTTCACCTGTTGCACCCAGCAGTTAAACTCAAAGTAAGTGTGACCAGTGCAGGGTGGCAACTCTTATTCTCAATCATGAATATTCAGCACAATGCTAATTAAAATGCTAATTTGTAATTTTTTTGGGGGGGTTTCTTGTCTTTCACTATAACATACAATAATAAATAAATGAATAATGTTATCTTGGAATTTAATGCAAGATTAATTCTGACCAGTTTTTGTTTTTTTTGTTTTTTGCCATTTACAGAATAATGTAAAGATACAGCTTAAGAGTGAGTGTGAATATTTATGCAATTCAACTTATTTATACATTCACTTTTAACAATGTTTTAAATAAAAACAACATTTTAAGAGTGTTATTCAATTCTAAATTACATTTGTTCTTACACATCACTTCTTGACTTACCCCTCACCTCTTGACTGTCAAATGAAGTAAGATAGTTGGGCAGGACCCCATTACAGAATAAGTCGATGGTAGTTGAGTCCATGGTACTTTCATGGCCCCTTTTGAAAAGTGTTGCGAGAAGAGCCGCACTGCAAAGTTCAAGACGAAGTCCAGTTTTGAGGGAGGAGTTAAAGAGAGCTTCACCCATTAATTGCCTCCAGTGCCCTCTTTTCAAGAACCTATAGCATTATAGGACCAAAGCATATGTCAGTAAACCTATCCGCAGGGGCCACAGTGAAAGAGCACCACACCAGCTTGCAGGGGACATCTCAAAAAGACTTTATTGCCTCTCAAAACGGGAGCCCACACTCAAGTATCAGCTGGAACTCGGCGGGCAGAAAAAAAGAAGTGGTTTTCCTGGAAAAAAAAAGTAAGTAAAATCCCTACTATTTGGGCAAAGACTAATAGCAATGAATTGTATAATATCTGAATCCATATTTATGATTCAGTAAAATGATTCAAAGCAGAGTCAGTGCAATTTATGTGAATATTTCTGTGGTCTCAACAACACCATGTATTCACTTTTAGTTGATGAATAAAATGCTATGATGGTGTATGTATTATGCCTATTGAAAGTGCAGAACAGTTAAAATAGCATGGTGAAAGAAGAGATCTATAAGTAATGTACCTCTAAAGTAAAACTACCAATTGTGCTGACGTCAGAGACATTACTGTCAAGGGACTAAACCCAAGGCAAAGACCAATGGGCATTATACATTTTGCTTTTAACCCTAAAATAATGTTCAGTAACAGAACACTACATAGTGTAATGATATGAGTCAGCGCCTGTGCATATATTCGTACTGTCATAGCGAGTCTCAGCCCACTATGTAAGGGTACAAGGTGATGCTGGGTAGTCACGCAACCTTTGCGACACCATAAAACAGGAAAAGCTGAGAAAGTAATAATACACGCACTGCCACTAGACGGAGCTCAGAGACCTGCGACATGAACCTGACTTTTTAATCGTAAATCAGTTCCCCTGCTGGCACGGCTGTTTTTCATACCAGTCAAATATAGCAGTACGGCACCAAGATGATGCATATTAGAAAAAAGGTTAAGTGAATACTGTAGATAATCCACAAATCAAATTTGAGTTAATAGTAAGTGTTGACAAATCTAATGGACACTGCAATAAATCTGTTGCATTGTAGCTCTATCCATTATGATGGTAGCCGTAACCTCATTTTTAATATAATGTACATTTCTAACTGGTAAGATGAAGTCAAAATACCTGGTTTATTTTGTATCTTACTGATCCATACATAAAATCATTTAAGTTTTATGTACCTAATTAAATCAGTGTCTTAGACACTGTTTGTTGTCAAATTATATGATTTGATGGGCATGGCTACTGTGAAATTTTAACAAAAGTATACAACTTTAGAGCAAGCAGTCATCAAAGTTGTTCCTTTCTTCACAGATCACAGATGATATATCTATATCTATCTATTTATCTCTCTCTCGCTCTCTCTCTCTCTCTCTCTCTCTCTCTCTCTATATATATATATTTCTTTGTCTAGATAATTGTTAAAACATTTTGAGATGCTATTAACTTTATGGGGAGGTATGTTGGCTTGGTGGTTAGCACTGCGTGTTGTGGGTTAAACAATGGTTTGTGAAGTAAGCACATTCAACCTCTATTCATTTCGGTTTACTCTGGTTTCCGTTTTCTTCCAACTGACAAAATTGCATGTCAGGTAAATTAGATACTCTAAATAGCATATAGCAC
This sequence comes from Lampris incognitus, assembly GCF_029633865.1. Lineage (NCBI taxonomy): Eukaryota > Metazoa > Chordata > Actinopteri > Lampriformes > Lampridae > Lampris > Lampris incognitus. The sequence continues at coordinate 113,371,639 of NC_079212.1, forward strand.
TGTGTGTGTGTGTGGGGGGGGGGGGCTGTGAATGACTGCCATCTGGTCCAGGGTGTCTCTTTGCCTTACAGCTACTGTATACAGAAATAGACCCCAGTCACTGTAACTCTGAAAAAGAGTAAGCAGGTAATGTAAGAAAATGAATGCTTTAATTTTCATGGCACTCAGAAGAACAACTACAATATTAGTTAGATAATAAAAATTTGCTTACAGAGCCAATAGATAGATAGACAGATATATACAGGCAGATAGATAGATAGATAGATAGATAGATAGATAGATAGATAGATAGATAGATAGATAGATAGATAGATAGATAGATAGATAGATAGATAGTCGCAGTAAGCCACCTTACCATTTTGTTGCAGATCATGCAAGATGGTGACTGAATGAAAGAATGAATGCCTTTATTTGTTATTGCACAGCTGTACAACAAAATTAAGTGCCAATCACCAGTGGTACAAAATTAAACAACAATAAAATATATACAAATAGTCAAAATACAAATACAAATACAAATACAAATAAACACACATTTGCAGACACAATCAACATACACTCACTGGCCACTTTATTAGGTACACCTTGCTAGTACCGGGTTGGACCCCCTTTTGCCTTCAGAACTGCCTTAATCCTTGGTGGCATAGATTCAACAAGGTACTGGAAACATTCCTCAGAGAGTTTGGTCCATATTGACATGATAGCATCACGCAGTTGCTGCAGATTTGTCGGCTACACATCCATGATGCGAATCTCCCAGTCCACCACATCCCAAAGGTGCTCTATTGGATTGAGATCTGGTGACTGTGGTGGCCATTTGAGTACAGTGAACTCATTGTCATGTTCAAGAAACCAGTCTGAGATGATTCGAGCTTTATGACATGGCGCGTTATCCTGCTGGAAGTAGCCATCAGAAGATGGGAACACTGTGGTCATAAAGGGATGGACATGGTCAGCAACAATACTCAGGTAGGCTGTGGCGTTGACACGATGCTCAATTGGTACTAAGGGGCCCAAAGTGTGCCAAGAAAATATCCCCCACACCATTACACCACCACCACCAGCCTGAACCGTTGATACAAGGTAGGATAGATCCATGCTTTCATGTTGTTGACGCCAAATTCTGACCCTACCATCCGAATGTCGCAGCAGAAATCGAGACTCATCAGACCAGGCAACGTTTTTCCAATCTTCTATTGTCCAATTTTGGTGAGCCTGTGCGAATTGTAGCCTCAGTTTCCTGTTCTTAGCTGACAGGAGTGGCACCCGGGGTGGTCTTCTGCTGCTGTAGCCCATCTGCCTCAAGGTTCGACGTGTTGTGCGTTCAGAGATGCTCTTCTGCATACCTCAGTTGTAATGAGTGGTTATTTGAGTTACTGTTGCCTTTCTATCAGCTCGAACCAGTCTGGCCATTCTCCTCTGACCTCTGGCATCAACAAGGCATTTTAGCCCACAGAACTGCCGCTCAATGGATATTTTCTCTTTTTCGGACCATTCTCTGTAAACCCTAGAGATGGTGGTGCGTGAAAATCCCAGTAGATTAGCAGTTTCTGAAATACTCAGACCAGCCCGTCTGGCACCAACAACCATGCCACGTTCAAAGTCACTTAAATCACCTTTCTTCCCCATTCTGATGCTCGGTTTGAACTGCAGCAGATCGTCTTGACCATGTCTACATGCCTAAATGCATTGAGTTGCTGCCATGTGATTGGCTGATTAGAAATTTGCGTTAACGAGCAGTTGGACAGGTGTGCCTAATAAAGTGGCCGGTGAGTGTATAACCTGAAACGGTTATTTTTTTAGCACTGATATTACTGAATACCGGATATTTTTCTTTCTTTTTTGGTGCAAGTTTATCACTACTGGAGATTGAAATTCTTTACTTGAGTTTTAATAAAACGAGTATTTCTTATTACAAAACAAAGTAAGAAGCTTTTTGGAATCCGTTGAAATTAAAGGTGCGATCTGCAATTGCTGTCCATCCCACTTCTGTTGTTGTTTTGGCCAGACTTAATAAACATTGTTGTTACTTGTGAATAAGAAAACCAGCCAATGGCGTGTTTCTATTTCCTTTTGAGGTTTACTGGCATCTCCATTTCTTAAACACAAAACGTTGGCCTGATGGCAAGATATATCATGTTTCTTGTTGTCACAATACTCCATATAGCCTTGGAGACCCATGCTATTACAAATTGTATCTTCAGCTAGCTAAACTAAGCATTAGCGTTTTTAGCTACAGAAGGGTAGCACAGGACAACAGACAACAAGATGATCAGGAAAGAAGCTCAAAAAGAACAAAAGGGAAACCTGACATTGCAGACACAAGATGCTTTACCGGGTGCATAGTCTACTCTACCTGACACTCCCATGTAAAGTCTCAATCTCCTGTGTTGCCTTTTCTGAAAGGCTGCCAATTTCAACATCTTAAAAGGTTTGCATGATTGAAATGAATGTTCCTTTACTTTCAAGCAAAAAGATAAACAAAAATACAGCAATGATATGTGAGATGCAGAGAAATATGAAAAATATGATTTAAATGCATGGCTTGAAACTTAGGTACCCTTGTTCAAAATTCATGGTACTGCTTGCATTTTTAGACAAATTTAGTTCCTGATTCGCTAGTTAATTTTTACCAGATACCCAGTTCATTATGTGAGAGACTGTTCATCCTAAGTAAACGACCATACGGGTCGAATTTTCAAGCCCCAAAAACAGGTCATGAAAGCACTTTTGACAGATGCTGGAGCACCCCCAATTGTCAAAGAAGGAAGCAATCGGTGTCCTTGAGATTTTATTCTCTTGGAAACCACGTGATTAGACAAAGACCAACGATTGATTTCCTTGCTCATAATGACAACCAAACCTTAGTCCGAACCTTAACCTAAACATAACTACTACCTAACCCCAAATTTAAACAGCCTCAACACCAAACCTTTAACCTAAACTAAACGCTAACCAACCTTAATCCCTAACTTAACCACTTCGTACATTCAATCAGTATCTGTGGTTGCCATATTTACACCCGCTTTAATGGTTTACACTGCCCCTTTCACATCATAGCCAATGAGCATTTTGGTCATTTTTTCCAGATGTAAAAATCGGTCGTTTACAGATGTGTCGGTTACGCAATCTTCCATAGGTCTATCAGGTAGGTTTTTCTTGTAGATGGAGAAATGTTGATTTTTTTTCTTCGATATCCTGAGGTTTCCTGCACAAAGAATGCACAGGAAACCTCATACCATTCAGAATGGTAGCCCTATCTCACTTTTATTCTTTTTGTGATCGAGTTAAATTCATGTAGCGCTATCTATCCCTTTTAACTGTCAAGGACAACGCTCCTGAGTTCTCTATACAACTCGGTATCCAATAAACTATTGAAGTATGGTAACTTCGCTTTTTATGTGTTTAAAGTATGTTCTAAAGGCTCTAAATGTCTTAGTGTCATCTGGTAACTCCAACTAAAAAGGTTGACTACCCCTTTAAGGCGCTTAAATATGGCATATGACCCCTTTAAGGCAATCTAACATGGTCTAGACACCTCAATGTGTCACCGAGTAACTTATATTAAAACGGTGGACTAGCCCTTTAAGGTTATATACTATGGTCTACACATCTCTGGGTGTCACTAGGTTACTTCCAGTAAAAAGGTGGACTAGCCCTTTAAGGTTGTCTCAACATGTCACTTACCATAGCCTAGACACCACAGGGATAAACACACATGAATAATCCACACTCACAGGTACATAGAGTTATATATACAAATGTATTATGAGTAATAATTATTAGAATGAATGAAAGTAATAAGCCTCAGTGGCTAACAAGCATCTGCATTCATATACACACAAATGAATCAGACCAACACATTAGCATGCAGCTCAACAACCCTATAACTAAGCCGGCAATAAAAACAAAAGAAAGTCAACCCCCAGTTGCAGGCCTGTTTCTTTATCGGGTACGTTGGGACCCTAAACAGCCCTCTTTGCTCCCCTTGGAAGCCCGCACATCCGGCTTGTACTCACAATGAATGCTCCTCTTCGTCTCAGTGCAGCAGCGAACGTCAGGCCGGCAGCCATCCTAGCTGACTGGCTAGTTAGCCGTTAGCACCATCTCACGGTCGAACCGTGCGCTCGCCTCGGCAGCACAACACGGCAACAGACGACTCCTTCTGCGTTCCTCGATGGTCGCATGAACCCACCACTACACTGTAACTGATAATGTTACTTCGCTAAACTAGAAGACGGCCCGACTCACTGTGGGGCAAGCCCCTTACCGCATCCAGTCCATTCGCCTGTCTTGCTGTGCTAACAACGGACACCGACTGGCTAGCTCGCTCCGTAACGTCGCTGGGTCCACATATGGGACTGACGAGTAGTCAGTTTGTATCCCAAATCCACACAAACAGTTCCCGGGATGGGTCTCGGTCAGACACCCGCACACATCACTGTTCACTAAACTTCAATTACATTTCTCTCACCGCAAAATAGCAAATAATCACTCGACATCAAACTGCTCCGTTTTGCTCACACAAGGGACGAGAGACCTCTTTCTCTCCGTCCAGTCTGCTCGTGCTGACGTTTTCCGCTGCCCTCTCAACCAATCACATTCAAGGTAAGGTATTCTCTCCACAGCCAACCAATCACAACAATGGTAAGTTTCAACACTAAAGCAAATGCATTTCACATCGGTAAACAACTGTTTTGCAGAACAATATCAACAATATAATATATTCATATTCAAAAGGTATACAAAATAACAAAAATAGGCCAAACTCTTATCTAATAGTGCAATATAAGATATCTAAGGCCTATAATTTAACCACAGGGTTACATTCATTAAATAGTTAATAATGTTTAACTATAATCCACCAGCCGTTGGATGCCACTGCCTTATTTATAAAGATTGGATGAAATTGATTTAGATAATAAATTCAACAATAAATCCAAGAACAATTAAAAATAAATTAAAACGGATTTAATGCAGTTTTCTGCTGCCACTAGATTAACACAACACAAACACATCTTGATAAGAAATTTTACTTCCCATGATATCCATGCGTAAAGTGCCTTGGTATCATGTTACCTAAAACTCAATGGTATGCTCAATGGTATGTCAGAAGCTTAAATTTCCAAATTCGGAAAAAAAAACCCCAAAAAAATTTCATGAACATCATTAATATATTTTTAAGTAGAAATTGTAATGCCAAGAAATGGCAAACTATATATTATTGATATGTATATTTTAATTTTGCTGTATTTCAAATGTTGCGATTTTTTGTTGTGGGGTGGAGCTGCAAAGAGGAGCTGTACCCCTCCTATCCGAGTCACCACCTATGGATACCTGCAAGACCACACAAACTGGAAATGACAAAAGGTCATTTACTTGCACATTAAAAATGTTGCAAGGTCAGCATCACAGCTGAATCTTTATTTTATTTTTTACATTTTAGAGCTCTCCATCTCTCAAAAAATGGCATTATCTCACATCCACCCCACACCACAAACCAAAACAAAATAGTAGGGCAGAATTGCACAGAAGTCGATAATTCCCCACATTACAGATTCTGCTTTTAAGATAAAATCAGGAATCAGGAAGTTTAAAAACACCAGATTCATTATTTTCAACCATACAAGTTGGAGGTCATTACTTTTTTATTGGCATGCAACTTTAGAGCCACAGAATTGCCTGTGAAATTGTCAGAAATGTATCAACAGACACTTATGGCATGGAAGCTGTGTTTTCCACATAACTTTACTCAGCAGGGGACTATATTTTGGAATAACAAATACAAGTGCATTGCTAAACAGAAAAAAGTGACTTTATTTGCAAAAATTGACTATCACAAAAATTACTTTTTTAAAGTGACCTATTTAAACTTGAAGGTCAACACTTAGTTGTGAAGCATTCCTGGAAGCAAATGTATTCTGCTTCGTCTTTAAAGGCAATACTTTTGTCATCAGACACATTGTTGGTGGTATCTTAGAGCTAATGAAAGCACATGGCAGCAGAAGGTTTACCAGTCTTAACCATTCATTGTATTAAACTAATAAACCCATTAGCACGTTTTTATAATACATGTAAAATAATACCTATTCTGCAATTTTCATTTTATGGATAATGACTCATCCATAGCATGGTTTGCTCCTTTTAAATTTTAGATTAGAGAAAAAACATCGAAATTCTCACGCAATATTTATCCAAAAAACGTGTTTCCAGACTGGCGATTGTAAATAATACATTTTAATTCTGGAATGTTTAACAAGAAATTGTAAGACATTTACCTTGTGGCTTTCCATATAGACTCATATTTTGGAATGACCTAACAGTGTGCAAAGCATCCATAAGAGTAACAACGGCAGTGAACATCATCACATATTCTGAACGTAGTGATTAAACATTGTCCTCAGTGGTTAATCTTTCATTGATGTGAAAATTTCACATTCATACATCTGAGTTCATTTGTCTTCACATATATACGTATATATATATATATATATATATATATATATATATATATATATATATATATATATATATATATATATATATATATATATATAATTTGATTGTTAAACTAGTGAATGTTGCAAAAAAGGGTCTGTCTTTTTTTGGCTTGTTTATTACCCCGTCTTCTTTTTCCATTATAAAATGTTATGTATGTACTTTTTCTTTTTTGTACTGAACAGGGTTGTCTAAGAATTTACGCAATTTTCTTTCCTGTAATAAAAGAAGCCACTTGGCGGCACCTCCTCGTGTGTGATAGATAGTTTTATGGGTTACATGATCTATTGCACACAAAATTAGGAAGGTCGTTTGCTCAAGCCCTCTCAGGGCATGCTAAGTATTCTGTGATCACATGAATTCTTTCATTTACTGACCGGCTTGAATTACCAACCCGGAGAGCATAATATGCTGATCATACAAGTGGTCTACACCATTTGCTTCTTGCACAAAGTAATATATAGGTCTATGCCATAATGATATCTGGCCAAATGTTTACATTGCAGGGTCGAAAGTTGATGGATTACATAATTTCTGACTGTCACAAAGATCATGAAAAGTTCCACGTTAACATCGCATCACACTCCACAGAGGCAGACATTGATAGTTACAGCATCTGCTATGCGGGAGGCCTTGCTGAACTAGGTCACCTGACTGTGAATAAAACAGGTCAGGTTTCTCAGAGGCACCGATAACATAAGTCAGTGTTGTCTAAAACACTGCATTCTATTAAAAATCCAGGGTGTTTTACCATCAGTGTTATCCTTGTTTGACCTTCTGACAAACTGCAAAAGTTTCACTATAAACTATTTGGAGTGAAGTAACCCTTAAAGTAGCAGTCACATTTAGTCACTTTGGTCAAAGTTTTATTGTATACTTTACTGCAGTAGTAATGTGTTGTGATTATAAAACAAGTTAGAACTGTGATTGATTCAGAAATGTGTTGTTGTTTGTTTGTTTTAAAATAACAGACAAGCTGTTGTGTAAATCAAGATGTTTAAGATCCGGAAAACCAAAGATGTAGAGCCAACTGCTCCAGGGCAGGGTGAGAAAACGACAATTTAATTTCTCAATGTTGGAAATCCTTCAATATGTACTTAATCGTTCAATATTGATCATCATCAAAACATATCCAGGTTTGAATCTGAATCAAAATACGTAAAATTACATACACACATACAGAGACACTTATTAGTGTGGAATAATGTAACCTAAATGAGGTTGATTTGCATATCATTAAGAAGTTGCATGCAGACCCATCACAGAAACGTCACCAGTTACTTTTTTTTTGTCATCCATTCCAGTGAATATTAAGAGGAAGTCAAGGGTACCCGGGGTTATGATTACCCAACATGTGGAGGAAATACCTGAGGGAATGAGCACTCCAGATTTCACCCGTAAACCCATCGCCCTGACGATTCAAGAAGGTATGCTACGATGCTAGTAGCCCTCATGGTGTGGTTTCTCTAAAGCTAATCATCAACAGTTATACTCACATGTGTTTACTGTCTTCTCTTTAGGAAAATTTGCTTTTTTCAAAGCAATAGTTGTTGGAAGGCCAGCTCCAACTGTGACTTGGATGAGAAATAATGGAGAAATTTCTGATCCAGATAGATATAAAGTCGTCTATGACCCAAATTCTGGTGAACACCAGCTACAGGTGAGACTCTTTAGACGTACTTGTATGTTAAAGATCAAATGATCATTCAAATAACTCAGAATCAAACTAAAAAGTTATGGACAAATAAATCAGTCAAAATGACAGTAACCCATGAAAATAATGACTGTTGCTCATTCCCATATATCATGTACGTATAGATGCCTGATGTATCGGTGGATCAAGCTGACACCTATAAATGCTTTGCCAGAAATGAATATGGGAAAGCTGTTGTCACCGTTGTCCTCAACGTTATTGAAGGTGCCTAGATTCACTCTGTACATTATTGCTAGCATGAACAGAATAAAACTTTAAACATGTACTACTGTACATGTCTAAATGATGCTTTTTTTCTCGTTTCAGTTGGGTATAAAAAGTGTAAAGCGATGCAACAATCCAGAACTGGTAAACTAGCCTCTCCTTTTTATTGAAGTATAAGTGCAAATGAATTGGGAAAAGGGAGTGTTTTCTATTTCTTCACTCTCTCATGCTAGAAAGTGTGCAATGGTGATTGTAATTTGCATTTTAACAGACACAACTGTAAATTGATTTTGTTGCCTTGCATGTGAAAAAATAAAACTTACAAAGAAGGAAAATGGGGGGCGTCTCAGTAGCCTGGCAGTCTATTCTGTTGCCTACCAACACGGGGATCGCTGGTTCGAATCCCCGTGTTACCTCCGGCTTGGTTGGGCATCCCTACAGACACAACTGGCCATGTCTGCGGGTGGGAAGCCGGATGTGGGTATGTGTCCTAGTTGCTGCACTAGCGCCTCCTCTGGTCGGTTGGGGCGCCTGTTCAGGGGGGAGGGGAAACTGAGGGGAATAGCGTGATCCTCCCACGTGTTATTTATGTCCCCCTGGCGAAACTCCTCACTGTCAGGTGAAAAGAAGCGGCTGGCGACTCCACATGTATCGGAGGAGACGTGGTAGTCTGCAGCCCTCCCCGGACTGGCAGAGGGGGTGGAGCAGCGACCGGGATGGCTCGGAAGAGTGGGGTAATTGGGCAAATACAATTGGGCAGGAAAAAGGGGGGGGGAAATAAGAAAATAAAATAAAAAAGGAAAGTGTAAAGATGTATTTATCATTCAAGAGCAACATATGAATGTTTCACTGAAAAACAGTATTAACTGCATGGATGTTTTACTGTAGCTATCCGACAGACACCAGAAGATTTCAAAAAGGCTTTGAAAAATAAGTAAGTACTTGTAAGCACCATGTTTTATGTCATGTCATGTATGACTTGAATAACTGTATTACTTGACTTCAGTTACAGAACAAATCCATCATCAAGCAGAATGGGAAACAAAGAGTTGAGCATATTAACTTCTGAAATGAAATTATCCAACTGGTTCTCTATGTTGAAGGGTTGAAATTGAACCCAAAGAGGAGAAGAAAGAAGGAGAAATCGATGAACGTTTTTGGGAACTCTTAATGAGTGCAGATAAGAAGGATTATGAGAGTATTTGTGCCCAATATGGAGTCACTGATTTCCGTTGGATGCTGAAAAAACTGAACGAGAAAAAGAAAGAGAGGGAGGAAGAGCAAGCCAAGGTACTTGTTTCAATCTCCACTAAACATACATTTAAGTCAAATACATGTCATAAGACATAATTAAATGAAATGTTTTTTTCTGAGAAAAACAGCAATATGAACATTATTATTATTATGATGTTCTAATTCCATTTAGGTTGTTGAAAAACTATCCAGCCTTAAGTCTATAGAATTGAAACCCTGTGGAGCTGCAGAGTTTGAACTAGAACTGTCACAAGATCCAACCAGCAAAATCTTCATATATAAGGTGAGCAGGAAAATATTATATATTCAAACAATACACTTTAAGTGTTTAAAATGACATTATAAATTATCTAAAGGATAGCAAACACACACGTGCACACACACGCGTGCACACACACACGCGCGCACACACACACACACACACTTATTTTGCATATTCTGCATGTTTCAAAACAGGATGGAGTTATGACTCCCTTTACTGCCGACACAGAGGTTAAACATGGACTGAGGCAGGTAGGAAAGAAGTTTGGCTTCAGCAATGCTGAGGATGCTGGACTGTATCTAATAGAAATCGATGGAGTGAAGATCTTCTCAACTGACATCAAAAGTAAGCTAAAGCATCAATTCTATATGCACACCTCAGCATACCTTGATGCTGGCTAATACTCCAAATATCTTTAAACTACTTTTCAGCAGAGAAGATAATGATTAAACAAAGTATTATTGTTCCAACAGTTCCAAATATAGATTTCTTGGTCAAGATTCAAGAGGTGAATGCATTGGAGAGAGAGGATGCTGTGTTTGAGTGTGTCCTCTCACATCCCATGGCAAAGATTCAGTGGACAGGAAAAAATATCACACTGGAGCAAGGGGACAAATATGACATCACCGTGTCGGAGGATATGTTGATTCACACACTGGTGGTGAAAGACTGCCTGCAGTTAGACAAAGGAATTTACTCCGCTGTGGCTGGACTTAAATCCTGCAGTGCCTGGCTTGTAGTGGAAGGTATGAGTTCGCTGTGGTAACAAAGTTACAGAAAATTGCATAAACCTGTAGAAACATTGAATTAAGTCAGACTGAAATCATTAATTGGACTTAATTGCATGTTTTAAAACATTGATAACACCATGATAAAACATTCAGCAATTTTTTTTTATTTTCAAGTGACATATATATGTATGTGTGTGTGTGTGTGTATAAACACCTTTATCCATAACTGTTGTCACTGTCTCAAAAATTGTGAAGGAGTGCTCTAGACTTTGTTAATATTCATGAGCTGAAAATTATAAGTATTGTTAGAAAACATGACCGTTTCAATTTTGGTCTGACTTTGTGGTGGTGCCCAACTGACTCACACACCTTCAACCTGACAAGGGAGGACTAATAAGTGAAATCAGCTCTTGTAGCATTGGGTGGAAAGAAAATCTGCATACACACAGCCGTCCATAGCGCATAGTTGGGCACAACTAGTAATTGTAAGACACACTGAAAAAAAATCTCAACAACTTGATCCAGTATCAATATCTTGTTAAAGAAATAAAATATACATTTTGAGCTGTTCTTGTTTTTTTTGGTTTTTTTTTTAACTAGCTGACAATGATCCAAACATGCTTGGTAAGAAGAAAACCCGGAGAACCACTCAAGCTGGTGGCGGAGGATCCGATCTGTTGAAGATTGCCCAGGAGCAGCAGGCTAAACTGCAGATGGAAAGAGATGAGATGATTGCAAAGGCAAAGGCAGAAGCAGAAGCGGCTGCTGCAGCGGCTGCTGCTGCTGCTGCAGAGGCCGCAGCAGCTGAGGCTGCAGCGTCTGCGAAGGCCACAGCGACTAATGCTGCAGCTTCTGGGGGGGGCGCAGCTAAGGGTGCGGCTTCTGCGAAGGCTGCAGCTGCATCAAAAGCAGCCAGACCTGCATCAAAAGCAGCCAAACCTGCTGTGACTGGAGACACAGGGAAGAACTTAAAGCCTAGTGGCGGGCCTGACTCACAAGCAGAAACCCAGCCAGAAGCAGGACCCCAGCATGACCAGGTGGAGGAAAAAAAGAGCGAGGCAATGCCCACTGATGAACAAGCAAATGAGGATGAAGAAGAGGCTCTGGTTGAGCAGAAGAAAAAAAGAGTGAGAACAGGCCCGCTGGTACCAGATACAATCATTGGTGAGATAGATCATTCCACGATAACTCATTTCTGAGTACTTCTGAGTATTGTTGTGGTCCGATAGCTATGGTCCCTATGAACAAAAATGCCATCTTGTCTTTAGACCCAGGGGTATACTTCACCTGTGGACTGTCAGATGTAACTGCTGTGATTGGTACTGAAGCTGAACTTGTCTGCAAGTTGAGTAGTGAGGATTGTAGTGGAGTCTGGTACAAAGACGGGAAAGAGGTGAGGGACATATCATAGTGTGGACAGAATGAATATGGTTATTCTACCTACAACAGTATAAGGATGTGTGTGTGTGTGTGTGTGTGTGTGTGTATTTCAGATAACATCAACAGAGGATGTCTGTATTGTAAAAGATGGAGCATTCCATAAAGTACTTATCAAAAACTGCAAAGAAGAAGATACTGGGAAGTACAGATTTGAAGCTGATGGACGCAAGACAGAGGCAATGGTAACTGTTGAAGGTAATGCAATCTCGTTTAAGATGGAATAGATTAACTCAAGCATAACAGGAGTTTGAACTGTATCTATAAACATGGGGTAACACTTTATTTTAGGGGGTAGGAAATTACCTAGTAATAAGGTGGTAATCATCATGTAATTTCTTAGAAATTAGGTTGAAATTACCTTGTAATTTGCTAGTAATAAGGTGGCAGTTTTTACAGGTAATTTTAAAGCTAACCCTAACCCTAGCCTAAATTACAAGGTAACTTCAACCTTATTTCTAAGAAATGATGTGATAATTACCACCTTATTACTAGGAAATTACTAGGTAATTTCTGACCCCCTAAAATAAAGTGTAACCAAACATGGATATTAAATGTACAGTATATATATATGGGAAGTACTGTGTAATCTTAATTCCTTTCTTTTCTTTATTACTTCAGACCCACCAAGACTCAACACTGATGACCTAAGTGAATTCTCAAAGCCTCTCATCATCAAAGTTGGCCAAAATGCAGCCTTCAAGTTATCCTTTGTGGGTCGGGAACCAATGAAGGTCCAATGGTACAATGAGGGCGAGGAACTGTTGGATGACACAAATATCAAAATTGAGAAGTCTTCTTCACACAGCCGCCTTCTTCTCACCAAATGCCAACGCAAAGCCACGGGAGAGATAAAGATTAAAATTAAAAATGAATGTGGAACAACTGAGGCCCTCTCCCAGCTAATTGTTTTGGGTATCTGAAATTATATGAATACAATATTTTTTTTTTGTTAATGTTAGGTTAAAATATTAAACAATGATATTAAGCATAACATCACTGTATGTAGCATACTAACTGCTCCCTATTCTTGTGTTTGATCTTAGATAAACCGACCCCACCACAAGGCCCCGTGGATATCATTGAAAGTTCTGCAAATTGCATTGATTTTAAATGGAGGCCTCCAAAGGATGCTGGTGGCTGTCCTATTACCAACTATATCCTGGAGCGCCAGCAAATTGGTAGAAATAGCTGGAAGAAACTGGGAAAGATTGGTCCAGACTCAAAGTACAGGGATGTGGATGTGGATCACGGAAGAAAATACTGCTACCATATCAGGGCTGAAACTGAGCAAGGGATCAGTGAAATGATAGAGACTGATGACATTCAAGCTGGCACAAAAGGTGAGTCTTCTTGTTTATTTACCTATTTTTGGATTGAACTATCTCTAATAAAAAGAGCTTGCGAGGTTGGAGTGTGTAAAGGAAAAAAAAAAAGAACCGTTAGGACATTTCTATTTTATTATCTGCTAGCATACCCCGGACCCCCAACAGCACTAAAAATTGAAAGTGCCTTTAAGGACTGCATCAATATCACTTGGTGTGCTCCTTCCAACACGGGAGGAACAAACATTTTGGGATACAACGTGGAGAAACGCAAGAATGGCAGCAATCTGTGGAGTCCTGTCAACTCACCTGATGAGCCCATCAGGGGTAGGACTTTTTAGTATTATTAAGTTTATTTTGTCGGCATTTATTTGATAAACTCCAGACTTGAAACTAACATTTACAACAGATCTCAAAGCAACACAATTTATGTATGTCTATTTAATATGGGCACGGTTTCTTGTTTGTGATTTATTTTCTATTTATTCAGTTTCAAATCGATTAAAAAAGTTGAGACAGTATTGTTTGATCATGACAATATCCTTTTATCATAACAACAGAAAAGAAGTACGCAGTGAAAGATGTGGTTGAGGGGATGGAGTATGAGTTTCGGGTTGCTGCTGTCAACATCTCTGGTGTCGGAGAGCCAAGTGCACCTTCAGAATTTGTTATCGCTAGAGATCCAAAGAGTGAGTTTTGGGTGGAATATGACAGGATTTTTATATCATTTCAGGACTTTATACCATAAAGATTAAACAAAATCTCTGTGATTTGTTTACTCTTTCAGAGCCGCCCGGTAAGGTTATTGACTTAAAGGTAACAGACTCCACTTACACGACTTTGTCATTATCATGGACCAAACCCAAAGAGGAGGAAGGGGTCCAAGATGAAGCCAAGGGATATTTTGTGGAGCTCAGATCAGCAGAAACACCAGAGTGGGGTCGTTGTAATACAAATGCTATCATAATGACCTCTTACACTATTATGGGACTAAAGTCAATGGCCATGTACTGGGTAAGAGTAGTTGCCACCAATGAGGGTGGAGATGGTGAACCTCAAGAACTGGAAAACTACATTATTGCAATGCCGCCTCCAGGTGAGTCCACATATATCAGTTCACTATTGTCAATGGTCAAAATACATTTACCCTTTTTTCCCTCATCAGTTTCCTGTAATTTCCTCATCAACGCTCCACATTGTTTACAGTGAGACCTAAATTCACTGACCGCAAAATGAAGAGCTTCATGGTAACGAGAGCGGGGAACTCGACACGAGTCACCATCAACTTTGAGGTTTGGTATAATAATCAACAAACATCTTCATGCCAAGTTAAATTTCCCCTCTCTCTCCTTCCCTGCATAAAATGTGTTGCTTTGAGATCTATTGCAAATGTTAGGGACCACAGTATTGTTAATCAAGTAAAGGTTATTTAAAGGGAAAATACACCGATTTTCAGCCTTATTTCTGTCTATCTGTGACAGGGATAGCATATGAAAACTCCTGCATTTGTTCCTGATCATTTCTGCCTCTCTGGGGAGGCAGTGAAACTGAGTTTTTTCTGGCCGCCGAGTGAAGTATC
The DNA here is from genome assembly GCF_029633865.1 of Lampris incognitus. Taxonomy (NCBI): domain Eukaryota; kingdom Metazoa; phylum Chordata; class Actinopteri; order Lampriformes; family Lampridae; genus Lampris; species Lampris incognitus. The sequence goes on from NC_079212.1 coordinate 113,386,643, forward strand.
GTGACCGGAAAAACTACAGCCTAGTAGGGTTTCTAATACTCTACTCTAAACACAATGTTCAAAAAACACATTCTCATTCTTTCGGCTAAGCTACATTTCCAATGGTGGAAAAGACGTCCCACAACGCTAGCGCAGAAGACTTTATGGACAATGTTACAGAAGCTTACGCGCAATGCATTCTGGTATGTGTAGGTGCTATGGGAAAGATTCTGAACAGGGGAACGACAATGTCTTCGTTGGCATCGTATGCAGTGAAGATTTTATTGCTTCAATCGACTAGATCACTCATCAGTACCGATTACACATAATGGATTACTATAATAATAGATTATATTTATTACCCAAAGCACTTCACAGTGAAAGGGGGGAACTCACCTCAACCACCACCAAAGTGTACAGCAGCCATTTTATGTCAGAACACTCACCACACATCAGCTTGAGGTGGAGAGGGAGGAAAACATTGAGCCAATTATACGGGGGGATGCTTAGATTACATGCACAAAACCACATGCACAAAATTCCTTTAATGACACGTATTTGTATAACCTCCAGAAAAGACAAAGTGTAAACCAAGGTCTTACCATTGAACATCCTATTTTCTGGCAGGCTTCCCCGATACCAACCATAACATGGCTTAAGGATGACATGCCAGTGTCCAAGCGTGTGACAGTGAGCAATGCAGACACATCGTCACAGCTCCTCATCCCTTCTTCAGAGCGGTCTGACACAGGGATCTATACAATCCTTGTGAAGAACCTTGTTGGCCAGGAGACCTTTAGTGTTGAGATCAGAGTAACAGGTGAGTTAGTGAACAAACAAATAATCAAACAAATAAACTTATGTATAAAAACTTAAACCTTTACCAAGGCTGTAAGAAATTGTGGCCGTACTTGATACTATTAAGAATGCTTAGAGATACCTATTAATGCCTACTTAGAAAACTTCTTAGATGCCCCAAACACAGTTTTGTTTCCGGTGTAAGAGTTAATATAAACAGACAAGAATGCCAACAAAATGAATCTTGTGGCTTTATCTATCTAAAAAGTATTGTGAAACCAAAGTGGAAATTATGAACTGACAGACAACAGTTTGTGAATCCAGAGTCAAGAGAGCCTATACTCTTTCCCTATCCATTTCAAAGTTAAATTCTGGGGTTTAAACATGTTGAACGAGGCCTAGCAATATTTTTAATCTGTTTATAGATGATCCCAAGTCTCCAGGCCCTGTGGAGCTGGAGGAGAACGTACCCGGAACAGTGACAGTCTCTTGGGCTCCATCCTCAGATGAGAAGAGAGATGACAGACTGCACTACATGGTTACCAAGCATGACTCTGTCAAACGCACTTGGCAAACTGTGGCTGACCATCTCTTCAACAATAAGTTTACTGCCATCAATATCATGCCAGGAAGAGAGTATCGCTTCCGCGTCTATGCCAAAAATGACATGGGGATTTCCAAGCCCTCCGAGTCACCAGTCTGGGAAGTAGACAAGAAGAGAGGCACGTTTATAAATATGTGTGTTCTTTGAATACATGGGAAATAAAACAACAATAACAGCATTTTGATGCTAATATTGCTTGCAAAGTCTTACAGTGCTCGTCTTGAGGAAAGTATATCATGGAGGAATGATATAAAAGACTAAAGGTCTTACCATTAGTTTTTTGTATATCATAAGAGGAGTGCAGACGATATCCATTCATTCATTCATTGTTTTTGAAAAATAAAATGTCCATGTTTTTATTTTTTTCTCTCATCCATCCAGAAAAATTCAGGCTGAATTTGAGTACTGCCAAGGATTGCAGCTTTGAGACACCACCATCTTTCTCAGTCCCACTGAAAATGCACACTAGCCCTGAAAGCTATGAGTGCTACATGACTTGCGCTGTAAAAGGAAACCCCAAACCTCATGTTACCTGGTACCGAAATAACATCAGCCTTAACACCAACACCAATTACTACATCACCAATACCTGTGGAGTCTGCTCCTTGGTGATACTGAGAGTTGGGTCCAAGGATAACGGAGAGTATATGGTCACTGCAGAAAACTCTCTGGGCAGAGTGGAGTGCTCAACGAAACTAACTGTTCAAGGTAAACCCCCAGTACAGCTATTGATACAGAGGTGGACTAGTGTGCCAAGTGCAGGTAATCTAAAATGTTGTGTTCTTGTTGATTTAACAGCTTCATCTCACCGCTTTGGCTATAAGTTAAAATGTTTTTTCCTCTTCTTCTCCCTCGTTCTCTTTCAGATTAAGGACATGCTTGGGACTTCACTAAAGACACCTATTAAGATTTAGACTATTTGTGTAGATAGAAAAACAGAAGAGAGACAGACAGATACATGCATACATACATACATATATACATACATACTTATTAGGTATGCATTTTTATTGGAAGTAGACAAAGCACTTTGACAAGACACACATGATTTAAATTCAGTGATGTGCAATTTCAATAAAGAGTTGTTTTTGATTTGTGATTGCTACTGCTTATATCCTTTGATGTTTCTCTAGGATTGGCAATTTGCTAATTATACTGTGGTTAATACATGATAAAAATGTAATGCAATATCATGCAATACACTTTTACTTCAGAGTGCACTTCACAGTATGTTTAATTATTGATACTCATCTCATACTAAATGTACAGTAAATAAATTGCATATACCCGAAAACATTGCTCTGATGATCTGCTTTCTCTTGCCTTTACTAAGGCTGATTCCAGTCTTCATAACTAATCAGGTGTTGTTTCAAATGCCCGAAAATGTACATGTCGCCGGTGAATTACGTCTATTGGTGGTGATTCTGTGTTGTGTTATGGTGTTGTTGTGATAAAGAGGCAAGAGGCTGTACTGGGTCTCTGGTTCTTTGGTAAAGATCTGTGATGGTAAATAAAAATGCACAAAAGCATCAGCTGTGTGTATTTGACAGACTTGGATCCCCTCCTGTTCACTTACAATACGATATAATCTTAATAGCTAATTTGACACAATGCAGTTCAATTGCATAGGCTATATAACATGAATCACATAAAAATACTAAGTATGACCATGAATAGTCAAGCATCAGAAATATGGGATAGAAAAATATGAAAAAAATAAATTAAACAATTAAACAATGGGTAATGAGATTCAATTAATTAACAAAAAAAACATTTCATTACTTAAACCAATACAAAAATAGAAAATCATAGTATCAATTCATATTCATTTAACACTTCCAAGTTTAGATGCACTAAAGTTACATTAACAGGCAACGCTATAATGTTGCCATAGCAACCACAACAGCTAGCTCCAAGTTATATAGCTAACTTGTGTGAATGAACTATAAGGCTACGAGGCTACAGCATTTCATTGCACAGTAAATGGATTCAGAAACTAACACAGGGAAACATATTCATACCTTTGATGGTAAATACAAATATACAAAAGCATCACCTGAGTGTGTGTGACGGACTTGGCTCCCCTGATAGATTGAACAGAATAACAGAATAACCGAGAAATGACCGCGAATACCGTGGAGTTTCTTATGATAGCTAGGTTGATGAACTCAACATGCTAACATTAACCCTTCTTCAACGTTCGGCTGCACCTGTTAGGGGTCACCACAGCGGATCATCTATTAACATCAGCCCGTTTTCTCCAAAATGAAATTCATTAAGAACTTGGTCGATAGTATCTACACATAATTAATTGGAGCGACCGGGGAGACGGTCGTCGCTCCGACTGTCAGCGCCTTTGGTGAACGCTGGTATTTTCAACTGTGCACAATACAGGCCAACCGTATCTTAGCCACTGAAGCCTCTATCTGCAAGAATGACATCTACTGGTGACAATTTCTCAAGATAGCCAGTTTTCTTGTCGCTTGTGCGTCCACCTCAGCCATTTGACGCAAAGGATATAACACCCTGTGGTGTTATTGATGTCAGGTATTTTAGTGTTGTGATGCTTGTACTGACAGTATGTCTGTGCACGAGCTCTCAAGTTATTTGGCTTCTCTATAAATATTTCAAAACAGTCAATGATAGAAGTTCAGTTGCTATAGTTATCCTTGAAACAGATGGGCAGACTGACCTGAATTTGTTCTTTTGATGGCCAAAATATAAGTGGTGACAGTCTAACATACATGACATCTGTACTATTACATATTCTGGCAACACTTGTCTTAGACATATGAAATAAATTTTAAAAAAAATATAGAGAGGTAAATTGAGCCTCATTCTCATAAGTATTAACAGAAAGCTATGAAAGGAAGTCAGTCTTGGACTAGCTTTCAGAAATCCTGACCGAAAGGTAAAGACAACCATTAATTTAGCATAGCTTCGAAGGCCTGCGAGTTCCAGTAACATTTCATCATTTCTTTTAAATGCCTCTTCGTTAAAAGAAAGCAGATCAACTTTGTCCTTTAGACTATGAACCTCTGCTCTAAGTCAAGCACACTCATTTGTTAATGCTTTGACTGTAGCTTTGCAGGCTGCATTTGAGCATGGCTCCACGATGCCTGGGCAATGAGTGGCTTGAGAGTAATTGTGCTCACAGTCTGCCTGTACTCCCATGGTGTTGTCGGTGTCATCGCTGGTGCTGGAAGGGGCCACAGTCTCATGGTCAGTGTTACTGCTACGGGCCAAAGTCTCAGTCCTTTTCCGTTTCATGCTGGGTATGCTCAAACCTACTGTTGGCATAGACGTTTTTCTGCCACTGTCCAGCTGAAGTGTGTGCAAACAGGCTGGGTACATAATCAGGGCTCATGGGGTTGTAATTTTTCTTCCTAAGCAGACAGAGAGGCAAGAATTGTAGAATATTACATGTGCACATACCATCAAGATATTGACCAGGGGGCGTGGCCGGGACGTCGAGGATGTAGCACACGTTTCTCTATTGCTCCTGAGTTAGTGACCAAATTTATATATTTAATCTCGCTAAATCGTGCATGTCTTTGGTGGTCAAGCGTCTAAAGAGTCCCTTAAACGATTCACACTATATTTGAGGACTTTGAAGGTGAAATGACATCTAATCGACCGAAAACGGAGTCTGCAAGAGCAGGCCGCAATAAGCCTGCGCCCTCTCCTGAATCTGATCCGCTCCCAACATCGGGTGCTACAGCTAGTGCTGACAGCATGACAGTACTGACCGCGGAAATGCTACAATCCATGATGGGCTCCCTCAAAACCGATATTTTCGGTAAGATTGACACTTCAGCTACCACTCTCAGATCAGAGATGATACTGGTCAAAGACGAGCTTAAAAGATCTATCGAGAGGATCCAGAATAAACTCGACGCACATGGAGTCGTTTTATCAGAGCTGGAGCGCAGTGCTACAGATCACAGCACTCGGATTACCGAGCTAGAGGCGAACGTCGGCTCACTAACAACTAGGGTGACATACCTGGACAACAGATGCGAGGACCTGGAAGGTAGAATGCGGAGGAACAACATCCGTCTTCTGGGAATACCGGAGGGAGTGGAGGGCCCGCGACCGACAGAATTCGTAGCCGGGCTGCTTCAGGAGCTGCTCGGCCTGGATGAGAAGCCGCTGCTAGACCGGGCCCATCGCACCCTGCGGAGCCGACCCCGGGAGGGTGAACCTCCGCGACCATTTGTCATCAGGGTGCATTTCTTTCACGTCCGGAACGACATGCTGAAGAGATCTGGAGATGCGTCTCCTCTCCTCTACAAGGGCAGAAGAGTCTCGATATTTCCGGACTACACCACGGCTGTGGCCAAGAAGCGGGCTAGCTTCGGAGATGTTAAGCGCCAGCTGCGCGCCTGTCCCGGCGTGAAATATGGTCTCATCTACCCTGCGGTTCTGAGACTGACCCTGCCGGACAGCTCCACACACAGGTTTGAGGACCCGGCTGTTGCGGCCGATTTCATCAAAAACAGGGTGAAAAAAGCTGTCATGCCACCGCCGGGTCTGTAGCTCAAAATATCAGTTGGCTGGTCTGGTTAGCAGGCTAGTTAGCGGGCTGGCTGGTAGGCAGATTAGCTAGTGAAGTTGGTCTTGCAGTGCTCATTGTTGACATTTGAACGCAGCTGTTTTTTTTATTTTCAGTACATGTTGGAGAGTGAAGCTAGCCTTGCAGTGTTCATTGTTGACACTTGAATGTAGTGGGTTTTTTATTTTTATTTTCAATACATGTTGATGAGTATACAGCGGACTACTCACATTAAGGTGATATAATGTGGAGATATATTTTATTCCACTTACATTACTGCCTACTATTTGTGTCATTCTCATTTCATTTTGTTTTGATCTGAGCTGCCTGCACTGCCAGTATTTGGTTGTTTACATGGTTGAAGTTCAATTTTGCCACTTTATAGATTTTGTACCTCTCTTAACTGAGTTAGTTTTCCTCGGGTCCTAATGTTATTGGAGACCGACTTATGCACATTTGCTTTATTCTAGTTCAATGGTCACAAATCTCAGGTAGCTAAGAGTAAGCTAGCTAAGTTGGTATGCGTTGCTCTAAAGGTTTTTTGTATTTAGGGGTTTGCTTGCATCTCAGTTGGGGAGATGCTTCGGCAAGAGGGATTTTGTGGGAGGGTTTTTTTCCTTCTGTATTTGTGTTTTGTTTTCTTGTGTTTTGTCACTTGTTTTTGTTTTTTGAATTTGCACTATTGAGGTCAGCCAAAATATTTAATTTGCATTATGCCTTGTCCTTAACATGTACTCTCTCTCTTAAGACATGACTCAGCCTGACGTAGCTCATCCTGCTGGAGGGAATGGTTTTAATTTTCTCACTTGGAATTGTAGGGGCATTAACAACCCAGTTAAACGCAGTAAGGTTCTCCACCACCTCCATCAGTTGAAAGCTCACATTATCTTCCTCCAAGAAACTCATCTCAAGGTACCACAACACTCAATACTTAGGTGCAGATGGGTGGGTCAGGTGTTCCATTCCTCATTTCAGAGTAGGTCAAGAGGGGTGGCTATCTTACTTCACAAATCAGTACCTTTTACATGTTCTAATGTGATAGCTGATCCCAATGGTAGATATGTAATTGTCAGTGGTAGGTTATTCGATACGAAGGTGGTTCTTGTTAATGTTTATGGTCCTAATTGGGACAATGGGGATTTTTTCAAATCGGTTTTCTCCACACTCCCTGATATGTCCTCCCATATGCTGATCATAGGCGGTGACTTTAACTGCTGGTTGGACCCACATTTGGATCGATCCTCCACTAAATCTACTACTTTATCAACCTCAGCTGGGGTTGTCCGTACCTTTATGTCTGATTTCGCTGTTTCAGACCCTTGGAGAACATTTAATCCATCTGGGAGGGCATACTCTTTTTTCTCTTCGGTACACCACACTTTTACGCGCATAGACTACTTCCTTGTAGATGATAGACTTCTCCATTCCATATCTTCGTGCTTATATAATCCAATTGTGGTTTCGGACCATGCCCCTGTCACTATGGGAGTAGTCTTTCAAACAGCTAATAATCAGAGACCGCCTTGGCGGCTTAACACTCAAATACTCAGTAGCGAAAATTTTATTAACTTTGCTTCGGCCCAAATTGACTTTTTTATGGATACAAATAGAACCCCAGGTATCTCTGCGTCTACCCTATGGGAAACTTTGAAAGCTTATCTTAGAGGTGAAATTATTTCCTACACCACATATGAGAACAAACTTAAAAAAGATAAATTGTCCATGCTAACACGCCGCATTGCCCAATTAGATAACGCATATTCCGTTTCACCATCTCCAGATATTTATAAGGAGCGCTTAACTTTGCAAGCAGAATTTGACACTTTGCTAACAGATCAAGTTACTGAGCTGCTTGTCAAGTCTAGGAGCACCTACTATGAACAGGGAGACAAAGCCAGTAAGTTATTAGCACACAAGTTGCGTCAAGTTTCATCATCACATCAAATTCCCAAAATTCATACATCATCCGGAATATCATTAGACCCTAGGGAGATAAATGATGAGTTCAGAAGTTTCTACCAGTCTCTATATACTTCTGAAGGTGATGCTGATTTATCAGAATTTGATGACTTCTTCCACTCCCTTGATGTACCTTTAGTCAACCAGGATTTGGTTAAAGAATTAGAACAACCAATCACTGTTGAAGAACTGTCTAGAGCTGTCAAATCCCTTCAATCCGGGAGAAGCCCAGGGCCTGACGGTTACTCGACAGAGTTTTATAAAAAGCTTCTCCCCAAAATAGCCCCTATTCTAATTGAAATGTATAATGAAGCATTTGTTAATGGTATTCTTCCACAGACTCTCACTCAAGCGACTATCTGTTTAATTCTTAAAAATAATAAAGACCCTCTTGAATGTGCATCATATCGTCCAATTAGCCTGTTAAATGTTGACTATAAGATTTTAGCCAAACTTCTGGCAACACGCCTGGAAACAGTTCTCCCATCGATTATCTCTCCTGATCAAACAGGATTTATTAGAAATAGACATTCATTCTTCAATCTTAGGCGACTATTTAATATCATGTACAATTCCTCTGACACCAACACCTCGGAGGCCATTATATCCCTGGACGCGGAGAAGGCGTTTGACAGGGTGGAGTGGAAGTACCTTTTCTATACACTAAATAAATTCGGCTTTGGTTCAAAATTCACTACTTGGGTAAGACTTCTGTATGCGTCCCCCCAAGCCTCTGTCAGGACTAATAACACTCAGTCAGGCTGTTTCCCTCTGCAACGGTCAACACGCCAGGGTTGCCCTCTAAGCCCTTTATTGTTTGCTCTCACCATAGAACCCCTTGCAATAGCACTTCGTTCCAACCCTCTTATCAAAGGTATAGTTAGATACGGACATGAGCACAAGGTGTCTTTATATGCAGATGACTTATTGCTATACACATCTAATCTTTCTGTTTCTGTTCCTGCTGCCCTTGCTACTATTACATCCTTTGGTCATTTATCAGGGTATAAACTGAATCTCAGTAAAAGCGAATTGATGCCGCTTAATGTGACTGCGGAAAAATTCCCATTACATACCTTGCCATTCAAAGTTGCTCATAGTTGTTTCACTTATCTTGGTGTACAGGTCACGAGTCGATTTGAAAACCTTTTTCGGGCCAACTTTTCCTCGCTTTTAACCCGCACTAAGGATGATTTTGAACGCTGGTCAGTGATGCACCTCTCTTTAGTAGCGAGAATTAATTCTGTTAAAATGAACACACTCCCTAAATTTTTATATCTCTTTCAGTGCCTACCGATTTTTCTTCCCAACACATTTTTCAAAAAAATAGACGGCCTAATTCTACCTTTCATATGGGATAAGAAGACTCCTAGGATACGAAAACAGCTCTTGCAGAGACCCAAGTCAGACGGAGGTATGGCGCTACCAGATTTTAGATTTTATTATTGGGCGGCTAATCTTAGGGTCATTCAGTTCTGGTTGCGAGGTGGAGAGATGTCCCCGTCCCCAATTTGGTTAAAGATGGAAGCTGCTTCGTCTGTACCGGCATCATTGTCTTCCCTCGCTCACTCCTCCATTACAGGCCCTTATTCCTCTTTCACCAAGAATGTGTGTGTCAAAACAACATTGAGGATCTGGAATCAATTTAGACGCCATTTTGGGTTTCGGACAACCTCTCTTTCTGCTCCGATGGCCTCAAACCCTGCTTTTGCCCCATCTATGGTTGATAGTGCTTTCTCAATATGGTCTAGTCTTGGTATAAAAAGGTTTAAAGATCTCTACATTGACAATACATTTAGTACGTTTGAGCAACTAGCAGTTAAATTTGGTCTTCCCAGGCATCATTTTTTTAGATTTTTACAGATCCGGAGTTACGTCCGCAATTTGGATCCTCATTTCCCCACCCTTCCTGGTGAAACACAGTTTGACACCTTTCTTACCCCGCTCCCCACTCTGAAAGGTACCTTGTCAATAATTTATAGACAAATTTGTTCTTTAAGAATTGCCTCACTTAATGACATTAAATCCTCATGGGAGGAGGAACTGGGGGAGGGAATATCTGATGGGCTGTGGGAGAGGGCACTCGGAAGGGTACATACCTCTTCGGTCTGCGCCCGACATGGTCTCATTCAATGCAAAATCATTCATAGGGCTCATTGGACCAAAGCGAGACTAGCGAAAATTTACAAAGACATAAATCCTAACTGTGTGAGGTGTAACCAGTCTCCTGCTAACCATGTGCACATGTTTTGGTGTTGCTCATCTCTTGATGGTTTTTGGAAAGATATTTTTAGCACACTTTCAGAAGTATGTGACACACAGATCAAGCCAGACCCTTTTATTGCGCTATTTGGGGTGCCCTCGCCCACATTGCAACTGACCAATATTAATAAGGATTTTATTGCCTTTGTTACCCTGTTGGCGAGACGATTGGTTTTGCTTAGTTGGAAATCCTCTGCACCCCCTTCTCATGCTCTTTGGATTAAGTCTGTTTTAAATTGTATAAAGCTGGAAAAAATTAGGCACACCCTCAAAGGGTCCCTAAACAAATTCTGGGCAATGTGGACCCCCTTCTTTTCTTATGTTAAGCGACTTCATTTCCCTGTTATTCCAGAGTGATGTGTGTGTATATATATATGCATATTTTTTCCTTTTTATTGATGTCCTTGTTGGATGGAGGTGGGGGCGTGGCAAGCTCCGGTGATGAAGGAGGTAGGGTGTATGTGTACATGATGTCTGTGAGGGACTGTGCTGGGTTGGCTGGCCTGCGGACAAGTGCATTGGAATATGTGTACTTGTATTTATTTAGTTATTTTTATTTATTTTTTATTTTTTTAATTATTTTAGTTAATTTGTTTTGATTTGATTTGATTTTTTTTTCTCCTTTGAGGGTGTGTTTTTATTCCTCATTGTATTCTGGTGTGTTAGTGTATTGTTGGATGTGTTTTGTGTTCATGCTGTACAACTTACGAGGACAATTATTTTGTAAATGTTGATTATGCGGAAAATTCAATAAACAAAGTTATAAAAAAAAAAAAGATATTGACCAACCTGAGCAAGGCAATTTCCCTTTCATCTTTTTCTCTCAGACATTTTTCTCTCTTATTCACCTTCATGCTGCAGGTAAGTACTGTAATGTATATTTAACAAGAAGGGTGATCTCAGCACGCATCTGCTGATTGACAATCCGGTGCTTCTCAGTGAGGACAAGCATCAAGATAGAGAGGGACACTGGAGCAACCCTGGCAGTTGAAGCCTTTTTATTAAGGTGCAAGTGAAAGAATGTGCTAAAAGGGAGCTAAAAGATATAAATAATAATTAGCTAAGTTAAAGGCAAACGTAACTTACCGGTGACAAAGTGTTGACTGCACAATCTGGAGTTAGAAATTGGCTGCCAGTGGTCCTTTCTGATTGAAGCCAGCCATTTATTCTGCCGATCTAGCTCCTTTGGGATTGAATAAAATTGTAGTCTGGGGTTTCTCTGACGAATGTTGTTACAGCCAACAGCACAACATATCCCGGGCATATTGTATGAACTTTTTTGTGTCTAGAGACTCTAGAATCATAACTAGTCTACTCTGGCAGTAGTGGTTGTGCAGCTGTGACCCGGACACAAAAATGGCGGCGCTAAAACACAGTGATGTCACAGGGTATCTATGAACTGTTGTGCTGTTTGTTTTAAGGTTGAATGTGCTACATGCACTAGGCTATGTGACGTAGTTCCGCTTCAAAACAGTGCTGTTTGTACATGTCCACTCCATTTGTTTACATCGCGTTAGCACTGAGCTAGCTAGCTAGCTAGCATGACAGTTTGCTCATCATCATGAGTCTACCCAGAAAAAAGTTCAAGACTGAACATTTTCAAAAACAACAAAATAAATACTCTGAGCATTGCTGTGTCCCACTTTGTTCGGCTAGCTCCAAGTTTAACGGCATACTAAGGTTCCATGGCTTTCCAATCCATCCTGACCTGAGAAGACAGTGGCTGGTAAACATACGCCGGGATCATTTCACCATCACCTCTCACACTAAGGTCTGTAGCAGACACTTCTCCACTGATCAGCTCATAGAGCCAACAACCCTTGATGGTCGAAGAAGGCTTGTTAAAGGTGCTGTACCGACGCTCTTTGAATGGAATGGCTATACTGTTGAGACACCATGGCGCAGTGTGTGGGAGAGAGCAAAACAGCCCGTTGATCCAGTCCCTCCTGAGGAGCATCACGATAGCACAAGGGATCACGGCTACTGCTCTGTCCCTGAACCGTCTGCACTGGACATGCCATTGTCATCTATAGAAGGCAAAGACAAAGAAATTGCAAACCTGAGAAAGCAATTACAGGAGTTGCGTGTCCAGCGTGAGTTTGGGTCACAGCAGTTTGCAGGCTCCGACGCCGACATCCGATTCTATACCAGGTAACTTTAGGTCCAAGTTGTATGTAACTGTTAGTCTAACGTTAGCTAACTGTTTGACATCAGCCATTAACATTGGACATAAATTAAATTATAAAAATTCTGTCGTCAGTGTAGCCTAATGTTTGTTTACTTTTGTCATTGGGAACCATGTGCTCCATCCACGAGTTATACAGTGTGACAGCTGACAATGTTTCTATATATTTAACGATGATGCATTGGTGGTTAAAATAGTCTATATGTTACGCCCCTGTAAGGGGGAATAGAAAGAAACAAAACAAGGACATGATGTTCCTGCAGTCAAGCCCGATGTTGTAATGCATTTTCCAAAACTTTCATATGTACATGTTCACCAAGCTTCTCAATAAACATTGCATTGTCCCTATAAACAATTTGAAACATAGTGCACTGTCCCTTTAAGAAAGTACACAATTAAGAAAATTGTAGTATTGTCAATTGTCACAATGAAAAATACCAATATTGTCTTTATATTAACTTAAACAACACAGAAAACGCATTGGATATAAATCAGAAAAATATCTGCATTGGACATTTAACCAGAATAAGCAAAATATATTTACAGTATCTTAACACGGCATTAGAAAAGGAATATATTTACAGTAGCTCTAAACTGACTTCTAAAAATACTTTGAATCATCACCTTGAACGGACTTAGAAAATTACCTGTTGCACCTTTAAAATAAACAGCATAATATATGTGCATTGTTCCAATACTAGATACTAATGTTATGCATTTAACCTGAGAAGAGCTCAATCTCAATTAAACTTAAACACAAATAAACGTAATTTTGCATTTACACATTCAACTGATATATTTCGTAAACTGCAACACTTTAGCATTGCTGTTGTAACCATATCATGTAAAATGAATGAAGAGCAAACATGCTTTGTCATACTTCCTCACTAAATGGCGACCATTATGTTTCTACTACGCTGCTGTCTATGTAACGCGGCGAGCTAGCATGCTAAAGCATAGCAACATGTACAGATTAGCCAAACTTCGTTCACATGCTAAAGTTACTGCAGACACGGATATTTTACTCCCTGCATGTTCCTTATAGCATAGAAAACATATATACCCCGTGAAACATATCACAACTATCGTTCTTACCTGTAAGGGGGACTAGAAAGAAACAAATCACGGACACGGTGCTGCGGCAGTCAAGCCCGATGTTGTAATGGCCGAACGCAGACAACACTTTATTCCCCTACTGGTCTAAACAAGGCATTAGCAATCGACAACAGATCACAGGCTAATGACTAAACTTGGCGAAATAAGGAAACACTGCAAAACGTAACTTAAAGTGTATTTTCCCAGATCTTTAGGGAATGTAAATTAGAATTAGACTGTGCATTTTAAACACATAGGTTATATCGTTTAACCCCCATCTTTTTACCCTCTTTTACCAGGAATGTCAGAGCAATGGATTACAGATAACCTGGTCTGCAGATCAGAGTGCATTTTAACTCAACAATTTTAATTCATCTTTTTATACTCAGTGCACATCTAGTGGATGTTTTTTTAACGTATATTTTTCCCATTCAGTGCATTCAGAATTACAGCATTTTAATAACCATTACATATACATGCTGTCGCGGTTTTTCTATAGCCCGGGTAACTATGGATGGAGGCGGGGACTTTTAGGTGCGACAAACCGGGCTTCACCACCGTTAGCTAGATAGCTGCGCCAATGCTAGGGCTAGCCTGCTAGTTAGCTAGTTAGCCGTGTGCTAATGGGTTAGCAAGCTCACCTTGGGACCAGGGCTGGTGATGGAACAGGGCGGCTGAGCTCTAGGCGGGGCGGGAGATGGATGGCTGCTCTCCGGGGTGCGTGTCTCTCTCTCTCTCTGTACTCTGGCTCCGGTGTGACCGGGTGAATGTCTCTCTCAGTCTCTCTGGGGAAGCTCTCGGGGGTAGTCAGCTAGCTACAGGTACCGAGGCAGTCTGCTGCTAACACTACCACTGCTAGCCACCGTATCTACTGTCTAGCCCAGGATACGCTAGGTTTCCCTGCTCTATCCCACGCTAAGGTGACAGTCTACGATATGGTTACTAAACAGTTCTGGCGCTTTGTCTCTCCCGCGGTGTCTAATATAGTTGCGTCTGTGACAGCGCGAGCTAACCTGTGATTGGTCCTCTAGCTGCACGAGCCCAGTGCAACATTCCAAGTACATCCCCAGGCATTTCCCACTACACTGCCCCCCTCCAGCACTGTTGAGTCCCTTCAACATAAATGAACAACAGACTACAAAGATCAGTCTGATTAATCTAACACGATAAACGGGACAGAACACCCGCGAAATGAACTAGGCCCGGAACAAAGGGCGTCAAACAAATGTGGGTGGTCGCTATCCATACTGGACTCTTGTGACTAGCCTAGTAACCCCCAAGTCAACTAGTCACGTCCGTCAAAGTTAGTCTAGGAGCCAGGCGGGCCTCCGGACTGGCCGGCCCCGTCTGGTGGTGTACGGGAGATGGGACTCAGCGGCGTCGGCTTCGTCTCCTTCTGGGTCAGGGGCGTTGGACTGCCCGCCCGGAGCACAGGCTGCTGTCCCACGACGTTGGGTGATTGTCGACTCGCCTGAAGAGTAGCTGGCAGCAGTGTGTTGGAGCGGCTGGAACCGAGCCGGGGAGCCTGGTGTGCTGGGTCCTCCATCGTCGTTTGCGTGGAACAGGTCCTCCAGCCGGAGATCAAGGTCTTCATCGATCTCCTCCTGCTCTGTCACTCCTTCGTACTCCTCTGTTCTCTGCGCCCCCGGCTCCTCCATGTCAGCAGCGGGAGGACCTCCTTCAGGTGTTTCCTGCGGCCCTATGGCTGGTGCTGGAGCAGACAACAGAGCATGGCGCCTCCGCTGAATCCAGACCGGCACGTCGTCTGAGAGGTAGGGTAGCAGTCGATCGTGGTGGAGGACTCTCTCCTTACGACCTTCCTGGACTCTGTACAAGACGTCTCACATCTTCTCTGTGATGAGGCCGGGACCTCTCCACCGTGGCTTCAACTTTGGAGATTGACCCTTCTTCCTGGTGTCGTCCCTGACATACACTAGATCTCCAGGGTGAAATGTGCGTTGTCGAGCACGTAGGTCGTGGTCCTTCTTGTTCCTGAGCTGGGCAGCACGGAGATGCTGGCGCGCCACTTCGTGGGTGTCCCGCATGTTCGCCTCCAGGTCAGCAACGTACTCGGCTGGGGAAGTGCGATGAACGTTGGCTTCCTGCACCCTCAGGGTGAGTCCTTGCGGCTGGTTGACTTCTCGCCCAAGCATCATCCGGTTTGGTGTGTAACCCGTACAGGCATGGGGTGAGCTGCGGTAAGCCCCGGTGAGGAGGTGGAGGTGTTGGTCCCACTCGCTCTGGTGTTTCCCCATGTAACAGCGGATCATTTGCAGGAGAGTTCGGTTGAACCTCTCGACTTGACCATTCGACGCAGGATGGTAGGGGGTCGTTCTGGTCTTGGCCACCTGGAGAAGTTCACAGAGCTCACGAAACAGGGCACTCTCGAAGTTGCGTCCCTGGTCTGTGTGGATCTCCAGGGGTACTCCAAACCTGGAGAGGAACTCCTGTAGCAGCTTCTGAGCGGTGATCTCTGCAGTTTGCTCGGGGATCGGGGCCACCTCCACCCAGCGCGTGAACTGGTCCACCATCACAAGGATGTATCGGTTCCCCATCTTGGATACTGGGAGCGGTCCAACCACGTCGATGTGAACCCTGTCCATAGGAGCGCCGGCCTGGTACATCTGCAAGGCAGCTCTGCCTGTTCTTCCAGAGGATTTACACGCCTGACATTCAGGACAGCGTCGGACGAACTGGTTCACACTGTCAGTCAGACCAACCCAGTAGAACTCTCTGCGAACTCGATGGTAGGTCTTCTCACGGCCCAAGTGACCGGACAGCAGGGCGCAGTGACACAAACGTAGGACCTCTTCTTGGAGCGCTGTTGGAACAATGAGACGGAGGATGGATGGCGTGTCAGCTCCTTCGTCCCAGCGGTAGTACAGGACTCCATTTCGCCTTTCTACTTGCGTCCAGACCAACCAGTACTTCCGTGCAGCAGGTCCTTCCAGCGCCATCTCCTCCTGTGACGGTAGCTTCCCCTCATCCTTCCACTGGTGCAACTTCGCTAGCACGGCGTCTCCCCTCTGGCGCTCCGCTAGCTCGTTGGTCGAATACTGGGCTAACCAGTTGATAGCAGGTGGTTCACTCTCTTCAGCACCATTCTGATGTTCATTGACAGGTTGTGACATCGTTAGGCCTCCTGCCTCTCCTCCTGGAGCCGATGGTGGAACGCCCTCTTCTGCCGCTCCGGAGGTGTTCTCTTCCGAGTCAGTTCGACGGATCGCTAGCGGGACCACATCATCCACATCGTCGCTGAACCTTGCCCAATGGTGGTGTTCACGGTGACAGTAGGAGCAACCTCCACAAGGCAGCGAGTCCAGACTCTCCCCAGCATGATAGCAGTCACAGGCGGGTTTGGGTGACCTGGACAGCGCGTCCGCGTTGCTGTGCTTGACTCCCGGCCGGTGTTCGATTTTGAAGTCGTACTGGCTCAGCTCCTCGATCCACCTCGCCAGCTGGCCTTCTGGGCTCTTGAACCGAAACAGCCAAATCAAACTGTTATGGTCCGTCCGGATGATGAACGACCGGCCCAACAGGTAGTGGCGAAACTGCCGTGTGAAGCGGACTACAGCCAGAAGCTCTCGGCGTGTGACGCAGTATCGCTGCTGTGTGCTTTGCAGATGTGCACTGGCGTAGGCTATGACCTTTTCTTCTCCTGCTTGCATCTGTGACAGGACAGCTCCGACGCATGTGTTGGACGCGTCAGTGTCGAGCAGAAACAGTCCATCTCGAGTGGGGTATGCCAGAAGAGGTGCCGTGGTGAGTCTTGCCTTTAACTCCTCGAAGGCTACTTGTTGTGTGTCGCCCCACTTAAACTCCTCCCCCTTTTTCTGAAGTTCGTAGAGGGGGCTGCACAGATGGGCAAATCCTCGCACAAACCGTCTGTAGTAGTTACACAAGCCGAGAAAAGCCTGGAGCTCAGTGAGGTTTCTTGGGGTCCTCCAGTCGTTCACAGACTTCACAAGCTCCGGGTTCGGGCTGACTCCGTCTCCGCTCACGACATGCCCCAAGAACAGGACCTCCCTCCGCAGCAGGTGGCATTTAGATGGCTTGAGTTTGAGACCGTACGCCCGGATGCGCTCCAAGACCTTCCCCAGGCTCTGCAGACCCTCTTCGACTCCACGCCCCAGCACAATGATGTCGTCGAGGTATACAAGCAGGTGTCTCCACTGTAACCCTCTCAACACCACCTCCATCGCACGTTGAAATGTGCCGGGCGCATTGCACAGCCCGAAGGGCATTCGGGTGTACTCGAACAGCCCATAGCGTGTTATAAAGGCTGTCTTTCCACGATCATCCGGGTGCACTCCAATCTGCCAATATCCACTTTGCATATCTAAAGTCGAGAATACAGTGGCCCCCTCGAGGGTGTCCAGACACTCTTCGATCCGCGGCAGTGGATATGCATCTTTGAGAGTCAGGTCGTTGAGTCTTCTATAATCTATGCACCACCGCACACCTCCGTCCTTCTTTCTAACTAACACCACTGGAGAGGCCCATTCCGAAGTGGATGGTGTAATCACTCCGGCCTCTAGCATGCGCTTCAGGTGCCGCTCCTCTTCTTGTTGAAAGCCCAGGGGCGTGCGCCGAGCCGGTTGTCGGACAGGTTGGCCTTTGCTAGTGTTGATTCGGTGCTGGACCGCATCGAAGCGCCCCAGGTCCGCGTCACTGGCCGCGAACACGCCCTGGTGTTCAATCAGGAGTTGTTGCAGGGCCCTCCGCTGATCTTCATCCAACCCTTCACTGGCGGACTCATACAGGGACGACAGATGGTCGGGCAGACCCATAGTTGGTGACGACTCCATCCGTCGGACTGTGGCTGGTTCATTTTTTCGGCTCATGTCGTCCTCTTGTGGGGCCTGAAGCTCCTCTTCCGCCTCCACTAGCACGCCGAGGCAGGCTCCTTTCTTCAGCCTAACTTCTTTCGGCATCAGGTTACACAGTCGCACAGGGACGTGTGGGGCAACGTTGACCAACACACTGCCAGATGAAACTCCCTCGGTGAGGCCAGCAGGCTCCAGGACGGCGGAGATACCTGCCTTGGGGCTTTCCACCACACCCCAGACGTCCTGCTCGCTCTCCGCTGATAGTGTCAAAGAGTCCTGCAGCAGTACGCGAGAGATGGCGTACTCCCCCACGGACGTACCCACGATAACTGTGGCCACTGGCTCCCCTTCGACGTAGACCTGGCCTCCCCCGGATACAGTGACATGAGCGGCCAACATGAGATCTAGGCCCAGGAGGAAGGGGTCGTGGATGGGCGCGGCGAACACATCCCATTCGATGGTCTTGGGGCCCAAGCGGATGGTCACCCTATACTTCGGGGTTTCAGCCATGTCTTTACCCTCTTCAGCGTTACGCAGAATGGCGATTCCGACGCTCGGCTGGTCGGCCAGATTTAATCGTTGGAATGTGTCTCGGGACATCACCGTGGCTTCGGCCCCTGTGTCAACGATGCACTTCAGCTGCAGGCTGTTCACGGTGATGGGAATGACGAGACTGGGTCCATTCCCCGAGGCTCGGCCGAGATTGACTGATGGCTGCTCGCTGACCTTCCTCGGAGCCCTCGGGCTTGGTGACCGTGAGTTACACTCTCGCTTGAAATGGCCCTCCTCTCCACACTGGTAACAGGTCCCTTTGCTGCGGGAACTTGGGCTCGGGGACCGCTGCGCGCGTTGCCCCGTGTGCGCGTAGGTAGCCCGCTCAAGCGTCCTTCCCCGTTCCACTCCTACTTGTTCTTTGGCCATGTACCGCTCGATGTTTAAGAGCACCTTGTTAATGTTGTCGATGCCACTGGCCAGGGTCTTGAGCTCGGGGGTGCTCATGCTGTCTCCTACCGGCGGAGGACTTGGAGAGCTATCGCGACGCCGCTCGTCTTCCCATGCTACTCGCCGGATTCTCCCTTTTCCTTCAACCTCTCGCCCCAGCGTCGCTTTAAAGTCATACTCGCGTGCCTCAACCTTCCTGATTGCTTCAGCTAGTGTTTTGGGTTCTGCCCCCAGGACTTCATACGCGATGTTTTGGTTCTTCAGCCCGCGCAGAAAGGCTTCTGCAGCGTAGGCCTCCTGCAGTGTAACACCAACCTGCGGGTATGCCAGTGTGACAAGTCTCCTCACTTCCTCGCCAAACTCATAGAGGGTCATCTCTCTGGCCTGCTTAACCTCGCTGAGTTTACGGCGCGCAGTTCCCTCAGGCAGCTCTTTACCGTAGCGGCGGCGTAACTGGGTGATGAGCGCGTGGTAGTCATCTTTTATCGGAGCCGGCTGCGCGATGACAAAAGACATGGCGTTGTCCCTCAGTCGGAGATACAAGGCGTCCAAACAGGTCTCGTCGGTCCAGCCCCTCTTTCTCGCCATCCGTTCGAATGGTCCAACGAAACTATCCCAGTCGCCCTTACCATCAAAAGTGGCGAGGAGCTTGATGTCATTTTCGTGTCCTCGGTCAGGACCTTGTGAGCTTCGGTTGCCGCTCCGACTTTGAAGGTCTCCTGTCTGGCTCTGTTGACCTCTAGAGGAACCTACCTGCCCTCCAACGCTGTCATCCAGCAGGTTTCGGCCGCCGTTGCTGTCCAGGGACATTTGGCCACCCTGCATCCCGTCGGGGGGTAGTACTGCAGTCGCTCCATTTTTTCCACCATGACCGATCGGAGTGCTGGTAAGTGGTGCGGGCTCACTGGGTCCATTTCCTGTATAGCGCAGGGCTGCTGGGGCCGCTTTGCTGCTCGGCCTGGCTGGCGTCTCCTCGTTGCGCCGGTCGCTCAAGTTAGCCACTGCGGCCATAGCTGCTGGCAACAGGTGATCAGCGCCGTCTCGCTGTCTGGCCCCTGGGTTCTCCCGGGCCGGGGTGAACTGCGAGAGTAGGCTCATGTCTTGCACCGTTCTGCTAGTTCGTTCTCCGAGCACAGCCCCTGCCGACCCTACACCACTATCGCTTTGAGGGCTACTAGGAGAAACCCCTTGCTTCACTACTTGAGCGATGGGCGACAAACCGGGAGGCTCACCTTGGATATCTGAACGATGACGGGCCCAATCGGTGCGCTGAATGGGAGGTGTGGGGGGACGAGATCGCTTAGCCACCGCTTCCGCTAGTCCATCGATACGCGCTGTGAGGGCCTCCATCTGCATCTCTATCTGGCGTTGCATCTTAACCTGGGTCTGGCGTTCCATGTTTTCCATCTGGCGTTGCATCTGAACCTGGGTCTGGTTCATGGTTTCCATCTGCGCCAGGAGGAGCTTCATCCAGGCGTGCTCTCCGGGGTCTTCGGTCCCCACACCAGCACCATCCAGACTCAACTCAGACTGTTCTTTTACATTTTCTTTGTCCTGTGACATTTTTATTTTTCCACTGATTTACGTGACTACTGAAGAAATTACAGTGCTTCACAAAATGGCTGACTCACTCAGTTGCTAGCTAGCTATAGCGATGCCGCCAAAAAGCTGCTAAATGCTGCTTTGAAATGCTGCAGAATGTCAATGCAAATTAGCTAGCGCCACTGGACGTCCTTTTGTGCACTTTCAGGGTGAAACTCGGTGAAAAACAATATCCTCACAGTGTGAATGGCGTTGAGAAACTAATGAGTCTTTTTATTCACTTTTTCGTTGGGGTTCCACTTCATAAAGAAGTTTCTTATTCACTTTTTTCGTTGGGGTTCTACTTCACGAAGAAGTACAAATGGCTTCTTGCTAGCTGGGTTAGCTCACAGTGTGCAGGCTGAATTATGCCGCCATGTGACCGGGGCAGGATCCTCCGGTGTTGAGATTATGGCGAATCCCAACCTTTTATCCCACTTCTGACACCACTTGTCGCGGTTTTTCTATAGCCCGGGTAACTATGGATGGAGGCGGGGACTTTTAGGTGCGACAAACCGGGCTTCACCACCGTTAGCTAGATAGCTGCGCCAATGCTAGGGCTAGCCTGCTAGTTAGCTAGTTAGCCGTGTGCTAATGGGTTAGCAAGCTCACCTTGGGACCAGGGCTGGTGATGGAACAGGGCGGCTGAGCTCTAGGCGGGGCGGGAGATGGATGGCTGCTCTCCGGGGTGCGTGTCTCTCTCTCTCTCTGTACTCTGGCTCCGGTGTGACCGGGTGAATGTCTCTCTCAGTCTCTCTGGGGAAGCTCTCGGGGGTAGTCAGCTAGCTACAGGTACCGAGGCAGTCTGCTGCTAACACTACCACTGCTAGCCACCGTATCTACTGTCTAGCCCAGGATACGCTAGGTTTCCCTGCTCTATCCCACGCTAAGGTGACAGTCTACGATATGGTTACTAAACAGTTCTGGCGCTTTGTCTCTCCCGCGGTGTCTAATATAGTTGCGTCTGTGACAGCGCGAGCTAACCTGTGATTGGTCCTCTAGCTGCACGAGCCCAGTGCAACATTCCAAGTACATCCCCAGGCATTTCCCACTACAATGCAAACACCCTACCCAAATGTTGATTTGGGTAACATACGAGATGACAGGATACTTGTTACAATTAACATGATTTCGGTGACTGTACATGATTTTATTGAGTGTTAATTAATGGCCTGATGGATGTCTTTTGTGAATAGATTTGCAAGCTATGACCTGCTGACAGTGGCGCCCCCAAGGGGTGGCCAGGGGTGACCACGGCCACCCTGATACTATTCCTGACCCCCCCAGCCACGAGTCGCATATGCAGAATATTCTTCTGATTATGCATACTATGCTTCTATCTGATATTTTACATTAGGTGCTGTTCATTTAAATCAATAATGTATATTTTTCTTAACTCTCATATTGACAGTTTTCAACTAGCCTATACAGTATACTACAACAGCATCATAGAATTCCTGAAATTCAGTCATGGCTTTTGGTTCTGGTGTGCCACCCCAAGATTTTCAGTGGCCCCATTTGGCCACCCCTATGAATAATTTCTGGGGGCGCCGCTGCCTGCTGATGGCGTTTTCGTTTTTGATTGAGCCTTCCATTTATAAAAAATGGTCCGGGTCTCAAGAGCCAAATCAGCTGCCAAGATGAATGAAGTAGTCACACAGGCAGTGGTTACTCACTCATTAATAGTTGTTTTCTTACCTTCGGAATTGTGAATAGAGGATGCAGCATATGTGACAACCTAAAACCCTTGTCCAATTAGCTGGTTGGTGTTGGTGACGTTTGCTGGCAAATTCCGTGGACATCTGTTACTTTGAGCTTTGGGAGCTCCTGCAAAGAACGGGTGTAAAACAGCGCCATCGATAGACCGGAAACACACAAGCAGTATTAGGTAGAATGCGGAAATGATTGCGCAAAAGGCGCATTGGACTGGGTAGACGACCATTTTACTGACCGACTATAGGACAATAATGATTCGGACTGGTGTTTTCAGTGACGACCTTGCTGCGGTGTTGTCAGAGTTGAATTGTTCAGCGATCCTGGCGTGCATACCCAGTGCTAGACCAAATTATATGTTAACTTTACGGAGGAATAAATACACAGTGGGGCGTCAGCTCTTCTCTTACCAGAATCAAACGTAGAAAGAGAGACTTTATTGACCAATGCACTGTTATATACGCACAGACCACGGGTCAATCTCAGTGCATTTCATTGGCTGTTGTCATTGTCCGTCACACAGTACCCGTATGTACGCATGAAGTTTGCCTGTGTTAATACAAAAATAAAGATTTATTTCTACAATTGAGAGAACACATTTCATATATGTCAACACCCCCACTTGCTCTCATATTGTTCATCTTCTTAACTAAAAACATCATAAGGTTTTCTAACTTGCATCATGTAACCTTTCACTTACATGGTTACTCTCCAAACATAAACTTTGCAAACTTAACCAACTTCAATTTTGTTACGGGTTTCATCATCACATCTGCTACCTACTATCTCTCTGTATTTTCTGGCATCACTCAACATTTCTGCATCATTAGTGTAATATCCATAGGTCAGGATATAATGGTATTGTAACGTGCATGGATAAGTAGACACGCTGGCCGCTGGCTAGCGGGTCTGACCCTTTAGTCGAGCGGTTAGCGATGTCTCCTGCGGTACGGGCGATACGGGTTCGCTTCCCGGCCGCGGCAGTTCCTGTGGTTGCGTTGTCCCCGAATTCGCTACAGTATGATCCAGTAATGGTCTAGTCCAGCACGACGCTAGGTGATGACGTCACCGACCTATCCTGGACATTCAGGAAATGCATCAGCCGGAAAGGATTGCGTATGCATGTCAGACCACAGTAAACACGGAACACCAAACGTTATTTAATGTGTGGACATTGCTTCATTCGAGACACTGTAGAGTGACCGTTAGGAGGCAACCCCTTTTAAATATTACATGGTGTCTGAATCAACTCGCTAGTGCTCACATCGACCCGACGATGAGAGATGGAGGCTACCGGTGTTTCGATGCCACTGATGGATTTGGACTCGTCCAACCTTCCCGATGCGTGGAGAAAGTTTCGCCAGCATGTGGAGCTTATGTTTGCCGGACCGTTAAGTGCAAAAAAGGAGGAGGAAAAATGCAGCTATTTGCTGTTATGGATTGGAGAGAAGGGCAGAGACGTCTTCAATACATGTACTCTGACTGCAGACCAGAAAAAGGTATTGAAAACCTATTATGACGGCTTTGAAGCCTACGTAATGCCTAAACTAACCCCATCTTTGCAAGGCGAAGGTGAAAATTTCGACCAGTTTGTGACTGAATTAAGACTGCTAGTGAAAGACTGTGACTATCCTAACAGTGACGATATGGTCAGGGACAGAATTGTGTTCGCCAAAAACTCAACAAGAGTGAGAGAAAAGCTTCTCCGTGTAGGTCCAGAGCTAACACTGGAAAGGGCTATTGACACAGCACAATCACACGAACTATCACAGCAGCAATTAAAAACAATGGATTCCCCACAGCAGGCGTAATCAACCAGTCTGTAGATGCAGTTAGCAAGAAGCCGTTCAGAAGAGGACAGGCACGTCACGACCGCAAAACTGTAAACAAAACTGACGCTAACAGTGCCATGCAAAACAAAGGATGTGGTGCGTGCGGAGGAGAGCACAGCCGCACTGAGGAATGTCCAGCAAAGGGACACCAGTGTAACAAATGCAAAAAATTCAATCATTAAGCTAGGGTGTGTAGGACACCACCACAGCACCGTCAAGCACAATATAAAGCAAAGAAAGTGCATGCTATTGCAGAGAGTGCTGAACAGCAATCAGGAGATGAAATGTACATTGACACTATAACTAAACAGCATGTAAACACAAATAAGGAACAGGCCTTTGCAGAATTGGAAATAGGCAAACAGAGGCGCAAATTAAAGTTTAAAATAGACACACGTGCCCAGGCCAACATAATACCAGCAAACACATTCCACCAACTGTTTGGAAATGTAGTCCTAGGCCCACCGTCCAGGCTTTTAAAAAAGAAAACAGTAATGCTAGATTTTGACATAGTCTGTGCAGAAAGTGCTCCCCCCCGTCCTAGGCATGAGAACATGTCTAGACCTGAACATTGTCAAAATAGTGCATATGGTCAATGCACAGCCAGAGCCACACATGAGCCCGATGGATGAGTATGTGGATGTGTTTCAGGGCATTGGACTGTTTCCTGGAGAGTGTAGTCTTCGCCTGAAACCTGAAGTAATGCCAGTGGTGTGCCCGTCTCGCCGCATCCCATACGCTTTGTGCAGCCGACTCAAAGACAAGTTAGATGAAATGGAGAAAATGGGCATAATCCAAAAAGTCACTGAACCAACAGAATGGGTTAACGCATTGGTTGGAGTGGAAAAGCCCAAAACAGGAAAGCTCAGGATTTGTTTAGATCCCCGCCCCCTAAACAAAGCCATCCAGAGACCCCACTATCCACTCCCTTCTCTAGATGACATTACAGCAAGACTGACAGGGGCACAGTACTTTAGCATATTAGACGCCAGGTCTGGTTACTGGAACATAAAACTCAGCGAAGAGTCATCCATGCTAACCACATTTAACACTGTCTATGGCAGATACACGTTCAAGAGACTCCCGTTCAGAATCATATCCGCACAAGATGAGTTCCAGAGACGGGTGGACGAGGCCTATGAAGGACTCCACAACGTCGCCGCCATTATCGATGACATCATTGTATATGGCCGCACCAAAGAGGAGCATGATGCCAGCCTGCATGCCATGCTGCAGAGAACCAAAGAGAAAGGAATAAAATTGAACAAAGACAAGAGCATCATCTGTGTGCCCAAGGTGAGCTATTTTGGACACATGCTGACACGAGAGGGCGTCCGGCCTGACTCCAACAAAGTCAAAGCAATCAAAGACATGCCCCGACTGCAGAGCAAGGCGGAGCTAGACACAATATTGGGCATGATCACTTACCTGTCTAAGTTTGCCCCCAGACTGTCCGAGGCAACAGCCCCGCTCCGAGAACTGTTGAAAGAGAGCAGTGAGTTTGTATGGGACCCGAACCAGGATGCTGCATTCCAGCAAGTGAAAAGCCTCTTAACACAAGAGCCTGGTCCCGTACTAGCCTACTTTGACCCCACTAAGGATGTGAAGCTGCAGGTGGATGCCTCCAAACATGGTTTAGGAGCAGTCCTGCTGCAGGATGAGAAACCAATTGCATATGCGTCAAAGGCACTGAATGAGATGGAAGTCAACTATGCTCAGATCGAAAAGGAGCTGTACGCCGTGCTCTTTGGATGCAAACAATTCCACCAATACCTGTATGGACGTCAGGTGACCGTGGAGTCAAATCACAAGCCGCTTGGGTCAATCATGCGAAAGCCCTTGGCATCTGCACCGCCGCGGCTCCAGTGCATGATACTACAGTTGCAAAGTTACAGCGTCAACATTGTTCACAAGCCTGGAAAGCAAATACCAGTTGCGGACACACTGTCTAGGAAGCCGATTGAGTACAGTGACAACTCCGTGAGCGAAGGCATGGATTCCTAAATACACACAGTGATCAGCAGCGCTCCGGTGAGCAACCAGAAAATGGCAGAAATCAGGTCTGCCACAGCCAAGGATGAGCAACTCTCAGCCTTGAGACAGGTTATTCAGTCAGGGTGGCCTGAGACAGTCAAACAATGTTCTGCTGTCGCTGAATATTGGAATCACAGGGATGAAATATCCGAGACAGATGGCATTCTGTTAAAAGGAGAAAAAATCCTTGTGCCAAAATCACTCAGAGCAGACATGCTTGCACGCATACACACAGGCCATCTCGGCATGGATAAGTGTAAGCAGCGTGCGAGAGAGATTCTATTCTGGCCAGGGATGGGTAAACAAATAGAGACACTAGTTGGATCTTGTAGCATTTGCCTAGAGCGACGCCACTCCGTCCCCAAAGAGCCAGTGCTGCCACACCCCATTCCTGAACGACCTTGGCAGGTCATAGCCACCAACCAGTTCAAATGGAACAACACTGACTATATAGTTGCAGTTGACTATTATAGCAGGTACTTTGAGGTTGAGAAAATCACAAACCTCACTTCCCCAACTGTCATCCGGAAGCTGAAGGCCATGTTTGCAAGATTTGGAATACCCCAGTCTGTAGTGAGTGATAATGGTCCTTGCTACAGCTCACAGGATTTCAAGAGCTTTGCACAGGCATGGGACTTTGAGCATGTCACAAGCAGCCCCCTGTACCCACAGAGCAACAGGTTAGCAGAGAAGACAGTGCAAACAGCCAAAGCCCTCATGGACAAAGCACACACACAGAGGTCAGACCCGTACCTCAGCTTATTGGAATACAGGAACACACCAGTGGATGGACTCAACTCCCCAGCACAGCTGTTAATGAGCAGAGCCTTACGCTCAGTCCTTCCAACCACTGCAAAACAGCTACAACCAGAAGTCGCTTGTCGCAGCGCAGTCCATGGCAGGAGAGAACTGTGCCAAAAACGACAAAAACAGTATTATGACAGAAATGCCAAAATGCTACTGCACTGCCGACAGGAGCCACAGTCTGAGTCCAACAGCCAACTGGAACGTGGAAACCCGCTACAGTTGTCGGACCAGCTGAGACCCAAAGATCTTACATCATCATCACAGATGAAAGTCAAGCGCTTCGACGCAATCGACGACACCTTCTACAGACCAACGAATGTGATGCAGGTCAGGAAGTTAACACACACGACCAACAGATAGAGCCCTAGACCACTGAGTCTAAGACTGTACAGCAAAGTGTGTCAGGTTCCCCAAGAGTGTCGCCACAACACATCACTACCAGGTCAGGATGTGTGGTTAAGCCAAAAGTTATCTCTGACCTGTGACTGTTTGAAATCAACCTAAATTTTTTTTTAAAAAAAGAAGCAGAAAGGTTGATATTGTGTTGCAAAAAAAAAAACAATTGTTGGAAATGTGAATTGATGTTGCACTAAATTATGTGTATTATTGTTCATGATGTTCCGGAATGTTAATTGAGCTACTCAGGGCCATTGAAGATTCATTTGCAGATTTATTTCATTGGTGCAATAATTGAAAATGTCTATTTTGTTATTGATATATTTATGTTGACATTATAGCTTACTGCACTTGCATACCACCAATTATTTCTTTCTTTAAAAGAAGGGGGATGTAATATCCATAGGTCAGGATATAATAGTATGATCCAGTAATGGCAGGGCTCGAGAGTGCGACCAAAATTTTTAAGAGGGCGACTGAAAAAAATTATAGGTCGCACTGGTGCACCCGATGCTGCTCGAGTTAACACTGAAATCTCTTTCGCAAGCGCAGCATCTCTCTGTGTTCTCCTGACGGTATCGTGGTCTAAACCAATAAGAGACAGCGCTCGGGCGGGTCATTGCCTTTGATTGGCTGTGGTCCTTTTCACTGCTGTAAGTAGTGTCAGTTCAAAAAATGCGAGCGACCTGAGCAGGCTGAGCGCCAGAGAACTTGAACGGGAAAATAATAGCCTATAGGTCTACGGGACAAAACGAGTGAAAATGAAGAAAGGTAGAGCCATTGAAAGTTTTTCATTAAAAAAAACGAAACCTACTCCTTCAACCAGCCCTACTGTCACTCCATCCATCTCATCTACCGAGAGTAGGTCTACATCCAGCCAAGACATGGAGCCCTCGGCCTCGGTGACGGTCCCTGGGAGAATGCCAAGCCCCGGTCCTTCCATGATAACATCAGACTCGGAACCAGAGGAGACAACCGAGTCTGAGATAGAGCCGGGCCCCGAGAGTCAAATCAGAAAGCCCAAAATATATTCTTTCAGGCGTTAAAACAATTTCCCTGGCTGAGGTACGACAAAGAACGGAACGCAATGCACTGCGTTTACTGTCGGGAGTGTGGTCAGAGTATGGCCGGTAATAGTGCATTCGTCGGAGAGTCGACAACGTTTCGGATCGAGACATTAGAAAAGCATAACTTGTCCAAAAAGCATACTACATGCCGTGACAAGTGTGTAAATACAGTGGCCCCTCTCCCAGCTGCATTTCAACGTCAGGCTGTGTTGATCAGGTCCTCGGAGGAATCAGACATGATCATAAAATTCAATGTCGCATACAACATTGCCAAGGAGGAAATGCCGTTCACAAAATTTAAGTCAGAGATCATTCTAATGAAGAAAAACGGCTTAAATGTCAACCCAACCTACAGCAATTACAAGGGATGCGCGCAATTTATTGGTGTAACAGCCGACACACTGAAAAATAAGACAGCTGCGGACGTTGGAAACGCCACTGAGCCAACCAGATCGATTTTGGAGTCACCATACCCACAGAGGACAGCTGAGGGTGCGGACAGTGGCAGTGAACCGAAAAATTGACTGTAGGTATCAACATTCAGGAGAGACACACCTGCACCGGTGTCCAACAGCAGGGGGATGCACACATCATTAATGTTGACTGTGCATGATTTGAATGACACTGGCCCAGAGCTCACCTTGTGAATGACGGCGGTTGAAGACTGGGGGGTGTGGCCCTCTGACCCAGCCGGGGAAGATCGACAGACGTTGGCAAAGTGATTTTGCTTACCGCAGCTACGGCATGTCTGGCCACGGGCAGGGCAGTTCTGAGCCCTTGAAACATGAGACCGAGATCTACAGTTACCACAGTACTGTTGAGGGCGGGGCCGAGAACGCCGTCGTTGCAGTTGCAAGACGTCCCCAGTGGAGTCGGCGCCCGCCTCGCTCTGGCTGGGTTGCGTCCCGAGGGGCAGCTGTGAGTAGAGGGAGGAGTCGTTGGCAGCTTGACTGGAGGTGGCCACTGTAATGACCTGTGCCCTCTGGCTATGTTAACTTATAACATTAATAAAGCAAGGACGACTTCTCTCGTGCTGGGTGTTTATTCACCGACCGGATTCCCACTGACGTTGTTACGTACATCACGTGACTTTGTTGTGGCGCTACGGAAAGCCGTAAGGGACATTAGCAAATCAAATATTACTAGCAAATATTACATCTCCCTTTTTCTGAAAAGTGCTGCTTTCTCTTCAGAGATACAGACCACGTTGAGCACGTTTATAAGCGAATACAATCTTAATAAGAAAGAATATGAAAGTGGAACTCTTATATAACTGGACTGCAACAAAGTAGTGTAAAACATTTCCTTCACTGTCTAAATGTGACACCGTAATAACATTTCATCTTTTTTTTTCATTTCATTACTGGTAACTGCAAACAGCAGGTAGGTACACAAGGTAAGTGAACGCTGTAAATATTTCTTTTCAAAACATAGCAGGTATAGTACAGGTTGGTGTACAATTCTCTCTTTTTTTAACATTCATAAGTCAATGATTTGTCTTGGTTTGATCGTACGACCTGACCTCGTGGTGTAACCAGGCTGTGTGTCTGGTTGTCGCTGATTGTTCGTGTCTGGAGGTTCAGCATGCTCTTGCTGATGGGCTTGTGTGTTGTTAGCGCTGGTAACAGTCTGCTGTGAAGTGTGTGTGTGTAGTGTGAGTGTTCACTCTGCTTTGTCGCAGGTGTTGACGGTTGCGTCGGTAGATCTGACCTTCTTTGGTTTGGATGTGGTAGCTCCTGTCTGTGTTCGCTGGTCTTTCCACAGTTGCAGGTCTCCAGGATCCATCCTCCTGCCGGAAGCGGATTGGTGTGCCTGCGGGCAGGTGGGGCAGAGGTTTGGCTGTTCGGTTGTAGTATGCCTGCTGGCGCTGTTGACATACCTCTCTCCTTTTGTGAACATCCTCCTGACTGGCGATCTGTGGCTGCAGGTGTTTTGCTGTTGATGGGAGAATGGACCGCAGCCTCCGACTCATCAGTAGCTGTGCCGGTGATTTCAGGTTGTCCACCGGTGTGTTGCGATACTCCAGTAAGCTCATGAAGGGGTCTTTGTTCTCAGCTTTGGCTTTGTCCAGGATGCGTTTGGCCGTCTGGACAGTCTTCTCGGAGAGGCCGTTGCTCTGTGGGTAGTGGGGGCTTGTGGTGGTGTGTGAGAAACCCCATGTCTGTGAGAAGTTGCGGAACTCACCAGAGCTGTAGCACGGACCGTTGTCGCTGATGATAGTCTCGGGGATTCCGTGTCGAGCCATTGCTGCTTTCAGCTTCATGATGACGGCAGATGAGGTGCAGCTGTAAAGTCTCTCTAGCTCAAAGAATCTGGAGTAGTAGTCCACAGTGACTATGAAGTCCTGTGAGTTCCATGTGAATAGGTCTGTGCCTATCACTTGCCATGGCCGCTCGGGTATGGCGTGTGACCTCATTGGTTCCTTTGCATTTGCGCTGCGCCGTTCTTGGCATATGCTGCAGTCTGCTACCGCATCCTCGATCTGTTTCCCCATGCCAGGCCAGAACAGTAAGTCTCTTGCTCGGCATTTGCTTTTTTCCACGCCGAGGTGGCCGGCATGGATGCGCTGTATCATGTCCTTGCGAAGCTTTTGGGGGACAATGATTCTCTCACCTTTGAACACGATACCGTCCATTTCTGAGATTTCTGCTCTGTGGTTCCAGTATTCCTGGATGCTGGGCGGGCACTTTTTCTTTGTGTCTGGCCAGCCAGTGAGTGTGGCTCGTCTGAGTGCGGTGAGCTGTGGATCTTGCGCTGTTTCCTGCTTGATTTCTGTGAGTCTTGTGTCGCTCACAGGGATGTTGCTGAGGACTGTGTGCACTTGGGCCTCCATCCCTTCCTGTAGGTCACTGTCGTAGTGTTCTATTGACTTGCGCGACAGTGTGTCGGCCACCGGTATGTCCTTACCGGGGCGGTGGATGATTTGGATGTCGTATTTTTGGAGCGCCAGGATCATCCGTTGCAGCCGGGGTGGTGCTGCTGCCAGTGGCTTTTTTTAGTATTGCCTCCAGAGGCTTGTGGTCTAACTCCACAATCACTTTTCGTCCGTACATGTACTCGTGGAACCTCTTGCAGCCGAAGACCACAGCGTAGAGCTCCTTCTCTATCTGTGCGTAGTTTTCTTCAGTGCTGTTGAGTGACTTGGACGCATAGGCAATTGGTTTGCCATCTTGGCGCATGACAGCCCCAAGGCCACTTTTGGATGCATCCACTTGGAGTCGCAGCTCTTTCTGCGGGTCGAAATAGGAAAGTACTGGACCTGGGTGCTGTGTAATGAGATTCTTCATCTCTTGGAACACCTTGTCGTGGACTGCATCCCACACAAACTCACTGTCCTGTTTCAGAAGCTGTCTGAGGGGTGAGTTTATCTGTGAGAGGTGTGGAGCGAATCTGGCGAGGTAGTTGATCATGCCGAGGACTGTCTCCAGCTCTGCTTTGTTCTGTGGGGGTTGCATGTCCTTGACCGCCTTCACCTTGTGTGGGTCTGGTTTGATGCCTTCGTGTGAGAGCGTGTGGCCGAAGTAGCTTACCTCGGACACGCATATGTGACACTTGTGGGGGTTGAGCCTCACCCCTCGCTCCCTTGTGCGCTTCAGCATCGCTCTGAGATGCTGGTCATGTTCCTCTTTAGTCTTGCCGAACACTAGTATGTCGTCCACTATGGCCGTCACACCGTCCAATCCTTCATATGTTTCATCCACGCGTCTCTGGAACTCGTCTTGAGCGGACACGATTCCGAATGGCAGTCTGAGGAAACGATACCTGCCAAACACTGTGTTAAATGTCGTCAACACTGAGGATTCAATGCTCAGTTTGATGGCCCAATAGCCTGACCGCGCGTCTAACACGCTAAAGTACTCAGCTCCAGCGAGCTTTGTGGTGGCGTCCTCCAGCGTGGGGAGGGGGTAGTGAGGTCGTTGTATCACTTTGTTAAGAGCTCTGGGGTCTAAACACACTCTAAGTTTGCCTGTCTTTGGCTTCTCAACAATAACGAGTGTGTTCACCCATTCTGTGGGTTCTGTTACCTTACAGATTATGCCGCCTTTCTCCATGCTGTCAAGCTCGTCCCTCAGTTTGCTGCGTAGGGCGATGGGGATTCTGCGTGGCGGGCAGATGACCGGCGTTGCATCTGGTGTGACGCGGAAGGTGCACTCGCCTGGGAACTCTCCTATTGCCTGGAAAACATCTGCATACTCATCCATTATGCTCTGTGATGTGACATTGTTTTCCTCGCTCACAGCCATCACTATTTTTACCAAGTTTAGGTCACGGCATGTTTTCATTGCCATGACTGGTGGGGCGTTTGTGTCAATGACGTAAAAGTCCAGCATCATTGCATTGTCTCTGTACTTACATTTGAGTTTGCATGTGCCTTTCACGCTCAGCGCACCTCCTCCATATTCAGTGAGTCTGTGTATTGCTGGTTTCAGTGTCACATTTTTGAACAGCACCTGGAACAGGTTGGTGGGAATAGTATTGGCCTGTGCCCCAGTGTCTAGTTTAAACTTTACCTTCTGTGGAGGTGTGTCAATTCCAACCTCTACGTAAGCCTGCTCGTTGCTTTTTCCGTTGTTCTCTATTGAGATGCAGTCTATGTACAGCTCTGTCTGTTCTCCCACAGCGGTGCTCTCCACTGTAATGTTGTCGAAGTACAGTTCTTCCTGCTCTCTGTCAGCGGTGTACTCTTCTGGGTTCTCTCCGACGGCATGTACTGTGCCGCGGTAGTACTTTGTCTGTCCCTGGGAGCTAGACTTGCATACTTTAGCAAAATGATTGAGCTTCTTGCATTTAATGCATTGTTTACCCTTAGCTGGGCAAGTGGCTTTAGCGCCGTGTAGCCCTCCACAATAGCTACACGCCCTAGCGGCGGTGCTAACGTTACCCTCCCTTTGTCTGAAGTTAGCGTTAGCTGCTTTGGGTGCGTTCGGTTTGTAAGTCTTTCTGCCTATTGCGTGCACCGTTTCATGTGTGCTGCCCTGGCCCATAAACTTTAGCTGTTGCTTTGCTAGCTCGTGTGAGCGGGCTACATCTATGGCTTTTTCTAGCGTTAGCTCAGCTCCCTGGCTAAGTAGCTTTTCTCTCACTCTGGGTGAGTTGGTGGCAAACACGATGCGGTCCCTGACCATCTCGTCGGCATTTGGGTAGCGACAGTCTTTGACTAGGAGCTTTAGGTCAGTTACAAATTGTTCTAAGGATTCACTCTCTCCCTGCATCTTTTCATGAAATTTATATCTGGCATAAATCGGGTTTGCTTTGGGGGTGATGTACTCAGTGTACTCATCGTAGTACGTTTCTAGCTTCTTGGCTTGTTCTCCGCTGAGTGTCCAAGTGTTGTGCACATCGCGCCCTTTTCCCCCTATCCAGAGCAGGAGGTAGCTGCATTTCTCCTCTTCGTTCTTCCCGCGCAGGGGGCCCTTGAACATTAGCTCCGTTGTTTGTCGAAATCGTCTCCATGCTTCAGGTAAGTTCGCCGATTCCCAGTCCATCCGTGGAGCTGGAACGCCGTACGAATCCATATTGGGTATTTAAACTCCGCTACTCTGACACCATGTAATGATCTGTGCCCTCTGGCTATGTTAACTTATAACACTAATAAAGCAAGGACGACTTCTCTCGTGCTGGGTGTTTATTCACCGACCGGATTCAGACTGACGTTGTTACGTACATCACGTGACTTTGTTGTGGCGCTACGGAAAGCCGCAAGGGACATTAGCAAATCAAATATTACTAGCAAATATTACAGCCACTTGCTGTGTATTTAGCATAGCAGCACACTCAGCTGCTCCCTCAACCTGTAGTGCGATGGTAATTGCTCTGGACAGCAGCAGATCGTCTTTTTCCAGCAGGAGAGTCTCACGCACCTTTGCGTTGTTGGTGTGTTCGATTAGCTGGTCGCGAACCATCTCGTCCTGAAGCGCGCCAAACTTGCATGAGCTAGCTAGCCCTCGCAAATTAGCTACATACTGCTGCACAGACTCACCAGGCAGTTGGTGTCGATGACGGAATATAAATCGCCGAAGGAGGGCACTCTGTGGAGCAGCGAAATGGGTGCTCATAAGTCCCACAGCTTCGTCAAATTTTGTGACGTTCCCCAGAGTCCCGAGCACACGATGACCCTCTGCTCCCAAACAGTGTAGCAACAGAGCCGTCTTCCTAGCCTGGCTCACGTCGTCGAGCCCTGAGGCGATGATGTAATTTTCAAAACTATGTAGCCAGCGAGTCCATGGTACCGGAGGCTCGCCAGGTAATGCCAGGAAGAGGGCAGGTGGTGGGAGAGAGATATCAGCCATCCTCGTCGCCAATATTGTATTTAGAAATCACGTCAGGACACAGCGCTGTCGCTCGACACAACCTCTGCGTTGCATTCTTTATTTAGACTGACACAGCATCACAGGCAGACCCGATCAAACAACCCAGAGCCCACAGGCATCACCAATCGATCCCAGCACAATAGAACAGCACCAAATCAAATGCATTACTGTCGATGTGTGCAGACGTAACAGCCACGTATATGTCATTTATGATTGACGGTGACACACATCTCTACAAAGGAGTGCGTGATTATCTACAGCCGCATTTTGCAGAAAGGGAGGCCGGTCAACATATTAATTGGACATGTCGAGGTGGAGCACTTTTTATTTTCAAATGTTTTATTTTACTTGAAATGTTTAAATCTAACATGTTCAATTTCAGTTCATTGAAGCACTTTAAGCACAAACACTTTTATTTGGAAACGTTTAAATGTTTTAAATGTTCAATTTAAGCTCAGTGTAGCACTTTAAACACTTTATTTTGCTTTATATATTCTTCATATATATATATATATATATATATATATATATTCTTTATATATTGTGTTTAAATAAAGAAGCTTTTTCTACACATTGTTTTAAAAAAATCATTCACATTATATGACAGAAGAACGATAAAAAGGAGACCTTTTGGTGTTAAAGGCGACGCAATGAAAAATGTGGGTGCACCTAAATTTTGTGCTGGTGCACCTAAAAAAAAAAGTTAGGCGCACCAGTGCAACTAATGCAAAAAGTTAGTGTAGAGCCCTGAATGGTCTAGTCCAGCGCGACGCTAGGTGATGACGTCACTGACCTATCCTGGAGATTCAGGAAATGTACCAGACGGGAGGGATTGTGTATGCATGGCAGACCACAGTAAACACAGAACACCAAATGTCATTTAATGTGTGGACATTGCTTCATTCGAGACACTGTAGAGTGACCGTTAGGAGGCAACCGTTTTAAATATACAATTAG
This sequence comes from Lampris incognitus, assembly GCF_029633865.1. NCBI lineage: Eukaryota > Metazoa > Chordata > Actinopteri > Lampriformes > Lampridae > Lampris > Lampris incognitus. The sequence goes on from NC_079212.1 coordinate 113,422,549, forward strand.
TGTAGTTCAGTTTTTGTTCACAGGATGTTGCTCGTGGTTTACAATCTTGCATGTCAAATCTTTCTAGCATTTTTTTTCACATACCTCTTCTGTGACACTTTAACACATTTATCACATTGGTCAAAAGCGATACCAAGAAAGTTTTTCAATTCACCCAAGTCTTTCATCTTTCATCTTGAATTTTGCTGTGAGCTTCTCCTTTACAATCTTCAGTGCATTTTCATCACTGGCAGCAATAATCAAGTCATCAACCCATATTATAATTATCACTTTCTCATTTCCTGTTTCCCTTGTGTAAACACAATGATCAGCTGGATTTTGCAAAAACTCATTTTCGTTCAGAAAATCATGCAACATTTTGTTCCAGTTCATGCCTGACTGTTTTAACCCATATAATGACTTTTCTAGCTTATACACCAATTTTTCATTAGTACTGGATTTCACCTCGTAACCCTCTGGTTGTTCCAGGAAAATATCGCAATCTATTGGTGCATGTAGGTAGGCAGTTTTGACATCCATCTGATGTAAAACCAGGTTTTCCTGCACTGCTTTTTGCATCAACACTCTGATACCGGTCAATTTAGCAGTAGGAGAAAATGTCTCCTCATAGTCTACACCAGGGGTGCACATAATTTTTTTGGTCTGGTTCTCAAAGGAGCACCTGAGGTTCTTGCTTGGTGCTCACCTTTTTTTAAATGCATTTTTCCATGACCCACCCACCTCACAAAATGAACAAAATATGAGGGATACGTGGATAACATTACATGTACTTTAATTTCAATTGAAAATGAATAAAAGCAGTAGGTTACAACAAAATGTCTGTTCTTTAAAGTGCCATACATGTGACTTTCAAATGAAATGACTGCTCTTCAAGCACTGAAAACTAAATATACAAATGACTGCTTTTTCAAACACTGAAAACCAAATCAAACTCACAACAGATACTGCTATTTAAAGCACTGAAAGTTCTGTTATCCTACAGGACATCATCGTCATCTTCATCACTCCCCTCCAGACTGTCCTCCTCTATTTCAAAAACACCAGATGTACTAGGCCTGCTCCTTTCTCGCTGCTTCAGCCTACGATTAGCTGTTTGCATCCACAAGTCTACTGCTGGCTTTGGGTCAAAGGTTTCTGTTGTGAACTTAGATAAGTGGATGTGCATTAGAGATGAGAGGCGATAGTCTGACAGGCAGGATCTGTACTTGTTTTCTTATTATATTCAGGTGTGAAATCCCCTCTCACATGCAGCACTGCTCAAGGGCAGTGTAAGAGACAGCAGAAGGACTTTCTGAATGTTGGAGTAACTGCCTGGGTTGCTGGTGTTCACTACATTGACTAGATCATGCACAGAGGAGGCTGCCAAACGTTTTCCAGCTTGCTTTAAACGCATCCACTCTCTTAAAGTTGAATCTTTGTCAACATGCATGCTGGCGTCATATTTCTCAAGGATGTTACTAAGTGTTGTGTTGCCAAAACCGTGGAGGTCTTTCATGTCATTAGGCCAAGTTGTAGGATCAAAAATCAAAAAGTGATCGCATGACTTGAGGGATTCATATCTGCTTTCAAATTCATGAATTAAAGCTCTCAACATATCAATCTTATCTCTGTCAGCTTCAGCATGTGCCACAGTCTCCTCCCTGTACTTGCCCTCACTGCCCATCAGTAGCGTCAACTGTCCAATAGCAACCATGAGCTCATCTCTGCATTCACCAATAGTCAGATTGTCTTTCTGGAACCTGAGGGAGGTGAACTGTAAAATGTTCCCAACATCAAGCATGTTGGCTAGGAAACAACGAAAACACTCTGTGCTGATATGTTTTAGGCTACTGTCATCACTTGTTGCCGCTTGGATCTGAATGGCTGGTAACATTCTCCATATTTTAAACAGAGTCTCTTGTCTCCATGCAGACCATCTGATGTTGTGGAACTTACCTAGTTTGACAAAATCAATGGCTTTCTCCTCACATATCTTTTGTAGTTGTGCAATTCGTTTTGCACCCCCTTTCTTTAAGTAAAAACTTAGCAAAGTGATGATAGATTTATTAAATGACTCATAGTATGGGACCGCACGATCAGCTGATTTAGCGCAGTTCTCCAACGTGTGGGCGGTGCACAGGATATGCACAAGGGAATCCCCGATATCCACCATCTGACATAATTTGGGACGAACCCCGATGTAAACTCCAACGTTGACAGCTGCTCCATCACTGCATACCGACACCAACTTTGCCTTCCACTCCGCTAAACCACAATCATTGAACAGTTGCACAAGTCCATCCACTATGTCGGTTGGCCCCCAGATTAATTAATCCAAGGAAGTCTGAGCTGTATTCTCCATTGCGGGACACAGAAACAATGTACACATTTTCCTGCTCCGTTTTTGTTATATCTTCGGATCCATCGAAAAGCACACCCCAAAATTCAGCTGCTTTCAGTTTTTCACTTAACTCTGAACTTATTGTCTGAGCGATGCTCTCCGTGATGCGGGATCCCCCTTCTCGTGAATGATAAGCAGTCCCGACGTTAACGCCTAATCTCTTGAGAAGCGGAATATCCTCCTCATATGAACGCATAGGACGTGCATGTTTCGCTTTGTGAAAGGCCAACCAGAGCATGTTTGTCAGTGCCTGATGTTGTTCTTCCGTCAGTCTGTCTTGCCACCTGTCGAGCGGGCCGCTGGGTCTCTGGTCCTGGCTGCGCCTGTTAGCAATAGCTTCCGCTACTTTCTGGTGTTCTCTGCTGTTTGCATGCTTATCAAAAGCTGGATGGCTGAAGTTTTTCGTCCCCATATAAAAGTGGCAGTTTCTATCCGCTAATGTGGGATTTTCCTGACATAGTTTACACCACATGTCAGTGTGGGCGTCATCTGTTTGAAGCCAGCCGATGTCCTGCAGCCATTTCTCTGAAAACTTACGCTTTGACTTTGGTTCTGGTTCAGTATGGCGTTTCTTTGGTGGAGGTGGAGGAACACCAAAGAGATTACTCAATGTCGCTTGCTTCTTTGACATTTTGGAGAAATTAGTGCCTCATACTATAGCATTGGTTAAAAGCAGTGGCTCATACTCTGCACTGCAAAATGTTTGGTACGCAAATGCGCAGTAAAACACTTTAATCTGGTGCTCGTTGAATATTTTAAGTGTGCATGCGCACCTGCGCACCACTTATGTGCACCTCTTGTCTACACCCATCTTTTGACTGTATCCCTTAGCTACATACCGTGCCTTGTATTTGTCAGATCTGTCAACATTGTTCTTAATTGCATATACCCATCTACCTCCCACTGCACTCTTACCCCCAGGTAAGTTGGTCAGGGTAAATGTGTCATTTTCTCTGAGCGATTGCATTTCGTCATCCATTGCATTAATCCATTCCTTTGAAATAGATGAGGTTACCGCTTCCCTGAATGTTAGGGGTACATTACACATCAGTCTGTAACAGTAATCTATGTTCGTCAGTACCTGATCATCACTCTCCTCACCACATACTACTACTACTACTACTTTCGGCTGCTCCCGTTAGGGGTCGCCACAGCGGATCATCCGTTTCCATTTCTTCCTGTCTTCTGCGTCTTCCTCTGTCACACCAGCCACCTGCGTGTCTTCCCTCACCACATCCATAAACCTCCTCTTTGGCCTTCCTCTTCTCCTCTTCCCTGGCAGCTCCATATTCAGCATCCTTCTCCCAATATACTCAGCATCTCTCCTCCACACATGTCCAAGCCATCTCAATCTTGCCTCTCTTGCTTTGTCTCCAAACCGTCCAACCTGAGCAGTCCCTCTAATATAATCGTTCCTAATCCTGTCCTTCTTCGTTACTCCAAGTGAAAATCTTAGCATCTTCAACTCTGCCACCTCCAGCTCCGCCTCCTGTCTTTTCGTCAGTGCCACTGTCTCAAAACCATATAACATAGCTGGTCTCACAACCATCTTGTAAACTTTCCCTTTAACTCTTGCTGATACCCTTCTGTCGCAAATCACTCCTGACACACTTCTCCACCCACTCCAACCTGCCTGCACTCTCTTTTTCACCTCTCTACTGCACTCCCCGTTACTTTGGACAGTTGACCCCAAGTATTTAAACTCAAATGCCTTTGTCACCTCCACTCCTTGCATCCTGACCATTCCACTGTCCTCTCTCTCATTCACGCATAGGTATTCCATCTTGCTCCTCCTGACTTTCATTCCTCTTCTCTCCAGTGCATACCTCCACCTCTCCAGATTCTCCTCAACCTGCACCCTACTCTCGCTACAGATCACAATGTCATCCGCGAACATCATCATCCATGGAGACTCCTGCCTGATCTTGTCCGTCAACCTGTCCATCACCATTGCAAACAAGAAAGGGCTAAGAGCCGATCCTTGATGTAATCCCACCTCCACCTTGAACCCATCTGTCATTCCAACCGCACACCTCACCATTGTCACACTTCCCTCATACGTATCCTGCACCACTCCTACATACTTCTCTGCAACTCCTGACTTCCTCATACAATACCACACCTCCTCTCTCGGCACTCTGTCATAAGCTTTCTCTAAATCTACAAAGACACAATGCAACTCTTTCTGGCCTTCTCTATACTTCTCAATCAACATTCTCAAAGCAAACATCGCATCTGTGGTGCTCTTTCGTGGCATGAAACCATACTGCTGCTCGCTGATCGTCACCTCTCCTCTTAACCTAGCTTCTATTACTCTTTCCCAAATCTTCATGCTGTGGCTGGTCAACTTTATACCTCTGTAGTTGTTATAGTTCTGCACATCGCCCTTGTTCTTGAAAATCGGTACCAGTATGCTTCTTCTCCACTCCTCAGGCATCCTCTCACTTTCCAGGGTTGTGTTAAACAATCTAGTTAAAAACTCCACTGCCATCTCTCCGAAACATCTCCATGCCTCCAAAGGTATGTCATCAGGACCAACTGCCTTTCCACTCTTCATCCTCTTCATAGCTGCCCTCACTTCCTCCTTGCTAATCCGCTGAACTTCCTGATTCACTATCCCTACATCATCCAACCTTCTCCCTCTCTCATTTTCTTCATTCATCAGCCCCTCAAAGTATTCCTTCCACCTTCTTAGCACACTCTCCTCACTTGTCAGCACATTTCCATCTCTATCCTTGATTGCCCTAACTTGCTGCACATCCTTTGCTGCTTGGTCCCTCTGTCTAGCCAATCGGTACAAGTCCTTTTCTCCTTCCTTAGTATCTAATCTGTCATACAACTCACCATACGCATTTTCCTTTGCCTTTGCCACCTCTCTCTTTGCTTTACGCTGCATCTCTTTGTACTCCTGTCTACTTTCTTCATCTCTCTTACTATCCCACTTCTTCTTTGCCAACCTTTTCCTCTGTATAATTTGCTGTACTTCCTCATTCCACCACCAAGTCTCCTTGTCTTCCTTCCTCTGTCCTGATGACACACCAAGTACCTTCCTAGCTGTCTCCCTCACTATTTCTGCAGTGGTTGTCCAGCCATCTGGCAACTCTTCACTACCACCCAGTGCCTGTCTTAACTCCTGCCTGAACTCCACACAACAGTCTTCCTTCTTCAACTTCCACCATTTGATCTTCGGCTGTGTCTTCACTCGCTTCCTCTTCTTGGTCTCCAAAGTCATCCTACAGACCACCATCCGATGCTGCCTAGCTACGTTCTCCCCTGTCACCACCTTGCAGTCTCCAATCCCTTTTAGATGGCGCCTTCTACATAAGATATAGTCCACCTGTGTGCATTTTCCTCCACTCTTGTACGTCACCCTGTGTTCCTCCCTCTTCTTGAAATATGTATTCACCACAGCCATTTCCATCCTTTTCGCAAAATCGACCACCATCTGTCCTTCCACATTTCTCTTCTTGACTCCATACCTTCCCATCACCTCCTCATCACCTCTGTTCCCTTCACCAACATGTCCATTGAAGTCGGCTCCAATCACCACTCTCTCCTCCTTGGGTACCCTCTCCACCATGTCGTCCAACTCACTCCAGAATTCTTCTTTTTCATCCATCTCACACCCAACTTGCGGGGCATATGCGCTGATAACATTCAGCAATAAACCTTCAATTTCCAGCTTCATACTCATCACTCTGTCTGACACTCTCTTCACCTCCAGCATGCTCTTGACATACTCTTCCTTCAGAATTACCCCTACCCCATTACTCCTCCCATTCACACCATGGTAGAAGAGTTTGAACCCACCTCCGATACTCCTGGCCTTACTCCCCTTCCACCTGGTCTCTTGCACACACAGTATGCCTACCTTTCTTCTTTCCATCATGTCAGCCAGCTCTCTCCCTTTACCAGTCATAGTGCCAACATTCAAAGTTCCAACTCTCACCTCCACATGCCTACCCTTCCTCCTCTCTAGCTGCCTCTGGACATGCTTTCCCCCTCTCCTTCTCCTTCGCCCAACAGTAGCATAGTTTCCACCGACACCCTGCTGGTTAACAGTACCGGTGGCGGTCGTTGGTAACCCGGGCCTCGACCGATCCGGTATGTAAGTCTTATTTATGATCCGCATATTTGATTTGGCAAAGATTTTACGCCGGATGCCCTTCCTGACGCAACCCTCCCCATTAGTCCGGGCTTGGGACCGGCACTAAGGATGCACTGGCTTGTGCATCCTTAGTGGCTGGGTTTCTCCTCACCACATACATATTCACTTAAATAACCTGGTTTCTACCTCACTCTAGAAGGGTATTGTGTAGGCTCATGGCTGGGCTCGCCCGTCTGTGTTTGGCTGTTCACCTCAGGCCTAGTTACTGGGACCTGGCTTTGAGTACATCCTGGACTCACATCAGTATTTTGCCTGGTCTTGCTAGCCCTATTCTGCACCTCGAAGTCATCATCATCAGGTGTCATGTCAGTCTGTGTCTGCTGCTCTGCAATCGTTTTTGTCACAAACTTAACTAATCTGTGCTTATGCACTTTCCCATTGTCAGGATAATAGACCATGTAGGCTGGGCTATTCTTGTCGTACCCGACAAAGATTTCTTTCTCACACCTCGAGTCTAGTTTTCTCTTGTCGTGCTTATAGGCATAACACACTGACCCACACTTTTGCATCCTAGAAATGTTAGGCCGTCTTCCTGCCAACATTAAGTAAGGCGTCTGTTTTGTGCGATTGCAAAAGCATTTGTGTTATGCTCGCGCACCAGAACCTGACCCGTGTGGCGAAACCCAAGACAGACAGACACGAGATAACTTCCAAAGCTGCAAAGGGAGGTTTTATTGTGGGAGGGAAATGTATGGTGAAAAAAGGCGTTCTGTTAGTGGGATGTGTGAGTAAACTATGTGTGGTGTCCCGTGGTTTGCGTGTATAACTATGTGTGAGTGTTTTTAGCCAATGTGTGGTGCGGTATGTAAATGACCAGGAGGTGTTGAAAAAATGTGCGTGCACCTGGCGAGAAAGTCCAGTCCGTGATCCAAGGGGGGTTGTCCGAGAAAGTCCAGGTCCGAGATCCGGGAAGTCGAGTCCGAAAGGAGGGGTCCGGGGAGAAACGTGAAGGTCGCTGGGGACGAGGGAGGCGCGGGGAGCCGTGGAAATCGCGGAGGGAGAGTCTTGGGAGGAAACAGACACGAAGATAAGACACTGGGGAATAAACAGAAAGCAAGGATCGCTGGAGGGCTTATCAAAACTTCACCGCAGGGTTCAGTACGTCGAAGCACTGAGAGACGTTCTGGGAGGCTTCTTGTAGAAGGCTGCCTGATTGCCACAGGTGTGCCTGATGGATGATGGCAAACACCTGGTGCAGTGCAGCGCTCGTCTCAGAGCGCGAGCCGAGCGCTCGGATGTTTCCGGCACGTCCGAGCTGGGGGAGTGGCTTGAACGTGCCGGGGAGGCAGCTCGGGGCGGTGTAACCACAACAATTTGTTCCTCACTACAGCTGCTGTCTGCACTGCATAGGTCCATAACACTTTTGGCAACTCGCTCTCTATTAGCATACACCTTGCCATGTCAAACAGGGTTTGCCAGTTTCGCTCAGCTGTACCATTCTGGTGTGGTGAGTATGGTGCTGAGGTCTCATGCCTAATTGCATTTCTGCTGAGTAGTGCCTGGTAATTCTTTCCCATGAATTCTCTACCATTGTCAGATCTGATACATTTAATTTTCCCGTATGGGGCTGTGTCAGCAAGAAACTTCTCTGTTGCTTGCACCGTGTCACTCTTATTTTTTTTAGAAAGTACAAGAACACTGCACTGGAATAATCATCACTGAATGATGATGCAAACCTATACCCGCCTCTGGACTCTGGGACTATTGGATCCGCTAGATCTGTGTGTACCAACTCTAGGGCTGCTTTGGCTCTCACATCAGGCTCCCTATACCTAGTTTGGATATATTTTCCCTGAGTGCACACTTTGCAATGTAGAGTAGGTTTGTCTACTTTGCCCTTGATTGTCATACCATCAACAACATTTTGTAATTTCTGAACATCATCGTAATTACAGTGCCCTAGAATCTCGTGCCATGTCTGTGTATCAAAACACGCTTTACACTGGTCATCACATTCTTCATTTACTATGTGCAAGTAGTATAGTCTGTTATGCTCATGAATGTGGAATTGTGTACCATCTCTGTCTCGTAGAACGTCCTTTCCTTTCTTGAAGATGACGGTCGCTCCGCTGGCAGTAGCTGCTTTCACAGAAAAGATGTCCTGCGGGTATGAGGGGATGTACAACGCTCGTCTCAGCGTCGTGTTGTGGCGTCGCCCTCTGCTGTCGATCAAGCACACCTCCGCGTCTCCTCTGCGCTTTGCGATTCCGTTGCTTCTTGTGCCATCAGCCAACTCTACGCAGTGTGTCTCCGCCTGGAACCTTTCGTCGAATTTCTTGAACTTTGCTATATCCGTGATCATACGTGTCCACCATCAGACCTCTCATCTTGACACCGCGCCCTGGCTGGATCTCCGCGTCCCCGTCGCTCGTCAGGAATGCATACGCCTTGTTGCTCGCCTCCTCGGAGACTTGTCGCGCGTCGTCCCGCCGCTGTCTACGTCTGCAGGTTGCGTCCCGATGTGTGGTGCTTTTGCACTGACAACACCACTGCTTGCGTTGACATGCTCTGGCTTTGTGTCCTTTCAGGCCACATCTGAAGCACACTATGTCCGCACTCGCGGCTCCCCGATCACCAGCACTCGCCAGAGCGGGTCTCGCACTCGGCTACACCCGCGCCTTCATGACGTTGTCGTCGGATGCTGTTGGACGCATTTTCTCAGTGTCCTCGTAGCTCCGTAATTTCGTTTTGAATTCGCCAAAAGGAACTGTCACATCACTTTGCGTTACATGAATAGCGAACGGTTTGAATGATTCTGGTAGTCCCTTCAAAATCATTGCTACTAACAGCCCATCACTCAATCTCTCACCAGCGTTTTTCAATGCGGTGATGGCTGTCTCTGAGCGTATAACGTATTCAGTCACACTGTCACTGCTCGACTTCTGAAGTGAAGTCAGTTCTGTATACAGGCTGTGGTGTATTGGATCGAGCACTCGGTGCTCGATTGTGTTGGACTGTCACCACTACTGAGTTCTGTAATACACTGGTCGAGCCTAGTAGTGTGTGATGTCTCCGTCAGTAAAGATCAGCTTGTGCCGCATCCTCGTCTCCGTGTACTTATATATAATAGTGATTAAGTTAGTAACCCACGAATAGTAACACTACAATAGTGTGCATAAGAGAAGTTGTTTCAGTAGGCTATCTTATAAAGAATGACACACACACGAGTTGCTCAGTGCAGCCAAGTATCTTCAAAGTGATGTAACATGTTCCTGAGCGCGGGTCATGTGTATCTAAGGTAAACTAGTGGATAGCCGATGGCATCGATCTATCTAGACCCGTAACATCCTCCTTTTCCAAGTATAAACACATACACATGAAGTTAGTGCAAAATAAAATTACTTTCATATACGAACAACCAATAACAGTGCAACAGCAGTAAATCTCTTCATATCCCATACCAGTGTAATAACCACAGTAGCGTATGATAACATTTCTCCTCTTTTCCCCCTCTCTCCCACATAGCAACCATCAACATTATTCAGATTACATAGTGAGTTTCAGTGGAGGTTTAGACAGCCGTCCAACCCTTGTGTAAGTGTGTCCATCCGAACGCGGAGCGCCAACAGGAGTAGATGGCGCCTTGGGCATGGACCTGATGGGGCTCGGCTCGAACACAGCCTGAGGGGTCTCAATGACAGTTTCTGTAGCTGGATCCCCGTCCGGTGTGTGTGCCGCAGCGGGTTCAACAGGATCGTGCGCGGCTCGTGCAGCTGGCTCAGCCACTCTGAGATCGATCCTGTTACGACGGTACAGGGAGCCATCAATGTCCACAAGATAAGACCTTGGCGCAACCCTGCGGAGACAAGTTCCGACTCTCCAGCGGCCAGTGTTATCACCTGGCAGGGGCTTCATCCGTACGACTTCCCCAATTTCAAGTGCCGGCAATTCACGGGCAGATCTGTCATAGAAGGATTTGGCGAGTTGCTTCCTGTGGCGCAGCTTTTCAGTGACGCCCACGACAACAGCTGGTTCCAGGAGCTTGCTTGCCGCCGGGATGGACGTCTTCAACCGGCGGGACATGAGGCGTTGTGCTGGGCTGCTGCCCATGTTTTCCGTAGGTGTATTCCTCCAGTGAAGCACGGCTTTCCAGGGGTCTTCACCATCATGCGCGGCCTTACGCAGAAGATTTTTTAAAATCTTCACGGCCGACTCGGCCTTGCCATTCGCTTTCGGGTGTCTGGGAGAGGGGGTCACGTGCTCAAATTCCCACTCAGAAGCGAACCGTGTGAACTGAGGGCCGTTGTCTGTAATAACCTTCTCTGGCTGACCATGTCGGGCGAACTGTGCCTTACATCGCTTGATGACTGTCTCTGCAGACATGTCGGGTAGAAGCTCAATCTCCCAAAAATCGGAATAGTGGTCGACTATTAGGAGATAGTCTTTCTGTCTGAAGCTGAATAGGTCCATGCTCAAGACCTGCCATGGCCTGGTTGGTACTTCGTGAGAGAGCATGGTCTCCTTTTGCTGATTGTGGGCGTACACATTGCAGGTCGAGCAGCTGCTTACAAAGTCCTTTATCTCTGACTGCATGTTGGGCCAGTACAATGTCTCTTGAGCGTGTCGGTAGCATGCATCACCCCCTATGTGACTTGAATGTATGCGCGTCAACATTTCTGGGCGGAGTGACTTTGGGATGATGACTTTTTGCCCCCGGAACAGAACTCCGTTCTGCACACTGATTTCATCCCTGAAGGGCCAGTACTCCCTAGCGATGAGGGGCGCTTCCTCCTTTACATCTGGCCAGCCCACGAGAACAGTGTTCTTCAGTGCCTGTAAGCATTCATCTCTGTCGGTGTGTCGTCTGATCTGTTCCAGCCGCTGGTTAGTCACATTCAGGTACTCTGCCTGGTTCACGTGCTGTATGTCTTCCTGCTCTTGTTGCAGAGAGCAGATAGCGTGTCGCTGATATGCAGTCCCTCTGCCGGAGCATCCAGCCGTAGCTCTGCTGAGCGTGTCGCTTATGAACATCTCTGGGCCTGGTTTGTAGATTACCCTCAGGTCGTAGTTCTGCAGAGTCATGAGCATGCTCTGGAGTCTCTTGGGCGCATTGAGAAGTGGCTTGCTGAAAATAGAGATCAGAGGCTTATGGTCCGTCTCTGCTGTGATCGGGTCGCGGCCATATAGGTAATGGTGAAACCTCTGGCAGGCGAAGACGATACTGAGACACTCCTTCTCAATTTGTGCATAGTTTTTTTCGAGGCAAATGCGATGGGCTGACCTTCCTGCATGAGACAACAACCGAGACCGCTCTGGCTGGCGTCGCTCTGGATTGCGATTGGCTTAGTTACATCATAGTAGCGCAGGACGGGCATGGCTGTCGCCAGTGCCTTAAGCTCATGAACCGCCGCCTCGTGCTTAGGCAGCCAGTGCCAGGGTGTGTCCTTGTCCAACAGGCGTCGCAACGGCTCGCAGACAGTAGATAGATGAGGCATTAACTTGGCTAAATAGTTAGCGAAGCCAATGAGACGCTGCACGCCCTTGGCATCTGTTGGGTTCGGCATGTCAATAATGGCTCTCACCTTCTCTGGATCGGGCTTCAGTCCAGCAGATGAGAGAATGTGGCCATGAAACTGCACCTCAGCCACCTTGAACTGCAACTTCTTCAGGCCGAGGTGAAGCTTGACCTCGCGGCAGCGTTCCATCAACGCCGCAAGCTTGACGTCGTGGTCGTCCCCAGCCTCCTTGTCTGTGTCCCCGCAGCCGACGACCAGGATATCGTCTGCAATGGGCTCAACGCCCTTCAGACCGGCGAGGAGCTCGTGCTGCTTGCGCTGATATACCTCGGGCGCCACCGATACTCCAAATGGTAGCTTGAGCCACCGCTTCCTCCCCCAGGGGGTCCAGAACGTGGTCATGAGGCTACTCTCATAGTCCAGTTTGCATTGCAGGAATGCATCCCGAGCGTCCACTAACGTGAAGACTCTGGCCTTGGGCAATTTATACAAAATGTCCTCCAAGGTAGGCATGATGTAGTGAGAGCGCTTTAGGGCTTTGTTCAATGGTTTAGGGTCAATGCATATTCTCAGCTTCTCCGGTTTTTTTAACAATCACCATGTTGCTGATCCAATCTGTAGGATCTGTGACAGGCGCAAGGTGGCCGTCAGCCTCGTACTTGTCCAGCTGGGCTTTGACTGCTGCTTTCATTGCGATTGGGACATTGCGAGGGGCACTCTGTACTGCAGCAACACTAGGATCAAGGTCAAAATGGACCTCCCCAGGCACGGATTCCACAGGGGAGTTGAAAACGTCACTGTATCTGTTGATAAGCTGTTCTTTAGTTAGGGCTCCTGGTTGTGTGTGTTCCATTTTGAGCACATCCTCTGGAATTGTGAAATGCATGAGCCCTAAGCGTTCACAGGTGGAGCCTGACAGAAGAGGATGTTGGCTGGTCCTCACTATTTCGAATGAGAGCTTGTGTGTTTGGCCTCTCACAGTACAGTCAGTCTCAAAGGTGCCCATAGAGCTCAGTGTTTCCCCCAAATACAGCTTCAGTCTGGTGTCACTCGGGCGGAGAGGTGTGTTTGGGGCCAGCCTTTTCTTGTCTTGAAAGTCCATTACATTGCAGGTGGCTCCAGAGTCCAGCTGACATTGTTGTGGCTTGTCGTGGAGTTTCAGAGTCACAAACCAAGTCTTTCCTTTGGTGTGCACTGCGCCGATTGACTCAAACATGTACAGATCATCTGCATCATTACTATGCTCTGTGTATTCCACACAGTTTACCTTGCCCTCAGCATGCCCCTTTTTGCTCTTTAAGCACACTTTAGAAAAGTGATTAAGTGTCCCACATGACCTACATTGTTTCCCGAAGGCCGGGCAATGCTCTCTGCCCCTTGAATGCGAGCTGCCACAATATTTGCAATTGCCTGCATCTCCTGCTGTTCTGGGTGGATTGCTCTGTTTCCATTGGTTTTGTCTGGGTTGCCTAGCAACGGCATGCACTGCCTCCGGCTGCGGTGTTGTTGCAAACTCCATTGCTCTCATACGGATGTCAGTTTGCTCTGCTGCGCGACACATGTCAATAGCTGTGATCATGTTCAAATCCTTCTCTCTCAACAGCCTGCGCCTAACGGCCTCGCTTGCAACTCCCAGGACTATCTTATCACGGATCATTTCATCTTTCAACTGTCCATACTCACAGGTTGCTGCCCTCTCTCTCAGTCTCGTCACAAAGGTATCAAACGATTCTCCTTCCTCCTGCTTGCAACTCCCGAAAATGTACCTCTCGTATATTGTGTTTTTTGCTGGCTTGAAGTATTTCCCCAACTCTCTCAGTATGGCGTCAGGATCCCCTTGATCATCTTCTGAGAGGTTCAGATTGTGGCGGTAAATATGCCTGCATTCACTTCCCATCACACTTCTTAGAGTAGCCGCTTGTATTTTCTTGTCCTTGCCAAGTATGCCCGTGACGAGGACGTAGTCTTCATATTCGGCCCGAAAAATGTCCCAATTGACACTCCAATCGCCTGTGAAGCTCATCGGGGACGGTGGTGGAATATTCACGTTAGCTGCCATTGTATGTGATGCTATCGGCGCCGGTAATGCTAGCGTTAGCTCCTCTGTGACAACGTCTTCAGCAGAAGTACTTTGCTCTGAATCGGAATCCTCCGACATGTGACCTACTCAGGCCTACAAACTTAAACATGCGAGCTAGTAAAATAAGAAATAAGTTATCCGACTTCTGACACCATGTTTCAGTAGGCTATCTTATAAAGAATGACACACACACGAGTTGCTCAGTGCAGCCAAGTATCTTCAAAGTGATGTAACATGTTCCTGAGCGCGGGTCATGTGTATCTAAGGTAAACTAGTGGATAGCCGATGGCATCGATCTATCTAGACCCGTAACAGAAGTCACAACATGGTGTCAGAAGACGGAGTTACGGTATAATTCGAGGGCGGTACTTCAACGAGTTCGCTGGTAGCTGAGGCAGCTAGCTAACACGTGCTAGCCTGCGCACAAATATGGAACAGTTCAAGCCGCCACCACCGCTGATACTTACCGGGAATGTCGTAGAAAACTGGAGAAGATGGGAGCAGCGTTTCCAGCTGTACATGACCGCTTCAGGTGCGTTGGATAAGGAAGAGACGGTTAAAATAGCCATTCTTCACACCATCGGCGAGGAGGCGCTAGAAGTGTATAACACACTCACCATCATCCCAGAAGGAGACGACGAATCGATGGAGGACGTTCTGAAAGCCTTCAAGGACTACTGCAGCCCTCGGAAGAACGTTGTGTTCGAACGCCATCAATTCTGGTCGCACACGATGTCAGCAGGAATATCGGTGGACAGATTCATCACAGAGCTGCGCCAGAAGAGCAAAGACTGTGAGTTTGGCAGACATGAAGATGACATGATAAGGGATAAATTAGTGTTCAGCATAAATGATGCCCGTTTGAAAGAAAGACTGTTACGTGATAATGAGCTTACTTTGCGCAGGGCCGTAGAGATATGTAGATCAGCCGAGCTCGCTAAGTCACAAATACAAGCGATGCAGACGTCACATGTTGTCCAAGACGCCTCAGTGGAGGCATTGAAGAAAGCAACAGGGCAAACGCGCACGGGCAGCTGGAACAAGAACAAAACGAGCAGCAAGAGGCATGTAGCAACAACTCTCTGCCACAAGTGTGGAAATAAACATGAGCCCCGTCAATGCCCAGCTTATGGTGCAGTGTGCCACAAATGTGGTAAGAACAATCATTTTTCCAAGGTGTGTAAATCAAGCACTGAAAAAAGCGGCAATTACAAGACAAAGACAGTGCATAATCTAGAAAGTGAAATTGATTCCTTATATATAGGCATGATTGGAAAATACAAAAACAAAGCAGCCCACCAAGCTAAAGGCACTGTATGGCGTGAAACAGCCACGGTCAGAGGCGTAGCAATTAACTTCAAGTTGGACACAGGCGCCGATGCAAATGTGCTTCCTATGCGCGTATTCCGGCAGCTACCAGGTCCCGTTCAGTTACGGCCCACAAAGACTGTGCTGATTGCTTTTGGTGGTGCACGACTACCCTCAGATGGTGTTGCATCTCTACATTGCCGCACATCTAAGCATACGGCTATATTGGACTTCCATGTGTCTAGCCGAGCTGACAAGCCAATCCTGGGTGGAGATGCGTGTGAAGAGCTGCAGCTGGTGAGAAGAGTCGAGGCGCTTGCAGTGGAGTCCCCACAACCAGCAAAACCTCCGGCCACCAAAGAGGAGCTGCTGCAGAGGTATGCGGAGGTCTTCACAGGATTAGGCGAATTTCCTGGAGTTCATCACATACACATTGACCCCAGCGTCACGCCTGTGATTCACGCGTGCAGGAACGTACCACTCTCCATCATGGACTCACTAAGAGAGACACTCACAGACTTGCAGAACAGGAAAGTCATAACTCCTGTCAATGAACCTACAGAATGGGTGAACAGTCTTGTTGCCACAAAGAAAAAAAATGCTGCATTAAGGGTATGTTTGGATCCTTGCAACCTGAATGAGGCAGTCAAGCGTCAACACTACTCCATTCCTACACCGGAAGACGTGCGCAGCAGGCTAACAGGAAAATCCATCTTCTCCATCCTAGATGAAAAGGATGGATACTGGCAGATCAAGCTAGATGAGCCGTCGTCTAAGCTATGCACCTTCAACACGCCGTGGGGCCGGTTCCGCTTCCTCAGACTCCCATTCGGGATCAAATCGGCCAGCGAAGTGTTTCAACAAAAGAACTGTGAGACCTTCGGCGATATCCCAGGTGTGTACATTATAGCAGACGACATGATCATCGCAGCGTCATCAGAGCGGGAACAAGATGAAATCCTGCAGAAAGTAATGGAGAGAGCCAAGACCGCACATGTGAAATTTAACAGGGACAAGATCCAGTTTAAAGTTGATACTGTAAAGTACATGGGACACGTCATCACGGCAGCAGGACAGAGAGCTGACGACACAAAGATCAAAGCGATTGTCGACATGCCAACCCCGGAAGACAAACAAAGTCTCCAACGTCTGCTGGGAATGACAAAATTCCTAGCGCAATACATACCAAACGAAGCCTCACTCACGGCACCCCTCAGACAGCTGCTCAAGAAGGATGTAGCGTGGCAATGGTGCCCGCACCACAGCTCAGCGCTAAAGGCACTAAAGACCATCCTCACACAAGCCCGTGTGCTGAGATACTACGATCACAAGCAGCCTCTCACTCTACAAGCAGACTCCTCAAAGGATGGACTGGGAGCCTGTCTGATGCAGGACGACCGCCCAGTGTGCTATGCCTCACGAGCGCTCACCGACACAGAAAAGAGGTACGCACAGATAGAGAAAGAGTTGCTCGCTATAGTGTTTGCTGCTAAGAGATTCCACCAGTATGTCTACGGCAGACCAGTAACTGTCCAGTCCGATCATAAGCCTCTGGAGGTCATCATGCGCAAGCCGCTGAGCAAAGCACCTGCGCGGCTGCAAGGTATGCTTTTACAACTGCAGAGGTATGATCTGAGTGTAACATACACACCAGGCAAGCACATGTACATTGCCGACACACTCTCACGCGCTACAGCTAGCAGAGAAGGGGACCATATTAATGAAAACCCTTGTGATGAGAGAGTTGTGTATGCCTTGGATGCCACAGATGCCTTGAGCGAGGAAACACTCAGCCAATTAAAGAAAGCAACGGCAGCAGATAGCGTGCTGCAAGCTGTGTGTGAGAAACACAAGAAAGGCTGGCCCATGAAAAAGAAAAGTTTGGACAGAAAACTACACGCCTACTGGGCAGTAAAGGACATTATAAGCATGGAAGAAAATCATCATACCCCAGAGCTTCAGGAGCACGATTTTGGAGAAGCTGCATCTTGCACACCAAGGAGTGCAGCGCACAAAAGCCAGAGCAAGAAAGTCTCTCTACTGGCCTGGCATGGCACGAGATATAGAGGCAATGGTGGAAAAGTGCGTGCAATGCCAGCAGCTACAGCCCAAACAGCAGGCTGAGCCACTTATGCCGCATCAGGTCCCAGAACTGCCATGGATGAAAGTTGATTACCTAACCAAATATCCTGAAGTGCTCAACATATCTGACAAAACAGCATACACATTAATCCAGAAGATGAAGTCTGTGTTTGCCAGACACGGGATTCCTAGGGAGATACTGAGTGACCATGTCCCATTTGCCAGCTATGAGATGAAGTCATTTGCAGCTTCATGGGAGTTCAAGCTCACACACTCCAGCCCAGGTTTTCCCTCTTCAAATGGCATGGCTGAGAGAGCCATAAAGACAGTGAAACATGCGCTGAAGAAGGCAATGCAGACCGGCACTGACCCACATCTGGTGCTGCTGTCACTGAGGAACACACCGGTGACAGGACTGGACGTATCACCTGCACAAATGTTGATGGGGAGAGTTCTACGAAGCACACTTCCGTGCTCCAGTGCTGTGCTGACACAATCAGTCCCACAGCACATTCACAGCAAGATCCGGAACCTGCAGTTCCGCCAAAAACAACGTTACGACCAGCGTGCAAAGCCCCTGCCAGTGTTGACCCCAGGAGACACCGTACACATGCAAACGCGGCGCGGCTGGGAGCCTGCCGTTGTCACCCGACAGCGAGATGAACCACGGTCCTACACTGTGCAGACACTGGCTGGGAGGATGCAAAGAAGGAACAGGCGACATCTGAGGAAGATACATCCGAGCCTATTCAGAGACACGGACAGTGAGGAACATTTTGACCCAGAGGTACAACCCTCACCCTCACAAGCGCCTGTGCCAGTCGACTCACCACCACATGACCTGCCACCACACGACCCTCCTCCGGTGACTACAGGCAGTACACCCAAATGCTACACAAAGTGCGGCAGAGCAGTTAGGCGCCCTGCCAGATACAATGACTAACCTCAGGGTTCTTTTGTGTGATCATTCAAATGTTTATTAAGAAAAAAAAAAGAAAAAAAGAAGGTGAAACAAAGAGTACAAGGTGTGTTTAACCTGAAATGTTGCAAGATTGCTGAATGTTCAAAATGTTTACATGCTAACCACCAGAATGTGAAAAGGAAATGGTTTATGTTGTTTAATAAGAGTCATCTGTCATTTAAAAACATGCTTTATTAATCATTGAAGTATGCAAGTAGAAAAGACTTGTTCAGTGTTGATGACATAGTGTTAATGGTTCGATAAAGGGTCTACTGTTGAAGCAACTGATGAGTAGGCCACATCTCAGTTGGAAAAGAGGGATGTGGTGTATTGGATCGAGCACTCGGTGCTCGATTGTGTTGGACTGTCACCACTACTGAGTTCTGTAATACACTGGTCGAGCCTAGTAGTGTGTGATGTCTCCGTCAGTAAAGATCAGACTTGTGCCGCATCCTCGTCTCCGTGTACTTATATATAATAGTGATTAAGTTAGTAACCCACGAATAGTAACACTACAATAGTGTGCATAAGAGAAATCACAACACAGGCTAATTGTAGGCGGCTTCCCTTTACCTGCACAGAATTTTTAGCGCTTTCCGCCCATCGTCCGCTGCTTCCCGCATTTACCAGCGACAAACTTTTATCATCCAGAAACTGGATTAGCTCCGCATATACCTCAGCATTTTTCGCTCCATCTACTGCCCGTCCATCATCGTCGGTAAGCTCATTTAAAATAGCGTCCTTTGGCCCTTGTAACCGAAGATGGCCCAACAATGTCGTCTCCCACAGTTCATAGTTATTTTCATCTCCGTCAAAAACTAGTCGAGACCAACGGCTACTCGATCTTTCCATCCTGGGTCTTTCGCCCCCGCTATTTGACTCGGCGACCCCTCTACTCATGGTGCTAGTGTTACGCCCCTGTAAGGGGGGATAGAAAGAAACAAAACACGGACACGATGTTGCTGATGTTGTAATGGCCGACCGCAGGCAACACCCCATTCCCCCACAGGTCTGAACAAGGCATTAGCAATCGACAACAAATCAGTAGATTACAGGCGGACGACCAAACCTGGCGAAATAAGGAAACACTGCAAAACGTAAGCTGCAGTGTACCTTCCCAAAACATCATGGGATGCAAATTAGAACTAGACTGTGCATTTTAAACACAGCAACTTTAACTTATCTTTTTATACTCAGTGCACATCTAGTGGATGTCCCTTCAACATATATTTTTCCCTTTCAGTGCATTCAGAACTACAGCATCTCCATAACCATTACACACTCCCTTTCAACATAGATGTCGTCCTCGACATCCCAGGAAGCAGGTTATCAAAGTTTAAAACAATTACCCAGTGCATATAATGCTTCCAGATCACCCTTGCAAGGGTTTGTATGTGAGCACGTGGCTTAATCAAAAGCCCATAAGTGTGTGTAGTGTGTGTGTGTATATGTCAGCACTCGGCTGTTTAAACAGTGCTTGAATGTATGGTGTTTGTGTGTGTGCTCTATGTTTAGTACCCTGGTACAACAGCAGGCTGGTAGTTAAAGTGTTGTACCAGAGTCATCCATGCAGTTGTCGCTTACATAGCTCCATAGGGTGCTGGTGAGTACAAGTGCATGGTGTTACTTGGGAGTCCAGTACTGTAACAACTGGGATTACCCAGCTGATCATATGTGAAAACTCTCGGAGGTCGTCTTGCTCTCACCAGTCGTTGGTATCGTTGTTCATTTCCACTGTTATTTTCACTTTGAACAGGTGACAGTGGTACTGGCACTCTCTCTTCCAGGGCAATTTCCTCTTGAACTATTCTCTCCTCTTGACCTGATGTGTCCTCCCCTGTCAGTATGTCTCCCCTGTTCTGATCCAGCTGAGGAATGCCTTGTTGCTGAGGCTCAGCATCCTGTGACAGTTGTGTGACTTCCCTGTCAGCATCCTCTCCGCCTGTATTTACCTGAGGCTGGACCACAGGCAGAGGCTGATCTCTTGGCATATAGTATCCATAGTCATCACCATCACTATCATCATTGTCAGCTTCTTGGTTTTGTTCTCCCCTGTCTCTGCTGGTGTGAGCTGTGATTTGTCTCTTTACTTTGTTAGGTTTTAACTGAATCTCTAGGGGCAAATAGTCACATGGAAACAAGAGGTTACGGTGTAGTATTTTACTTCCTCTCCCTCTGCCTTGCTCTGGCAGTACCTCATATATGGGCATATCTTTTCCCACCTGACAGATGACTTTGTGGATGCAATCTTCCCAATGGTTCCGGAGCTTCCCCGTTCCTCCTCTGGGTGCCATATTCCTAACGAGAACCCGGTCACCCTCATGGAACACAGAACTCCTTACTTTGTTGTCATAATTTCGTTTGCCCCTCTCAGCACATTTTTTTGCATTTGCTGTTGTGATCTGATATGCCTCTTGCATTTGTTGTTTCCATTTTTTCATGTACTCTTGATGATCAGTAGTTCCAGTCTTAGGGGTCAAGCCAAACAATAAGTCAACAGGTAATCTTGGTGATCTCCCAAATAGAAGATAGAAAAGAGAGAAGCCGGTGGCTTCACATTGACTGCTGTTGTAGGCATAGATGAGCTTGGACAATGACTCTCCAATTTGACTTCTGCCTCTTGGTAAGCGTTTTCAGCATTTGCAGTAATGTTCTGTTTAGCCGCTCAACTTGCCCGTTGCCTTGTGGGTGATACGGTGTTATTCTTGAGCCCATCACTCCACAGTTTTTCTTCAGTTGCGCAAACAACTGATTTTCAAATTCCCCTCCCTGGTTGTGATGGATTCTTAAGGGGAACCCAAACTTCAGCGCATGATCATCGAATATCTTATCGGCAACAGTTTTGGCAGATTTCGATGTTGTGGCATAGGCTTGTGCAAAGCGTGTGTAATGATCAACAATCACTAATATGTATTCATATCCACCTTTGCACTTGTCTAAATGCAGAAAGTCAATGGATACAAGTTCGAATGGCTGAGTTGTGACAATCAACGTGAGTGGAGCTCTTGTTTCTCTACAGGGCCTTTTCTGTTTGAGGCACTGAGTGACATAGTGTTCTATCTCTCGCTGCATGTGTGGCCAGAAGAAGCAATCCCGAATGAGTGATGTTGTGCATTCCACACCTTGGTGTCCCATTTTGTCGTGGAGTTGTCTCAGAACTGTTG
Source organism: Lampris incognitus (assembly GCF_029633865.1). Classification (NCBI taxonomy): domain Eukaryota; kingdom Metazoa; phylum Chordata; class Actinopteri; order Lampriformes; family Lampridae; genus Lampris; species Lampris incognitus. The sequence goes on from NC_079212.1 coordinate 113,444,148, forward strand.
TCTTGTGTATTTTGGGTAGAACAAGTTGTGTTCTAGTTGAAGTTTTTCGGTGAAGTACCCCATCTCCATCGAGGCTGAGTTTTTCCCCAGTCACGGAGTAAACACTTGCTCTTGCACTTTATGATTTCAGCAGCTGTCCCTCTGGCTTTTTATTTGACAGTTTGCAGGCTATGATAGGGCCAATGTTTTGATCATCTCTCTGAGCTTTGCAGATAGCTGCTCCTGAAAAGGGCATAGACGTGCCCTCATCTGTCTCAGCACGACTGACAGCCATCAGGGATCATGCTGTGTGTGGGACTTTTCTTTCCACAGCTTGTACTGTAGCTTGCACAGACGGAGAGGACATGTGTTCTGTGCATTCTTCCATCATTGTTTCTATGTCACAGGGCATCCGTGAAAGGCCATCAGCATCAGAATTCTCTTTGCCGGGGCAATATTTGATAGTTAGGTGGACGTCTGCTAATTCCGCAACCCACCTTTGCCCGGTTGCGTTGAGTTTGGCCGTTGACAACACATAGGTAATGGGATTGTTGTCTGTGTATATGGTGCAAGATGAGCCAATTAGGTAATCTCGAAACCTTTCAGTAACGGCCCACTTCAAGGCTAGAAATTCAAGTTTCCCTGAATGAAGATGGTAATTTTTTTCAGCTTTGGTCAGTGTGTGAGATGCATAGGCTATTATACGGAGCTTCCCCTCCTGTTCTTGATACAGCACTGCACCTAGGCCTTGGTTTGAAGCATCTGTGTGCATGATGAACGATCTGTTGAATCCCAATATAGGCGGCTCAACCAGACAGTCAATCAATCTTTCCAGTATTTGTTGGTGTTTGTCAGTCCATGTAATCAGCTTTTGTGAAGGTGTCCCTTTGTTCTTTCCTTTTACTCTTCTTGTCCTTGTGTTACTGTCCTTCTGCTTATCTGATCCAGGGTCCAGTTCAGTCAGGGCATAAAGAGGTCCAGCGATGCGGGAGAAGTCCCTAATGTACTGTCAGTAGTAGCTCAGTAGCCCCATGACTGCCCTCAGCTCTCCCAAAGTCCGTGGCCTCTTCTCCTTTAAAGCTCTCACCGCAAGAGTGTCAGCGGGGTCCATTTTACTGCCCTCGGCAGACACAATGCGCCCTCAGTAGCGGACCTCGCGCTTGAACACTTCACACTTACTGGGTTTCAGCTTTATTCCGTGCTGCCGTAGCTGCTGTAACACTGTCCTCACATCCTCCACATGATCCTCGAAGGATCAACTGAAGACCAGCGTGTCATCCAAGTATGGAATGCAGATCTCATCCCTCAACCCTTCAAAACATTTTTCCATGCAGCGCTGGAAGGCAGCTGGAGCATTCATCAAGCCAAAGGGGATTTGGATCCATTCATACAGACCCCACGGTGTTACAAAAGCGGTGAGGGGTCTGCTCTCCTACGCCATGAAGCCCTGATGATATGCTTTTCTTTGATCTAAAATAGAGAACCATGAGTTTCCTCCTAGGCCATCCATTATGTCCTGCACTCTGGGAATGGGCTGGCGGTCAGAGAGAGTCTTTCTGTTAACTTCCCGCAAATCAATACGCAGTCATAGACTCCCATCTTTTTTACGAACACACACGACCAGTGATGCGTACGGTGAATTAGACTTCTCTACCCAGCCCTGAGCGATGAGGTCATTCAAGTAGTCCTTCATTTCCTGGTAAAGTGGCTTAGGCATGGAAAGATATGTTTTCGCTAAAGGCTCTGTGTCTTTCAGCGATATGCTGAGTTGCAATTTTTCTATGCAGCCGATATCATCATCCGTTCTCGAAAAGGAGGCAGACTCCTCTCTTAACATCTTGTGAGCTATCTCTCTCTCTGGCTCACTGAGGTGGCTCAGATTCACAGGCGGATCCCAAACATCGCCAGTAGTTTGATCTTTTTCAACCCTGATGTGATTCATTGTGGCTGGAGGCGGAGGCCGGACCCCTCTAGTATGGAGGCTGGGTAGACTGCCTGGATACGCTGGACAGTCCCAATCACAGTTCTCCCTGCCAACACTATATCATGGTCTGTAGGGTTCTGCACGCTTACCGTAATAGAGGGTTTGGCACCTTTAGTCACTTTAATGAGCGTGTCACACAGTTCGAGTCCCTCCGTCCAGCGGGGATTCACATCAGGCTCAAAGATTAATGAGGTATCTTCCTGTGGTGAGCCCATATGCACATGGCACTCAACTTAGACTGACATGTGTTTGGGAATGTTGCTCCTCTCTTGTTTTGTCTTAACTACATACTCATTCGCACGCTCAATACTGACTTGTTCTATGACAGCAGTTACCTGTTCTACAAAAGCTTTAGCTTGGCCTGGGAATGCTGCTCTTACTGTGTCACTCAGCCGTTCCCTGTTAGTACTGTTGGATTGTTTCAATTCATTGTCTATAATGAGGCCAATTACATTAGAATCAATAATTGGTTGAGCAATACCACCCTTCATTACAAGTGTGGGGACAACAACTTCTGTGGTAGGTGCTCCCTCTGAAGCTAACCTGAAGGTTATTTCTACCCAACCTGCATATGGCATGTTCTCCCCATTTGCAGCCACTATGTGTAGGGTCTCTGGTATGTCCATAATTTCTGAAATGTCTCTTAATCTTGTGTCTGGTAAATGCACTTCTTGCCATAGGTCATCAATTATTGTTACCTAGGATCCTGAGTCCCACAAAGCCTTAACACTTTGACCTTCAATGAAGCAATCAATCACATGCTTTTCCCCTACCAATGGAGCCATTTTAGCCTGTTTTTTTTGGGGGGGGGGGGTAGTGCTCCTAACCACACATGAGGGGGATGTACATTCTTTTTTGTGTACAGTCCAATTATCCACTTGACACGGCCTAGAACAGTAGAGCTTTTTCTTAGATGATGCACATTGTTTCAGTCTTACCCCTTCACCCTTTTGTCCAGTGTGCACAGTGCTGGGACCTTGCTGTGTCACTGGTCACTCCCTGTCCCGTGCGAGGAACCGCTCCCCATTTAAAGGAAACTGTCTCTGTTCCCTCGCTCGGCAACCAGCAAGGAAGTGCTCATTGCTGCCACACCTATAACAGTGCGTGCAGTAATCTTCAGCTCCATTCTGTTGACAGCTGAAACATTTCCTCATTCGCCCACGGTTTGATGGAGGGAAAGCTGCGCTGAGGGGCAAACCTTTGCTGGTACTGGGTGGTTCCTCCTCTGTGCCCGGGGCCACGGGTGAACCAGTATCCCTGTGGTGGGTCCTGCATCTGCGGACCTGAAAACTGTGGAACTGATGCGTCATTGGCCCCCCCTGCTGTTGGGTGCTGCCTGGGCATGTACTGGGGCTGTTGCATGGGCATGTGCTGGGGCTGCTGCATGGACTCCCTAATTTGAGACACTTCAGCTTTCAGATCTTTGAGCATAGCCATTTCATACCTAATTTCTTCAAGCTGGGAGAGAACAATAGGGGAAATTTTACCAGGGTTTTGTTGAGTGGGCGGTTCTTCATTCTTTTCCACAGGAGCGTCGCTCGACTGGGCTGAGTGGATAATGACAGGCCGTTGTTGTCCTACCAATTTTGTTTTTTTTGCCTCTCTGCCTCATAGGCACATGCTGTGTTCATTCGCTCTAGTAACAATTCATCAGAAATGTTGGTTTGCTCCAGATAAGGCTGGAGGTCACGCTTGATGTTGTCACTCTGCAGGCCAGTTAACACAGTGTGAAGAAACATTTTCTGCACTAACCCAGGGTCATATTGGAGACCTGATTCAGATTCCTGCAAAGCGAACAAGATCTTTTGTCTCAGGTCGAAAGTACGAATAAGGAAGTTCTGTGGGGTTTCTTTGATGCCCTGCACTTCTGAGGTCAGCTGCTTATAGAGATCAGTTGCACTTTTCTCCTGGTAATGAGAACGGAGAATCCGCCGCAATGTGGATAAGGTCAAATTAGCTTTTCCCTCCAGATAGCTACGAAGTTGCATGCCAGGGGCTATCGCTCTTATCACTGCATCTACAATCTCAACTTCTGGGAACCCCTTACTTAGGCCATGTTCGATTTGACAAACTAGGCTTGAAAAGGTCAGTCGATCTTTCTGACCGGGCTCACCGATCTGGCCAGCTATTTTAAAGTCCTTATGCTATGGGGGAAGTGCATGACTGTGGACTGTGCTCTGTGTTAACTTCCTGCTGGAAACCATGTTTATTATTTCCCTGTTCTCCTGCTTGTCTTTCTCATTCTGTTTCAACTGAAGCTGCAAAGCCTCCGTTTCCCTCAGTATTCTTTCCTTCTCTTCATCTTGTTTTTTCTGTTCCTCGTCTACTTGTTTTAGTGTATCGGTTTTACAAGCTGCCTGGAGCTCAGAGATTTTGTCTTTAAGACGTAGTAAGTAAGCCATTCCTTTATCCTCAAGTTTTTCTAGCTCTTCGCTCTGTAGGTAGTTTGAAATTAGCATGATGAGAGCTGTTTGACCCTTGCCAGTAACATGCTCGAACTCTGCCCCGGCGATGATTAGATAGTCACACAACTCTACTAGAATATCTCTGGACAGCACACATAATTCTCTTATTACTTCTAGCTGTACTTTCTCCAACGCTGACGACGAATCCATCTTTCTAGCAGAGCATGGATATTAACGGTGTGAAGTGGTACCTTTAATCTTTGGGTAGTGGTAGCAGCTCTCCTGGTATGTATGGTATGGTATGCTCTCCTATAGCCGTCAGGAACTTTTAAACCTCAAAACGGATTACTCACTTCCCTCCACCATCACGGACAATTTCCCCATCGATATTATCCGCTCACCAGCCTCGCAGTGGAAACGCTGCCCCCGTCGGCAATGTAAACAAAAGAGGGGGAAACGAGGCGGGCTACATGCTAAGCTAAGTAGCGCTCCCTTCAAAGTTTCTCTCCCCAGCATCTTCATGGCTAATGTCCGATCGTTAGCAAACAAAATGGACGAGATAAGACTCAGGCTTTCCTCTCAGAAAAGGCTGGAGAACTGCTGTATGCTGATGTTTACGGAAACTTGGCTCAACAGCAACGTAGCCGACCCAGCAGTCGAGCTAGTGGGCCGCACAGCCTACCGTGCCGACAGGACAGCGGACTCCGGCAAGATCCAGGGAGGAGGTTTGAGTATGTACTATGTCAAGAACTCTTGGTGCAACAATATAAAGATCGTTGAAAGGCATTGCTCTGCTGATCTCGAGCTCCTTATGATTCAGTGCAGGCCTTTTTACTTGCCCAGGGAGCTAACGGCCATTACCATCGCCGCTGTATACATCCCCCCACATGCTAATGCTAAGGTAGCAATTAAGCAGCTACAATGTGCCATCAGCAGACAACAGACCAAACACCCGGACAATGCCTTTATCATAGGTGGTGATTTTAATCAGGCTAACCTCAGGGCTGTATTGCCCAAATTCCATCAGCATGTCTCCTGCTCCACTAGGGGACAAAACACCCTGGACCATCTCTATACAAACAGTAAGGACTCATACAAAGCTACTCCCTGCCCCTACCTGGGGTATTCGGACCACCTCTGCCTGTTCCTGGTCCCAGCCTACAAACCCCTAATAAAACGGGTCAAGCCAGCAGTAAAGACAATCACTGTCTGGCCAGAAGGAGCAGTCTCTGAACTCCAGGACTGTTTTGAAAACACGGACTGGAGTATTTTTGCACATTCAGCTACCCATGGCTCCCTACATTAATGAACAGACATCTGCCATACTAACCTTTGCACCGAGAGTGTCACAACAAAAAAATCAGTCCGCACCTTTCCAAACCAGAAACCCTGGATGACCAGTGAGGTCCGGCAGCTGCTGAAAGTCCGGGATGCAGCGTTCAAGTCAGGTAACTGAGGCCTACAGCGCAGCCAGATCTAACCTCAAAAAGGGCATCAGAACAGCCAAACATAAATATTCCCTACGAATAGAGGACCACTTTCACAATAACTGATCCCCGGCGAATGTGGCAAGGCATTCAGTCTATCACAGACTACAAAAGCTCTAATCGCGGTCCCACTGTCCATGATGCCTCCCTGCCAGACAAGCTAAATCATTTCTATGCCTGCTTCGACAAGGACAATACTGACCCAGCCACAAAAATCCCCAGCCAACCAGAAAACCAGGTGCTCACTCTTATCAGTCGCAGAGGTCAGAGAATCACTGTGCAGAGTGAACACACGGAAGAATGCCGGACCGGACGGCATAGCGGGTTGGGTCTACCGGGAATGTGCCGACCAACTGGCTGAGGTCTTCACACCTGTATTTAACCTCTCACTGTCCCAATCTAAAGTCCCGGCATGCTTTAAGATCACCTCTATCATTCCTGTCTCCAAGAAACCAACAGCCACATGTCTGAATGACTACCGACCCATAGCACTCACCCCAATTGCCATGAAGTGCTTTGAGAGACTGGTTCTGGCTCACATCAAAAACATTATCCCCCCCACATTCGACCCACATCAGTTCGCCTACCGTCCCAAAAGGTCTACTGAGGATGCCATTGCCACTGCCTTGCACGTTGCTCTGACCCATCTTGAACTTAACAACACATACATCCGAATGCTGTTTATAGATTACAGCTGTGCCTTCAACACTATCATCCCGCCAAACTAACCACCAAACTCCTCTCCCTTGGCCTCAACCCCTCTCTCTGTAAATGGATCCTGGACTTCCTGACCAACAGACCTCAGTCTGTTAGGTTAGGTGACCACACCTCCTCCACCCTGACCCTCAGCACAGGTGCCCCGCAAGGCTGTGTTCTGAGCCCCCTCCTTTTCTCCCTCTTTACCCACGACTGCCTGCCAACTCACCCTTCAAATTTTATAATTAAGTTTGCAGATAACACCACAGTCATTGGCCATATCACCAACAATGACGAGACGACTTACAGAGATGAGATTGAGCACCTCACATCATGGTGTACTACCAACAATCTTGTCCTTAATGTGCAGAAGACAAAGGAGCTGATTGTGGACTTCAGGAGGTCTAGAACAGTATTTCTCAACCCAGTCCTCAAGGAACCCCTATCCTGCATATTTTCTTTGCAACCCTGAATAGGTACCTGTTTGTAGTTATTCAACCAATCAGCAATGAATTTTGTCAGATGTTGCACACCTTGCATAATTAAGTGCTGCGAGATGATTGGTCGAGTAAGTACAAGCAGGGCTACCTATGCAGGGTTACAATGAAAATCTGCAGGATAGGGGTTCCTTGAGGACTGGGTTGAGAAACACTGGTCTAGAAGCTGCAGCCACTCCCCCATACACATCAATGGGGTGGAAGTGGAGCGTGTTTCCATCTTTAAATTTCTTGGAGTCCACATCAGCGAGGACCTTTCGTGGACATTAAACACCCAGGCCCTTGTGAAAAAGGCCCAACAACGCCTGCATTTCCTGAGGAGGCTGAGGAGCACCCGTCTACTTCACAAAATTCTCACCAACTTCTACCACTGCACCATAGAGAGCATCCTGACCATCTGCATCTCAGTGTGGTACAGCAACTGCACCTCAGTAGACCAGAAAGCTCTGCAGCGGATCATCAAGGCAGCCCAGCATATCACCGGTACCCAGCTCCCAGCCATAAAAGACATTTATCACAAACGCTGCCTTCGAAGGGGTCTGAGCATCAGCAGAGATCCCACCCACCCCAACCATGAACTGTTCTCCCCCCTGCGCTCTGGGAGGCGCTACAGGAGCCTCAGAGACTGCACTACCAGGCTCAAAAACAGCTTCTTTCCACAAGCTGTTGCCCACCTGAACCTGGCTACTCACTGAATGTCTGTAGATATTTTTAAATATTTTGTACTCCAGCTCTTTTTTAACTTGTTTTTAGCTTTTGGTCTTCATGTGTGTATATCTTATATTGTGTTTGCTGTGTTTGTCTGTGTCTGTCTTGCACTGTTTGGTGAAGCCACAGCCCTCATTTCATTTTTAACATGTGCCTGCACATTGTTGTAATGACAATAAATTGAATTGAATTGAATGTAGAAATACCTCAGATGATATGCATTCTGCCCTCAGACGGTCGGAAACCCACTGTAACCGATTCACCACCTGCTCTCGATGTGTGGGTTGATTAAAAGCAGGGGTGCCCACAATTTTTTGACTCTTGAGCTACTTTTAAAATGACCAGGTCAAAATGATCTACTCATATTAAAAATAATAATAATAATAATACAAATACTCAATACATGTTTTACATATATATGAACATTTATATGCAGTGTGTGTATTTATATACATGTTGTGTTACATATACAGTATTGCAATGGATTTGCAGTTATGTTGAACCTTACACAGGCAATAATCATACCAAGCATTTGCTACTACACTATTTTGAAATTGCATCACTGCATGAACCTTTACAGCTGTGGTAAATAGATTTGTGATCTCTACCTCTCTACTCTGAGGATGACCTGCACTGGAGGGAGTCAGACAGGGTTGCATAGTTCGGACAGTAGCTGCTGGTAGCCAGCCTCAAGCAGGCCTCCAAATGATCATCTGTCATGGTGGAACGGTATTTGGACTTGATAATCTTCATGTGAGAAAAGGCTGACTCACACAAATAAGTAGAGCCGAATAATGCCGTCAAGGAGGTTGCGCATTTCCTCATGTTTGGGTACTTGTCCTCTGTAAGTAAGTTCCAAAACTCTCCATGCACCCTGGACTTAAGCTGAATGTCAGCCTGTACTGTCAGCATCTCATCCTCCACTGCAGACGAGTTCAGGTGAAACAGTGTTGCCATTTTTGAGGCGAGGGAATCCACCTCTGTGTCTTCCCCAAATGGGTAGCACATAAATGTAGCGATTGGCTCAAGCAAAGCAAAGTCTTGAAACCGTTTGTCAAAGTCTGACCGGACATTTTCAATCTGCTCTGTGTAGCGTGAACTGTCAAGTTGCACACACGCCCTCCCTTGCTTCTCCAGCTCTGCTGCGAGGTTTCGGAAGTTTCCCAAATCACGGCGCTGCAACTTTGAGGACAGAAGTTGCATTTTCCGTTTGAAAGCGTTAACTGAGCTGATCATGTTTACCACACTTTTGTTTTTTCCTTGCAGCTCTAAATTAAGCTCGTTCAACATGTTGGTTAAATCAGTTAAAAATGCCAAGTCTAGCAGCCACTGATTGTCATTAAGTTGCTTGTGTTCCGCATGTTTAGTGATAAGGAGAAACTCCTTAATCTCCGGACAGAGCTCTCGACATCTCTGCAAGAATCTCCCTCTACTAAGCCTTCTCACGTCAGTGTGTAGCAAGAGGTCAGAGTAGTTACAGTCGGCCTCTTCCAAATGTGTACCAAACAACCGTCTTTGAAGAGACCTCGCTCGAATAGAACAGGCGATTTTGGTTGCCACATCCATGATCTCTTTCATGTTTAGCATTTTTGCGCATAATGCTTGTTGGTGTATTATGCAATGGTAATTAAGGAAGTCAGGGAAAGCATCGTCCTCCCTGCACTTGGCAATTAATCCATTGGAGCGGCCCACCATAGCAGGCGCACCGTCCGTGGTGATTGACACCAGTTTACACACTGGGAGCTGGGTTTTATCCACAAAGTTTTTGAAGATCTGAAAAATGTCCTCTCCCCGCGTGTGTTCCTTCATGGGTAGTATTGTTAACAGCTCCTCTTTTGCGGTCATATCTTGAAACACCATGCGAATGAAATTGCACAATTGGGCCGTATCACTGATGTCCGTAGACTCATCCAATTGTAGTGAGAAACACTCGCAGTCCACGATGTCCCTCCAAAGCTGCTGTGTCAAATCATCGCCCATCACTTCACAGCGCCTTGTGATGGAATCTCTTGATAACTGGAGAGCTTTGATTGAAGATATCATTTCTGATTTGTTTTTAAAGTCCCGAAACAACGAATCTGCTGCCTGAAGGAAGGCCTCTTTCATCATCTCTCCACCTTGGAAGGCTTTCTTATGCTTAATGATGGAGTGACTCACCCGTAAAGATGCTTCGGTGGCTGCCTTTGCCTTTGAATGCGGCTGCATGAAAAGTGACTGCTGGGCGATTAACTGTGATTTTAGTTCCCTCACCTTTCTCTTTCTCAGCTCGCTTTTCGGAGGGAAGTCATTGTCATAGTTTTTATGAACAGTTCGAAAGTGCCTCTCCACATTTCCTTTCTTTGGGATAGCAATGCTAGACTGACAGAGGAGACAAACGCATTTGGAATAAGACAGGGTGAAAAAAAAGTCGTCCTCCCATTCCACATGGAAATGGTACGTTTTTTGTTTCTTGCTAGGTCTGGCTCCCCCACTCATTTTTGTTTTGTTTCACTTTTTAGTAGAATTTTTTTTTAGAGAGTTGAACTAGCTAGCTCGATGCAGTTCTGCGTTAGCTCACGTTGTGGGCATGTGAACTTCAAGGTACGTTCGAGAAGGGCTCTGGTTGTTATGGTAACCTAATGTAACAAAGTTTTAGGTTCCGCTCTAGAATCTTTGGTTATAGGCAACAGCAGACTGGCTGTCCTTTACGTCAATCAAAAGGCAAATGCCAAATGGAGGACAGATGATAGGCTAATGTCTTGGGGAAAAAAAAAGTTTTTTTGGAATGTCATGGAGATCTACCAGCACTGCCTTCGCGATCTACTTGTCGAAGATCGCGATCGACGTAGTGGGCACCCCTGATTAAAAGGATGCGTGACGGCTGGGGGACATCTCTGGTAGACGCTGACCCACGCAGCACACAATCCCAGCGGTGCCTCCAAATGTTACGCCCCTGTAAGGGGGGATAGAAAGAAACAAAACACGGACACGATGTTGTTGCAGTCAAGTCCGATGTTGTTGCAGTCAAGTCCGATGTTGTAATGGCCGACCGCAGGCAACACCCCATTCCCCCACAGGTCTGAACAAGGCATTAGCAATCGACAACAGATCAGTAGATTAAAGGCGGACGACCAAACCCGGGCAAAATAAGGAAACACTGCAAAACGTAACCTCCAGTGTACCGTCCCAAAACATCATGGGATGCAAATTAGAACTAGACTGTGCATTCTAAACACAGCAACTTTAACTTATCTTTTTATACTCAGTGCACATCTAGTGGATGTCCCTTCAACATATATTTTTCCCTTTCAGTGCATTCAGAACTACAGCATCTCCATAACCATTACACTAGCATGCTAACCGACACACGCGGGGTGTTGCGATATTTCTCTGTGGCAAATCGCTTGATAACTATCTCTGGGTAACTCTGGGTCCATTGTCAGAGTTGAATTGTTCAGCGATCCTGGCGTGCATACCCAGTGCTAGACCGAAATATATGTTAACTTTACGGAGGAATAAATACACAGTGGGACGTTCGCTCTTCTCTTACCGGAATAAAACAAGTACTTCTCACTGCAGAACGTTTGCCCCTGGGGGCGGGGTTGCCTCGGGGCAACCCCTCCCACAATGTGTGTTTTCATTGGTTCAACGCTTGCCCCTGGGGCGGTGTTGAAGGCAACACTTAGCAACACTTAGCAAGTCAACACTTAGCAAGTCCAGAGAAGTGTTCTATCGCTACTGTGAACGGAAAAAAGTAACAGGTAAGTGACGACTATCTGAGGGGATTTTAAACAATATACTATGTCACTAGTTACTAGTTAACTATGATATTAACGTTCGCTAGCTAGTTTGGCCAGCTTTTTTGTTTGCCGAGCATGTAGTTTCTCCGGAGTAGCCTACTTGGAATGGGTGCCGATTGAGACTGTTTACGGGTGGGGTGGATTCGCAAACACACAATGTACTGTAACGCAATGGCTAAATCCAAGAATATTCAGGTCAAATGCGTGAGAGTTGGCAACCGTGAAAACACGTGTATGAAATATTTTTTTTGCTGAGCTCAACTAGCTAGCTAACGTTAACATCATAGTTAACTAGTAACTAGTGACATAGTAGCCTATATTGATTAAAATCCCCTTAGATAGTCGTCATTTACCTATTACCTTTTTTTTCGTTCACAGTAGCGATAGAACACTTTTCTGGACTTGCTAAGTGTTGACGAATACACGAATAGCGTTGAACCAATGAAAACCCACATTGTGGGAGGGGTTGCCCCGAGGCAACGCCGCCCCAGGGGCAAGCGTTCTGCAGTGAGAACCAACTCGAATAAAACGTAGAAAGAGAGACTTTATTGACAGATGCACTGTTATATACGCACAGACCACGGGTCAATCTCAGTGCATTTCATTGGCTGTTGTCATTGTCCATCACACAGTACCCGTATGTAGTCATGAAATTTGCCTGTGTTAATACAAAAATAAAGATTTACTTCTACAATTGAGCACACATTTCATATATGTCAACATGCGGGAAGTCATTGTTTGGCAACTATTGGGGTGGGGAAGAATAAAGCAGCGCCGTGTATAGAGCGAGTCTGGCAATCCTTTGAGCTTTGCAACACGCACTGTGATTGGCTGAGAGCCTGTTACGTGCTTGGAAGGCGCCATGTTGCCTACCTATATCTGGCTCTGTCATCATGACGTTTCAATGATTTTTCCTGTGTTTTCGGCCCATTTCTCGCCGATTTGTAGCAGTTGAAGGAGAAATGGTGTGTTGTGCGGCTTGGGGCTGTTCCATTCGGCCGGGACAAGGCCGTATGATGCATTTATTTCCACAGGATGCACAAAGGAGGGTAGTTTGGACCGTGAAGATTCGCAGGCTGGGCTGGTCCCCCTCAGCTTATTCCTACGTGTGCTCAGTTTGTTCATTTCAGTGTTTAAGATTTTTCGATAAACTAACTTCTCTAGAGCAATCCGAGAGTCTGTAAGGTACTGATGTGGGGTAATGAGTTGTATAGCACATCCAAGCCATGTATAACTGTTGACAGAAATCAGGCAAATGTAAACAGTGTCAGATTGTCATATGATGTGGACTGAGTGACAGGCCTGAGCCTGAGCTGAAGCAGTGTGTGGGTAGTATTGAAATAAACTAGACAAGAGCCCGATACAGAACTGACGCTGCACTCGCTAAACCTCGAAACAGGTAGGCCTAATATTTTTCAAGTGCTCCTGATGTTATTGCTCATTATCATTCACTAGTAGCCTACTGAACGTTGCAAAATATGTAATACTGGCACTGATCACCAATTTACCCACCACACCAGTAGTGTAATGGATAAAAACTAAAGTCTCTGGAGTAAATTCTTTGGGTTGAAATCTATATGTATGCAGCAGAGGCCCCTGTTCAGTGCCTGCGACTGTGTTATGACCGCTGGTGGGTCTTCCTGATCCCATCACCTTCATCATGGACTCAAAAAGTGAAACACGTTATTACCATAGCCTCTGCTCCTGATCTGGTGTTAAACCACCTACTGTGACTACTGGTACGCAATGATGAAAAATATTCTGGTTCTCTGAAACTGGGATTGAAATGATGTAAAATACATAATTTCTGGAACCCTAAGTGCTGATGGTACTGAATGATGTAAAATACATAAAGTGCCTTTCAAAATTATGTACACAGTGGTGTGGCCTTAAAAGGCCAAACCCCTTTCTCAATAGCTTCAATATGTTGTCTAAATTTTTAATCGAATAAATTCTTGTTTCCTCCAGTTGGGGGTCAAAGTCGAGTAATAGAAATTAACAGTGGTCCATTCATGGTACATTCCACCCACAAAACAGGGTAAGCTGTGAGCCTCATTTTGACATGTGACCAATTAATAAGGAGACAGACACAATAGTCATGTTAAATTCTTATTTAAAAATAGTCAAAAGTGAGGCGACTTTCGGTCGGTTATCTCATTAAGCTGGTCACATGACATAATAAGGCTCATAGCTTACCCTATTATATGGCCGGGCTTAGTCATCAGGGCTGGGCTTAAGTTTGGTGGTCTCCCACGTGCCCGTTGTCAGTTCGTGTTGTAACCTCCCTGCAGTAGCGGCGACCCTCCTCTCACGGTCCTTTTCTCTACGAACTCATCCCAGCCCTTGGTTCATGTTTTTCCCCTTGCAAAGTTTCCCCGTGGAAGTATCCTGCCTTGTTCCCGTTTGGATTACCCGCGAGTTTTTTTCCCCCTTGGACTTTCCGTTTTTTCCTTGTCGCTCATTGCCTTCCTATGTTTGATTAAAGTACGCCAGTTTTTCGGCTAACCCCATCTCTGTCTGGTGTCGTGCGCTTGGGGTCTTCCACAAACCCTAACAGTACAAACTGACCATGACGACCCCAGCCGACATGGAGAGCGTACCGGCCAGCCCGCTTCGAGCAGGCCTCATCGAACAGATCCGCCTGACTAACTTCCATACCCAGCAGCTAGAGGTTGCCTCCGCCGCGGTGAGAGATCTTAAGACTTGGGTCCCGCCGCTCCAGGCCTGTGTGGGTAACCTAACGAGGCAGCAGGCGGCGTTGGTGAGCCAACAAGCAGAGATCCTGCGGCAGTTGCAAACCATCACGGGGGCTCTCACCATCCAGCCGCTGGGCCAGCCTGCCCCTGGAGTGGTGGGTAACCCGCCCCCTGGGCCCGCAGCCCCGGTTAACCCTGTGGGGCTCAACCCAGTTCCCCAGGAGCCCTGCCTCTCCAGCCCACGACCGTTTGATGGTGACTTTGAGACCTGTGCCACGTTCATCATGCAGTGTGAGCTGGTCTTCCTGCACCAACCCAGCATGTTCACGTCTGATGCTGCCCAGGTCGCTTACGTGACCAACCTGCTCACAGGCCGAGCAGCTCAGTGGGCCACTGTTTCCTGGTCCATGAATGCCAGTTTCTGCCTCAACTACGAGGCCTTTGAGGCGGAACTACGGAAGGTTTTCCACCATCCAGTCGGTGGCCAGGACCCTGGTGCTCAGCTGAGCAGTATCCAGCAGGGCAGTGGCAGTGTTACAGACTACTCGGTGGAATTAAGGCTGGCCGCAGCTGAGAGCAGCTGGAACGACCAGTCACTTTGGGTCACCTTCCGGAGAGGTCTCAGCGAGGCTGTCAAGGACCAGCTAGCCACCCGGGAGGAGCCCACCTCCCTCGAGGACCTGATCAAGCTCGCCATCTGCATCGACGGACGCCTCCGGGAGAGGAGGCGCGAGCGAGCCCTGCGTGGATCCCCCTCCATTCCCCAGTCGTCCAGCACTCCTAACAGGATCCTTACTCCTGTTCACCCCAATTTCCCTGTGGCCGTTTCTCCCCCCGCACCCCAGACCATGACGGGGGAGGAACCTATGCAGCTGGGGCGCACGCGCCTTAGTCCGGCCGAACGGGAGGCCCGGTTCAAGGCGGGTCAATGCCTCTACTGTGGCCAGAAGGGACATCTGATCAGCGGCTGCCCCACTCGGCCAAAAGACTAGGCTCACTGGGGCCCCGGGAGATCCTAGTGAGCCGACTTTCCTGTTCCCGCCGTCCTGCCCCACAGAACCATCTAGTTAGCGTTACCCTGGCCTGGGCTGACCAGTGGCTCACGGTGGGTGCACTCCTCGACTCGGGGGCTGATGAGTGTTTCCTGGACTCGGAGTTTGCGGCCCAGGCTAACATCCCGCTAGAGACGTTGGAGAAGCCCATGGAGGCCTTCGCGCTGGACGAGCGCTGCCTGGCCAGCGTCACCCAACGCACCCACCCTGTCTCTCTCACCATAGCAGATAACCATGTGGAGAGACTTCGGTTCTACATCATCCAGTCCCCGTTAGTCCCTGTGATCCTAGGGCGCCCCTGGTTCGTGCAGCATGAGCCACACATCGCCTGGGCCTCCGGTACCATCATGGAGTGGAGCTCCTCCTGTCATGCCAAATGTCTCCAGGCTGCTCCCGCCCCATCCCCCCCGACGTGCCCCTAGTACCCCGCCTCCCGACCTCTCCTCTGTTCCCCCTGAGTACCATGAGTTAGGTGAGGTTTTCAGCAAGACCCGGGCCCAATCTCTTCCTCCTCATCGACCTTGTGACTGTACTATCGACCTCCACTCTGGGGCACCTCTTCCCAGCAGTCGTCTGTACAGTCTGACCATCCCCGAGAAAGCTGCGATGGACGAGTACATCTCCGCGTCCTTGGCAGCGGGGCTCATTCGGCCCTCGTCCTCCCAGGTGGCAGCTGGATTCTTTTTCGTGAAGAAGAAGGACGGGGGCCTCCGACCCTGCATTGACTATCGCCAACTCAATGAGATAACCGTCAAGAACAAGTACCCCCTTCCTCTCATGAGTTCCACCCTTGAGCCCCTCACCCAGGCTACAGTCTTCACTAAGCTGGACCTCCGGTGTGCCTATCATCTGGTCCGGATCCGGAAGGGGGACGAGTGGAAGACAGCCTTTAAGACACCCCGGGGTCATTATAAGTACCTGGTCATGCCGTTCGGCCTCACCAACGCCCCGGCGGTATTCCAGGCTCTCATGAATGACATTCTCTGCGACATGCTCGACGAGTTTGTGGTGGTGTACCTCGATGACATCCTCATCTTCTCCAGGACCCTCGAGGAACATGTCCAGCATGTCCGCCGGGTACTCGAACGTCTCCTCCGGAACCGGCTCTTCGTCAAGGCAGAGAAGTGCCGGTTCCATTCCCCTTCCGTTGACTACCTGGGCTTCGTCGTTGAGAGGAGACAGACCCGGGCCGACCCCCGCAAGATCCAGGCTGTGGTGGACTGGCCCGATCCCACATCATGGAAGGAATTACAGAGCTTCCTCGGGTTTGCGAACTTCTATCGGAGGTTCATCCGGAACTACAGCTGTGTGGCAGAACCTCTCACCAGGCTGACTTCCCTCTCCCAGCCATTCATCTGGTCCCCAGCTGCCCGCTCTGCATTCCAGTCCCTCAAGGAGAGGTTCACCAGCGCCCCGGTCCTGCTCCACCCCGACCCCAAGAGGCAGTTCATCGTAGAGGTGGACGCTTCGGACACCGGGTTGGGGGCTGTCCTCTCCCAGCGGTCAGCGTCTGACCAGAAGGTCCACCCATGCGCCTTCTTCTCTCGCCGGTTCCTCCCCGCCGAGGAGAACTACGATGTCGGGAACCGGGAGCTGCTGGCAGTGGTGGCTGCTCTGGAGGAGTGGCGCCATTGGCTGGAGGGGGCAGAACAGCCGTTCACCATCTGGACGGATCATAAGAAATTGACGTTCATCCGGGCAACCAAGCGCCTCAATGGTCGGCAGGCACGGTGGGCCAGCTTCCTCAGTCGGTTTGACTTCACGCTGACTTATTGCCCCGGGTCCCGCAACACGAAGGCAGACTCCCTGTCCCGACAACACCCGAGGAGGGAGCCAGCTACAGAGGAGCCGACTCCCATCCTTCCTGAGGCCAGGGTGGTTGGCGTGGTTACCTGGGGCATCGAGACCGTGGTCAGGCAGGCGTTGCGCTCCCATCCCGCCCCGAGCCACGTCCCTCCACGCCGCCTATTCGTCCCGGACGCAGTCCGGCCCCGGGTTCTCCAGTGGGGCCATGCCAGTCAGTTTGCTTGCCATCCGGGTGTCCACCGCACCTTCACCTTTCTGGCTCAGCGTTTCTGGTGGCCCACAATGAGGAACGACGTCAGGGACTTCATAGGGGCCTGCTCCGTCTGTGCTCGCAGCAAGGCCTCTAACCAGGCACCCGCGGGTCTGCTGCAGCCCCTCCCAACTCCAAGCCGGCCCTGGTCCCATGTGGCGTTGGATTTTGTCTCCGGACTGCCGCCCTCCCAGGGTAACACTGTGATCCTGACAGTGGTGGACCGCTTCAGTAAGGGAGTGCACCTGGTGGCCCTCCCCAGACTCCCATCGGCTTCTGAGACGGTGGACCTCCTGACGAGCCATGTGTTCCGTCTCCACAGCCTTCCCCTGGACGTCGTCTCGGACTGAGGGCCCCAGTTCGTCTCCCAGGTATGACGGGCCTTTTGTAAGGGGTTGGGTGCCTCTGTTAGTCTCTCCTCTGGCTATCACCCACAGACTAACGGACAGACAGAGAGGATGAACCAGAGCGTGGAGTCTGCCCTCCGGTGCATGGCCACCAAGAAGCCCAGCTCCTGGAGCCAGTTCCTCCCCTGGGTCGAGTATGCCATCAACTCCCTGGTCAGCTCTGCCACTGGCCTCTCACCTTTTGAGGTGTCCCTGGGCTACCAGCCGCATCTCTTTGCTGCGCAGGAGTCGGAAATGGCGGTTCCCTCCGTGCAGGCCCATCTGAACCGGTGTCGCCGCGTCTGGGAGGTGACCAGAGCCGCTCTGCTCCAGGCAGCTGAGCACGCCAGTCGGGGAGCCAACCGACGCCAGTCCCCAGCACCTACGTACCAACCAGGCCAAAGGGAGTGGCTGTCCTCGAAGGATCTCCCGCTTCAGTCCACCGCGAAGAAGCTGAACCCCCGGTTTGTCGGGCCCTTTGAGATCAGGAAGGTTCTCAGCCCCGCGGCGGTGAGTCTTAAGCTTCCGGCTTCCTTGAAGACCCATCCCGTGTTTCATGTGTCTCGGGTTAAGCCTGTCTCCCACAGTCCTCTGATGCCTCCGGCCCCGGCTCTGCCTCCCGCCGGCTGCTGGACGTCCGGCGCCGAGGGCGGGGGTTCCAGTATTTGGTGGACTGGGAGGGCTACGGTCCGGAGGAACATAGCTGGATCTCCCGCCAGCTCATCCTGGACCCTGGGCTGCTCACTGAGTTCCATCATTCCCATCCCGACAAGCCGGGCAAGTCGCCTGGTGGCTCCCGTGGAGGGGGGGGTACTGTTATGGCTCGTCCACCCCGCACCGTGGCCCGCCCACCCCACGCCGGCAGCCAATCGGCTCGTCAGGGCCGGGCTTAGTCATCAGGGCTGGGCTTAAGTTTGGTGGTCTCCCACGTCCCCGTTGTCAGTTCGTGTTGTAACCTCCCCGCAGTAGCGGCGACCCTCCTCTCACGGTCCTTTTCTCTACGAACTCATCCCAGCCCTTGGTTCATGTTTTTCCCCTTGCAAAGTTTCCCCGTGGAAGTATCCTGCCTTGTTCCCGTTTGGATTACCCGCGAGTTTTTTTCCCCCTTGGACTTTCCGTGTTTTCCTTGTCGCTCATTGCCTTCCTATGTTTGAATAAAGTACGCCAGTTTTTCGGCTAACCCCATCTCTGTCTGGTGTCGTGCGCTTGGGGTCTTCCACAAACCCTAACAGCAAGCGCGATTTTGAATAGCGCGCGCATGGGGCTATATATGGCACCCGTGTAGCCAGTTGGTCAGACTCTCTCTATACACAGCGGTACAATAAAGGCGTACTCCTGGGGTCGTGCGGTGTATGGGACATGCGGTATATGGGACACAGGAGTACACCTTTATTCTGCCTCCCCTCCAACAACTGTCGAACAATGGCTTCCCGCAACAAGGTCGTCACTGAAAAGGTCCTACAGTCAGTCAGTAAAATGGTGCTTCCCCAGCACGTAGCCGCTGACAGTCAGAGCGACCGCCTCCCGCGGTCGCTACAATAATAATAATAATAATGATAGTAATAATAATAATAAATCAATCTTATATAGCGCTTTTCTAGTACTCAAAGTCGCTTTACAATAAATGGAGTGAAACAAGACGACAGATGAACATAACACAGACATACAGGGGTGGATGGAAAGGGGGGCTACGAGAGGGAGAAGCGGCAGCAACAGACGACGCCAGCAGTACTCTCCGACTTGGACAGATATAAAGGGAAAGAAAAACAAACATCATAAATCACATAAATCACAGATGCAGGTCAAGCGCTCAGTCCCCAGCCTGCCCAAGACCAGGGGTGTATGAGCGGACGGGGGGGGGGGGGGGCACGAGAAGGCAATGCAGAAAAGGTGTGTCTTGAGACGGGATTGGAAGAGTGGGGGGGGGGATTCTGAGTCTCTAATGATTTGGGGAAGTGAGTTACAGAGCCTGGGAGCTGCTCTGGAGAAGGCTCGGTCACCAAAGCCGCGGAAGTTGGACCTGGGGGTAGAAAGAACGGCGGCTGAGGTGGATTTGAGGGACGGTGAGGGTTGGTAGGGGGAGAGGAGATCGGTGAGGTATGGGAGAGCCAGTTTGTGAAGGGCTTTATAAGTAAGAACCAGAAGTTTGTAATTGATCCGGTGGGAGATGGGTAGCCAGTGGAGGTATTTTAGGACTGGGGTGATGTGGTGCCAGGATTTGGTGAAAGAGGAATGGAGAGAAGAGGGGCCAGAGTAGGTGCTGCTGAGTCAGATGCAGAGGACAGTGATTCGTTGATAGCGGCGATTTTGTCTGCAAAACATTGGAGAAATGAGTTGCATTGTTCAGCAGTAGAGTTGGAGAGGGCATCGCACGGGGCTTGAGGAGGTTGTTTATAGTGGCGAAGAGGGTGCGGGGGTTGCGGTTGGAATCATTAATGATGGTGGAAAAAATAGGCAGACTTGGCAGCGGTGAGGACATCTTTGTAGGCAGAGAGGTGGAGGTTATGGGCTTCTTGAAGTACAGTGAGAGATGTTTTCTTGGCGAGTCGTTCCAGTTGGCGGCAAGTCTGTTTCATTGTACGGAGCTCAGGTGTGAACCAGGGTGCAGAGGTGTTGAAGGAGACTGTTTTTGTTTTGAGAGGGGCCAGTGTATTGAGGGAGGCAGACAGGGTGGCGTTAAGGTGATTGGTGAGATCATCAGGTAAGGTAGTGGCTGGTTCCAGGGGGAGAGCAGAGGAGAGCAGATTGGAGAGTTTGAGGGGGTCAATAGATTTAGTATTGCGGAATGTTATTTCTCTGAGGAGATGTGGCCGAGGAGTTGCGGATGGAATAGTGAACTGGATGAGATTATGGTCTGACAGAGGAAATGGGGATGGATGGATGTTGTGTATTGGTAGATTGACAGAGCAGACCAGGTCAAGGATATGGCCTTTGACATGGGTGGGAAAATGACGTGCTGGGTGAGGTTGAAATTGTCCAATAGAGTGATGAATTCTGATGCAAACTTACAGGTGGGTAAATCAATGTGGATGTATGGTAGTACGTAAGGGCACATGTAGATATCTGTCATTTCATGTGACTAGAGTGACAAGCAATTGTGGCAAGTAGCACAAGGCCATATAAGGCCAGGGCATAACGTTAGTAGAACATAAACTTGCTTATGCCCAAAAGTATGATAAGTGACATTCCATCATGTAAGTGTAACCATTATTACGCAGAAAACAGTAGTAGCAGTAGTAGTAGCATATCAAGACAACCATTAGACTGTCAAAGGGCGATGACTGAAGACATTCTAACGTTATCCTTGCATCGATAGAGAGGCTCCTACTCCACCAACATGTCCTGATCAACAAGGTCCTGTAATATTTGCTAGTAATATTTGATTTGCTAATGTCCCTTGCGGCTTTCCGTAGCACCACAACAAAGTCACGTGATGTACGTAACAACGTCAGTCTTAATCCGGTCGGTGAATAAACACCCAGCACGAGAGAAGTCGTCCTTGCTTTCTTAATGTTATAAGTTAACATAGCCAGAGGGCTCAGATCATTACATGGTGTCAGAGTAGCGGAGTTTAAATACCCAATATGGATTCGTGCGGCGTTCCAGCTCCACGGATGGACTGGGAATCAGCGAACTTACCTGAAGCATGGAGACGATTTCGACAAACAACGGAGCTAATGTTCAAGGGCCCCCTGCGCGGGAAGAATGAAGAGGAGAAATGCAGCTACCTCTTGCTCTGGATAGGGGAAAAAGGGCGCGATGTGCACAACACTTGGACACTCAGCGGAGAACAAGCCAAGAAGCTAGAAACGTACTACGATAAGTACACTGAGTACATCATCCCCAAAGCAAACCCGATTTATGCCAGATATAAATTTCATGAAAAGATGCAGGGAGAGAGTGAATCCTTCGAACAATTGGTAACTGAGCTAAAGCTTCAAGTCAAAGACTGTGGCTACCTAAATGCCGACGAGATGGTCAGGGACCGCATCGTGTTTGCCACCAACTCACCCAGAGCAAGAGAAAAGCTACTTAGCCAGGGAGCTGAGCTAACGCTAGAAAAAGCCATAGATGTAGCCTGCTCACACGAGCTAGCAAAGCAACAGCTAAAGTCTATGGGCCAGGGCATCACGCATGAAACGGTGCACGCAATAGGCAGAAAGACTTACAAACCGAACGCACCCAAAGCAGCTAACGCTAACTTCAGACAAAGGGAGGGTAACGTTAGCACCGCCGCTAGGGCGTGTAGCTATTGTGGAGGGCTACACGGCGCTAAAGCCACTTGCCCAGCTAAGGGTAAACAATGCATTAAATGCAAGAAGCTCAATCATTTTGCTTAAGTATGCAAGTCTAGCTCCCAGGGACAGACAAAGTACTACCGCGGCACAGTACATGCCGTCGGAGAGAACCCAGAAGAGTACACCACTGACAGAGAGCAGGAAGAACTGTACTTCGACAACATTACAGTGGAGAGCACCGCTGTGGGAAAACAGACAGAGCTGTACATAGACTGCATCTCAATAGAGAATAACGGGAAAAGCAATGAGCAGGCCTACGTAGAGGTTGGAATAGGCACACCTCCACAGAAGGTAAAGTTCAAACTAGACACTGGGGCACAGGCCAATACTATTCCCACCAACCTGTTCCAGGCGCTGTTCAAAAATGTGACACTGAAACCAGCAATACACAGACTCACTGAATATGGAGGAGGCGTGCTCATAAGATGGCAAACCAATTGCCTATGCGTCCAAGTCACTCAACAGCACCGAAGAAAACTACGCACAGATAGAGAAGGAGCTCTACGCTGTGGTCTTCGGCTGCAAGAGGTTCCACGAGTACATGTACGGACGAAAAGTGATTGTGGAGTCAGACCACAAGCCTCTGGAGGCAATACTAAAAAAGCCACTGATCCTGGCGCTCCAAAAATACGACATCCAAATCATCCACCGCTCCGGTAAGGACATACCGGTGGCCGACACACTGTCACGCAAGTCAATAGAACACCACGACAGTGACCTACAGGAAGGGATGGAGGCCCAAGTGCACACAGTCCTCAGCAACATCCCTGTGAGCGACACAAGACTCACAGAGATCAAGCAGGAAACAGCGCAAGATCCACAGCTCACTGCACTCAGACGAGCCACACTCACTGGCTGGCCAGACACAAAGAAAAAGTGCCCGCCCAGCATCCAGGAATACTGGAACCACAGAGCAGAAATCTCAGAAATGGATGATATCCTGTTCAAAGGTGAGAGAATCATTGTCCCCCAAAAGCTTCGCAAGGACATGATACAGCGCATCCATGTCGGCCACCTCGGCGTGGAAAAAAGCAAATGCCAAGCAAGAGACTTACTGTTCTGGCCTGGCATGGGGAAACAGATCGAGGATGCGGTAGCAGACTGCAGCATATGCCAAGAACGGCGCAGTGCAAATGCAAAGGAACCAATGATGTCACACGCCATACCCGAGCAGCCGTGGCAAGTGATAGGCACAGACCTATTCACATGGAACTCACAGGACTTCGTAGTCACTGTGGACTACTACTCCAGATTCTTCGAGCTAGAGAGACTTTACAGCTGCACCTCATCTGCCATCATCATGAAGCTGAAAGCAGCAATGGCTCGACACGGAATCCCCGAGACTATCATCAGCAACAACGGTCCGTGCTACAGCTCTGGTGAGTTCCGCAACTTCTCACAGACATGGGGTTTCTCACACACCACCACAAGCCCCCACTACCCACAGAGCAACGGCCTCTCCGAGAAGACTGTCTAGATGGCCAAACACATCCTGGACAAAGCCAAAGCTGAGAACAAAGACCCCTACATGAGCTTACTGGAGTATCGCAACACACCGGTGGACAACCTGAAATCACCGGCACAGCTACTGATGAGTCGGAGGCTGCGGTCCATTCTCCCATCAACAGCAAAACACCTGCAGCCACAGATCGCCAGTCAGGAGGATGTTCACAAAAGGAGAGAGGTATGTCAACAGCGCCAGCAGGCATACTACAACCGAACAGCCAAACCTCTGCCCCACCTGCCCGCAGGTACACCAATCCGCTTCCGGCAGGAGGATGGATCCTGGAGACCTGCAACTGTGGAAAGACCAGTGAACACAGACAGGAGCTACCACATCCAAACCAAAGAAGGTCAGATCTACCGACGCAACCGTCAACACCTGCGACAAAGCAGAGTGAACACTCACACTACACACACACACACTTCACAGCAGACTGTTACCAGCGCTAACAACAACACACAAGCCCATCAGCAAGAGCATGCTGAGCCTCCAGACACGAACAATCAGCGACAACCAGACACACAGCCTGGTTACACTACGAGGTCAGGTCGCACGATCAAACCAAGACAAGTCCTTGACTTATGAATGTTAAAAAAAGAGAGAATTGTACACCTACCTGTACTATACCTGCAATGTTCTTGCACTACTAGTGATGAAAAAATAAATGTTCGCACTTACCTCTTCCTGAAATGTTCATGCACTACTAGTGATGGAAAAGAAATGTTCATACTTACCTGTTCCTGAAATGTTCATGCATTACTTGTGATGAAAAGCAATGTTTACAGCGTTCACTTACCTTGTGTACCTACCTGCTATGTTTTGAAAAGAAATGTTTACAGCGTTCACTTACCTTGTGTACCTACCTGCTATGTTTGCAGTTACCAGTAATGAAATGGAAAAAAAAAAGATGAAATGTTATTACGGTGTCACATTTAGACAGTGAAGGAAATGTTTTGCACTACTTTGTTGCAGTCCAGTTATATAAGAGTTCTACTTTCATATTCTTTCTTATTAAGATTGTTATTTGCTTATAAACGTGCTCAACGTGGTCTGTATCCCTACAGAGGTAGCAGCACTTTTCAGAAAAAGGGAGATGTAATATTTGCTAGTAATATTTGATTTGCTAATGTCCCTTGCGGCTTTCCGTAGCACCACAACAAAGTCACGTGATGTACGTAACAACGTCAGTCTGAATCCGGTCGGTGAATAAACACCCAGCACGAGAGAAGTCGTCCTTGCTTTATTAATGTTATAAGTTAACATAGCCAGAGGGCACCGATCATTACAGGTCCCTGATTAACAGCAGGACATTGACTGACGCAAGTAGATTGTTCACTAGATTTGTAAATGGTATAAAGACAGGGAGGCTTTTGTCTTATTTTCAGTCACCGCAGACCCGACTCAGACTTTGTTGATTCGTCAACAAAAGTCTTATTTTGAAGGATCCTCGTTTCATTGGCTTTTTTTTGTTGCAATTTCTCTGTATCACTGGCCACCACAGATGTTAAAATCACCAAGCAGTAGTAAGTGTGAGGAGAGAGATGAGGGTATTGTGAGGAGTTCAGAGAGGTCAGACAGGAAAGATGGATTTGGTGTGGGTGGCCGGTAGATGAGAATGACAGCCATTGAGCAGGTTTTATAAGCGAGGAATTCAAATGATGAGATGGTGAGGAGTGAGAGCTCAGTGGTCCTGAAGTTCTGATCGAATAAGACAGCAAGACCACCCCCACGACGGGAGGGACGGGGTCTGCAGATGTAGCCAAAACCAGGGAGGCTGCTTCGTTGAGGGAGAAAAAGTCGCCAGGTTGTTGCCAGGTTTCAGTGAGCAGGAGAAAGTCCAATTAATTATCAGTGATTGTTTCATGTAGGATAAGGGCTTTGTTATTTAGTGATCGGGTGTTAAGGAGGGCAAGGTTGATGGAATGAGAGGGCAACGTAGTGGGGGCATGCTGGAGAGGTCTGAGGTTGTCCAGATTAGCAGTGCGGGGGGGGTGGTGGTGGGAACATAGGGTTTGGATATGGGATATCGTATCGAGGTTAGTGGAAGGATGTAGATGACGGGAGTGTCTGGGGCCGCGATGAAGATAACGGCGGCAGCGGAGGATGCCAGCAGACAGAGCGGAGGTGCGTGCAACAGAGGATAGCCGGTAGTTTTTGTTGAGGGACAGGAGTTCATCAGGAGAGTAGTGTAAGGGAGGAGGAGGGAAACTAATCAGGGGAGAAAATAAAAAGGGAAACCAGGGTATTCTATGCAGTCGTAATAAGGGGGGTAACGTAAGTAAAAACAGAAGGAGGCAGAGCATTGGTTCCATGAGACGGGTGGGTTAATAACGTTGGAAACGTAAGAAGGATAGCGCAGAGCACGGATGGGATGAGGCTAGCTACTCACGATATGAAGGGGAGCGCCGCCAGGGATGGTGATGTCCAGCTTACGCTAGTCTCAGTTGATGATGGCCCAAAGAGGGATAGTGTCCACTGCCGAGGGAAAATAAAGAAAATAATCCAGCGGGGGTTGGGGGACGGAGCCAGATCCGCAAACTAGCGTGGAGAGCCAGGCGGTCAGAGCTCACGTAAAGCTAACGTTAGCCGAGTGGTGGTTAGCCAGTTAGCTAGTTAGGCGGCTAGCACGGATGGCCGAAAAAACGGGCACAGAGAGGGGAAAGACAAGACGGTGGGAGAAGCGGCAGCCACACACGACGCCAGCGGTACTCTCCGATTTAAACAACACACATACATACAAAAGGCGACGAAGACAAAAAAGAAAACAGCGAATCCAGCCGACAACAGACGAGCAGTGGCAAAGAGCGTCTACCCGGAAGCAGCGCTGTTGTTCAAGGTACAATATTATATAGAACAAGATTCAACATTTAGATCATGTTCAGATGACAACTTTAATAAACATTCATCAGGTTGGGTTTGGCTCGACATACACTTCCTCTTGTTCAGTTAGAAAAGGCTTTGACCCACGCGTGTGAACGCACGTAACGACGCCGAACGTGTTCACACACAAACCCCAAAACACACAGGCAGGCGATTCAGACGCAAAAGAAGGGACATAATGAAAGGGAATCTTTTGGTGAAATTCATAAGCTATGTTTATATTAATCCGTTACATACACTTACAATCTGAGATTCGTAATTCCACTAATAAATATGACATTTATCTCATCTCACCAAACATATTGTGTTTAGTCATTTTCCACTCACTCATTGCAACAAAATCCAGCCACCTTGACCCATCAACGTCAAGTTTGACATTGATGAATGTAATACAACTAACTCTTCTTTAACTTATTTTACATGCAAATCGTTAAATCAGGAATTGGCATATATTATGGGCTTTTTGGGGAGGTTATATTTGCATATAATTTGGCCCATAATTTTTCTTCCCAATTCAACATGACATGTGGCCTCCTCTATGTACTGAGATATTTGTTGTATATACCCAGCCCATACTGTAGTTCCAGACCCTTTGTTTTGTTTTGCCAACAGTCACAAGGCTTCACATTTCTCTTTTAGTGTGAAATGCAGGGTTTTTTTTTCTTTCAAGGGATCTTGTGAGCATTAATAATGGAAAGTCATAATGATAAAAGTTCATGCACATGACCAAGTGCGACCATCTAAGAATTTGTATGTCTTCCTGTGTAAAGTTCCTGCTCATACTAATATTATCAGCATCAACATGTGTTTTCCTTGTGAACATTGACACAGGTCTTTAATGGGACATTTATGCAGCCAGTCTTGACATTTACAAGCCAGTAAATCACTCACTGTCTGTCATGACTGCTCCCAGTTCCAGCTATTCCAGCCCTGGTTCCTACATCTCATGTCCTGCCCTGCTCTGACAACAATATCCCAGTCTGGAATCCTGTCCAGTTTTCCTTAGTTACCTATTTGCTCCAAAGCTGTTTTTGCTTATTCAATCAAGTTTCTGTGTATCTAAGTTTGGCTGTTTAGTCTGTTCATTGTCAGAACGTGTCGTGTCGCCATCATGTAACTTTGTATGGTCCTGATACTGAAACTTTTGTTTCACCTGTTACCACTTCTGCACTTGGCTACTCAAACCCCCCCCCCTCTCCCCAACAGTATGCTAGGAAAGACATCAAAAACGTTTTCAAAGGTTTTAACTTACTTTCTTGCTTATGTCACAGTAAATACACAATGATGCTTCCTCTAAAACAATTCAGTTGATGAGATTGTATGAATTCTGTTCTTGTCTATTTGTCTTATGTCTAAGCCAAAAATAATTACTACACTTGAACACTACTTTAGGCACAGTATACTTGCAAAAAGAGCAGGCTAACATTTTACATGTCAAAAACATACTGTCGGATTGTGCAGTACCAGGTTGTGCAGCATTGTTTGGCATATAAACATTCACAGCGCTTGACTTTGTTGACCTTTGCAATAAATGTCTTTAAGAACCTCAAGTCTCTCATGTCAGCTTCCCGTGCCTGAGAACAGTTGTAATCCCTGTGTCACGCATCAGCTTTTATTGCAAGGCCTAAAATATCTGCAAGACACAATCAATCGTGCTCAAACTGAGCATAGCTCTGTCGTTGCCAAGACTACAATAACCATGTGCCTTGGTTTTGAGTTTCAGAGTAGTGTGGTCTTTAGAGGGAGCTTTGAATATCTGACACCATGTATAGTATTTAGCTGCTCAAACAAATCTGAAACATATTGATAATTCACCTTACCCAAGGTAAATCTCTTCACGTAGACCTCATAAAGGTATGGATGGACTATCAACCCCTGGCCATCCTCTTCGAGGGAAGGTGGGAATGACATTAAACTTTTACTCATCAAGGAAACTTAGTCAAACTTAGCTTTTTCCTTGTTAATGAAAGAGTGAACCACAGGGATGGTGAAAATAGGTAACACATGAGAGCAGCCTCTTTAGGCTGACATTTGTAGCCATTTTGTTGTCTTTTTTTTTGTTACACCTAACGCAGCTAGCATTTCTGGTCTCATATTAATGGTCATAATTCCCTAGGCTGCACATCCTTATCTGCAGTTACTCATTTATATGCTACAAAAGATATAATCTGTAGCATTAACAGCATCTCCCTAGCTGCAACTCATGACATTGTGAGCCATAATGCTGATTGACAGCATCCCTAGTGTTTAGTATGAAATGGTGGTAATAGGTAATGATTAGGTAATAATTAGCTCATAAGAGAGGGCAGCTCATAATGCAGGCATAACTACAGCTTAAGCTTAGTTGTTTAATGATGTAAAACAATGATTGACCTAACATAATTCTCACAACATACAAGAAACCACAGTTGGTTATGCATTATGCATGTCATGCACCACTACAACCTTCAAGGTATCAAATTTAAAAGGCGGAAATTAAGACAGATGTCAGCTATCCACTTTTTTTCTGACACATACTAATTACATAATGATTTCAGGGCTATTAAAAAGGGAGCATATCTAATTGTGTGGAGTACAAAATATCACAATGTACCTACCATGAGGTTGTTAAAGATAAAATTAAATTCCAGTTGACTTGCTACCTGCAGTTTTATGATATTAACCTCTCTACCATTTCCCCATACATGTGACATAGCCAGTACCAAAATGGATGCCGCAGATGTGAAAAGGGCCTTCTCAAGAAGATTCACAGTTAGACAATATGAGGTCACATAGGGGATGATTTTTCCATGGGCATGTTACAGGAGCAAGGATATGACTAGCTGTGATTCACTAGCAAGGACCACGCCACACAAATGTGAGTTTACAGGTTTAATGAATAGAGGAAGTATTGGATGATGGGGAAGAATGATGGAAGTGAGGGTGAGGTTGGATGTGGAGGTTGTCTGATTACGCCAGTCTGGGACATCTTCACATGCGGTGGATGGGGAGTAGGAGACTCAGGGTGGGGGTTAAATCTCAGGTGACGATTTTCCCAAGCTAACTCTTCTTCTTTCGGCTTGTCCCGTTTCTCAGGGGTTGCCACAGCGGATTTTTCCCCTCCATAGCTTTCTGTCTGACACGTCCCTCTCCTGCAGTCCAACACTCCTCATATCCTCATCCATCTTATCACACCATCTTTTCCTTGGACTTCCTCTTTTTCTTTTGCCAGGTATTTCCATGTCTAACACTTTCTTTCCTATATAGTCTATGCCTCCTCTCTGTACATGTCCAAACCATCTCAATCTTGTCTCTCTGTTTCTTATCCATTCCTCTGATCTTGAATGTAGCTCTTAATTTCTCTTCCGGTCTTCTCTTATCACTCCCAAGGACCAAATGCAGCATGTTTATCTCTGCTACCTGTAATGTAGATTCTAGCCTCTCTGTTATTGTCACGGCTTCCAAACCATAGAGCATGACAGGCCTGACTATTGATTTGTATACCTTGCCCTTTACCCTCAACAGCATTATTTTGTCACAAAATACTCAAGTTACTTTTCTCCATGAATTCCACCCAGATTGTTATTTTCTTGACTTCCTTCTCACTGCCACCTTCTGTCTGTATTGTCGATCCTAAGTACTTGAATTTGTTTGCTTCTGGGACATCTTCTCCTCCTAAGATCAATACTGGACTTTCTACTTGTCTATACACAGGTACTCTGTCTTTGTTCTGTTGAGCTTTAGTCCTCTGATCTTTAGTGCTTCTCTCCAATCGTCAAGATCTCTTGCCAAACTTTACTTGTCCTCGTTTGCCAGCATGATATTATCAGGAAAAAGTCATGGTCCCGGGTGGCTATTTCTTAAGATGTTCTGTGAGGCTGTCCATCAGTATCACAAACAAGAAAGGGCTCAATGCCAATCCTTGATGCGGTCCTACCTTTACCTCAAACGCACTTGTTGTTCTCACTGCACATCAAACTATGGTTGTACAGTGCCTGTGCATGTCCTGAATTATGCTGATGGGATTTTCTGCCACTCCCTTCGCCCTTAGGGAATACCACAGCTGCTCTCTTGGTATTCTGGCATATGCCTTCTCCACATCAATAAATACACAGTACAACTCTTTGTCTTTCAATGTGTCTTTATGCAGGCTCAATAATCCAAGTAAATCAAATCAATTTTATTTTTGTAGCCCAATATTACAAATTATAAATGTGCCTCAGTGGGCTTAACAGCAACACAACATCCTGACCTTAGACCCTCTCATTGGATAAGGAACAACTCCCTAAAAAAACCCTTTAACAGGGAGGAAAAACAGGAAGAAACCTCAGGGAGAGCAACAGAGGAGGGATCTCTCTCCCAAGACGGACAAAGTGCAATGAATGTTGTGTTTACACAATTTACACAATACAACATTGAAAGAGGATAACACAATCATAATGGACTTATAAAATGTATGAAGAATATGATGCACAGGATGCCAAGCAGTGTTCAGACACCAGCGAAACAGTCCAGGACCCAAGCCATGCGACCAGCATCATCATGTAAAAAAAAAAAAATTATATGGATTTATAAAAAAAAATGTAATGAGGGGAATGGCAGGCAGCGTCCAAGTGGTGACCACCATCACCACGGAGATCTGGGAGGAAAACCAACTGCATGTGCACACAAGAGAGACTCACATGGCACCATTTGCACACAGAAAAAGAGGAGAAGACATCGTTCACAGAGAGAGAAAAGACATGTGAGAGAAGAGAACAGTTTGCAATAGTCATTAGTCATAATCAACAGTGGTTAGTAAATTCAGTGAGACAGAAAACCGACCCGCCATGCAGTACAGGTAATGAAGCACTCAACTTAAAGGGCAACTAATTGTAAGCTAAGGCAAAAAGATGAGTTTTAAGTTTGGATTTAAAGGACTCTGAAGACTCTGATTGTCTGATGGTAGCAGGCAGGTTATTCCACAAGAATGGAGCCCGATAGGAAAAGGTCCTGCCACCAGCTGACTTCTTTTTAACTTTTGGTACATACAGGAGCCCTGTGTTTTGAGAGAGAAGCGCTTAAGATGGAATGTATGGTTTAATGAGATCAGACGAGGCAAGCCCGTTTAGGATTTTATAAGTCAGCAGAAGCACCTTGTATTCTGATCTAACATGGATAGGAAGCCAATGAAGAGAGGCAAGAATTTGTGTAACATGGTCAAATTTCCTAGATTTAGTTAGGATTCTAGCAGCAGCATTCTGAGGCATCTGAAGACTTTTAGTACTAGAATGTGGCAGACCTGAAAACAGAACATTACAGTAATCAAGTCTGGATGAAACAAATGCATGAATTAGAGTCTCTGCGTCAGCCATGGAGAGAAAAGACCGAATTTTAGCTATGTTACATAAGTGAAAAAAGGCAGTGTTGGTGATTTCTTTAATGTGCTTATCAAAGGAAAGGCTGGGATCAAACGTAACACCAAGATTTTTGGCTGCCACACTTTGTGAAACCAGAGTTGTCGATTTTCATCGTTACTTGATCAAATTGGTGCCTGTGTCTAGCAGGGCCAATGACCAGCATCTCTGTTTTATCCTAATTTAAAAGCAGAAAGTTAAGTGCCATCCAGTTTTTCACAGTAGCTAAGTAGGCCTCTAAGTTAGTTATTTGAGTATGATCATCAGCACTTATAGGCACATACAGCTACATATCATCAGCACAGCAATGGAAATGTATTCCATAACTGCATATAATTTGGCCAAGAGGTGTAATGTAAAGAGAAAAAGTTAGAGGGCCAAGAACTGAGTCCTGAAGCACACCATATTTAACGTCAGAAATTTTTGATATAGTATTACTATAGCAGACACAATATGTTCTTCTAGATAAATAGGACTTAAGCCAAGACAGAGCTAAGCCAGAGACACCAAAATTACAATTTAATCTATCTAATTGTATACAGTGATCAACGGTGTCAAAGCCTGCACTGAGGTCCAGTAGTGGAAGCACAGAAGTGGAATCAGAATCCATAGCTAGTAATAGATTGTTTACCACTGGTCAGAGCAGTTTCAGTGGAGTGACGGGGCCTGAAAGCCGATTGAAAAGGTTAATATAGATGGTTTTCTTTTATATTGGTCAAAAGTTGTTGATACACACCTCTTTCTAGTAATCTTTCTAGTAGGTAAGAAAATCCAGAAGGTTGAAACTCTTTCCAATAGGTAAGAAAATCAAAGAAGGTTGAATCAGTTCATC
This sequence comes from Lampris incognitus, assembly GCF_029633865.1. Taxonomy (NCBI): domain Eukaryota; kingdom Metazoa; phylum Chordata; class Actinopteri; order Lampriformes; family Lampridae; genus Lampris; species Lampris incognitus. The sequence continues at coordinate 113,476,762 of NC_079212.1, forward strand.
TGGATACAACATTTATTTACAGATAGGTTTCATCACTCATCTAAGTGACTGCTTCAGTCTAAACTAACTACAGGTATCCCCACTCTTATAAACAATGCAGTTGCATAACGACCGAAACCAATGACCAGTTTCATATGCAAATATGGGCAAGACCATTAACTAGAGTTTCAATGGCCATGTGATGAGTGATGAAACGTATCTGTCAATTAAAATTGTATCTAGATGAACTGATTCAACCTACTTTGATGTCCTTCAATGTATTTTTCAGCTAAGATCCTTAGTGCAAATATTGCATCTGTGGTACTTCTGCCAGGCATGGATCCAAATTGTTCTTTCCCTATAGTCACTCCCTTCCTAAGTCTTACTTAGGTCACTCTCTCCTATATCGTCATTGTATCTCCCATCATTTGATCCCTCTGTAGTTGCTGCAACTGAGATTCTCAAAGTGCTTGCCTGCCTGCTTCTGTTAGTCCTTCCCGCTGATCTATCCCAATCTAGTGGCAATCTATCTCCCAACAGCTCTCTTGCCTTCATCTTAAAACTTTCTTTACAAGGTTCTACTTTCAGCTTCCACCATTGAATTTTTCCTTACTGCTGGTCTTTGTACTCTAAATTTGCTTCTTGTCTTTATTTGGCAGATCAGTGGTTTATGTTGCTTTGTCACACACTCGCTTGGTATTGCCTTGCAATTCACAGCTTCCCTCAAGTGGCGCTTTCTGCATAAAATGTATTCTATCTGTGTCGTGCTGTCACCACTCTTTTATGCTGCTGTGTGATCTTCCATCTTTTTTAAATATGTATTAACTATAACCATACAATTCCTTGTCACAAAATCAACTATTGACTCCCCACCTGCAGTTCTCATTCCAAACCAGATTTTTCCCATGACATCCTCATCACCACCATTTCCTTCTCCCACATGTCAATTCAAGTCAGCTCCAATAAAAACTCTTTCGTCCCCTGGTATTCCTGCCATTACATTATACATTGTACAGTTGTATCCAGAAATTCACCTTTTCTTTCTAATCACAATCTAGCTGTGGTGCATATGAACTTATTATATTTGCCAGATGTCCATAAAAATCCAACCTCATCTAAATCAGCCTGTCCGATTCCCTCTTTACTTCTACGACTTTCTGTTGTGGCTCTCTGTCTAGGACTATTGCCGCGCCATTCCTTTTATTGTCTGTCCAATGGTAGTATATCGTATAATCTCCTCCAATCTCTCTTGCCTTACTTCTTTCAAATTTGTTTCCTGAACACACATCACTTGTTTTCTTCTTCTGTTCATAATGTCTGCTATTTCTCTCCCTCTGCTTATCACTGTCCCAACATTAAGTGTGGTCATTCTAAAGGATTTCTTCTTCAGTTGTCTCTTCTCTCTTTTCTGTCTTGCTTGTAATCCTCCTCTCCTCCATCTTTTCCTATGCTCCCTAACAAGTCAAGTCAATTTTATTTGTATAGCCCAATATCACAAATTATAAATTTGCCTCAGTGGCAGTCACAGCAACACAACATCCTGTCCTTAGACCCTCTCATCAGATAAGGAACAACTCCCTAAAGAAGAAAAAAAAACCTTTAACAGGCGCACAGTTTCAATCAGTACCCTGTGAGGGCACAGCACCAATGGCAGTCGTTGTTAGCGCGGAACTCGGCCGACCCGATATGTCATTCCTGGTCTTATCAATCCGCATAATGATTTGTCAGAATTTTATGTTGGATACCCTTCCTGACACAACAAATAAACCTATGGACTGGAGCAGAGGTAGAGCACTGGATGCCATCCCAGTATTCATTATTCATGGGGTTGCCCCCATGCCTGTTACTGACTCTCGAGCTGACTATATACCCCCAAAAAGTTGGATTATATGGAGCTCGAGAGAATGGAGACAGTATTGGATGGGTTGACCAGGTATAAGAAGGCTTACCAGGTGACTAGGCATGGCCCTGCTCCAGAACCATAGTTAACAAGTTAACTTCATTAACATCAAGGATAACTCTTCAATTACAAATGATTGTCTCTATGGAAAATCATGACTGCAGTTTCATGTTCTCCATAAGTCTCCTATAGAGGCATACATAAAAAAAAAACACACATTCAAAAAAGTATATGGAAGCATTTTCTTTACAATAACACATCTGGATAGATCTATTACAAAATTGGTAATCAGTTTGTTTTTGCCTAATCGCACTATGTAAGCACAATTTAAATATCACTGACTTTTAGTTATGTATTCTTTTTACATATGGCCTACTGAATTTGCCAGTTGAGAGAAGACAATAGTTGACTGTGAATACTATTAAGGAGAATTCTAATGATTCCCCTTTAACACTTTATGTATGTGAAGAAGATGGAAGTTTTCAAATATATATTGGAGTAGCTGGCGTTGTCTACTGCTCATCTCACTAAACTGCTGGATGGATTTGTGGCAGCATGGCTCAGGAGGAAATGCGGGTTGCCGAGTAATCGAAAGATTCCTGGTTCAAGCCCAGGCTCCTCCAAAGAGCTTGTCAAAGTGTCCTTGAGCAAGACACTGAACCTCTAACTGCTCCTGATGAGCAAGTAGGTGCTTTGCATGGCAGCACCCACCATCAGTGTATGAATGTGTGTGAATGGGTGAATGTGAGCGTGCCTCAAGCTACGCCTGAGCCATGCTGCAGTGATCATCAGCGATCACTCAAAGCGAGTATAACTGTCCTCTCCATTGGGTTGTCTTGTTGGTCTTCAGATGGCTGTACAAGCCGATCTGTGATCCACATACTTTGGTTCAGTGTACACAGGGGAAAGTGTTGGTGGTGGTGGTTGAGCCTTTTTCTCTCTCTCCTTGTGATGCTATCACTTTTTCTGTGCGGCACAGTGGAGTTCCATTTCATGACATGCAACTCCTTCCTGCATGGATTTCTTCCAGGAGTGCCTATCCAGTGCAATGTGTTCTCAGTTGCTTGATGTGATGTTGAATTTCTTCAGATTGGTCTTGATATTGTGCTTGAAATGTTTATTTTGCCCGCCGGGAGCTCACTGACCTTCCTTCAGCTGGGAGTAAAGTTTTGGGAGACGTATGTTGGACATGCAGTTGACATGGCCTGTCCATCAGAGTTGGTGCTACATTATTTTGGTGGTGATGCTAGTCATGTTGGCTTCTTCCAGAACGCTGATGTTGGTGGGTCTGTCCTTCCAGCTGATCCTCAGGATTTTTCATGGTATTGCTCCAGGCCTCTCAAGTACCTGTTGTAGGTGGTCCACGAATTTGCTCCATACAGCAGGGTGGGGAGAACAACAGCTCTGTAGACCAGGAGATTTGTTTGGGCCTTTAGGCCTCGGTCTTCAAAGACTTTTCCTCAATCTGGTGTAAGCACCACTGGCACAACTCAGGCAGTGGTTGACCTCAGAGTAAATGTCAGCTTTTGAAGAGAGAAAGCCTCCGAGGTAGGGGAAGTGATCAACATTTTCAAGAATTTTTTTGCCACTTTTATGGTGGGCTGGGTAAATGGCTGGTTGGGTGGAGGTTGATATATGACCTGGGTCTTCTTGATGTTTAATGCTAGACTCAGGGCTCTGTATGCCTTGGCAAAATCATTCAGAATGTCCTGGAGGTCTTCTGCGGAATATGCTGCTATGGTGCTGTCATCTGCGTATTGCAGATGATGGTGGTGTTGCAGACTTGGCTCTTGGCCATGAAGCTATTAAGGGTGAAGAGCCTGTTGTCAGTTCTGTGTAGGACTGGGATCCCCCATGGCAGCTCTTCACTTGCTCACCCCACTTCGGGAAGGGGTTAGAAAAGGTGCCCTAAAGATAGCCTGCCTCAAACCTTCTGACTGGATTACCATGTCCAGAGGGATCACCACATGTGGCCAGAAACATAGAAACATGAACTTTGCAGCCTGGAATGTGTGCACACCAATGAATAGTGACAGACCAGAGAGGAAAACCATGATCATCACTCGAGAACTGAAGAAATGCTGGCTTGACAAAGCTGCCCTTTCTGAAACCTGATGGGCAGACGAAGGACAACTGGAAGAGGAGAAGGGTGGCTATACTTTCTTCTGGAAAGGAAAAGCTGCTGATGAGCCCAGGATCCATAGCGTTGGATTTGTCATCAGGAACCAGATTATCAGCCACCTGTCTGAACTTCCTGTGCGGATTATTGAGTGCCTCATGACCATCCGTCTGGTGCTTGCCAACAGCCAGATGGCAACAGTTGTGAATGCTTATGCCCCTACTTTAGTCTCTGAAGAGGAAGTAAAAGAGATCACTTACACCTGCTTAGATGAGACACTGTCAAGAATCCCCAAGGAGGATAAGAATATTCTCCTTGGAAAGACTTCAATGCCAGAGTTGGCAGGGATCAACACCTATAGAAGAGTGCTATGGGAAGGAAGGAAGGCACCGAGAACATCAACTCCAATGGAGTTCTGCTTCTTAGCAAATGTGCTCAGTACGACCTCACCATCACTAATACTGTTTTGCCAGAAAAACAAATTTAAGGTGTCTTGGAGATACCCCCACTCCAAACAGTGGCATCTCCTTGATTATGTCATTGTATGAACCAGGGACCGCCGTGACATGAAAATCACGAGGGCCATGATCGATGCAGATGTCTGCTGGACAGATCATCGCCTCATCTGCTCCACAATGTTCATCAAACTCAAGAGGAAAGGAGGGTTCAAAAGAAGCAGATCCGGCCAAGACTGAACTTTGAAAGCCTGAATGAAACTGCCACCCAGCAGCGACTTCAGGCCTCTCTTGGGGAAACCCTCCAACAAGAATATCCTGATGACATTGAGGAGCACTGGAGCCTACTCAAATACACCATCATCAACACCTGCAAAACCAATCTTGGGTACAAGTCCAGAAAACACCAGGACTGGTTTGATGAGAATTACATAGAGATAGAACAGCTCATCTCCAAGAAAAGGAAAGCCTTTTGTGCCTGGCAAAATGATGTAACCTGCAAGGCTCAACGAGTGGCTCACTCCAGAGCCAAGGCAGACATCCAGAGATGGGTGAGGGGGCTTAAGAACTCTTGGTGGACAGAAAAGTATCTGGAAATCCAGCAACTGGGAGACTCGGGTGACACCAGAGGCTTTGTCAGTGCTACTAAGGCTGTCTACGGTCCAAGCAACCATGGCTTAAACTCCCTGCACTCAAAGGATGGACAGGAGCTGCTGAAGGACAAGGAGTCAATTAATGTCTGATAGAAGGAGCACTTCCAGGAACTCATCAACCCCAACAGCACAGCTAAACCAGACATTGCCAGCCACATTCCTCAGAGTCCCATTAGAGAAGACATTGGGGAACCTCCCACCATGACAGAGGTTCAAGATACCATCAGGAGCCTTAAGAACAACAAGGCCGCTGGTCCAGATGGTATCCCAGCTGAGAGCTTAAAGGGAGGTGGACCAGAGCTCCTGTACCACATCCATAATAATAATCATCATCATCATTACATTTATTTAGTACTTTTCTAAACACCCAACGCGCTTCACATTGAAGGGGGTAACTCACTTCAATCACCACCAATGTGTAGCACCCACCTTGGCGATGCACGGCAGCCATTTTGTGCCAGAACGCTCACCACACATCAGCTTGAGGAGCAGAGGGAGGAATCATTGAGCCAATTACGTGGGGGGATGATTAGGTGGCCAGATGGAGACAGCCAGGTTGGGAATTTTGCCAGGACACCGGAGAACCCCCTACTCTTTGCAACAAGTGCCATGGGATCTTTAATGACCACAGTGAGTCAGGACTTCGATTTAACGTCTCATCTGAAGGACAGCATCTCCTTACAGCGCAGTGTCCCCATCACTGCTCTAGGGCATTGGGATTTGATATTTCTTGTTTTTATTAGGATCAGAGGGAAGACTGCGAACTGGCCCACCAACACCACTTCCGGCAGCAACTCAGTTTCCCAGAGGGTCTCCCATCTAAGTACTAGCCAAGCCCATAACTGCTTAGCTTCCGTCATTTGGCAGAACCAGGGTACATGTTGGTATGGCTGTCGGCATACTTATGAACCCCTGAAACAAGAACCAGGCAATGGTTAAAAGAAAATGGTGATAGATTGTCTGAAGCTGTTAGAACAGGACAATGACTATTGACAGAATTTTGTACCATAGATTATACCCAGGGGAGGCTACACCTAGCCTGTATGGTTTACCTAAGATACATCAACAGAATGTGCCATTACGGCCTATTGCTTGTATGATTAGCTCAGTGACTCATAACATCTCTAAGTTTCTGGCATCTATTCTTAACCCATTGGGAAGTAGTAATTCACATCACATTCAGAACACTATGGATTTTGTTGATAAGGCGAGGGAGATTATTATGGAGGGGATGAAACAATGGTTACTTATGGTGTTACTTCTTTCTTCATGTGCATTCCTATTGATGAAGCAGTGGAGGTAGTCTCTAGGAAATTACAAAATGATCCCACCCTTAGAAATAGGACCACCCTTAACACTGACCAAATGTGTCTGCTCCTGAAGCTGTGTTTTCAGTCCACGTACTTCACATACAGGGGGCAGTCCTACAGGCAGAAGCATGGGTGTGCTATGGGTTCCCCAGTTTCACCTATAGTGGCCAACTTGTATATGGAGGAAGTGGAAAAAAGCGCTCTGATGTCCTATCCAGGGACATCACCTAGCCATTGTTCAAATTTGTAGATGACACCTGGGTTAAAATTAAATCTCAGGACATACCACATTTCACTGACCACATTAACCCGGTGGACAACCACATCAAGTTCACCAGGGGGGATGTGAAAAATGACAGGTTAGCCTTCTTAGACTGTGAAATTGTAATTGGTGGCCCTGTGATAAGCTAGTAGCAGAGCCAGGGTACATGTCACATTTGGCATTGTCAGGGTACATGTTTGTATGGCTGCTGGCAACATCCATGCCCTCCTCCTCAAGATGTGGGAAAGAGGTACAGCAGACATGATATTTACAGCACACCAGCTCCTGAAAAAAATGAAGCGAGCAAAAGCAGTCTTTGTACATGGCTTTCATAGACCTGACAAAGGCCTTTAACTCAGTAGACCACCAGGCTCTGTGGCGCATACTATCAAGATATGGCTACCCGGAAAACTACAAACCCCAATTCCTGTGAAGTTGGGACATTGTGTAAAACATAAATAAAAACAGAATACAATGATTTGCAAATTCTTTTCGACCTATATTCAATTGAATACACTACAAAGACAAGATATTTAATGTTCAAACTGATAAACTTTGTTTTTTTTGCAAATATTCACTCATCTTGAATTTGATGCCTGCAACACGTTCCAAAAAAGCTGGGACAGGGGCATGTTTACCACTGTGTTACATCACCTTTCCTTTTAACAACACTCAATAAGCGTTTGGGAACTGAGGCCACTAATTGTTGAAGCTTTGTAGGTGGAATTCTTTCCCATTCTTGCTTGATGTACGACTTCAGTTGCTCAACAGTCCGGGGTCTCCGTTGTCGTATTTTGCGCTTCATAATTCGCCACACATTTTCAATGGGAGACAGGTCTGGACTGCAGGCAGGCCAGTCCAGTACCCGCACTCTTTTTCTATGAAGCCACGCTGTTGTAACACGTGCAGAATGTGGCTTGGCATTGCCTTGCTGAAATAAGCAGGGACGTCCCTGAAAAAGACGTCGCTTGGATGGCAGCATATGTTGCTCCAAAACCTGTATGTACCTTTCAGCATTAATGGTGCCTTCACAGATGTGCAAGCTACCCATGCCATGGGCACTAACACACCCTCATACCATCACAGACACTGGCTTTTGAACTTTGCGCTAACAATCTGGATGGTCCTTTTCCTCTTTAGCCCAGAGGACACGACGTCCATGATTTCCAAAAACAATTTGAAATGTGGACTTGTCAGACCACAGCACACTTCTCCACTTTGCGTCAGTCCATCTCAGATGAGCTCGGGCCCAGAGAATCCAGCGGCATTTCTGGGTGTTATTGATATATGGCTTTCGCTTTGCATGGTAGAGTTTTAACTTGCACTTGTAGATGTAGCGAAGAACTGTTAACTGACAATGGTTTTCCGAAGTGTTTCTGAGTCCACGTGGTAATATCCTTTACAGAATGATGTCAGTTTTTAATGCAGTGCCGCCTGAGGGATCGAAAGTCACGGGCATTCAATGTTGGTTTTCAGCCCTGCCGCTTATGTGCAGAGATTTCTCCGGATTCTCTGAAACTTTTGATGATATTATGAACTGTAGATGATGAAATCCCTAAATTCCTTGCAATTGTACGTTGAGAAACGTTCTTAAACTGTTAGACCATTTACTCATGCAGTTGTTCACAAAGTGGTTAACCTCGCCCCATACTTGCTTGTGAACGACTGAGCCTTTTGGGGATGCTCCTTTTATACCCAATCATGACACCTACCTATTTCCAGTTAACCTGTTCACCTGTAGAATGTTCCAAACAGGTGTTTTTCTGAGCATTCCTCAACTTTCCCAGTCTTTTGTTGCCCCTGTCCCAGCTTCTTTGGAATGTGTTGCAGGCATCAAATTCAAAATGAGTGAATATTTGCAAAAAACAATAAAGTTTATCAGTTTGAACATTAAATATCTTGTCTTTGTAGTGTATTCAATTGAATATAGGTGGAAAAGGATTTGCAAATCATTGTATTCTGTTTTTACTCACATTTTACACAATGTCCCAACTTCGTTGGAATTGGGGTTTGTACATCAGATTATTGAAGCTTCTGCTTGACGACATGTCAGTCACAGTGCTCAGCAACAGCAGCTCTGAGTCAGAGCCCTTCACTGTGCAAACAAGGGTCAAACAGGGATACATCATCGCACCCACCTTGTTTGCCATCTTTATTGCTACCATACTCCACCTCAATGGATCCTAAAGAAGCTGCTCAGTCGTGGGTGCAGCTACCGAAGGGTTTTTTCTGCCTCGTTCCAAGAGCCCAGTGACTGAATCTAGCACCCACTGCCTGATGTACAGGCTCATGACTAGGCGCTTCCAGATCCCACAATCCTGCCCCTGTCGCCACTTGCCATAGGACTTAATCCAAGATGTTATGGTGAATTTCCTTTATGGAGGGCGCCTGTGCGTGACTTTGTTTAACGTGGGGAGACTGGTGCACAGACAGGTCCTTGACAGGTCTGGATCCAGTGGCATGGAGTCCAGGATGACTGAGCACCCATTTCTGCTGCATTCTTCATCTGCCTTCCCAGCTGTTGTGATGCTTCCGTAAAGTCAGCCATCATCCTCCATCTGTTCCACCACTGAAGTCTTGGTTGGATTGCTCTCTGTCAGGGTCCTCCCCCTTGACCTTACCGACATGACTGACCCTACCAGGAGCATAGCTCCAGCCAGCATTGCTCTCAGGATCTCAGGACCATGCAAGCTTCTCCACCATGGCAAGGTGACAATCCATGGAGAAGGTTCAGCTAAAACTGAAATAGATAGTGAAAATGATAGCCATATTGCTATATTACCAGAAACAATACATTACATCACTTTACATTACATCACTATAGTTTCAATGTTTATATCTGTAGAATATATCACAGACATGAAAAAATATAAATATTATTGATTTGCAATTTGTAATGAATAATATACAAATGTATAATTTATAATAATAAAAATGTATAATGAAATGTATTATGAAATTAAATGAAATATTCAATTATTAATGGCCATTATCAAAGGCAAACGCATGATCATATGAAAAAACAGATTTTGTTAATATTATGTTCAGTTTGAGTGTCTATCTGTTAACAGTAAAACCGAGCAGAATAACAAAGGAAAGGGCAACTTTGATTGACAATACTTTTACAAATGCAATTGATGGAAAGATAAAAAGTGGTCTATTAGTGACTGATGTAAGTGATCATTTGCCTGTCTTTACAGTGTTAGAAATTAACAAGTTAAAATTCGGAGCAAATAGGCAGACAAACAATTTGATTAGAATAAAATCACCAGAGGCAATTATAGCTCCTAAGGCAGAACTTTTGAATCATGATTGGCAGGAAGTTTATGTAAAGGATACTAATGAAGCACATGATGCATTTTTGGACACATTCTTGACAATTTATGACCAGCATTGTCCATTGAAAGAGTAACAGACAAAATTCTAAAAAGAGGGGAAAACCATGGTTCACAAAGGGGTTGGAAAAAGCTTGCAAAAAGAAAAATAGGCTATATAGGGAATTTATAAAACATCGAACAAAGGAAAAGGAGGACAAGTACAAAAAAAATTATAAAACAGATTAACATTTATTATGCGATCTCAACAAAAAGACTATTATAATCAGCTGTTGCAAAAGCATAAATATAATATTAAGGATACCTGGAGTGTGCTTAGTGACATGATTAAAAGTGGTAGTAAAAGGAATTTCCCATCATATTTTGTAAGAAAAAAAAGATAATTAAATTATTGAAAATACAGAGGACATTGTAACGAGTTTAATGATTTTTTTTTTTTAAATTTACGTAGGCCCAAATTTGGCAAAGGAAATTAACCTCCCTCCCTACAGATGAAGACAGTGATTTTGATTTTGTGTTTGACAACAGAAATTCAATGTTCCTGGGTGGAGTCTGTGAGAGTGATGTGGTAGAGGTGGTTCGCAAGTTAAGAATAAAAAAAATCCACTGATGGTTATACTATTGATATGTCACTAATAAAAGAGGAAATTGACTGTGTCCTCAAACTATTACTTATATACAGTGCATCCGGAAAGTATTCACACCCCTTCACTTTCCCCACATTTTGTTATGTTACAGCCTTATTCCAAAATAGATTAAATTCCTTTTTTTTCTCATCAATCTACACACAATACCCCATAATGACAAAGTGAAAAAGGTTTTGTAGAAATTTTTGCAGGGGAAAGTGAAGGGGTGTGAATACTTTCCGGATGCACTGTATGTAATAAACCCTTTCAAACAGGTATTTTTCCTGATAAAATGAAAATGACTAAGGGGGTTCCAATCTATAACAATGTTGACAAACATGTTGTATCAAATTAGTGACAAACATAGTATCAAACACATATTGTATCAAATTATCTATGTGATACAATATGTTTGTCCATTTTCTAAAATACCTGAAACATTATTTGTAAATAGACTTGATGACTATATTGACAAATATTAGTTATTGAGGGACCATCAATATGAGTTTAGGAGCAACCGATCGACATCTTTAGCAGTGATGAATTTCGTCGAAAATATAGCAACAGCAGTAGATAAGAAACAAAACACTGTAGGTGTTTTTATTGATTTACGTAAAGCATTTTACACAATCGATCATTCCTTACTCTTGAAGAAATTGGAGCGCTATGCTATAAGAGGTGTTACACAACGCTGGTTAAGAAGTTATTTAAATAATATTTTTCAATATGTGAATATTGAAAACACTGAATCAATTCTAAGAGTAATTTGTAGTGTTCCACAAGGTTAAGTATTGGGACCTAAGTTATTTATACTTCATTTAAATGATATTTCTATGGTATCTAATATGTTGAAATTTGTTACGTTTGCTGATGATACAAATGTATTTTGTTCTGGGGAGGATACGAAAGAATTGCTGAAAACAGTAGAAAGGGAATTGAAAATGTTAAATGGGTTGATATCAATAAGTTATCACTAAATGAAAATAAAACAAAGTGTATGGTGTCCGGTGGTTTTAGGGTTAATTGTGAAATAAAACTGAAGTTAAATGGAGTTGAAATTGAAAGAGTATTTGAAACAAAATTCTCTGGCTTGATTATAGATCATAAACTGTTGGAAACCACATATAGAATATATTAAACAGAAATTATCTAAATCTATTGTTATTTTTTACAAAACAAGGGATCTGCTGAATAGGAAATGTTTGCATATTGTTCATTGATAATGCCATATCTGTCATACTGTGTTGAGGTTTGGGGAAATGTTTATAAAACAAATATAAACTCTATATTTAAACATCAGGAAAGAGCTATTAGAATAATAAATAAAGTGTGTTACTATTAATCTACTAATCTGTTATTTATCTGGTCTTGCACCTTAAAATTCTTAGATATTGTGTATTTAAAAACATTGGAAACACTTTATCGAGCTAGAAGTAAAAGCCTTCCTGTTTGTATCCAACAACTTTTTAAATTAAGAGAAGGAAACTATAATTTAAGATTTAAGAGGGTTGTGTATTTTTGAAACATGTAAAGTGAGAACCAATGTAAAATACAGATGTGTTTCAGTTTTGGGAGTCAAGCTATGGAATGGTCTTAATGATGAGTTGAAATTGTGTAGCTCGCTGTTGAGTTTCAGAAAAGCTTTAAAATGTAAAATAATTAAGTATTACAACTTAGTATAAATTTTTATTTTTTTCTTACTTTTGTAACTCTGATATTCTAGGTTAATTTAAGGCAGTATAGGATAGGCAACAATAAGCCTTGGGCTTCAGCCTATTCCTTTTTCGGTCATTGATTGTTTGAGTTTTGTTGTGTGAAATGGACTGATGTAAAAATGTACGATGAGGTTTTGTTTTTTTTTTCTGTCGCATTTGAACACAAATGTATGACCGAAATAAATCATTCATTCAAACTCAATGTAGAAGGAGCGGGCTGGCAGTAGCAGCGCCACAGCAGCAATGCTGCCTGTGTGGACACCACACACATGTGAGCCACAGCAATTCAGTGAGGTTGAGGTAAGTGGTCTGGACCAGGCCTAAGAATATGACCCTTATGCGATCCCTTTAAAACTACCCGCTAGTATTTGAATCACATGATGAATGATGAATCAAATATGACCCAGTGTGTGATTCAATTACTAAACTGCCCTTTAGTAATTTAATAACACGCTCGGTCATATTTGATTCAGTTATTCTGCCCTTCTGAGATGAGAGGAGATGAGATGAGTTGAGGTGAGATGAGATGAGAGAAATTTAATCGTCCTCAAGGAGGGACTGCTATGTAAACTTCGGAAAATCTATTTCAGAAACAATATTGATACGATACGCAACATAAGACCTACAGAGCAATAAGATTATCCACTTTTTAAGATAAGTAACCTGAGCTATACAGTATATTATACAGTAAATTAATTAAATCATTTAATCGGGTAATCCACAGATTACACCTGTAGGAGTTCGCCAGGACTGCCTATACACCCAACATACACATTACATTTCCATGTGATATCAACCAGACTCATTACTACCATTAAACTGTTATGATGAATGGTTAAATTGTGCTCTGCAGCATTAAATATTAACATATTTAGACAAGGCATAAAATGTCGTTTTTAAAACATAGGTTTAACTCTTGCAACCGTTAACTCCCCACTTACATCATAGAGTTACACAAATTGAGACATCAGCAACAGCAAAAACCCTCCTATATGGATGTCAGTGGAAGAGGATCTTTTCAAACAGGGCATTGCATCCTAATGTGTGTCTATTTGGGGTCAGTGACCTGAAAACAATTTGGAACCTCTGGTGTGACGTACACTGTCAAGCTGTATGCTTGTAATAAATTAAATATTAAATATGTTTGTGCTTTTGACTTTTTTGTGACTCCTAACTTTGCAATACAGATGCTCATGTCAACAAATGCTAATGCCGCTGGGCATCAGAATGAGATGCAAATTCAATGCTTTCTGTGCTTAGGCTTCAAATCCAATGAAAATAAGGTTATGTCTCCTGAAGACATATTCATACATTTTTCGGCATGAGTCAACAATTAATTCTCTGAGGTCCGCCAGGAAAGCTTGTAACCATCTTTGACCTTGTGTCCTCCCCTTGCTGGAGGGCTGTCGTTTAAGTCAGAGACAAAAAGGCAGTTCCCTTCTTGGCTGGCACCATGTCTGAGAATTGAGGAGCTTGCTGAAGTGACTGGTATTCCTGGACATGTATTAGCCTCTACACCAAGGAGGCAGCACTTGAATATCAGATCAAGCTACAGACCCCTTAGAGAGAGAGGATCAGCAGACTGTAAAGGTAAGTCCATTGTTCATCTCAGCTACAGCACCAGGCTCAGTTGGAAGTGTTACATAGAGAAAGTTAAGGTCTCTGCTACAGTATTTGTCCTTAGACTGATTAAGCTGTGCAGTGATAACCACGCCAAAGATAAAATTGTTTTGAGCAGTTCCCTGTTGAATAGGGTATTGCTAATAAAGGTGGTTGAGTTTTCCTGTTTTTGAAGGTAAACTGATGCATAGCTCACTCTGTTTATCAATGTAAAATAGTAGAATGTTTCTACATATCCTATGTGTACTGCTAACCAGTATGTCAAATTTTCTGTAAGTGTACACTATCAAGGTTTGAATAAGGGTGAGTGATATGAGCAAATTAATCTAATTTATACTAAAATGGGTTTTACGTTTACACAGAAGTGGACAATAGTCGCTTAAGTATCTTGAAAATGAAATTCGCATTCAAATTGATTTTATATTATAAACTAATGGGTGTTATTATTATGATGAGTAAATGAAGTTGCTACTCATTTGTCATTATGCATAATCAGTGCTCTAAAAATTAAAATAGATGTGGCTGGATAATTTCAAGCCTTTGAGAATCATTCAGACTTCATCTTAAAACTCAAATTATTCAGTGTAGCTGAAGATGGCATGATTTCACAATTCACTATGCATTTTTAATCTTATGCAAAAATTCTCAAACATGACGAGTGGTCTAGTTGAGAAAATAGTTACAACATTATCTGATGGCGGTTACACCAGTCATTTATCATTGCTGGCTTAACTACTCAGAAAATACCCATCATATCCTGACAAGTGTAGTAAAGCCATTCCTGAAAGATTTGATTACATTCAGGTGTATGTGTTTATTTTTATTTTTCCTGTGCAAAATACAACCAATTTATATTTGTTCAATAACTTGTCTAATTCAAACTACCAAAGATGTTTCAAAAGCTAAAAGGAAAAACACAGTACTAACATAGCCCAAACCTAGCAAAACGACCATCCTCAGCTATCACACTTAGTGCCATCAAGCCCTCAGATAGCCACAAACCTTCTGAACATGCCTTTAGGAGTGTCTTGTATTTAATCATTTTTATGATGTGCTCAGTCACAGGGTTAACTGTCCCGTGCTGCGTTTCAGCACTGGCCAAATAAGCAGGTGGTAGCATTAACATTAGCTTGCAAGGCAAGCTACACAGTCTCATAAAACATAACCCTTACAGACCATTTACTAAGTGTACTGTCCGTTACCATGTACAAACAGCTTCTTTTAAACTTTCTCCACGCAGCCCAAAAGAATGCAACCCTTCATGCCTGTTTACACTTAATTTTTTCTGTGTTGCAAAGAACTGTATTCACATCCTAAAACTTCAGCAGAGTTCAGCAGACTACTGCATGACGTGTAGTGGGAAAACTTGTTAAAATTACAAATTGCATCAATATTTTGTCTTTTTGCATATAGATATTCTGCTATCACGTCTAGCCTTAAATCTATAGTGATGTTTGACACTGAAGCTTATTGACAGCACGTAAATATTCAGTGGTCAAATGGTTGACTTTGTTTAACTACTGCTTAAAACGTGTTTTTTTTTTTGCAGTTCGTGGTGGAAATAGGTGCACAGTAAGCACAAGCAAACAGTTTTCCACAAGATAAATCAGCTATTTTGAGCAGGCTATAGTAAGACTTACTCATCATGCTACATGTGATTTATGGCCATAGGTGATTGGATGATCACAGTTCTATCTGGCATCCGACCGACCATGTGACAATCTGACTTACTCATCTTTCAGCAGCTCGGGTCCCTATCGTCTGTATATGTTACACTGGGTCTGCTTCAGATGTCACTCAAATTAAATTATAAAGTATAGTTGACAGGTCAATCATTTGTCAGACATATCAGAAATAAGGCGTTAAGGTTTAGTAAGCTTGTTGTACTCAATTTCTCATATCGCTAACGACTCATGACACATGAGCGCCACAGAGTACACACTCACTATATTTGAATGAATTAGACATTTTGTGATCATATTTTACATCAGATTCGAAACACTGGAGCAAAATATTTAGAACAGCCTTGTGGGACAGTCACGGTGGTAAAAAGTGAAATAAAAGACAAATAAGTGCTAGCATTAATCAGTAACGTGTTGGTGCTGAGGTGACCTGAAGTTCAGCTATCATAGTAATCAATACGAGAAGTCGGGAACCAAAGAACTGGAATTTGAAACTGTTATAGGTAAACTAGTCTATAGAACTTGAATGCGTTATTCAGTTTTAATACACCTAAGTTAATTAAAGGTCCAGTCTGTGATTTAATTTGATCATATAAGCTCAAGGCTTATTTACATACATATTTAAAGACTTGAAGTTTTAGATTGAAAATAAACATTTTGAGATACATATATACATTACGTTACATGGCATTACATGACATTACATTATCGATATACATCACAGATATACATTAGATGTATAGGTGGTTTATTATGTAACGAAATGTAATTGGTCGGCGGCATGGTGGCGCAGTGGTTAGCGCAGTCACCTCACAGCAAGAAGGTCCTGGGTTTGAGCCCCAAGGTAGTCCAACCTTGGGGGTCGTCCTCTGGGTGGGGTTTGTCCCCATGTCTGCATGGGTTTCCTCCGGGTGCTCCGGTTTCCTTCCACAGTCCAAAGACATGTCGGTTAGGAGAATCGGCCATACTAAATTGTCCCTAGGTGTGTGTGTGTGTGTGTGTGTGTGTGTGTGTGTGTGTGTGTGTGTGTGTGTGTGTGTGTGTGTGTGTTGGCCCTGTGCCTGCCGCCATAGGCTCCTGCATCCCCGCAACCCTGAGTAAGGATAAGCGGTTTGGACAATGAGTGAATAAACATTTTGTGTCTCTCTCAATTGATCATAACTGAAAATATAGGCCTGTTTTGCTCCAACATATACAAACGTTACCAGTGCAAACAAACATTTCGCAGCATCAAAAAATATTAAAAACAGATTTAGTTTTTTTGCTCAGTGTCAGCCCTTGTATTAACATACCTGCTATTCAGTTTGGGAGTCACAGTGGGTTCCAAGCTGGTGTTTTGGTTGTGGGGTAACCCTTTGGTTTACATTTCAATTAGGGTTTATACCAGCCTTTTCCAACCCTGGGGTTGCAATGGGGTCACCTGAAATTTCTGGTAATTGATCAATATAAATAATAGTTATTGTTATAATAATAAAAACACCACATACAATTTAAAACAACTAGATGTATAAATATTTACTTGCAACATAGTATTACTAACTATAACATGATCGAAAAACAAATTTTAGAAAAAATTGCCTGTGTTTTGAATGTCTGGGGTCACTAGAGGTTTGTGACATCAAAGTGGGGTCACGAGCCAAAGAAGGTTGGGAACCACTGGTTTACACCTTTAAACTTTTCCTTTAAACAAACCATCATACCATCATTGGTAATACTTTACGATAAGGGTATATGAATTCATGCATGACTTGTGCATTACTTCAAGTATTAATATCCTGCAAATCATCAGGAATGAACATGAGTTCAAAGTCTTTCATTCATGACTTCATGCATGGATACATTAAGTAAAGCCTCAACTAAGGTGATTACATCAACATGAATTATGGTTTATTAAACATGATCATGATGTATTCTTTATTCGTAAAAAAATCAGACCACTGGACCAAACCCAACCTACAACAGCACAAAGGACACCATGAAATCATTACCAAGGATTATCTTAGTTAATGCTTTAATTAATGTGTTGTTCATGCATGAGTTCATGAATGAAAGACATTGAACTCATGTTAATTCCTGATGATTCATGAGATATTAATGCATGAAGTCATGCATGAATTCATGATAATTCATGTACCCTTACCGTTAAGTGTTACCCAGTTGTTACTTGATGGTGGTGGGGGATTCCATTCTTATGGTTGAATTAGTAGAGTCAAGTCAGGACATCTCAATGAATCAAATGTTAGGGCCTTTAAAATATTTTGAGTTTTCAGTACACGTGTGGCACACGAGTCCGCAAACCTTCAAACTAATGCAATGCATCCAGTAGTTCTTGATGTTGCACTGGAAGACTGGATACTCATTCATATCTTTCTTGCATACTGTGTCCAATAATACTCAGCAATTATACCAAAAGATTGCAAAGTTTACTGTTATTTTATAAGTTTCAACCTTTGAGCCTTGTAGTATCACTGGATAGAGCGAGGCTGATTCCGTACATACCATTCCACATTTCTTACGTACAATTTGATTCATTCAAGCTTTTGAGCTTTGCAGTGTGCAGCAGTGCAAGTCAAGTCACTACATTCACTATGTTACAATTCAGTATGGATCACACATAACATTTAATTCCCATCATCTTGAAAATGATTTGGTCGAATGTGATTAGGTTGTTCATTTTCCCAAAACTACTTCATGACAATGTCATGAGTTTTGAGCTGAAAATTATTTTCTTAGCCTGGGACAGTCCCGCGGGATGTTCTCGTCCCATTTTCTGTCTTTAATTCAGTAGACAGAGAATCTATCCCTGCTCCAATGGAGAATGATTTAGAGAGATATCAATTGCTGCTACAGTATTTAGTGCAGGCTAGTTCATCTACATGTTGATGGCTTGCTGCAGCAGATGGATGTCAACAGTTTTTCTCATTAAGGGTCAACCAGGGTCAAGATTAAACAACTTGTTGGGGTCAGGTCAAGGTTAGATAAAGGGTTGCAAGTCATGTCTTGCAAAGTGCAATTCTGTAAAAAAGTTGGCATGAGTATAAAGATTTATGCTAAAAGTCAAATGGATGCCAAAATTTTATTGCATGTGCACAGTGAGGTTCACAAAAGTTTCACGACTTGTAACTGTACATCAACATGTGTGCATAGGTACAAAAAGACTTCCACAAAAAAATGCATGACCTATTTTTGTTTGGATGTTTGTTTGTTTTTTGCTTGACCTTTCAATAAGCCAATTAAGTGAGGGGATCAGAACTGGCAACCTTGCAGTTCAGACCACATTGATCCCTGACTTGATATGAAATGATATGTAACATCCAGCGTTCCCATTGGCCAGTTAGATAGCTGTGTGAAAACTGTGCCAAAACCCCTCATATTGTGTATGATGTTGACTTGTGCCTGTAATGTAATACGCGCATCAGTTTTATACAAAGTCACAAAGATTGATGTGCAATGCAATTGAACAAAATATGTATTTTATAGATTCACAAATTTGGAATTATTTGCTCAGATCACTTATACTCATTCACCAATGTTCATGTACAAGTAGAGCCATTTTAATACTGTAACGTGCAAGAATAAGTAGACATGTTAGCCCTTGGCTAACGGATCGGACCTTTTAGTCGACTGGTTAACGTTGTCACCCGCGGTGCGGGAGATACGGGTTCGCGCCTCAGCTGTGGCGACGGTTCCCGGGCTGCCCCCCCCCCCAATCGCTGCATTGGTGTCAGAAGTGGGATGGGGAGACCGTGAGGTCATCAGAAGCGCGTGTGCCCAGCGGCGTGAGGGAGCTGATATGCCCGCGCGCTTCCCGAAAGAGGGGGGTAGTGTAACGTGCAAGAATAAGTAGACACGTTAGCCCTTGGCCTAACGGGTCGGACGCTTTAGACTGGTTAACGTTGTCGCCCGCGGTGCGGGAGATATGGGTTCGCGTCCCGGCTGTGGCGACGCTTCCTGGGCTGCCCCCGAGTCGCTACAATACATTCTCAAATACTGATATAAATCTACAAGTTGAGGAACGTTTGTGAACCTCATTGGGCATTTCCAGAAAACTTTTGGTATCCATTTGAGCCCACATGTATCCTTAGCGAAACTATCACGGCGTCCGGGTGGCGCAGTGGTATAATCCGTTGCCTACCAACATGGGGGTCGCTTGTTCGAATCACCGTGTTACCTCCGGTTTGGTCGGGGGTCCGTCCCTACAAACACAATTGGCTGTGTTTGCGGGTGGGAAGCCGGATGTGGGTATGTGTCCTTGTCGCTGCACTAGCGCCTCCTCTGGTCGGTCGGTCGGTCGGGGTCAGTTACTTTAATGCATCCCATAAATGATGGGAAAGCACCTTGAATGGACAGTATATTCAACATGGCACTCTTTCTACATGCTTCTATGTGTGTGTAAAATTGTGGCACTCCTTCTACATGCACTCTTTCTACATGTTTGTTTGTGTAAAATTGAACATCAGCGAGTTTGTTCCAAACACTTCTACTTTTCCTGGTAAGACCGGATGTGTCACCTTTGACCCAGTTCACTTACAATCTGAATGTCTGCAGTTTGAATATGATAGATTTGTTTTGAAAATTTTAAGTTTTTTAAAATCTGACGTTTTAAATATATAGTTACAAATTGTTGGATTTCAACAGCTAAATTCATCTCTAAAGAAATTCAAAACTAAAACTTCATTATCTAAAAATTTAAATGATTGAAATACACCACCGAAAAAATTCTGATATACTAAATTAACATTTAAACTCTATTGATAGCTGTCTTCCTCCATAGTGTTCCCACTAATATACACTACCGTTCAAAAGTTTGGGATCACCCAAACAATTTCGTGTTTTCCATGAAAAGTCACACTTATTCACCACCATATGTTGTGAAATGAATAGAAAATAGAGTCAAGACATTGACAAGGTTAGAAATAATGATTTGTATTTGAAATAAGATTTTTTTTACATCAAACTTTGCTTTCGTCAAAGAATCCTCCATTTGCAGCAATTACAGCATTGCAGACCTTTGGCATTCTAGCTGTTAATTTGTTGAGGTAATCTGGAGAAATTGCACCCCACGCTTCCAGAAGCAGCTCCCACAAGTTGGATTGGTTGGATGGGCACTTCTTGCGTACCATACGGTCAAGCTGCTCCCACAACAGCTCAATGGGGTTCAGATCTGGTGACTGCGCTGGCCACGCCATTACCGATAGAATACCAGCTGCCTGCTTCTGCTCTAAATAGTTCTTGCACAATTTGGAGGTGTGTTTAGGGTCATTGTCCTGTTGTAGGATGAAATTGGCTCCAATCAAGCGCTGTCCACTGGGTATGGCATGGCGTTGCAAAATGGAGTGATAGCCTTCCTTATTCAGAATCCCTTTTACCCTGTACAAATCTCCCACCTTACCAGCACCAAAGCAACCCCAGACCATCACATTACCTCCACCATGCTTAACAGATGGCGTCAGGCATTCTTCCAGCATCTTTTCATTTGTTCTGCGTCTCACAAACGTTCTTCTTTGTGATCCAAACACCTCAAACTTGGATTCATCCGTCCACAACACTTTTTTCCAGTCTTCCTCTGTCCAATGTCTGTGTTCTTTTGCCCATCTTAATCTTTTTCTTTTATTGGTCAGTCTCAGATATGGCTTTTTCTTTGCCACTCTGCCCTGAAGCCCAGAATCCCGCAGCCGCCTCTTCACTGTAGATGTTGACACTGGTGTTTTGCGGGTACTATTTAATGAAGATGCCAGTTGGGGACCTGTGAGGCGTCTGTTTCTCAAACTAGAGACTCTAATGTACTTATCTTCTTGCTCAGTTGTGCAACGCGGCCTCCCACTTCTTTTTCTACTCTGGTTAGAGCCTGTTTGTGCTGTCCTCTGAAGGGAGTAGTACACACCGGTGTAGGAAATCTTTAATTTCTTAGCAATTTCTCGCATGGAATAGCCTTCATTTCTAAGAACAAGAATAGACTGTCGAGTTTCAGATGAAAGTTCTCTTTTTCTGGCCATTTTGAGCGTTTAATTGACCCCACAAATGTGATGCTCCAGAAACTCAATCTGCTCAAAGGAAGGTCAGTTTTGTAGCTTCTGTAACGAGCTAAACTGTTTTCAGATGTGTGAACATGATTGCACAAGGGTTTTCTAATCATCAATTAGCCTTCTGAGCCAATGAGCAAACACATTGTACCATTAGAACACTGGAGTGATAGTTGCTTGAAATGGGCCTCTATACACCTATGTAGATATTGCACCAAAAACCAGACATTTGCAGCTAGAATAGTCATTTACCACATTAGCAATGTATAGAGTGTATTTCTTTAAAGTTAAGACTAGTTTAAAGTTATCTTCATTGAAAAGTACAGTGCTTTTCCTTCAAAAATATGGACATTTCAATGTGATCCCAAACTTTTGAACGGTAGTGTATATATATATATATATATATATATATATATATATATATATATATATATATATATGAAACAACAATTTCCTCTGACAGGGCTCTTGACATGATTGCATGTTGACAACAAGTAAACTGTAAATGTGTGTAAATTGTAAACACAGTTCATCTTATATATACCATGTAGCAATTTTACATATATATCAAAATATGGATTTTGATGACTAGCCCTATAGTGGGGTGGTCAAATACCAGCTTTACTATACACATATTTATAGTGGGGTTTTACAATAGAAACACAAGACAGAGGAGATAATAACTAATACATAGTTTACATGCTGACAGGCCATGTGGTGTTGCTAACTGATGGGTTTCGATGACAGCCACTCAGCACTAATGCCTGTTAACACCAGCTGAGCTCTGGAAGTTTCAAAGCTAATTTACTGTGAATTAGTGTTGATATCTTGTTGTTAATTATGTTTGGAGTATAGATTAAAAGAGCAGCAAAGCATATCAATGTCACCAATCCAGAGCGGGGGAAAAATAGGTTGCAGGTTCATTGGCTCTGGACACCACACTGTATCAGAAATCTCTTATTAAACAGAGTGAACTAATTTCATGTAGTAAATTTGTACTCGTTTGGATACAAATAAAAAAAAGTTTCGAAAAAAATAATTGCCCGTTAGCCATCACAGTTCCTGCATTGAATTTCAGCCACTGCACATTCAATTTGAGAGAAACAGTTCAGATATGTGTTGAAGTGATTATGCTATGAACGCCACTAGCTATCAATAAGTTCGTCACCCGGGCTGCATAGTAATGAAGTATCTGTTTGGAATGCAGTAGCATTTCCCAATGCACACAGTTCATGAATTTTCCTCTTTTTGAACAAACTCATGTTCAAAGTTACTTGACACCAGTGTATCACACCTAGATGCACACTGGCAATACCTAGTGAACAAGCTAGTGTTGCTAACTGCATACTGAAATCATCCAGCTTGGCTCATCAAATAGACATGTATAATGGATTGTATTCAAATCAAATTGCAAAATCTTCAATTGCACTCATTCAAATAGGTCTTGAATTGCTCATGTTTATAATGCACATTTGCTGGCAACATTGAAACGTTCATGAAACAGTCATTTGACATTTCATCTTTAAAGTCATGACCTGCATTAAGGTTTACAATATTTAAAGGTTCATCTCAAAAGTTGAAAATGCAAATACATTGAAACATTGTATTGATGATGAACTAATTTGTTAGATTTCACTGTCAGTCTCAGAAATAACTATTGCCTCACCTTCAGAGAATGACTGAATTTGATGTTGACCTAGTGGGGCTAGTAAGGAAATGCACTTTTGTTTGAATTGCGAGCATGAAAATCCAACTGCAACAAGTGGGGCTGTTTCACCCATTCCACATTGAATTAACATTTGAATTTTGTCTACCATTGAGCAGGGCAAGCATTAAAAATGCAAATGCAATAACATCATTGAATTCAAATGTCATTACGCTCGTAGCGTTGCATTATTGAATGAGAAAATATTTCATGATTATTTCATTACGTTTGGATTTTCATATTTGAAGCCACATTGTCAGTCTTAATGCTGGCCGTCTTGATGTATGCTCAGTAATCCAGGTAAGGAAACCACAGAAAGTTGAATCAGTTCATCTGGACACAACGTTTATTGAGAGAAACGTTTCATCACTCATCTAAGTGACCTCTTCAGTCTCAATTGACTGCAGGTATCCCCACCCTTACTTCTGTGATTAATGCTGGATATGACTAAAAATTAAATGACAAACGGCTATTTCATCAACATTTTGATATTATAAGCAAGTATGTATTGTAAACATGAATACTTAAATGCAGCTGTATTTAATGCAACTGAGTTAACAGAAGCCTATGTGCTGGAAATAAATGAGTTTTGGATCCAACTACAGTCAAAGTTCAGCCATTTTTCTCACAATATCGGCAGGCCAATCTGAAACTTTAACTTAGTGAGGATCTCAACAAGTGCAGCTAAAACACAAACCATGTCAACAGCGCATTCCTCTAACAGACATATTGCCCACATATTTCAAAGGCTGAAGCCAAATGTTGAAAGACACCATCAGGCTGGGGCCAGGCTGTGAGGAAAAGCTATGCGGTTAGAGTTTCTTGGTGTCTGATGTGACATACAGCAATGAAATAATGTTATAATAATGTTATCATGGTCACACCGACAGCTTCAGCTTCTCAAAACCTGAAAAGACTTTCCAACTTTTGTGATGAAAAAAGTGAGTGAGGCTCCAGCTAGGGCATGCTAGGCTTACTAAACAAATAGTAGCATTTCTGTAAATCCCCTAAGCCCCTGTAACATCCATTCCATTACAATTATGTCTTTCATCAGTCTATTTCTGTACAGTGACGCTCATCACTCTTACTTTAGCAAACCATCTGGGTAATGAAAGACTGCTGCTCCACCAGAGACCCCCGCTTTGAATGGATATGACAGACCATAAAAAGAAATGCCTCTGCTGATATGAAATCAGTGAAAAATCATAGGGGAGTCAAAGTCCACATGCCTAGAACTAATGCGTGATGGGCAAAACCTTAAATTAGTCAAGTTTCCCTGTACAGCAGATGAAATAACCAGGCAAGCATGAAATGGTACTCTCCAAATTAAATTTTATGATGATCTTATTTTTGGAGATCCTAAGTGATCAAGCATCAGTGAAGACCGGGGTGCAGGATGACATGCAGCCACAGATGGTCATGTATTTCATTTCCTCACTACACGTGGACCTTAAAAAAGTTTGCAGTTAAATCTTAGCAAATGACAGGTCATGAGAAATAAAGATATATGTTCCCATACCAAGACACTCTTTATACACTCGGATAAACAAACCAATAAATTATCTACAGCTGATTAATGATGATAATAACAATAATAAATATCAATAAAGTCATAGTAGCTTTTTTAATAATATCAACCTGAGGATACTATTTTTCCATTCAACTGTGTAGTCATTGTGTATAAATACAATGCCCAACATCTTTCAAATGTTGGAAAGTTTATTATAATATGATCCTCCAACAATTTGATATTTAAAAGCAAATACAGACATTACCTACCAGTTTTTGTCTGGTCATTCTTAGGTTAAAAAATACAACATTCACAATATTCTTGCCATGTGAGTTATCAGTGAAGAAAACATGGTGTTTGTTTCTGCTTCCATTTATTACAGCCGAGGAAACATTGGCGAGTCCATCCAGCAAGCAAAGTTAAAATGTTGAAAGGGTACAAAGAGACGGATGGGACAGTCTCAGGCCAAGGTAAGCAGTGAAGTGTAATCTAATCTGCTTCCACGTCCACAGATGTCACTCACACGCCACCTCAGATATCAGAAAGCATCCAGCGTGTACGGTGTCGGTTGCTTTGATTAAAGTCTTATTTTGTTAACATTAGACTTGCTCAGCAATGCTTTCCAATGCTGGTATTCCTTTTGCAAGATAAAAATCCCATCCCAGAACTTCATATGCAAAATGAAGCTCTGTTTGCACAATTAAGGCAACCTCATTTTGGCAAATAAAACAATGACCCTTGAGCAATAAATTTATGCAGCTGCTAGGTCGATCTTTGGTTCCCTAAAGGTGTTTGAAACCCAAAACTCTTTTTTTTCAGCTGTTAATGTGTTCATGATTTTTTTTAATATAAAACATGTTTATCCATATTGCAATCTTGACTATAATCTGCATAATTTTGTTTTCCCACGATCGTCTGTGGGAAAGCCTGGTTTCTTGTCGCCAACTAGTGGTTGAAAACATGGTCTGAACTGTGACTTTTTGAGTTAGAGACGTCATCAAGTTACCACCACCCATGCCAGTTTGCATGCCTTCCAAGTGTACTTCACTGCCCCTCCCAAGCCCCACGAAGGGTTGCTGCTTTAAAAAATGTGGAGCGGGTGGAGACAGGCATTTTATGTCCCCTTCATCCAAGAAACATGTTACATGCAGTGGTTCAAAGACATGTCTCACATCAGTTTGGAAAAGAAAGAGAAAAAAGATTGAGAGAAATTGGAGGGGGAAAAAAACAAAGCTTTGGACCTCCAGCCTATGCAAGAAAAGGCGAAGCACAAACCATCCTCAGTCAATGTGTGACATCTTTGAAAAACTGCTCAGCTCCCCTCCAAGTGTAAATAAAAACTGACTGAACGGTGCTGATAAGAGGGAAATAATTTCTGTAAAATGCTGTGAAAAAATGAATACATCTTAAACATACTAGATAATATTTGCGTATTTATGTGCCTGTCTGTTACTTCAAATAACCTAGCTACCTCTTACAAAGTGACAGATTTTTCACAAGGACTTAATACTTTCAGCATTTGGCTATTTTATTATTTTTTGTCTTGGTTGTCTGTTTAATGTATTATTTTTTCTTTTTCTTTTTTTTCAAAATTTCAGAGTTAAACATATTCACTATTTATTCAAGAATATCTGAACTGCTTATGTCAACCAGATATTCACAACAGTAAAACAGGCAAACAAATACTCATAGCTCTGCATACAATTAACTTTTAGATGGTATACCCTATGGACTATTGTAAATACAAAGAAGGTATCACTGGGACAAAGAAATAAATTCTGGACACTCAGATCAAAAATCTGGTGTCTGTGCACATGATCGATACAAATGCAGAAGACAATAGAATACTGTATACAAGGCTTGCTTCATTTATTGTTTAGGACACATGCGTCCACATGTTGATTCAACCTGATAAGAGACTATCAGACTGCTAATGTAGCACAAAGTCACTAAGGGGTATCTCGCTGGCTATGTCATTAGCACTGTTGTCTCACAGAAAGAGGGTCCTGGGTTTGATTCCAGCCCATCTGTGGGAAGTTTGCATGTTCTCTCCATGTCTATGTGGGTTTCCTCCCACAGTCTGAAGATGTGCATGTTAAATTAATTGGATTATCAGGGTGTCTGGGTAGTGTGGTGGTCCATTCCGTTGCCTACCAACATGGGGATCGTCGGTTCGAATCCCCATGTTACCTCCGGCTTGGTCAGGCGTCCTTACAGACACAATTGGCCATGTCTGTGGGTGGGAAGCCGGATGTGGGTATGTATCCTGGTCGCTGCACTAGCACCTCCTCTGATTGGTCAGGGCACCTGTTCAGGGGGAGGGGGAGCTGGGGGGAATAGTGTGATCCTACCATGTGCTATGCCCTCCTGGCGAAACTCCTCAATGTCAGGTGAAAAGAAGCGGCTGGCAACTCCACATGTATCGGAGGAGGCATGTGGTAGTCTGCAGCCCGCCCCGGATTGGCAGAGGGGGAGGGGCAGTGACTGCGATGGCTCGGAAGAGGTAGGTAATTGGCTGGATACAATTGCGGAGAAAAAGGGCGATAAAAAACCCCCCAAAATAATTGGATTATCTAGATTGCGCATAAGTGTGGATGATGTGTAGTGACTATGTGTGAACCCTACAATGGACTGGTGGACTGTCCAGGGCTTCTCTCTGCATATTGTCTGAGACCTGCTTAAACTTCAGCAACCCTGAAATGGATTAAGAAAATGGATGGCTAGATAGTAAGTTAGAAGAATCAGTCAGCACCCATTCAGTTTATCCACTGGACTTTTCTGGGCAATCATCAACACATGATCTGATTTTTCATGTTTTTACCCATTAGTTTATCATTGAAGTCCGAACCATCGTACAGGCCTTATACCCTGCTGACATGTGCTGTTTATGCTCTTAGCCTTAGATTCTGCTTCTGGGAATTTTGATGATAAAGAGGGTAGGTTTGGTTAACAACAACCATGTTAAATTTTGCACCTGCTGACCAAGGCATGAAGAATTGATGTCTGGAAGTACTGAAGTAACAAAGTGTACAGATATACACTTTCAGCATCAAATTTGCTAAGCTAATGGCCAGTTTTGCTTTTTTTAAAAATCTAAGCCAATATTGAAATAAAAGATCTCTGAACACAGCAAACTCTACAGTATCAAAAAGGATAAGAATTGAAAATTAAAACACAGAAGACAGAGAATGGTGAGGATACTGTAGGCTTTGGCATGGCTTTCTAGCCTACTGACCCCCCCACCCCAAATCAAAGAAATCAAGCAAAAAAGGAAAAAACATCATATACCATCTCCAATACATCTTACCCCATGCACTACACTATTTAACCAAAATCCAACATCACCTTCCCTCCTTCCCCAATCACAATAAAAGGGCTCCCCTCCACAAATCCACTAATAAACTCTTCTTCTCCAACATAACTATACAACATATTAACATCTCATCTTGTCTACATTAATGCTGTATTTCACCTCAAAGTTACTGTAGCCAATAATTTATGTTCTAATGTTTTCAGTGGAGATCAAGATGAGATCGAAGGTCCCCGGGGTTATGATCTCCCAGTTTGTTGAGACACTGCCAGAGGGAAGGAGCCACCCAGACTTCACCCGCAAGCCCATTGCCCTGACCATCCAGGAAGGTAGGCATGGTAACAAATGAATGACAGTAAACAAAAATAACACTTAATATTCTGTGACATTCTCTAGACTCCAAGATCAAAAGCTGAAATGAGAAGAGGATTCAATCAGGGAAGGGCAATGGCAGCAGAGCTCTTGTTTTCCAGATGTAGACTCTGGCATCTGTGTTAAACAGCACTGATCAAGCTCAAAGATTAGCCTACATTTAAAGTTCGTGTTTTGAAGTTTTCCGTGTATCCCTTTGTTTATAGGCAAACTGGCATTTTTTAAAGCCATTGTCATTGGAGACCCGAAGCCATCTATAACATGGAGCAGAAATAATGGAGATGTGTCCGATACTTCGAGATATCAAGCCAAATACGACCCAAATTCTAATGAACATACTTTTGAGGCAAGTCATATGACCTATCAAATGCCTGCATGATGCTACATGACACACTGAATTAAAGGAGTTTTCAAAAATAGCACCCCCCCCCCCCACACACACACACACAGAGTAGCAGTGCTCATTAGATTCAGTTTTGGGAAAGGGAGAGCATCCACTGATGCAATGACAACTTTGTGACATTTTATTTCAGTTATTTTAATCTGTCATTCCAGGAAGTCTCAGTTATTTCTCTTGCCATCCACTAACTTTTCATGATAGTAGTTAGACTTCATGATAGTAGTTAGAAAAAGGTAATGGATAGACTTGTATCTCTGCACAACTTATCCAATACTTTTCTTTTTTCCAGATGCCAAATGTTTCATCTGACCAAGCAGACATGTATAAATGCTTTGCCACAAATGAGTACGGAAGAGCAATGGTCACAGTTATGCTCAATGTTATCGAAGGTAAGACTAATTTGCATATTATATATGAAAAATCTCAATATATCAGCGATCACCCATTAACCAGAGTTGAACAATTTCTGTACAATCAAATTCATACATTTCCAGTTTCAAATCAAAACAAAAAAGGCTAGCAACTATAATTGTCTTCTGGCGATCATAATGCCTGCATTGAATTTCAGCAGGCACACGTTCACTCTGACAGAAGCAGTTAGTTCACAGATGTGTGATTGTTATGAGCACCATGCTACCTATCAGTATTGTCATCAGTTGTCCTCAGAGAGACTGGAGCCAATTCAGTGTTTTAAAGAGGGAAAACCGAAAAACAAAAAAACAAAAAAACAAAAACAAACAATTGGCTTTTGTCCTTGAATATAACAGCTACAATAATGAACTTTGCCTCCCTAAAAAAATGGGATCCTCACACACAGGAGCCAGATGGCAGGTGTCCAAAACTGAGGTGCCTCCTGTTAGCAGGACAAATCAAGAACAGTTCAGTTGTATAACATGATCTACTAATGAACTGTAAGAAGTGGGCAGGTTAATAAAGCATCTTCTTTTTTCCTCTTTCACTTTTTTTTCAGTTCTCTATAAAAAAGGCAGAGCCCAGCAACAAGCAGAAGCTCCAGATATCGATTTTAAAGCTATACTTGCAAAGAGGAGAAGGTGCTATACTTTATTGTATAACTCCACAGTCTTGTTAGCATGTCTTTGCCTGAGTCTGCGTGACTTTACATCCATGTATTATGAAGGATATGAAACTGTTGGATCCCCGTTCTGTTTTCCAGTAAAGTTCGTCCTAAATCCGAGCAACCTGAGAGAAAAAAGGGAGAGCTAGACCCTAAATTCTGGGAGATCTTACTTAGTGCTGACAAAAAAGACTATGAGAGAATCTGTGCAGAGTTTGGAGTCACAGACTTCCGCTGGATGCTTAAGAAACTCAACGAGATGAAGAAGGAAAGGCAGGAAGAACAAGCAGAGGTTTGCCATTTTGTGATTTTTGTGCTATTAATTTAAAATATTTTAGATTTCAACTGGTAGTGGGAGGAAACACTGTATCTAAATTCTTTCATTTGAAAGAAGAAAAACATTTTTACACTGGTGTTCAGTTTTCCCCTGTACCTGACTCTTGCTTTTGTCCCAGTTCATCAAAAGCCTGTCTAACCTGAAACAAATGAGCATGAAGGCAGATAACACTGCTTCCTTTGAACTTGACATGGATCTCATTGACCCAAATAGCAGAATATTTCTGTACAAGGTATGTCAAATAATTAAATCTGTGACACAGCAATATTGTTTGTTATAGCAATTAGAGTATTTACATATTTGAATGAACAGTATCTGTACCTCTAAAGGAAACCTGTCATTTTATATTTCCCCCACAGGATGGTGAGATGATTCAATACACAAGGGATGTGGGAGGAGAAATGAAGCACAGCCTTGAGGAAGTGGGGAAGAAGTATACATTTAACATTAAAGGCCTTTTACCAGATGATGCAGGACTATACCAGTTGGATGTTGAAGATGTGAACATATTCTCCACTGACTTCAAAAGTGAGCTCACACCAGCACACCATATATCCATATCCTTATCGTCAAAGTTAACTGAAGGTACACGAGATCACATTTTTAAACTGTTATTACAGTCATTAGCCTCATACAGTGCATACCCAATCATAATCAGAGAAGAGAGCATGTGAGGCTATGGTTCAAATCCCATATTGATTAATAAACATCATTGATTACTTTATTTTTAGTTCCCATGGTGGATTTCTTGGTCAAAATCCAGGAGGTGAAGGCAATGGAGAGAGAAGATGCTGTGTTTGAGTGTGTGCTTTCAAACCCTTTCTCCAAGATCTTGTGGTTTGGCAAGAATTTGCCCCTGGAACAAGGGGATAAGTATGACATTGAGGTTTCAGAAGACAAGCTCATTCACAAGCTGGTGATCAAAGATTGCTTGGTAGTGGACAAAGGAATTTACTCTGCTTGTGCAGGAATAAAATCTTGCAATGCATGGCTCATTGTTGAAGGTAAGTTGTTACAGAATAGTCAAAGAGAAGATTTGCACAGCAAATAGTTGATAATAATCAAACGTGTTTACTAATGTTTGGACACATGATGACAATGGTCAATGATGAAGTAAATGCAATTTTGCACGCTTTTTGCCTTTATGTAATGATATGGTGCAATAATTGTGCAACTTCATTTTATCCATTCAGCTGACAAAGATGCGCAAAAAGGCAAAAAGACAGCAAGAAAAGCTACAAAGGCAGGGGGATCTGGAGTAGAACTGCAAAAAATTGCCCAAGAGCAACATATGAAACTGGAAAAGGAAAGAGAGGAAAGGAAAGCGCAGATAAACGCTGCAAAAGAAACGGCTTCTGCTGCAGCACCACCGTCAACTCCTGAAGGTGATGCTGCACGAGCAGTACCCCCCTCAACCACTGGAGGTAGCACTGCACCTGCAGTGCCCCCTTCAACCACTGGAGGTGGCACTTCAACTTCTGGAGTTACTGCAGCTGCTCCTGCAACTGGAGGAGCCCCCAGTGAATCTGCAACTGCACCCAAAGCACCTAAGGACACCGGACAAGGTAAGCACCAACCGTAGGCTTACGACATGCTAGATTCCCACATAAAGACAAAGCCTGGTCCTAGACCACTGGCCTCCAAGGAAATGCTATCAGCAGAAATGTGGATGCAGATTTTCAGATCAATTAAACACTTTTAACCTGAGAAGTAGGGGATTTGTGGAATCAACTTGTATAGTATTATGCTGGAATGAAAACCAGCATACATACATACATGCGTATGGCGTAAGTGACACAAGGCTGGAGACCACTGAACATTTCAAATTGAAAAAAAAACAAAAAAACAAAAAAACGAATGAGTTAACACCTGATCCTTATGGAATTCAAGGAAACTGGAAAAATGTTTAAGCACAACATAATTTTAGATATTGAATAAAACATTACTTAAGGCTGTCATCTGCATATCAGAAAGTGCAAGCACAGCTCTTTCTGATATGCAGAAACAGCTGTGCATGCACTTTCTGATATAATATGTTTTTCACTTTCATAACAGTCCGTATTGTCTTTCCAAGTATGTTGCCTTCCAAGTATTTAATATACAATACAAGTGCATAGATATCATGATTAATTTATGTTAACAATTATGTATTTGTTTCACACAAAACACTGTCAACAGTTTGAATTCTATAGTATGTATTTAAAATATTTGATGTCAAAAATACAATGACTTGTTTCTTAAGTGGTCGTGGTCACTGATTGATCTTGATGATTAATAGGAATGTCAAAAGTTGATGGAGCAGCAGTGAGTATAGGAGGTTTGGATCAACAGGGGGTGGATGTGGTTAGCGGTGGTAAGAATCTTTGACAACCGTGTTAACCTCTGCATGGTTACAACATTGAATATCACAAGCCATTTGAAATACAATGGCTTCAGTAGCTTGCGTGCTAACTCATACAGTAACTGAGATAGCATAGATCTGTACACTGCAAGCCTATTAAAACAGGAAAATGTTTGTGAATAGATAACTGACTGCAAAAAAAAAGCCTTAGTAGTGGTCTCCACTACAGCCTCCACTTCAGTGAAACTCCTTCATACTAGGGGGTCTTACAATCCATCGATCTGGATCAATGTATTGTTTCTATGATCAACAATCCAATAGAATACATGCAAAGTGAAAACATTGATCCATATTATCATCTTTAGGATATGCGTAAGCTGTAAAATTTTTAAAGTTCAATATCTCGGAACCAATGAGCACACAGATAGAACCTTTTTATCCAAAGTAATGAAGCATAGATGTGCATGGATTATGTTCACAA
Source organism: Lampris incognitus (assembly GCF_029633865.1). Lineage (NCBI taxonomy): Eukaryota > Metazoa > Chordata > Actinopteri > Lampriformes > Lampridae > Lampris > Lampris incognitus. The sequence continues at coordinate 113,509,972 of NC_079212.1, forward strand.
TTGGAAGGTCATCAAGGGCTCTTTAAGTTAACTGATAAAAAATATTTGTGCTTAAACATGAGAAATGTAGCACTTTACAGTGAACAACAGGAGGTGTATATGTATTCTTTTTATCAAAAAGAATAATTGTTTTTAATTTAAATGTCTGGAAGAGCTCAGTAATAAAATTGTCAAATCATATTTTAGTTGCTTTTTGTGAGTTGATATAAATGTAACTGATGGTGTTAAATCGGCATATGATATTGTCTCATATGGATCACAGGCCCCTGAATTGAATCAAATCTAAATCTTATTGTAAAGTTCCACTTACGAATCGGAGACAAGAGTAGAATTCCCAAATCGTTTGGTTTATTAATTCACTCAAACAGCACCAAGATAACACACCGAGGTGCAGCAATGTCTCACTCATAAACGAAAACAAAACCACACCCGAAAAACTACGCGTGTGGGAGGAGTCCGCGAAGGCTATGGAGGAGGACTTTCGGTTGGCCTCAAGGAAGTTCTGGTAAACTATCCGGCGACTCAGGAAGGGGAAGCAGGGCTTGACTCAGGCTGTGTTCAGCCGGGGAGGGGAACTGTTGACCTGGACTGGGGATGTTGTCGAGCGGTGGAAAGAACACTTCGAGAAGCTCCTGAACCCAACTAACATGTCCTCAGTGGAGGAGGTAGAGTCTGAAGACTCAGGGGAAGCCCCACCCATATCCCTGGCAGAGGTCTCTGAGGTACTTAAAAAGCTCCTTGGTGGTAAGGCGCCGGGTGTGGATGAGATTCGCCCTCAGATCCTGAAGGCTCTGGACATTGTTGGGCAGTCTTGGTTGACACGCCTCTTCAGTGTTGTGTGGAGGTCGGGGACAGTACATGTGAAATGGCACACTGGGGTGGAGGTTCCCATATTCAAAAAGAGGGACCGGAGGGTGTGCTCCAATTATCGGGGCATCACATTGCCCAACCTCCCTGGGACAGTCTACTCTAGGGTTCTTGAAGGGAGGCTCCGACTGATTGTCAAACCTCAGATCCAGGAGGAACAATGGATTCTGTCCTGGCCGTGGAACAACGGACCAACTCTTTACCCTTGCGGAAGTGCTGAGGGGGGCATGGGAGTTTGACCAGCCAGTCTACATGTGTTTTGTGGACTTGAGGAAGGCTTACGACCGTGTACCCCGGGGCACTCTGTGGGAGGTACTGCGGGAGTATGGGGTACCGGGGCAGTTGTTACAAGCTATGCGGTCCTTGTATAACCAAAGTGAGAGCTGTGTCCGCATTCTTGGCACAAAGTCAAACACGTTTTCGGTGAGTGTCAGACTCCGCCAAGGTTGTCCCTTGTCTCCAATTCTGTTTGTGATATTCATGGACACAATCTCAAGGCGCAGCCAAGGTGAGGAGTATGTCCGTTTTGGGAACCTCAGAATTACATCTCTGCTCTTCGCAGATGATGTAGTTTTGTTGGCTTCATCAGAACGTGACCTCCAGCATGCAGTGGTGCGGTTTGCAGCTGAGTGTGAAATGGCTGGGATGAGAGTCAGCACCTCCAAGTCTGAGGCTATGGTTCTCTACCGGAAAATGGTGGATTGCTCCCTCCGGGTTGGGGATGAGTTGTTGCCTCAAGTGAAGGAGTTCCAAGTATCTCGGGGTCTTGTTCACGAGTGAGGGTAGGAGATTGAGAGGCAGCTTGGTGCAGCATGAGCAGTAATGCAGATGTTGTACCGGACCGTTGTGGCGAAGAAGAAGCTGAGCCGGGAGGCAAAGCTCTCAATTTACCAGTCAATCTTTGTTCCAATCCTCAACTATGGTCATGAGCTTTGGGTAGTGACCGAACTGGACTGGAGGTCTTCCTTGGGGGCAGAGCGAAGGTCGAGCATGACCCAAGGGAGGCGATCGACCCAGTTGCTGTCCGTGACGCTGGCATGAAGAGTGGCTTTCATAGACCGATGAAACCGCTCACAAAGTCCGTTGCCCTATGGGTTGTACGCTGTGGTGCGGTGGAGCTTCACCCCTGGCCCCTCCGTGACTGCAGTCCAGAGCTCCGACGTGAACTGCGGGCCACTGTCAGAGGTGAAGTCAGTCAGCGTGCCAAACGGGCCACCCAGGACCCGGGCTACCTCAGTAGACGTGGTCGATGACAGGGGAACAGCTTCTGGCCACTTGGTGGTCCTGTCCACCATAGTGAGAAGGTGAGTGAACCTGTGGGAGGGGGGCAGGGGGCCCACAAGGTCCACATTCACATGGTCAAAACACCTCTCGGGCTACAGGAATGGTGCCAAGGGGGGCTTTGGTATGATGGTGCACTTTGGAATGCTGGCACGCCACGCAGGAGTCAGCCCAGGCCTTGATGTCCTTCCTGAGGCCGGACCAGACGAACTTGGCCCCCACCAGCTTAGTGGACGCCTTCACACTTGGGTAGGAAAGGCCATGGATAATGTCAAAAACACGGCGCTGCCAGCCGGTGGACACCATGGGGCGGGGCTGGACCGTGGAAACATTGCAGAGGAGCGTGTCATTGGCGCTGTCAAACACCACATCCTCCAACCGCAGCCCCGTAGCGGCCATCTCATAGGCCTGCATGTCAGCATCAGTGGCTCGGTCTGCAGCCATGGCAGCGTAATCAAGTCCCAAGTGAACGGACCCTGCCACCACCCGGGAGAGGCAGTCAACGACCAAGTTGTCCTTGCCAGCCACGTGCCGGATGTCCATGGTAAACTCCGAGATGGCAGAGAGCTGACGCTGTTGGCGCCAGCAAAGCAGCATTGGCCGGCGCAGCAGCATTGGCCAGCCCAGCCTTGGCATCGTTGAAAGCTTCGTCCGTCCCCGCGGACGAGTCTACATCGCCAATGGCTTCCTTGCCCCACAGGGCCTCGTATAAGGGCAGCATGCGGTGAGCTGCGCGGGGAATGAACCTGTTATAAAAGTTCAGCCATGCCCAGGAACTCCTGCAGGGACTTCACAGTGCGGGAGCGTGGAAAACTGGCGACGGCGTCCACTCTGGCAGGAAGCGGAACGGCTTCCTGCGGGGAGACGCTGTGGCCGAGGAAGTCGATGGACAGGCTAAACTGGCACTTAGCTGGGTTGACTATGAGTCCATGCGCACTGAGTCGCTCGAACAACTGCCGGAGCTGCGTCAGGTGCTCCTCCGCGGATGCGCTGGCCACGAGAATGTCATCCAAGTAAACAAACAAGAACGGCATATCCCGTAGCACAGAGTCCATCAGCCGCTGGAACGTCTGCGCTGCCCCCTTGAGACCAAAGGGCATCCACATGAACTCGAAGGGTCCAAATGGCGTGATGACCGCTGTCTTGGGCACGTCCTGAGGGTGGACCGGTACCTGGTGGTAGCCCCGCACCAAATCTACTTTGGAAAAGATGGTGGCCCCCACCAGATGGGCGGAGAAGTCCTGTATGTGCGGGACGGGGTACTGGTCAGGGGTTGTGCTGTGTTCAGGCGATGAAAATCACCGCAGGGGCGCCAACCACCGTCAGCCTTAGAAACCATGTGCAGGGGGGAGGCCCACAGGCTGTCCGAGTGGCGCACGATGTCGAGGCGTTCCATGGTGGCAACTCCTCCCTGGCGATCGCGAGTTTAGCAGAGTCGAGATGCCGAGCACGTGCGTAGACCGGGGGGCCGTCGGTGGCAATATGGTGCTCCACGCCATGCTTGGCCACCGCTGATGGGAATGTAGGTGTGGTGAGGTCAGGGAACTCTGCGAGCAGTCGTTGATATGTCTCTCCGGCGGCGAGTATGTTTGACAGGCCGAGCGTCCCTGCACCTCCCAGTGTGCACGGGTATGTAGCGAAAGAGACAGCATCGATCAAGCGACAGTTCGTAACATCCACCTTCAGCCTGAAGGCGCACAGGAAGTCCGCGCCCAGAAAGGGAACCGACACCGCAGCCATAACGAAGTCCCAGCCGAAACGCCGCCCGCCGAAACACACCTCCACATACCTGGTGCCGTAGGTACGTATGGGCGTGCCGTTCGCGGCATCCATCGGGGGGCCTTGTCCGCCGGCCATGGTGTCCGCGGCCGATGCAGGCAGGATGCTACGCTGAGCGCCCGAATCGACCAGCGGCCGCCGGCCAGATAAGGCGTCCTTGATAAACAACTGCCTGCTGTTCTCGTCGGCGCTCATAGCTGCTATTGAGCGCCGGCCCTGGCGTTTCCCTGGACGCTGAAGCTGCATGGCGGGCGACACTGCTTGGCCCTGGCACCAAACCTGTTGTGGTAATAACACAGCCCGCTATCACGCTGGCGGCGGGCAGCCACCGCAGCCGCGGTGCCCGCTGCGTCCTCCAGAGGCGGGGGCGAGGTCTGGGTGGGGAGCATCGCATGAACGAACTACTGCCGGTTGGCGAGGAAAATCCTGTCCGCTTCCGCACCCAGAGCGCGGTAGTCTTTGGTGGAGGAGAGGGGGGGCTGTCTAGCGCTGTGCGCACAGGCGCTGGGAGCTGCCGTAGAAAAATATGGGTGAAAATGTAGGAGGGATCCGCCGAGCCCAAAACGGCCAACATTTTCTCCAGCAGCTCAGGTTTGCTATCGCCGAGTCCGTTGAGTGACAACAGGCGATCCGCCTTCTCCATCTCCGACACCTCGAAGAGCCCCATAGCTCGGGCCGTCGTCCGGGCATCCAACGCCGCCACCACATGGAAATACCTCGTAACGTCCCGTGTTATTCCTCCCAGCTCGAACTGGGCTTCAATGTGCTGAAACCATGGCCGGGGACTGTGCTGCCAAAAGTCGGGCAACTGCACCGTTGCTGCTGAGATGCTAGCGCTAACATGAGCCATACCGTTAGCATCACTCGGAGCCGGAGCGGTGTCGTCATCGTCTTGGGTCAACATATTCGTTGTCAACGTGCGGGGTCACCAATGTGGGAGTGCAGCAATGAGGAGACGGAGAGATCGAGTCGAGTATATTCCGTTTACTCGCCACACAAAACAACACAGATAGAGCACAATATCTCGTGGCAAACAGCTAACCGCTAGGCTGCAGAAAGCATGGCTCCACTTCCTGGAAAACCTCAGCAGTGCCTACGTCAGCACTCTGAGCGTCTGCCTTAAAGGAATAGCAGCCCCTGGTGAATATATCCTCAATTGTGTATCACCACACTGTATTATTTTTGGACTAGGTCCCTCCATGATTGCTGCCTCTGCATTGGCCCCTGCTAGCCTGTCGCGTCCTAACAGGATGCCAGGTTTGCGCATTGCTCTCGAAATCACCCAATCATGTTTCAAAAACAAAACATAAGTTCTCAATATCTAGAAACAATCAGATATTTCATTTAAAAAAAAAGTCAAGTCCCTCTGAGCCATCTGCCTCAAGTCTAAGTCAAGTCTCAAGTCATGAATACCAAGTCAATGTCAAGTTGAGTCTTTTACCAGTGTGTTAGTCAAGCAAGTCTCAAGTCCACAAATTTGCGACTCGAGTCCCCTCACCTCTGCATCGCAACATATGGAATCAGATTCTTCACTACATAAAATTAGATTTTCATTACAGGTTACTCAAGTCTGAATGAAATAAATGCCATATGGTCTGTGAAAAAAATAGTACTGCCAGGCAATACTTGTTTGAAAAGTAGTATTGCCATGGCAGTACTACTTGTTTGAGAAGTTGTGTTGCCTTGGCAACCCTGGTAATACTGGCGGTAGAGGCCTGTGCTGCAGCATCCTGTACAGATTTGGAGAGTGAACATTTGATTCTACCTTGCCTAATACAGTATTTATTCATCTGTCAAGAGTTGAGGAAAATAGATGGACACAGATGACTGTAAACAAAGAACTCACAATCTTAACTTACACGATGTCTGCATATTTTACCAAACTTAATAGCAATCATAAAGCAATTAAATTATCTACTTTGAAAGAAACCATATGAATATCCCTAATATAGCACTATTCATCCATCGGGGTTGAGAACAATTTAAATGTCACCATCTAAACACATTTACAAATTTAACCAAACGAAATAGCAAGCACAAATAAATCAAATCATAGGGAGATGTAATTTTAATTTAATGTAATATACACAAAATGAGTATAATATATGGACTACATATTAACAAAAATCTATAAAGACTACTCACAAATATATTTGATCACGGATTGTGAATAGTTGATATACGATGTAATACTAGTAGTTTTTAGTTAAATATAGTACAGCAGCAGTGGTAAGAGAGACTTCACGTTAAACTGATAAATATGTATATTATAAGAATGTGGGAGGAATCATGTGTATCATTCACATAATATTTTTTGGTGTTTGGTTTGCTGAAAGGCTAAATAGGAGTGCAAGTCCATGCAGGCAAAACTCCGGATGAACAATGTGCAGTAGCAAGAGGTGGTACGGAAGATTGCTGAATTACAACAATAATAATACTAAAGAACTTGGAATATCTTTAGAAAAGTTTTCTAAATTTCTCACTTATCTATTATTATTAAATATCAATTAAATTACCAAATACCCCTTCACATGATTTTATTGTTTATAGCATGGTTTAATGTTGTTATCTCATGTAGCTCTTATCATAAATGCAATAACCTTCACTTAAGGGGAAAGTTGGAAACAAATACATCAACAACCATTGATTGGCAGTGTATGCCAGGGAATTTATATTATTGCGATCCCATGGTCCACAAGGATGCTTACATAGAGGACATTATTTGTGTGCAGTCTGTAATGCCACCATTTGTGTTTGCTCCTTATTGTGCTTGCTCTGTCCTGTCATGAGCTTACATTTTAAGATCTATCGATCATAAGCCTCAGAACTAGATCACAATCCTGATACTGGATTCGTGTGTTTTGTCACCACAAAGGAAATGTACACTGCTCTAAAACCTGTAGATGCTGGCTGACATAGATACAGTTGTAATCCATATTCTTGATTTTACTAACTTCTCATATTGTGCTTAAAGGTAAAACCTGAACAGTTAATTTTCTTCAGTGTGCACTACACTTAAGGTAATATATTACCTATCAGAATATATTAACATTGTTAAATCATTTTTACTATTCAATGGCAGAGAACTACATTGTGTTGGCATTTCTATTATCTTAAGTTATTTGTATCTGTATCAATCTAGTCATCAGCTGTTACTTCTTCTGCATAAAGATGTTAAAGTGGAAAGTAATTGTAGGTTTCATTTTACATAGAACATGGAATTGCCTGTGGACTCTCTGATACATACGCTATTCGTGGCCAGCCAGATGAACTCACTGTTAAGATGAACTCCCATTGTGATGGAGACTGGTTCAAGGATGGAGAGCCGGTGAGCCTTTCTTAAACTCTGTAGTCAAAATTACAATTTAGATTTCTTCTCTTTCCTTTTTTTTAAATTGGCATTGTATTTATGACTTGTAGCTGTGTGAAACAATAAAATAAGCCTGGATTTCTTGGCATCTTTGGCAATTTAATTACATTACCACAAAATGGTAATGTAATGTAATGGCAGTGGGTTTTCTCCGGGTGCTCCAGTTTCCTGCACCATCAAAAGTAACATGCATGTTAGGGTTAATACTCCTGTCTGTACCCCTGACCAAGGCAATGGGAAAAGAACTGGAGTTGGTGCTCAGGCACAGCATGAAGGAGGCAGCCCACTGCTTCAAGCTACACAGATCACAGCTAGGATGGGTTAATTTCCAGTAACTGAATTTCTCCAAGGGGATTAAGAAAGGAGGGGTATGGTGGTGCAGTGATTAGTGCAGTTGCCTCACAGCAAGAAGGTCCTGGGTTCAAACCCCAGGGTTGTCCAAACTTGGGGGTTATCCCAGGCCATCCTCTGTGTGGAGTTTGCATGTTCTCCCTATGTCTGTGTGGGTTTCCTTCGGGTGCTCTGGTTTCTTCCCACAGTCCAAAGACATGTAGGTCAGGTGAATCGGCCATACTAAACTGTCCCAAGGTACAAATGTGTCGGGCCTGTGATAGCCTGGCAGCCTGTCCAGGATGTCTCCCCACCTGCCACCCAATGACTGCTGGGATAGGCTCCAGCATCTGGCGACCCCAGTTGGGATAAGTGGCTTGGATAATAGATGGAATACATGGATTACCAGAAATACCATGGTCAAATTGCTAGTGCCATCTCATATACACTTGGTATATTATGAGTCTGCATGCAGAGAAGGGTCATATGTGGATTACAAGTGTTTGACAGAGAAATAATAGCAGGAAGGTTTTGTTTTCTTCCTTTCCTCAATATATTGAATATTTTATGCATACATTTTATAATGAAAAGCAAAAATACCCATGTTTTTAAGGTTGAATGATTTATCTTACCAGTTAACCTCCAAAGACGGACGCAGCATAGCCAAAGATGGAAATGTTCACAAGCTGACAATTGAGAGCTGTGCATATGATGACGCTGGACTGTATCGGTTTGTGTCAGGGGAACACAGCACAGAAGGAAATGTCACAGTTGGAGGTATAAATCAATCCTGATCCATTCAAAATACCAGTTAAAGCTACACATTAGCTTCAACATCCTTAACAGGCCATACTCTTGGTGTTTCATAGATGTGCCGGAGTTTGACCCTGATGATCTTCACAAGTTCTCGAAACCTGTGATTGTAAGGGTGGGCCAAAATGCCACTTTCAAGATGCCCTTCTCACCTCAGGAGTCTTTGGTGATCAAGTGGTTTAAGGATGGTGCTGAAGTGAAGGACGGTGGAGGAGTTAAAATTGTGAAGGAGCAAAACCTCTGCCGATTACTGTTCAGAGACTGCCTGCGGACAGACACGGGAGAAATCAAGATCCAACTCAAAAACCCATTTGGCGCTGTGGAGGCCACATCTCAACTAATTGTCATTGGTATGATAACAATGGGAGAAAATCTGATGAGGAAAGTGAAAAATATAACAAGTCCAAACCTGAACATCTCCATTACTTTGATGGTGCAAGAATCCCCTAATCTTCTGGTCCACAGCTGTTGTTTAAATATGTAAGCTTAGACTGGTTCCCGTGGTGGTTAATGTCTCTCTAATATATATTTGGTACCATGTTTTTAATTACAGATAGACCAGGTCCCCCTGATGGACCAGTGGAGATTGTGGAAACCTCCTCTTCTATGATTGAAATGAAGTGGAACCCTCCTAAAGACGACGGTGGTTCTGCTGTCACCAATTATATCATAGAGAGAAAGCAGGCAGGTCAGAGCCTGTGGACAAAGCTTGGGGACGTCTCAGCTGACAAGACCACCTTTAGAGACAGGAATGTGGCTCACACCAAGAAATACAACTACCGAATCTACGCCCAAAATCCCGAGGGTCTGAGTGACGCACTTGAGACAGCAGAAAGCATTATGGCAGGCATAATGAGTAAGCCAAGGAAGAAAAAAAACAAAAAAACAAACCAACATCTCATATTCCCCAGTGTATCTCACATTAATTTCTTTCATGCCGTTTATAATAAATGAAAATGCCCCTGAGCCAGTTTTTATGGCGCTTCAAATCATTTATCAAACCTGAATTATTATTCTTCAATTAGGCAGTGGAGAAAGCCCACTCTCTTCAAGCATTCTGCATCTGGGTCATTAAGTTTCTGTGACTCCAAGAAGGAACGTTTTTGATAAAAATCCTGCGGTACTTGCAAATAAACAGAAATATGGGGCAGGCAGTTTTATCATTGTAGCTGCTAAGAGGGTGCAAATTATATCGCGGCCTTCCAGGGAGCTCACTTATTGTACTGGGGGATGGGTCTCAGAGAGGACTTGTAATGAGTCATTGATAATAAAACATCCATGATGTAAGCACTCATACTCGTATATATATATATATATACATATATACACTCACACACACAAACACACACACACACACACACACACACACATTTATTTATTTATTTATGTTATTTTTTTTATCAGCAGATCTGTGCCTCACAGACAAATATTGAAACAAACATCACCAACATGGCCAAATGGAATATAGCATGATAATTTCCTGGCAAACAAGTGATGGATAGGTCAAATGTGAAGACCACACAGCAATAAAGTAGTCTGTAACCCACAGATACATGAGCCTGATAAATATAAACTTCAAAATAGTCAGTTTATTAATGCACCACAGTTTGAACAGTGACTGTAGGAATGGCACAGCTGTATCTTCATACTCGTCCTCATTAAACTCAAGAATTTTTAATTTGAGAATACATGTGCAACATAATTACTATAGAAAATAAAGAAGTACACACATAAAGACTGGTAATAAGAAAAAAATATATATATATAAAAATCATGGCTGCTACTGTATCATATGAAGCCCAGAGATTAACAGTCACTAAAGTTTTCAGAAAACCCTATACAGAAAACACTGACATTTGACTTGCTGTTGTCACTTAGTACTCTCTGGTCCACCTGGAGCCCCCAAGATAGCCAGTACATCTAAGACCTGCATCAACTTAACCTGGACCCCTCCAGTGGATGACAAAGGCATACCAATTATTGGTTACCAGGTGGAGAAACGCAAGAAGGACACAAATCAGTGGATCGCCTTGAACACAGTGAATGAGCCGATTGAAGGTCTGTCAGAACAACTGGCTGCCCTTGGTTTGCCATAATTTTAATGAGGAATCAAGGAATGTGATCCTATGTGAATGTTTCAATGTTGCTGTTTTTTCTACATTTACATGTGCTTCACCTTCAGGTGAAAACTATGCGGTTAAAGCTGTCACTGAAGGAGCAGAATATGAATTCAGGATTTCAGGCATCAATGAGTCCGGTGCTGGTGAGCCAAGCCCCCCATCAGAGATGGTGTGTGCAAAGAATCCTAACAGTAAGTCACAGAGGTCTCAGAGATCTTACCATTTAGTTTAATTATCTCGGGGGGTGTTGGCAATTGATGTTTCGTATTTCACTTTGTACCTGTTTCTATCCAGTGAGACCATGTTTTAGAAATCCAGAGGACTTCATTGTTGTAAGGGCGGGAAATTCTCTGCGTGTCAAAATAAATTTTGAGGTATGGATCAGACACTGACAAATTATTTCTTAACATTCTATCCTATACACTGCTATAGGCCCAAATCTTAATTCAAACATCAAGCAAAGAAAATATTGCATCAGAGATATTTCAATTTTGAAATCGCAAACACACTTCATATTTGTAATTTAGATTTATATTTTTCAAAGAAGGGGCGGCATGGTGGCACAGTGGTTAGCACGGTCACCTCACAGCAAGAAGGTCCTGGGTTCGAGCCCTGGGGTAGTCCAACCTTGGTGGGTCATCCCGGGTTGTCCTCTGTGTGGAGTTTGCATGTTCTCCCCCTGTCTGTGAGGGTTTCCCCTGGGGGCTCCAGTTTCCTCCCACAGTCCAAAGACATGTAAGTCAGGTGAATTGGCCATACTAAATTATCCCTAGGTATGAACGGGTGTGTGGATATGTGTTGGCCCTGTGATGGCCTGGCGGCCTGTCCAGGGTGTCTCCCCGCCTGCTGCCCAATGACTGCTGGAATAGGTTCCAGCATCCCCGTGACCCTGAGAGCAGGATAAGTGGTTCAGATAATGGATGGATGGATTGATTTTTCAAAGAGGCGGCATGGTGGTGCAGTGGTTAGCGCGGTCACCTCACAGCAAGGTCCTGGGTTCGAACCCCGAGATTGTCCAATCTTGGGGGTCATCCCAGGTTGTCCTCTGTGTAGAGTTTGCATGTTATTCCCGTGTCTGTGTGGGTTTCCTCCGGGTGCTCTGGTTTCTTCCCACAGTCCAAAGATATGTAGGTCAGGTGAATCGGCCATATTAAATTGTCCCTAGGTGTGACTGTGTGTGTGTGTGTGCGTGTGTGTGTGTGTGTGTGTGTGTCGGCCCTGTGATGGCCTGGCGGCCTGTCCAGGGTGTCTCCCGCCTGCCGCTCAATGACTGCTGGGATAGGCTCCAGCATCCCGTGACCCCAATTTGGATAAGAGGTTTGGATAATGGATGGATGTATTTTTCAAAGATCTAAAATGTTTGTTTACATTGATATTATCGAACAAAACCAACACCAAATTTCAATTATGCTTGTTAAACATTTTTGTCTGTTTGTTTCTTTTTTCTCATTGTGTCTGATGTTAATATTTTCAGGCCGAGCCGCAACCACACATCACTTGGCTTAAGGACGATGAACCCTTGTCTCCCTGGATAAATGTAATCAATACAGAAGGAATGTCTCAGCTTGTTATTCCCTCGTCGCAACGCAGTGATTCAGCCATCTACACTATCAAGGCGAAAAACTCTGTTGGCGAAGCTTCCTTTGACATTGAAGTGAGAGTCACAGGTAAGGGCAAAAAGCTTGCCTAAGACCTAACCTGACATGTTGTAGGAGAGATGTGTTGCAATGATATGGGTTGCAATGACAATCAACCTACAATATACTGTATGTCAATTGCAAATTTGCTTTCACACTCAAACCAATTGTATAGAAGAGCTACATTTCACTGGAATATTTTCCCCCCCAATTGTACTTTTTCCAATTACCCCACTCTTCCGAGCCATACCGGTCGCTGCTCCACCCCATCTGCCAGTCCGGGGAGGGCTGTAGACTACCACATGCCTCCTCCAATACATGTGGAGTCACCAGCCGCTTCTTTTCACCTGACAGTGAGGAGTTTTGCCAGGGAGACGTAGCGCGTGGGAGGATCACGCTATTCCCCCTAGTTTCCCCTCTGCCCCGAACAGGTGCCCCGACCGACCAGAGGACGCACTAGTGCAGCAACGAGGACACATACCCACATCTGGCTTCCCACTCGCAGACATGGCCAATTGTGTCTGTAGGGACGCCCGGCCAAGCTGGAGGTAACACGGGGATTCGAACTGGCAATCCCCGTGTTGGTAGGCAACGGAATAGACCGCCACGCCATCCGGACACCATTTCACTAGAATATTTCGATATCAAAGACACAATAAGATATGTAGCCAAGCACCAAAGCGAATCCTAGGGATAGAGCAAGAATGCACTTCCACGCAAAAATTACTATCAGGGGTGCTGAAAAAAAAAAAAAAAAAAAAAAAAAAAAACCCAAAAAACAAGGATATGTGGTTGCAACACAAAAAAGAGTGAAATGTTGTACATCCCAGCAACGAAATTGCAAAAAGAGGTTACTCATTTCTGCTTTATTTGCATGGATTACACTTTACCTATTTGATGTTCAAGTCACTTTTGAATGCCAAATAAATTCAAGTGGAAAGTAAGTAATCCATTTAACCTTAACCTTGACCCTATCATATCAGGTGTGCCCCCACCATTGACATGTTTTCATCTCTTAAGTTTTTGAGCCTACATATCCTGCCTATAATCATGTATTTACTTGTTTGTGCACCATATTTTTTACGTTTTTCTTTTTTTGTTTTATGTGCTATACTCTTAGGTTTCCTCCCACAGTCCAAAGACATGTAGGTCAGGTGAATTTGCTGTACTAAATTGTCCCTAGGTGTGAATGTGTGTGTGCGTGTGCGCGTGCACATGCGTGTGTGCATGCCTGTGTATGTGTGTGTGTGTGTGTGCCCTGTGATGGCCTGGCAGCCTGTCCAGGGTGTCTCCCTGCCTGCCGCCCAATGACTGCTGGGATAGGCTCCAGCATCCAGTGACCCCCATTGGGCTAAGCAGCTTGGATAATGGATGGATGGATGGATTTTCTTTTACCTATGATTTATTCTTTTAGCACTGACTTATCAGAACTTAACTTGTTTTTAAATGTGCAATTTAAATTAATTTGGCTTGATTTGATAAAATGAATGGGTGTGATTTCCAGTTTTAAATATTCAGTTTCTTCTCCCATACATTTTTCTCAACCTTTTGTTTTGTTTGTATTTGTAATATAATAGAAGAGTATGTTTCACTGACACTACCAATGCTCTCAAGCTACATCACTGCTATTAATGTATATAGTTTTGCTGTATTTTAAAAAAAAATATTATTATGCCTATGACATTCCTTTTAATCAGCCTCCAAAGGTTTGTCCATCAGCCACAAATCATATGGTCCCTCCTTGTACCTCACATCATATCACAATAGGAGAGCAGACATTGTTCAGTCCCAACTCACATTTTTTGCATTGTATTGGTTCCTAGATGAACCCAAGCCACCTGGGCCAGTGGAGCTGGAGCAGACAGTTCATGGAAAAGTAGAGGTGTCCTGGGCCCCGTCTCCAGATCAAGAGCTGGACGACCGTCTGTACTATGTGGTGGCTGAATGTGACTCCAACACCAGGGTGTGGAAAAATATTGCAGATCGTCTGTTCAGCAATACATACACAGTCAACATTCTACCTGGGAGAGAATACCACTTTCGTGTCTATGCGAAGAATGACATGGGCCTTTCAGATCCATCTGACTCACCTACATGGGGTATAAATAGCAACAAAGGTGAGTTATTATTGAGGTCTTGTTAAATTATTTTTAAACTGCAACTGTCGGGTCGTTGGCGACTAAACTGGCACCCCCACTTCAACCCTTGGGTTGTTGTGAGGAGGGTGTGTGGACACCCAGCAGGACTACAAACAAAACCTTGTCAAAGGGCGGATGAGTTCCTCTGTGAACCAACAGCCATCCATACCTGGAGAGGAGATAGAGACCACCAGGTACTCCCCCTACTGAAACACAATGATGACTCAACCCAACTCAATCACCATAAATGGTGGAAGAGACGTGTTGAGGCATCAGCTGTGCTCCTATGACCTCCTTAGGTTACAGAACTGATAATGATGATGATTTAAGCTGCACTCCTGAAGATTTACCTGAAAAAAAATCCCTTATTTCCATTTGCTGGTCTATATAAAACTGTTTTCAACATTATATGTTGTAGGGATAACACCTAATTAGCAGTAATGATACTGAGTATTCTTCTGTGTGTCTCTGAAACGGCACTGAACAACAATGGTACATTATAAACCTGTATGTAGGGTTGCTATTCACATCTTCATACACAATGCACCCTATTGACAAACCAGGGAGAAAGTTTTCACTATATTGGATTGTCTGCCAGTGATGTCACTGGTGGAATAAACTCGTGTAGCCAGACCTCTGTCTTCACAAGCTCATGGAGATCTGGAGCAATTCAACAATATTTGGTCAGAAAAGGGCAAAGACACAGTGGACTGTCATCATACAGGAAACCAATAAATTATGCCTGGTGCTAGTGCAAACCCATGTAATGACCGGTGAACAATTCATTTCTTCCATACCAGCAAAATGTTGGCTTGGATGGGAAGACAACCACAAAAACCTCATCGAAAGCATTAGATATTTGCTGCATTTGCAGCAATTTTTTTCATTATCTCTGCCAGGTGGTAGGTAGCCTGGAGGGGATTATGCGTTTGGTCGTGTGTGTGTGTGTGTGTGTGTGTGTGTGTGTGTGTGTGTGTGTGTGTGTGTGTGTGTGTGTGTGTGTGTGTGTGTGTGTGTGTGTGTGTGTCCAGGGCTAATCTCGCAAACTACTGGACCCATCAGCCTAAAATCTTTTGTGCACAGTTATGACTGTGTGATCAAGAACCTCTTGTGGTTCCAGTGATTAAAAACCTTTGGAAAGCGTTTGTTCTTGTTAAGTTTGTTAAGTTAACTTTTGTTGGTGCCTATAATACAGTTAATACGGTAGCCTGCTTTGTTAGTCACTTCTACTGCAGTCTTTATGGTAACCCTCCTGTTAGGAGGAAGGCGCGCTGCTAGTGAAAGGCACTTGTTGAAATGTTCGGTAGGCTGTGGCCACTTGCTGTTGAGAGCGCAAATAAAGTTCAGTTAAATAAGTGCAGTTGTCTTATTTGAAACTAACATTGGTAGCAGAGGATGGTTGCCTCGAATGACTTCAGACAGCCTCCTGGATTTGATGAAAAGAAGCCGTATGAAAACTGGAAAAATGAAGTGGAAATATGGAGACGGGTGACGAACTTGGACAAGAAAAAGCAAGCGTTAGCTGTGGCTCTATCGTTGACAGGTAGAACAAGGGATACTGCTTTTGGAATAAATGTGGATGATCTAAATAAGGATGATGGAATGACCACTTTGATTGGGGAACTTGACAAGGTTTTTTTGAGAGAAGAGAAGGACCGGGCCTATGAAGCCTATTCTGAGTTTGATCGAATATTGAGGGAAAATGGCGTCTCGATGGTGGACATTATTGTTGATTTTAAACAGAAATACAACAGGATCCGTAAATTCGAGATGGTTTTCCCCGACGCTGTTTTGGCGTTTAAACTACTGGATACAGCAGGTCTTGATGTGAAAGACAAGCAACTGGCATTGACTGCATGTGGTAAGCATGCTTTTGATTATATGAAGTCAGCACTGAAAGCATATTCGGAGAAAAACATGAGCAGAAGGCGGGAGCCATTAACGTGAGTCAGGATGCAGCCTACTACACAGATCAAAGAAAACCGCACCCACGAACCCAAAGTGTGCAAGCTAGAGGACCACTCGCAGGCACAAATCCACTTGATAAGTACGGAAGACGAACAAAGTGTGGGATTTGTCAAAGCACATTCCACTGGGTGAAAGACTGCCCACATAAGAAAGAACACGTAAAGATGACAGAAGAAAATAAATGCACAGAAGAACCTGATGAGTTTAATATAACGCTGTTTTCTAAGGAATCCGATACGGAAATATTCATGGTTGGGGCTCTGGGATCAGCTGTCATTGACACGGCATGCACAAGGACTGTTTGTGGTGAAAAATGGCTGAATAACTATGTAGGGGGACTAAATGAGAAAGAAGTACAGAAAATAGTTAACACAGAGAGTAGCAAGCCTTTCAAATTTGGGGATGGGCGAGTTGTACATTCGACAAAAAAGGTCAAGATACCAGCCAAGATAGGAGAAACAAAATGCTGTATAGACACAAAAGTGGTCCCATCTGACATCCCTTTACTGCTGAGTAAAACGTCGCTAAAGAGAGCAGGAGCTGTGCTGAACTTGGAGAACGATACAGCAATAATGTTTCAGCAACCGATAGCTCTGGAGATGACCTCCTTAGGACACTACTGTCTGAACATAATGGATAAAGAGTCCCCACGTGATACATATGAGAATGTGGTCCTGGCCATCACAGAGAATATGACTAAGGAACAAAAACACAAAGCTTTACTGAAACTTCACAAGCAATTCGGACATGCATCAGTTGACAAACTGAAGAAGCTGCTGATAAATGCTGGAAACACTGATGATGAGAGCACTGCTATTCTAGAAGAGATAGTAGGAAAATGTGAGATTTGTCTTAAGTACAGCAAGCCTAAGCCCGAGCCTGCTGTTGGTCTGCCCATGGCCTCCCGATACAATGAGACTGTGGCAGTAGATTTACATGAGATAGAACCGAATGTGTGGTACCTGCACATTATCGATCACTTCACACGCTTCAGTGCGGGTGGCATTGTGACCTCAAAGAAACCAAGTGTGATAGTGAAATGCTTTGGACATTCCTGGATCAGTGTCCATGGTCCACCGGAGCGTCTCTTCAGCGACAATGGCGGCGAGTTCAACAATGAGGAAATAAGAGACATGGCAGAGAACTTCAACATCGAGATAAAGACGACTGCTGGCTATAGTCCATGGAGCAATGGCTTGCTGGAACACCATAACCAAATGCTCACAGAGATAATACTGAATGTAAAACTTGACAACGGAGTTGACTGGAAAACTGCACTGGATTGGGCACTCATGGCAAAGAACACAATGCAGAACGTACATGGCTTCAGCCCACATCAGCTGGTGTTTGGACAGAATCCGAACCTTCCCTCTGTGTTAGTAGATCAGCCACCTGCTTTGGAGGGAACTACTATGAGTACATGGGTGGGACAGCACATAACAGCATTACATGCAGTAAGGAAAGCTTTCACAGAGGCAGAGTGCTCAGAGAGAATCAGAAGAGCTCTACGAAAGCAACTTCGTCCAACAGATGAGAAGTATGAAACTGGGGACAAGGTGTTCTACAAAAGGACAGACTGTGTTGAGTGGAAAGGTCCTGGAGTTGTGACAGGACAAGATGGGATGGTGATCTTTGTACGCCATGGTGGGACCTATGTCAGGGTTCATCATTCTAAGTTGCGGAAGGTTGATAAGAGTGAAGTAGGTGCTAGTGAGGGTCTAGAGCACCCTGGGGAGAATGTTACTGAGGGCAATATGAATGTACCTGTTACTGATAGTGATGTGGATGTTGATAACAATGACAGTGGGAACATACCTGGTACTGATTGTGACATAGATGTTGATATGAACAATGATGGTGAGGCTGGGGGTGTTACAGACAATGATACAGATGTCACTGAGGGTAACAATCATAAGGATAATCAACAGACAGGCATAAGGGTAGGAGCCTCCCTAGGGCTGAAAACAGGTCAAACAATCAGCTTTGTGGATAATGTAACAGGTGCGTCTCACAGAGCTAAAGTGATGGGACGAGCAGGAAAGGCTACAGGAAATAACAGAAACTGGTACAACCTGCAGTACTTAGAACTATCTGACATCGCTGGTACTATGGGGTCAGCTGATCTTACTAAGGTAGACAATCTTCAGGTTAATCCACTGGATAGTGTAGAACTATGCTCTGATATGCAGGAAAATTATGTATTAGTCACAGATGGTGTTTCATTTGATAAGGCTAAACTAGATGAACTAAGTAGCTGGAAGAATGATGGGGTGTTTGAGGAGGTAAAAGATATGGGTCAAAGGCATGTGTCCACTAGATGGGTGTGTACACTGAAAGAAACCCCTGATGGTATAATACCCAAAGCGCGTCTTGTGGCTAGGGGTTTTGAAGAATTCAACACTAAAGATCTACAGGACTCACCTACATGCTCATCAGAGTCCCTCAGACTACTCATGTCAGCTCTATGTCAGAATAAGTGGCATCAAATAACTTATCCAGAACAAAAAGATTCATCGTATTCTGTGGTCAGCTACAAAGGAACAGCTGGCAGACTGTCTGACCAAAAAGGGAGCCTCTTCCCTGGTATTACTCAAGGCACTGAATAATGGACAATGGAAGCTAGATGACTGAGTCTGACTGTTGATAACTGAGCATTTTTTTTTTGTTTTCCTGAAATATTATCCTTGCAGTTTTTGTTTTTAAAAAAGAGGGGAGATTGTTAAGTTTGTTAAGTTTACTTTTGTTGGTGCCTATAATACAGTTAATACGGTAGCCTGTTTTGGTTAGTCACTTCTACTGCAGTCTTTACGGTAACCCTCCTGTTAGGAGGCAGGTGCGCTGCTAGTGAAAGGCACTTGTTGAAATGTTCGGTAGGCTGTGGCCACTTGCTGTTGAGAGCACAAATAAAGTTCAGTTAAATAGGTTGTCTTATTTGAAACTAACAGTTCTCGCTATCGCTGCTCCGTCTCTTCATTCACTCTCATTCACTCAACTAATGCTGATCTCTGCCGCTGCACATATGCACACGGTTGAACAGGCAGCGGCAGTATCGAAACATTATGTATTCGGGTTTGAGTGGTGAAAGTAAATGAGACGTCGATCATATCTCACAAATCATTCACTGCTAATGTCAGCACAGGGGAACTGGAGGAACACTGGATGAACCAAAAATTATCTTCCTTATTCACCTCCCCGCCATGTTTGTTTAACTGACATCATGAGGGGCTTTAGATGCAGAAGTGCCATAGACCCAAATATTAAAACTCCGCCTTAAAATGCAATTTCAAGAGTAGGATTAATCACAGCCACAGCTGGAAATCAACTCACTAGCCATAATAAAACATTTCCCATGGCTGAGTTATGTTTTGTTACTGTTGTTTTATTGCTTTACAATGAATGAAAGTCATTCACCTTCATTAATTTTATATCATGAAAACCGCATCGGTTGAACACATCTGAGGTCTTTTAATAAGGGCCCCTTCTCCCGGTAGGCGAAAAAAGGGGTGGTTTCCTGCCAAGTCTGAGCACCGGAGAAGGGGAGATATGTAGTATGTCTGGTGAAGACCTGCACTCTACTAAGTGCACTCTAGTTTTGACAAGAAACATAAACACAATCTGTTTAGGTCTAAAGTCATCCATTATTGTTGTTAGCGTATCTAAGACAATGAAGGAAAATTGTTTCAACCTAAACAGGGAAACTAAGCACAGTGCCATATCTGGAGGCAGGTGTTTTCAAACTCAGCTGATCGAATTACATATATGAATATGAAGAATGACCCTTTTGTCTTTCTTCTTCTTTGTTTAATGGTGGTTGGCAATCATCTTTAAGCTGCATTACCACCACCTACACTACCGTTCAAAAGTTTGGGATCACCCAAACAATTTCGTGTTTTCCATGAAAAGTCACACTTATTCACCACCATATGTTGTGAAATGAATAGAAAATAGAGTCAAGACATTGACAAGGTTAGAAATAATGATTTGTATTTGAAATAAGATTTTTTTTACATCAAACTTTGCTTTCGTCAAAGAATCCTCCATTTGTAGCAATTACAGCATTGCAGACCTTTGGCATTCTAGCTGTTAATTTGTTGAGGTAATCTGGAGAAATTGCACCCCACGCTTCCAGAAGCAGCTCCCACAAGTTGGATTGGTTGGATGGGCACTTCTTTGAGCAGATTGAGTTTCTGGAGCATCACATTTGTGGGGTCAATTAAACGCTCAAAATGGCCAGAAAAAGAGAACTTTCATCTGAAACTCGACAGTCTATTCTTGTTCTTAGAAATGAAGGCTATTCCATGCGAGAAATTGCTAAGAAATTGAAGATTTCCTACACCGGTGTGTACTACTCCCTTCAGAGGACAGCACAAACAGGCTCTAACAGGTACTATTTAATGAAGATGCCAGTTGGGGACCTGTGAGGCGTCTGTTTCTCAAACTAGAGACTCTAATGTACTTATCTTCTTGCTCAGTTGTGCAACGCGGCCTCCCACTTCTTTTTCTACTCTGGTTAGAGCCTGTTTGTGCTGTCCTCTGAAGGGAGTAGTACACACCGGTGTAGGAAATCTTCAATTTCTTAGCAATTTCTCGCATGGAATAGCCTTCATTTCTAAGAACAAGAATAGACTGTCGAGTTTCAGATGAAAGTTCTCTTTTTCTGGCCATTTTGAGCGTTTAATTGACCCCACAAATGTGATGCTCCAGAAACTCAATCTGCTCAAAGAAGTGCCCATCCAACCAATCCAACTTGTGGGAGCTGCTTCTGGAAGCGTGGGGTGCAATTTCTCCAGATTACCTCAACAAATTAACAGCTAGAATGCCAAAGGTCTGCAATGCTGTAATTGCTGCAAATGGAGGATTCTTTGACGAAAGCAAAGTTTGATGTAAAAAAAATCTTATTTCAAATACAAATCATTATTTCTAACCTTGTCAATGTCTTGACTCTATTTTCTATTCATTTCACAACATATGGTGGTGAATAAGTGTGACTTTTCATGGAAAACACAAAATTGTTTGGGTGATCCCAAACTTTTGAACGGTAGTGTACTTTATCAGAGTGTGTAAGATTATGGCATTAGATCATCTGAATTCTGATTAATATTATCCACCCAAAATGATCCGATTTATGACATTATCCATTCTATAACCCAGACCCAATTGCTTGAGTTAATGTATACTCTTCCTGCAGTGTAATATCTAGGTCTTCTCCAGAAAAGTCCAAAACATTCAAGTATCTTCTAGCAGCATATGTCCTGCAGGCATTTTGCTTGCTCCTTCTCCACTTTACACTCCTCCACTTTACAGTTGTCCTCCCCACACCTCCCACATCTTCTGATTCCCCTACAAACTGCAGCAACATGTTCATATTCTTGACAACATAAAAATCTGAGAGGAGCTCTCTTATATGGCTTCACCCTGTAACTCACATACTCAGGGTACACTCTTTCTGGCAATTCCCCCTTAAATGTCAAACACACAGAATTACTGTCCTCCTTCTCCCCATTACGGAATCTAGTCTTGCCTCACACACACCTGCAACTCCGCAATAAAATACAATTTCAAGAGTAAGATTAATCAGTCACAGCTGGAAATTATCTCAGTACCTACAATAAAACATGTCCCATGCCTGAGCTATGTTGTTTTTTTTTAACCATTGTTTTATTGCTTTACAATGAATGAAAGTCATTCGCCTTCATTCATCTTATATCATGAGAACGTCGACGGATTCTTTTTACCTCTCACAACTGCAACATCCCGAAATGACTCAGCCTCTACTGACAGTGGCACGCCACTTATCACTCCCGTCTTTGCTTTTAATCTGAGTGGGAAGCAAGTCACAGAGATAACTTCTAAATACCTCGATCTTAAGGGCTCTATCTCTCTGACGCTTTGAGATAAAAGCAATAACCATCCCACTTCTAGTTATCCTTGGCGATCTTACATCGCCAAGTTTCCCCCCTACAAACATTCCGACCTCATGTGGGTCCTTGAAAAACCCGTCTTCTCTTACCACGGCTATCATCCCAACAAGATACGTCTCCTCTGTTCTCAATGACTATCTGGAATCACCTGAGCAATTTGATATATTCGTCTTCCTTTCCTTATTTTCAAACCCTCGTGTCCTCATTTACATTTTCAATTTCACTCTCCGACTCCAACACCATCTCCGCCATCAACTCACTCCTGTCCACCATCAGCTTTTCCCATCATGGGCTCGTTCAATCGATTGGCTGCCTTGGGATTTCTGAGGCCTCATTATCGCAGTTTTCTTTTTTTAGACGAGTTTCTGTGTGAGCTTGATTAGACAGGTCTAGCTAGATGTGATATTACTGGCGGACACTTTAATAAACAAATCTGGCAGCCTTTCAAAGACACACAGGTGACACCTCAGTATTATGGCTGCTATTGGATTGTTATCCTTAAAACATTTATAGAGACAATGTTGAAATTGTGATCGTTTCCCTTTAAACAAAAGACAGTCAACAAGATTCTAACTTTAAACCAAACTATGAGCTGCTGTAACTTCTTCATAAGCCTGCCTACAAAACTACTCAGCTAAACCTGTTTTACTTAAAGCTGAAATCTGTGATTTCCCTGGTCTGTTCCTCCTTCTGGCAGTGAGAACTACAAATAAGATATAGCTGCCATTGTCGCTTGTGCACCATCAGCTCAGCAGTAAACAGTTCCTAGTCTTTTAGAAATGGCATTCTTGGACCAAAGCTAACAGACAATCTAAGGCGCATTACAAATTTGATCAAATTATATGGGAACACTGTTCTACTGTAACACTAATTGTAGAATTGGTAGATTACCTGTCTAACAGAAGCATCACCACATCGTCATCATGTTTCCATCCTTTTTCATGCATGAGTAGGAACATATTTGCCACAGCACCAGTGTTCACCCTATCCGGTCAGAAATTTCATCAGTGGTATATGGAGACTGTCTCTGACTGTGATTAAGAGACCAATTAGTATTATGTTACATTACTCCATGGTCCAGACAGATAAAATAACTTATTAATGGAGAAAAATCCCAGATTTCAGCTTTAACAGTGAAGAGAAGGATCAATTACAGTGATTTTTGATCAACTTGTTTATGTTTTCCTTTGTGTAGTTCAAGTGATGTCAGATGGATCTAAACAAATGGATGTCAAATTTGAGAGGCCACCATCTATCTTGGTCCCTCTGAAAGTTCACACACCACCTAAGGGGTATCAGCTCTACATGACTTGTGCAGTGCGGGGATGCCCCACCCCAACTGTAACCTGGTACCTGAATGACATTTGCATCAACTGGGACAAGAACTACTACATCACCAACTCATACGGCATCTGCTCCATGTACATCCTTAGAGTTCGGTCCAAGGACAGTGGCGTGTACAAAGTTGTTGCTGTTAACTCCTTTGGCAAGGCAGAGTGCTCCACTAAACTTGTGGTTAGAGGTAAGGTTTTAATTAAAAGCTGATATTTATTCAGTAGTGTTTGTTTGTATATCCTCTTGAATCCATTAATTAACATTCTTTTCCCTTGTGATTCCTCCACAGATTGAAACAACATAAAGACTTGCTTTGGGCACAGTTTCTCCTTCTCTCACTGGGTTTATTTAGAAAGGAAGTCAGTTGAATGTTTTAGTTTGCTGCACAGGCTGAAAATGAATGTGTGAGAGTTATACAAAGTGCTGGTTAAACCATCTAGTCAAAAGAATTGCTCATCATTGCTAAATTGTTCTTTTTTTGTCTTATTAAAATGTTAATTTGGTTCCACTGCTGTTTCTGTGTGAGTGTTTCCATTTGGAAACAATGGAATTTTTTTTCCTCACACACAAGGCAGTAACTTTAATCAGTAACAAACAAACATGCTAACTAAATGTGTTGTCAAATATAATTGTGATGATTTCAATAAAGTAACAAATTTACATTTTGTGTAGTGTTTTATTTGTCTGTATTATTAGTTCATTTTAGTCTGTTTTAGTAGTCTTGCAATTACACTTGACATGACTAACAACGATCAACTCGATGGTGATCTCAGAGGTACCAAAGTCCGACATTTGACATAGTGAATTCAATAATGTGTGCAGACAACAGAATTTCTTCAAACTGCTACATTAGTAGCACTTCACTCAGCATGTTTCCCACAATGTAGCAAGCTAATAAGTGAGCTCAAATCACCACGCACATCTCAGTTTTCAATTCAACTCTCATCAGCCAAGTGTATGTTTTCATTATCCACTTAAGCTGCCCAATAAATTGTACCTTAGAAGAATTAGACCTTATAAAATCTGCATTCAAATGGCTATAAACAGAAAATCATTTTCAAGGACTTCTCTAAGGAACAAAATCCCAAATACTTACTAACTTGCTCACTTGTTTTAAAAAAAATCTAGAGACATACATGTTCAAAATTGCTGGCAAATCATACACTCACTATATACAATAGTGAACTTGACCTCTTATGATACATAATTCAGCAAGATTAGGCCATCTGCTTGATATGCCCTATGTGCCAATAGTATCTGACCCTAGATAATCAGGAATCAGGAACACTTTGTCATTTTGTGTACTTGCGTACATGAAACAGAACCAAATATTGTTTCCCCCAGCCCACAGCAGTGCAACACAAAGACAAAAACACATATCTAAAAACTACAAGAACACGTACACTACCGTTCAAAAGTTTGGGATCACCCAAACAATTTTGTGTTTTCCATGAAAAGTCACACTTATTCACCACCATATGTTGTGAAATGAATAGAAAATAGAGTCAAGACATTGACAAGGTTAGAAATAATGATTTTTATTTGAAATAAGATTTTTTTTACATCAAACTTTGCTTTCGTTAAAGAATCCTCCATTTGCAGCAATTACAGCATTGCAGACCTTTGGCATTCTAGCTGTTAATTTGTTGAGGTAATCTGGAGAAATTGCACCCCACGCTTCCAGAAGCAGCTCCCACAAGTTGGATTGGTTGGATGGGCACTTCTTTGAGCAGATTGAGTTTCTGGAGCATCACATTTGTGGGGTCAATTAAACGCTCAAAATGGCCAGAAAAAGAGAACTTTCATCTGAAACTCGACAGTCTATTCTTGTTCTTAGAAATGAAGGCTATTCCATGCGAGAAATTGCTAAGAAATTGAAGATTTCCTACACCGGTGTGTACTACTCCCTTCAGAGGACAGCACAAACAGGCTCTAACAGGTACTATTTAATGAAGATGCCAGTTGGGGACCTGTGAGGCATCTGTTTCTCAAACTAGAGACTCTAATGTACTTATCTTCTTGCTCAGTTGTGCAACGCGGCCTCCCACTTCTTTTTCTACTCTGGTTAGAGCCTGTTTGTGCTGTCCTCTGAAGGGAGTAGTACACACCGGTGTAGGAAATCTTCAATTTCTTAGCAATTTCTCGCATGGAATAGCCTTCATTTCTAAGAACAAGAATAGACTGTCGAGTTTCAGATGAAAGTTCTCTTTTTCTGGCCATTTTGAGCGTTTAATTGACCCCACAAATGTGATGCTCCAGAAACTCAATCTGCTCAAAGAAGTGCCCATCCAACCAATCCAACTTGTGGGAGCTGCTTCTGGAAGCGTGGGGTGCAATTTCTCCAGATTACCTCAACAAATTAACAGCTAGAATGCCAAAGGTCTGCAATGCTGTAATTGCTGCAAATGGAGGATTCTTTGACGAAAGCAAAGTTTGATGTAAAAAAAATCTTATTTCAAATACAAATCATTATTTCTAACCTTGTCAATGTCTTGACTCTATTTTCTATTCATTTCACAACATATGGTGGTGAATAAGTGTGACTTTTCATGGAAAACACAAAATTGTTTGGGTGATCCCAAACTTTTGAACGGTAGTGTATATCAAACTACAAAACAAAACAAAAAATCACTGTCCGAGAGAACGAATGCCAAGATGACTGTCAGAACTGCCGGTCTGCATGGGCTAGCAGTTAGCTTAGCCTGCCCCACTTCCGTGGCCTGTCAGACCGCCCTCAGTGTTTCCTCCTCGGGTGCAACTCCAGGCAGGGCCATGGTCCCTGGGCCCACTGGACACAGCAGACCAGACTCCCACAGCCAATCCAATGCTAGCTCTCCCAGCCAGACACCTTCGACACACCTCCTTGCAGTACACACGACAACACCAAAAACACAGTCAACGCTAGGTGAGGCCGCTGCCAGACTGCCCTCAGTGTTACTGGAACTGCCGGTCTGCATGGGCTAGCAGTTAGCTTAGCCTGCCCTGCTTCCATGTCCTGTCAGACTGTCCTCGGTGTTTTCTCTTCAGGCGCAGCTCTGGGCAGGGCCATGGTCCCTGGGCCCACAGGATGCAGCAGCCGATCCAGTGCCGGCTATCCCAGCCACCAAACGAAGACGTGGACAGATTTGGACAAAGACTGCATGGACAGCACTGGGTGAGGCTGCCGCAAAATTAAGTTCACGCCACCATCTTCCCACACTGGTATCTGATATATGTTATGATAGAGAAGTGCAAGATACTTCAGTATTTGTTTCTATTAATGTACATATACAGTAGATATATAAAGTCTACATATCTCTGTTAAAATGGCAGGTTTTTGTGATCCAAAAAAAAGAAAAGAAAAGAAACCAAGATACACCATGTCAGAAATTTTACACCCTTAATAAGAAATTGCCACCTATAAAAATAAAATAAAAACAACCAACCATTGTAGGAGAAAAAAGAAAAATACAAAACATAACCTGATTGCATAAGTGTATACACTCTTTTATAATTGGGGGTGTGGCTGTGTTCAGAGTTGACCAATCACATTCAACACCTGCCATCAATAAAAGTGACTGACAAACCCCAAATAAAGTTCAGCTGTTCCTGTAGGATTTCCCTGACATATTCTTGGTTGCATCCAACTGCAAAAGCCATGAGCCACAAAGAGCTTACAAAACATGAATGAGATCTCAATGTTGAAAGTTATCGATCAGGAGAGGGGTACAAGGGAATTTCCAAGGCATTAGATATACCATGGAACACAGTGAAGACGATCATCAACAAGTGGGGAAAATATGGCACAATGGTGACATTACGAAGAACAGAACAAAGGAATTGTGTCATCAAAAGACGATCAAGGTTTTGGAATGGCCTAACCAGAGCCCAGCCTTGAATCCAATTGTAAATCTATGGGGTGACCTGTGAAGAGGGTTGTGTACAGGAGATGCCTTCACAATTTGACAGATCTAGAACATTTTTGCAAGGAAGAGTGGGAAAATATTGCCAAGTCAAGATGTGCCAAGCTGATAAGACTCTTACCCAAAAAGAGTGCTGTAATAAAATCAAAAGATGTTTCAACAAAGTATTAGTTTAGGGGTGTGGACACTCATACAACTTGGTTATTGTGCGTTTTTTTCGCCCCCAAAAAGGCTTCAGTTTGCTTTTCACTCGAATTTTATAGGTTGCAATTTCATATTAAAGTTGGAAAAAGTTCTAACGTGATTTATCTTTGTTGTTGTTGTTTTTTTTTTACATCATAAAAACCTGCCATTTTAAAAGTATTTTTCATATCCACTGTATTCCTCACGGTTTCCTGGAAGTCTGCTTACCCTATTTCCTCTCTCAGGTTAAAGGTTGACCCTCGTTTGTGCTCCTCACATGTCCTTCACCTTTTCTTGTCATTGTATCACAGTTTTACGGTTTATGAGGCCAGGGTGACCCATTGGTCCTGTTCAGATGTGCCACGCCCAGTCAACCTCTTTCAACATGAAACCATTAAATCACATAGTGTAAAAAGTACAACCGTCCTTTTTATAATGCCAAGCACATACGACTAGTGTGACTCACTAGATATCCCATTTGCTTTCTTTAGAGAGCCATCTTGTTTGAAAATCTACTAATATTTTTAGTCTAAGTGGAACAGTCACACTTCATACACTGACCACGTATTATCAACTGGAGATTATTTTACCCAATAAAAGGTCTCATGTTGATGTTTACAGGCTAATAAAGTAGGAAGTCGAGTGATCGTGTTACCAGAGACCTTGTGAATCACTCAGTCTGAAGTCTTTGGTTAAATGCTTTGCTCACCACTGGGGGGACATTACATGCTTATTGTAGATCCATAAATCAACAGAACTTCAATATGGAGTCTTGTATTATCTACCATCACTGATAATGGAGTATTCTGATGTAATGTGGTCTAGTTCTACATAAGTTGATTGCAATTTGTATGTTGGTATCAATATGTGATGATACTTGCACTGTATATTACATTAATATGTATGTATATGATATAACTCTTCCTGGATTCATACGATAGGGGATTGGGTGTGTGGGCATAATGTATCTCCTATGCCAAAAGTAAAGTGATCGGTTTCATAGGGATGGGGTGAGAAGAACCCCTGCCCTTTCAGCGCTGCTGTGATTAGAGTTTTTACCAGGCCGATTTTCCCATGTAAGGTTTTCCACGTCTTCTACATTTTTTTATCACCTTACAAAAAGGGGTGTCGGCTTCGAAATATCTAATAGTGTGAAGAGCACAAGCTACAGGCAAAGACACGAATGTGGAAGTCGAAGTATTGAGAGGTAAGAAAAGCCTGATAATGACTTTTTTCCTTTTCTTTTTTCTTCGCACCCATTCTGCTGCAAATACTTCACAGATTTAAGGAAATGAACACATTAAAAAACTGTGATGTTTAAAAGTGAAATGGTGAGCTATGGGTGTATATATGAATGTGTACATATGGAAGTAAAATGTCCAAGATGAAGCTATAGCCAACTTGTAAAATACAGAATGTCTTCAAACACCACCTGCTGCATATTTTATGAATGTTTAATGGAACGATATGATTGTAATGTGTAGTGTATTGTTTTGATCTAGTCTGCTGTCTTGGCTCAAGGGTCCTGTTTGATTCACAGATAATAAACTTTTTCATAAAGGATATGAGTAAAGAAGCATGGCCACATCGATTTGCACGACCGATAGAATTATCACAGGTACAGATAGTGCCTGTTACTTTGAATATGGGGTTTCTATCCAGTTCTAACCATAATTATCCATCCATTGTGTTTGGATGAAAAGATGAAAATTATAGCATTTTGCCCGTTTAAATAAAGTCGTATTTTACATAAAGTAAAATACGGGTCACTGTACATGCAGATAAATCAATAAATATTCATTCTTAAAACAAAACAAAAAAAATGCCTGTCCAATCTCTTAATGTCAGTGTATAATGCACTCATGTTAAATCATTGGAGAATGCAGTCACAGCTAACGCCTTACTCTGCCATAAGATTCCCTTTATAGCACTAGCACTCACATTGAAGATCATGACATTGTTCCTATTTTCTTCTTTTTTTTTGTATGAGGGTTATGACCTAATAAACTGGCCTCCCAAGACTTAAAAAGATTTATCAGGATCCCTGTAAAAAATGGGGGTTTATTATTGGTTTAGTGTTACAGCATATGTGATACGTCAAATTTAAATCCCTGGTATAACTTTAACACCTGGGTTCTTTGTGTTTAAGGTCAAATATGGTTGTGAATGAAAGATTATGCATGTTTTTCTTTCGACATTCTTTTTTTTTTATACTCAAACTAAAAAATGAAGATGTGAGATATTCGTACTCCAGGATCTCGGTATTACTATTGTCTCATGTCAATTGATGATAACAGGAGGCCTGTTTTGTCCCTGTGTGCTGTGGTTGGTTTGGAGATATCCTTCAACCAGTCTGGCTTAGTCCACATTCGTGCAATACTCCGTGAGTGAAAACTGTAAATAATACCCACCAGATCCACCAGATTTTCTGATTTTTGTTTTCCTGATTTTCAGTTTTTGATTTTACATTCTGCCAAAGAATCGGTATTATTACCCAAGTCCTTTGACTCCTTATATCACCTTGTATTATCAGATATGCAGATACTTTTAGATTCTTACATATACTTTTCAAGATATTCTTAGACACTCTTAGTCTTCCTACTTTCACAATGTTGTGTTATGTCCGTGGTGATTGTTTTATATGGGGACCCCACCAAGTCTAAATATGTGTAAAATTATCAGTAAAAATTGACTAGCTATCAGTAAAAATTGACTTGATTTGTCCTGTGTCATGCATCTACCCTGATAAGTGATTTAGCAAGCTCGCCCTTGGATCAGACCTGTCTGTGGAGTTAGGCAACTGATAAGAGCATTTCCTCATGGAAATCTGTAACATTTCACGTCTTTATTATGTTCATAACCTGACAGCTTCTGTAAACTGAATGAATTTCTCAGCAAATGAAAAACATTTACATTTATCACTGGCCAGAAATACAAGAATGTATAGCAGTCTATCCTTCCAACATTGTCACTTGGTTTGTAAGAAATTATCATTTTTGGTCATCAGGGATGACGTCACGTACCGGTGCTTGCCCAAAGGTCTTTTGGCTGAGGTCAGACTCTCCTCTGGTTGATTAGTTGGACTGCAGGCCTGATCCAAACCATTAAAATGCATATTCTGTATTTCCATAATGTACTTCTTGTACTTTGTTTTATCTTAATAAAATTACATTCACATAACCACTTGTTGCCAGTGATGTCGATAAACCGATTTTCTCCAGCTGTTAGTTAATGAGTGTATGCTTTAAACTTTTCACTTTCCAAGCTATCAGAGAAATAGTTGGTGGCAAACAGATTTACAGAGCTCTATGTCGGCTTAGCAAGTTATAGCAAAGACATACCGCTCCTGTCTATGTTTGGATCAGGAGCAGTTAAATTGCTGGCAAGGCCACTTGACTCCAGAAACAGTTAGGCAGAGTCAGCCACTAGGTGGGATTTCACATTCCCCATTTACAGTGTTGGGGCCTGTCTCTAGCTGTCTGTATCTGCCTGCCTGGGTTGTGCAGAGCAAGGCATCGCCACATAGGGAGAATGATGTCATACGACAACTTGGATGTTACATGATAAGAAAAAGCAATCCCTGGCAAAGATTGCTGCAAATATTCTGAAATTGCTTCTGCTTCTCAAAAATCTCCATAAACAATGAACCAACTTCATAAATTGCCTGTGAGTTTTGATTTTGGATGCCATTTTTGAAATTTTACATGAAGAAGTCTGGTTTTTTTTTTGGATTTTTTTTTTTACCTTTTCAGTTAAAGGTAAATTTTGGCCTATGCCAAAAACAATATGTGGTTTAGAATACATATCATTGTCAAATGGGTGGGGCTGGCCACATTTAATATTACAATAAGACCCAGAAAGTTTAAACAACCTCAGAAAAGTTTCAAAGGCACGTGGCATAATCTCAGTTGTCCTGTAATTAGTTAACCCTGCCACATGGCACCTTTCGAATGCAAATAATTATTTGCAAAAATGATTTCCGACTATTTTTGTTCTTTTCCGGTTAAATTATGTCAGATTTTGATGAAGTAACAGATAAAGAAGTGCAGGGTTTCTGCAAGTTTCTGAAATTGTACATTTGTTATAGCTGATTGTGCAGAATATATTAAATTTGCCATTGCATTGTATATACTGTATACAAAAAAACAAACCAAAACAAAAAAATGTATGCCATACTTCACAGTGACCAATTTAGAAAACAAGCTAATTCATTATTTCATGCCTTGGCCCAGTGTCCCAACAGTTAGGACAAGTTAAACTCTAACTTCATAAATCAGGAACTTTGTCATTTCATTCATTTACTTGCGTACATAAAATGAAAAGAAGTATAATTTCCCCCAGCCCACAGCAGTGCAACACAAAGACAAAAAACACATCTAAAAACTACAAGAACACATATATCCAAACTAAGAACACATATATCCAAACTAAACACATATATCCAAACTAAGCAACAACAAAAAATCACTGTCCAAGAGAACGAATGCCAGCCAGGATGAGTCGGAACTGCCGGTCTGCATGGGCCATTAGTTAGCTTAGCCTGCCCCGCTTCCACGTTCGGTCAGACTACACTCGATGTTTCCTCTTCGGGCGCAGCTCCAGGCAGGGCCGTGGTCCTTGGGCCCACCAGACGCGGCAGACCATGCTCCTCCAGCCAATCCAACGCCAGCTCTCCCATCCAGACATCCTCGACACACCTCCCCACACTCCACACGACAACACCAGAAACACGGTCAACGCTAAGTGAGGCCGCCGCCAGACCACCCTCGGTGTTATCGGAACTGCTGGTCTGCATGGGCTAGCAGTTAGCTTAGCCTGCCCTACTTTCATGTCCTGTCAGACCACCCTTGGTGTTACCTCTTAGGGTGCAGCTCCGGGCAGGGCCGTAGTCCCTGGGCCCACAGGATGCAGCAGACCATGCTCTCCCAGCTGATCCAGCGCCAGCTCTCCCAGCCATCAAACAAAGACACAAAATTAGACACGGACATGGACAAAGACACTGCATGGACGGTACTGGGTGAGGCCCCCGCAAACATAAATTCCTGTTGCCATCTTCACATACCAGTACTGGGTGAGGCCGCTGCAAACGTGAGTTCACAAAGCAAAGAAGGGAAGAAAGAAACTTGTTAACTTAACAAGTTTGTTAAAACTTAACTTATTAACCAACTTGTTAACTTGTCCTCTGTGTTAACACAGAGGACACCAGACTATGCCACCATGAATCCTGTGGCTCATCTCACAGGTATCATCTACTGAACCACCCTAACAAGCTAATAGAGGGCTAAGTGATATGTCAGCATGTCATTGGAGTTATAAGACAACTTCCCTCACAAATGTGAAGGGAGTGTGACCTCTGTTAAAAAAAAAAAAAAAAATACAGCTGGATATTCATTCTGAGTCTTGTCAACATATCTAATGTCATTTGTTTCCAACAGAATCTTCTCATTTAGACAACAATCAAAGACACCGCAATGAAACCAGTGGAAAACAAGGCCCCAGGTGGGTTAGGTTTCTAACATGACCTCTGACTATATGTTTGTTGTGCAAGGCTTTTAAGTAAAGTTCAAAAGGAAAGTTTAATTGTATTGGAAGATGTTTTCACAAAGTGCTGTTTATTACACTCAATGACAGAAATCAACATACCAATGGACAGTATTTGCAAAGGGATAACTTTCACTTTTTAAACTTTTTTCAAGACACTGCCTTCATCTATCTCCTTTAAAGATCTGTTTTTGAGTCCATTTGTTTGTCCTTGATTATACTCATTTAGTCAGTGATTTTACTTCTATTCTTAATTGATGTCTATGTTAAAATATGCTTATCAAGATTAGAAAAATTAGTCGAGGTAAGGAAGGCAAAGAACAATGTTTTGCTGTCCACCTCACTTTGTGGAACAGACTAGCAATACTCACATTATTAAGGTGTTTTCTCCTTCATACACATTTTTTAATTTCTCAGTGACACTTCGTTGTTGGACTATAAATGTAGAGAGCATATCAATGGATATTTTTTAAGGGCAATGAACACAGCATTTTCATTTGCCACAGTACCTGCAGAATATCACCTTGCAATAGACTGTGGAAATCATCTATAATCAGTCTAGGGGTCTTGTTTTGTGGGCTGATTTGGGTGCTCTCTGAAAAGGGTATTAGCCTTCCAGCAGCTAAGTTATTTTCACTTTAAGCTCTCTTATGGACTGCCGGCATCCTAATCCAAATTTTTTCAGAGATTGATTGGTATGCAAGAGCAAGTTACTGACTGATGTCCTACACTATCAAGCTTGGATTATGTGTGAATCAATGCTTGAAAACAAGATTACTAGAGCCCTGACTGCATACAGATAGTATAAAAAAGCAGTGTGGCCTGTTAAGAGATGACAAATCCAGTTTAATGAATATTCAGTGCAGACCCTCTATCTAGAGTGGCTGACAAGAACATGATCCAGAAGAATACATTTTAGGTGCTTACTTTGGAAGCAGGGCAATACTATGAAAACTTATGCCATTACCTCTTAATCTTCCATAGGTGCTATCGGGGACTTTTATTTTTCCAAAATTCCCTTGCGAGAAAAAGCAAAAGTATGGTATGCTGTGTCTTTTTTGGCAGAATGTTGTTTAAAGGGAAATTAAAAATTATTAACATGATCTCAATTTATGTGTTGTAGTGATATAACTCTATTAGCAGCCATAATACTGAGCAGCCTTCTGTGCATCTCTGAAATGCCTGAGAAATTGTGCATAAAAGTGCCTGCCACTGACATCACTTACAGACGTGGATACAAAACACCTGGTTTGCTGATAGGCAGCATTGAATAAGAAAATGTGTATCACAATGCTACATTATACAATTTTATGTAGTGCTGTTACATGCATTTGTATGTCTGCCAGTGACATCACTTGTGGACAGTTTTACACACAATTTGGAGTGTTTCACACACACACACACACACACACACACACACACACACACACACACACACACACACACACACACACACACACACACACACACACACACACACACACACACACACGACTGCTCAGTATTATGGATGTTAATGCAGGGTTATCCCTACAACATACATATAAAAAGATAATGCTGAAAGTCAGGATTGTTTCCCTTTAGTGAATTCTTAGAGAATTAACAGGGGTGTAATATCTATTCTTAATCTCATTTAAACTTGCCTTGTTTACATGCCTACATGGTAATTTTTTTGTCTGCCTTTTTTGTCTTCAATAGAGACTAGGTGTGTTGTGTATTCTCGTTTTGTAACCCCGCATGCTTTTGTTTTTTTGTCTCTTTGTTTGCTTTAATTGAAGTTGTAATCATTTTGTTACCCTCTCATGGCCCATGGGTGCTACCGTGATGGGCTTGAGTTTGCATTTGTGCTTGTACCCAATTTGACAGAAATACAGCCCTCAAAGAAACAACTTTAGGATGGGAAAGCCTTCTGTCCCTGTTATAATGACAGATGCGTCTTAAAATGATTGATGCCCTCACATAACTGGCCTTATGGTCTCCCTATTCTCTCATGATGATGGCTGATCATGATTCATTTCAGTTTTGAAATGAGTCTGCAAGATAAAATGTTACCTGGGCAGCCTCTAAAAGTTGTTATTTCATGTTTTCTTGGGCTAGAATTGATGTTTTCTAACAGCACAAATGTAACACATCACTGCTATTTCAATAACATATGCATGTCTACATCTTTTTTTTAAATTTCCCCCCCTTTTTTCTTCCCAATTGTATACGGCCAATTACCCCACTCTTCCAAGCCGTCTCAGTTGCTGCTCCACCCCCTCTGCTGATCCGGGGAGGGCCGCAGACTACTATATGCCTCCTCCGATACATGTGGAGTCGCCAGCCTCTTCTTTTCACCTGACAGTGAGGCATTTCAACAGGGCGACATAGCACGTGGGGGGATCCTCCCAGTTCCCCCTCCCCCTGAACAGGTGCCCCGACTGACCAGAGGAGGCGCTAGTGCAGCGACCAGCACACACCCACAATTCGGCTTCCCACCCACAGACACGGCCAATTGTTTCTGTAGGAACGCCCAACCAAGCCGGAGGTAACACGGGGATTCAAACCGGCAATCCCTGTGTTGGTAGGCAACAGAATAGACAGCTATGCTACCTGGATGCCCATGTCTACATCATTTTTGACAAAATCCCTTCTCATTTTATGTCCAAGGTTCTTATAGATATATGCATAGCAGCATTGTGAAACTCTTCCAACACAATTTACTTGCTTTTTCATGACAACCTGTTGTGAAATAAGAGAATGAAAACATTTTAATTTTGTAGTCCAAGACATTATAAACATAAAAATGATGTAATTTTTCCTCAGCATTAACGATTAATTTAATCTAGAGATCTGATTAATATAAGGCACACCTGAGTCAAAAAACAAACAAAAAGTAAAGAGGCAAGAGTTTTATCGTGATAATTTTCCCAATGTAAAACATGACCAGCCAATTTCACTTCATGTCACTTTGTCTTTGGCCCCAGTTTTGTATGCCTGAGACAGATGAGCATCAAGTTTGTGTCCTACTGACATCTTCATTGTCTTGATACTTGTCTCTGAAATCAAAATTCAAAATGCTAACGAGTGATTTCCAGTCATACAAATATTTTCAGGGGCCTCAAAGAGTAGGAAGGCCCCTCTGAGAGTGGGTGATTCTAAATTGGCTGC
The DNA here is from genome assembly GCF_029633865.1 of Lampris incognitus. Taxonomy (NCBI): domain Eukaryota; kingdom Metazoa; phylum Chordata; class Actinopteri; order Lampriformes; family Lampridae; genus Lampris; species Lampris incognitus. The sequence goes on from NC_079212.1 coordinate 113,546,307, forward strand.
AACTATGTTAAATATTATCCTTAACAGCAGGCTAGCTTATTATTCAAGTAGGAAAGAATA